>NC_069386.1:108025000-108645208 GCF_027475565.1 Acinonyx jubatus | reverse complement strand
TAAAGTTTTAATAAAATTTACCTTCTGAATTCAAGAGTTCTGGTTTCATCTTTCCAGTACCACATCCCTAATCGTAATCCCAATTGCTGTAAAATGAAATGATTGCAGCAAATATAATTAAAAACTCAATTTACAATACACATGGCATAATGAGCTTTTAACAATTCCCACTAGCCGCTCTTTATTCAATAAAGATGTAGTATCTTCAAGTGTTGTGGGGTTGGTTTGTTTTTACCTTGAAGCCAGGATTTTACCCATCTTGTTTTCAGATGTAGTTTCGGTAGAAAAGAAGGAAGAGAGAAATAAGGGAAAGAGGAGGAAAAGGAAGGAAAGAAAGGAAACTTCACTTAGCCTGCACTACTGTCTCAAGGCTCATCATAGCAACTGACCGATGAACTGCGACTCAGACCACAATAAACTGATGCCCAGGGCAGCCTCAACAGAGGAGTTAAGACACTCATAACAGGCAGGGGAGCCTGCTCGAACCGACCCCGCCCAGAGGAAGTAGGCAAAGAACCAGCTTACTTTTTCAGTAGTGGTAGCTTCCAACCCACCAGCCTTTTCTTCCCGCGGATCGCACCCCCCGCCACCCCCCCCCCCACCCCCAGCAGGACAGCTTCCTGCGCAGGAAGGCTATTTCTTTTGCAACCAACAAATTAGAGGTGGTGAGGTGGAACTTTCATAAACATCTAAATATCCCGGTGAGGAGCCAGGATTCAATTCTGCCCTTTGGCCGAGTACACCTCCATAGTTTGGGTTTCGTAGGCACAGCTGCCCACATCTCTGAGTGCCGCTCGGCCGGAGCTGAGTCGGGGTGGAGGGCGCCCCGGGAGCTGAGGGCCGGGAGGAGGCGGCAGGGCCGGCCTGCCCCTGCCTCGGGAGTGGGGGCGACCAAGGAAGGCTGCGCTTACCTCCGGCGAGGAAGCCCCCTGTCCCTCTGTCCGCTTCCTCCGGGAATAAAGCTCCGGCACCGTCACCTGATGCATGGCCTCTCCCAGCCAGCCCCTCACTGTCGCCCAGGCAACTGCGCGCTCGCGCTGGGCAACCGTGGCCGCAGGGCGGAGGGCGGAGGGGGGCGGGGACCCTGCTTCCGCCGCGGGCTCAGCGGACGCAGCGGGCGGGCAGAGGGGCCGCGGCGCTGCGAGGCTGCGCACGCGGTGCGGGAGGCGCCTCCGCCCGGTACGGCCCTCGCGGGGCTCCGTCTACTTTCTACCTTTGCCGTGGCGCCTTTTTGGCGTATCCGTGGTGTAGCTGCCTAGGGGTTATTTCTGCAGGGGTCGATTCTACCTGGCCTTCCAGCTGTGAGGCAAAGCACTGAATTGTCTTCGTTCGTAATTGGAATACCAAGATCCAGTTTCATAGGGAAGATCCCTTTGTCCCGATTTACTAGCACTAAATTTACTAGCACTAAATTTCAAATCCAGGTTGAGATTAAGTCGATGGGGGTGTGGGGGAGGTTCAGGGAAGGATGCGTGGAAATCAGGTTTCTTAACTTGGTTCTACTGCATAACTAGATGTGTTGACCCAGGGCAAGGCAACGCTGAACCTCTGTCCGAAGATACCCAAATCAGGAATTAGGATTTTTAAGGAGGAATGTGTATAAGGCACCGCCCTTCCGAACTCAAAATTAGTGTTGCTCTAAGAAAACTTGCTTCGTGTCCATGAGTATTCAATAACATTTTTACGTGTCTGCTTTTCACTTTTCAAATCATGTGTCTTCTAATTCCTTCTTGCAACCGAGTAAATACGCAGACGTTGGTATTTTTTTTTCCCTTCCAACACTGATGTAAGCAATGCTAGATATCACTACATTATTGAGAATGCCTAATATATTCTGCCTTTGTTTTATCCCCGTAGCCTAATACGGTTAAGAGCTCCTCAGTAAATAGTTGGTAACTTTACTCCCATAAATTTAAAACGTATGGCAGCAGCCATCCCACTGCTTCCCCTTACCTCGCTCTCCCAGTCTACTTGATAACACATAATCACTGGTTCCGGTGGCATAAAACTGTAATCAGCTAGATTCATGTTCTACTCCAGTCCACTGCTGTTCAGATTATATGGAAACCCACCTATCCACTGGCAGTGGGGCTTTGAGGCTGTGGCCTCAGGACTGGCCTATTATACATGGTGAATGGCTCACTTGAAATAGGAGTAAGAAAATCCCAGTCACCAAGAGTTTTTCATCTAACAATGTATATCACTTGGGGTGGGGAGGACAGGGAGAAATGAGCTGAAGCTCCACAGAGGTCTGAGAAACACCAAGGACTCTGGGTGGAATCCATTCACCTCACAACCATTATCAGGAAGACCACACTTCAGTCAACCTCTTCAGTTTATCCCAGTGAATGAAGAAATGCAAACGGAAAACCAAAGACCTTTTATACTTCACTATAGATTAACTTCAAGCTAATGTACAAAATTAAGGTAAAAAATAAGAGTTGAGAACTCCAATGATCTACATAAAAGTAACAGGACAAAAAGTTTTCCCTTTAAAAAAAAATTCATGATGTTATAAAGTAGGGATAACGGTAGTATTCTAAATATTTAAGTTTCAAGTGTCCTGTGAGGGAAATTGTTTTGTTTTGTTTTGTTTGCCTAGTGAAGAGAAACTTCCCAAGGTCATGTAACTAAGAGCATGTAAGATAGAACTAAATTGCTGATCGCAGATTGTAGGCCAAAGACTGAATATAATGTATGCTTATGTATGAAAAAGTCATAATGGAGAGATTTTCAAAGTATTATAATTCTACCTTTAAAAACTAACATGTGAGGGGTGCCTGGATGGCTCAGTCAGTTGAGCAACAGACTCTTGATTTCAGCTCAGGTCTTGATCCTAGGGTCGTGGGATCGAGCCCCAATTTGGGCTCTGCACTGAGTATGGAGCCTGCTTAGGATTCTCCCTCTCTTCTTCTGCCCCTCTCCCTTCCTCTAAAAAAAAAAAAAAAAAAAAAAAAAAAAAGATTTTTGGGACACCTGGGTGGCTCAGTTGGTTAAGCATCCAGCTGCAGCTGAGGTCATGATCTCACAGTTTGTTTGAGCTCCGCCTTGGGCTCTGCACTGACAGCTCAGAGCCTGGAGACTGCTTCAGATTCTGTCTCTCTCTTTCTGCCCCTCTTCCACTTGTGCTCGCATGCTCGCTCTCAAAAATAAACATTAAATAAAAACTAACATGTAAGAAAATAGCAATTCCAGTATTTGAAGATCAACTCCATTTTTGGTTGCTTATTTCCTCAATCTTCAATTCACAAACAACCTAAACTGAAAGAGGAAAAGAACCTATGGCTTCTTAATTTGTTCTAAGGGAAAGACATTTCAACACTAAACATCACCCTATTAAATCTCAGAAATGCATATACCCTGAAGTATTCCGAGAGCTATCTCAAGAATAAATATTGGGCTCTTTTTCTAAGATCCATAATTTTTAAGGAATGTATCAACTTTTCTGTATCTAATTTTAATGCTTAAGGATAACCCTTCAAAACCATTTTCTCATTTCTATTTAGACATTATACAGAAGCAATTGAATATTCCTTAACCTAACCTAAACTAGGTTGTTTAGGTTGTTGTTCCTTAACCTAAACATACATATTGCCTTAGCAATTGTCTTGTGATGTATGGATTTGAGATTCTTTAAAACTTTAATTCCAGTGTTCAAAAGCAAGGGGAACATGCCTCACAGCACATTATAAACTACATTCAATTCATAGGATAAAGAAATTCTCATTAAGTCTCCCTGATAGATCATACAGGTGATACATTAAATATCCTATTATGCATGCTAAGTTTAAAGATGTGAGCAGCATTAATACCTCCTCATGAGGGTGCCTGGGTGGCTCAGTTGGTTAAGCATCCAGCTCTTGATTTCAGCTCAGGTTGTGATCTCAGGGTTTTCATCTCGTGGTCGGTCGTGGGATCCAGCCTCTCCTCAAGCTTTGTGCTGAGCATGGAGCCTACTTGGAATTCTTTCTCTCTGCCCCTCCACCCCTCCTCAAAAATAAACTTAAAAAAAAAATCTCCTCATGAACAACCATTAATGACCACTATACACATCAAACTAATGCAATAAAAAATTTAGAGTAAGCTTGTTTTGAAATTTCTGGGTCTCAAATCCTGTAAACAACCTGCTAGGTCTTATTTTGACAGGTGTTTAGACTTACTGCCTCAAAACAGGAACTATATTAGTCAGACATTCAGGTAAGGATTTAAGTGCCCATCTGAGAAATGTTTTTAATCCCTTAGCATTCTGTATGTACTGCATTAGCCTTAGACATGACTAGTCCCTAGTGTAACACTACTTTCAAGTTCAAGTGATGCTAATTATTCCTTAAACTGTAATTTATCCTCATTCAACAGCAAGTACTTTTTCCATTGTCATTTGACTATGGCTGATCTAACATCTGCTAAGGAGTTCCCAGGAGTTATCCAGTTACCGGTTTCAAATGACCCATGGAAACACTGAATGGCTAGTTTGGTGCCTTTATCTTTGCAATATTCAGATCTAGATAAATTCGAGAAGACAAAATTAAAAACACTCAAGAAGGCTGGGTGTTTTGCAAATTACTTTTCAGAATAACAGAAAATGCAGTATCTGCATACTGATATTTGTGTTATGGCAAGTTACCAGAGGCCACGCCATAGGATAGTCAAAGAGACTACCATTGGTCATTTTCTCTGATACTTTAGAAACTAATTTCTAAAGAAAGGTCTAAAATGAAACATACTATTACCAAATTGCCCTGTTGCACTTGCAGAAAGATTCCATTATATTTTGAAGTTAGAGCAAGGGATAAGTGCTTTCAACAAATAAAGGACTAAGAAAAAGTTAATAGAATGAGCATTATGTTGGAAAAAATTCATGTTAAACATCACTCTAATGCTAGTATTCACCTGATTCTGTTAGTACTAAGGTAATTTGTCAAATATTTATGTGATGCTATCTGTAGTTAATTAAACACTCTTAATGCCTCCTTGCTGAAAACTTTCCACCAATGTGGCATTAGCATTAAAATACCTGAGTTACCAGCTTTTCAGTGTAAAGAGCAATTTCCTTAAATATTTTTTAAGTTTATTTTGAGACAATTTCAATATTGCCTTTTTATTTCACTCCCATCCACTCAAATGACTTTGCTTAAAAAATTAAAAAATAAAACTTAATGTACATACGAGTCAGCTCTTGTAGGTCAGGCTTATTGTAAAGCTCAACATTTTTAGGCTAATTTGTTCTCTGTTTTTATATTATTTAAAATATTAATCTCTCTACATGATACAGAAGGGTCCACTACTAAAAACGTAGCTTCTATAATTCACTGTTATCTTATGAACAACATGGAGCAAATCTACATCACTTGAAAAGAGATATCGAAGTGTCTATATGTGATGAACACATTAGGTTAACTGTTTTCCAATCAGATTTACTGAATGTTTCCCAAGTTCCCCTTAAAGAGAATAAATCAGAACAAAGCAGAAGTGTCATTCCGCTAAAAAATACAAACATGAATCCCCTTCTCCTACGGATGTGGATTTTAAAGCTTAAGCCCAGGATAGTGGATCCCAAAGGGTTACAATATTTTTATCTGTAACAATCTCAAATCAAATATATGAGAAAATGGGTATGTTGTGTATTAACAAAACACAGGACTACCTTGCACTTTTCTCTTTTAGAAAAGAACTCTATTCTAGTGAGTTAAGGCAGGTATTGCAAAAGCATTAGGATTCTCAAATCAGAAAAAAAAAAAAATCTTTATCTCCCTCTATCCCCCAGGTAATGGTAACTATTGAAAACACAGCCTTATTAGCTCACAGGTTAAGCTGTTTCACTAGAAAATTAAAGTTAAAAACAAGTTTGACTACATTGGACTCTAATATTAAGTGGCTTTGAAGTTTGCTCTGCTGGCTCTTGTTTCAGGCACCTGCATGCACAAAAAGCAACTTGTTCCATACTAAGGCTATTGTCCGAGGACAACTCCTGCCCCAGTGTTTACTTTATACTTAACCCCAGAATATAGTTTGTATTCTGCTGGAATAGTCCGGTGGATTTTTACTTGAACACTTAAGCCAAGCCTAAGGAGTCTGGGTACACTGGGTATACCAGACCTGTCTGGTTTCTTTATTTAAAGGAGGGAGAAAGTTTACCCAGATCTTCTCCTCTTAAATTATTTGTAATTCAAAGCAGGAATCTCATCTAAGAATTAGACAAGACTGACTTAGACACACTTCACCTCATACTAATCTCCTAAAGACCAACATGTTTAAAACTGTAAGAAGGGAAAAGTAAAAACTCCAAGACAGTAATTTTGACATCAATTTCAGCTTTACTTTAAATTTGTATTTATGCATTTGTTTGCAAAAAGTATGCCTGTCCTTAACGTTACTAAACGTTCATTTTAATCTTAAAGTAGTACATAAAAATAAACAATTCAAGCTTCTATATGTTTTATTGTTACCAAGCTTCCACAGAACTTGTGTGCAAACTTCAGGTTTCTCATTTCAAATAAATCTCCATGCACAAACTAAGCTACTCAAAAATGCTCAAGTCAGCAAACACCCAAAATGCGTTAAAGAGAAACCTCAAATAATGGTTTTAAAAATCAAACTGTAGAACTAACCTTTTATAATTAAACTAAGTTGTTGCACCCTTCCTTTTATATGCATACACGGGCTAAAGACTTCCAGCAACAGACCTCAGACTTGGCACAAAGGCATTTCAAAGGGGGGGGGGGAAAAACAGAAGAAAAAAAAGAGAAAGGAAAAGAGGTTTACGCTGACTCGAGTGCAAGCTTAGTCCACTTCCTCGATGGTCGGTCCCCCGGAGGCTCCAGAACCGCCGCCGCTGCCGCCGCCAGGACCGCCTTGGTAAAGTTTGCTGATGATGGGGTTGCACACTCTTTCGAGCTCTTTCTGCTTGTGTTCATACTCCTCTTTCTCCGCCATCTGGTTTCGGTCGAGCCAGTTGATCACCTCCTGGCACTTGTCGAGGATCTTGTTTTTGTCCTGCTCGCTAATCTTGCCCCTCAGTTTCTCGTCTTCCACCGTCTGCTTGATGTTGTAGGTATAGGACTCTACCGCATTTTTGGCGGCGACCCGGTCACGATTGGCCTCATCTTCCGACTTGTACCGCTCCGCTTCCTGCACCATCCGGTCAATGTCGTCCTTGCTCAGACGACCCTTGTCGTTGGTAATGGTGATTTTGTTTTCTTTACCGGTGCTCTTATCAGCGGCGGTGACGTTGAGGATGCCGTTGGCGTCGATGTCGAAGGTTACCTCGATCTGGGGGACCCCGCGGGGCGCGGGGGGAATCCCGGTCAGGTCGAACTTGCCCAGCAGGTTATTGTCCTTGGTCATGGCCCGTTCGCCCTCGTACACCTGCACCAGCACGCTGCTTTGGTTGTCAGAGTAGGTGGTGAAGGTCTGCGTCTGCTTGGTAGGGATCGTGGTGTTTCTCTTGATGAGCGGGGTCATGACGCCGCCAGCCGTCTCAATGCCCAGCGACAACGGGGTCACGTCGAGCAGCAGAAGGTCCTGCACGTTCTCTGACTTGTCCCCGATGAGAATGGCCGCCTGCACCGCGGCCCCGTAGGCCACCGCCTCGTCGGGGTTGATGCTCTTGTTCAGCTCCTTGCCGTTGAAGAAATCCTGCAGCAGCTTCTGGATCTTGGGGATGCGGGTGGAGCCGCCCACCAGCACGATCTCCTGGATCTGGCCTTTGTCTAGCTTGGCGTCACGCAGCGCCTTCTCCACCGGCTCCAGGGTTCCGCGGAACAGATCAGCGTTGAGCTCCTCGAAGCGGGCGCGGGTGATGGACGTGTAGAAGTCCACGCCCTCGTACAGCGAGTCGATCTCAATGCTCGCCTGCGTAGACGAGCTCAAGGTGCGCTTGGCGCGCTCGCAGGCGGTACGCAGCCGCCGCACAGCGCGCTTGTTGGGCCCAATGTCCTTCTTGTGCTTGCGCTTGAACTCCTCCGCCAGGTGGCTCACCATGCGGTTGTCGAAGTCCTCGCCGCCCAGGTGGGTGTCGCCGGCCGTGGACTTCACTTCGAAGATGCCGTCCTCGATGGTCAGGATGGACACGTCGAAAGTGCCGCCGCCCAGGTCAAAGATGAGCACGTTCTTCTCGCCGCCGGCGCAGCCCTTCTTGTCCAGGCCGTAGGCAATGGCCGCCGCGGTGGGCTCGTTAATGATGCGCAGCACGTTGAGGCCCGTAATGGTGCCCGCGTCCTTGGTGGCCTGGCGCTGCGAGTCATTGAAATAGGCCGGGACCGTGATGACCGCGCTCTGCACCTTGCCTCCCAGGTAGGCTTCGGCGATCTCCTTCATCTTAGTGAGGACCATGGAGGAGATCTCCTCCGGGAAGAAGGTCTTGATCTCTCCCTTGTACTCCACCTGCACTTTGGGCTTTCCTCCCTCGCTCACCACCCTGAACGGCCAATGTTTCATGTCCGACTGCACCGTGGAGTCCTCGAACTTCCGTCCGATCAGCCTCTTGGCGTCGAAGATGGTGTTGGTGGGATTCATGGCCACCTGGTTCTTGGCGGCGTCGCCGATGAGGCGCTCGGTGTCGGTGAAGGCCACGTAGCTGGGGGTGGTGCGGTTGCCCTGGTCGTTGGCGATGATCTCCACCTTGCCATGTTGGAAGACCCCCACGCACGAGTAGGTGGTGCCCAGGTCGATGCCGATAGCCGGGCCGCGGGCAGACATCCTGACTGAAAGATAGGCAAGCGACGTTAGGCGACAACACCTAGGACAGAAAACCTGCGGCGTCAACTAACGGTCGCCTCGCACTAGACACCGCGAGCGCAGACACCGTCTCCCACTCCCCTTGCTCGGCTCCCTGCTCTTATAGCCGCCTCCCTGCCGCCTTCTGGAAACTACCGGAGCCAATCCGCTCCCAGGACCGCCCGCCACAGGCTCGCCTAGGTCGGAGTGACCCGCCCGTAGCCCAACAGATTTCTAGTTGGGTGAGGGGCGGGACCCCGGCCGGCGCTCAGAGGCGGGGGCGGCCGTTATGCAAATGAAGCCCCCCCACCGGGTCTCCCCAGCGGCCTCCAGCCGCCCTTCCACGCGCGCAGCCACCAGCTTACTAGCGTTAGGCTCGCGCCCCCCGGCCAGGTGTAGGCGCTTTAGTTCGTTCTTTGCCTTTCCTAAGGCGGGATTCGTCAACGTCCGCTGGATTGGCAGGGCATGCAACCAATAAGCAGCTCGGACTCCCAAGTGGGTGGGGAAGGGAAAGCTGGGGAGTGGCGCAAGGAGGAGACGCGGAAGCGGAGTCGGGAGAGCGGAGCCACCTGAGCGCTTCGCTCAGTTACTAAGACCTTAAATGCGTCTCAAAGCCGAGTATCCCAACCAATCTAACACGCTGGGGTGGGGGCAGTTCCTTCGGAGTTGGTTGCTCTAAGAAACTAGGTCCAGAGCCGGGTTTGTTTGTTTTTTTCCTCCTGCGCCCTTCAAACGGAAGGGACTGGGAGTTGGCGTGGCCTGGGCGTGAGGGCGGCTTCCTCCGGCGGGGACAAAAAAAATGACTTTGAAGTTCCTGAGACGGGACGTCGGCCTCCTGGAATTTTACTTCGCGTGCTTCGCAGCGTCTCTGTGGGTGTGAGCGCTCGATAAAAACCGCCTGGCGGGCGGGACAGCAGTAGCCGGCCGGTGTGACCTGAGAGGCCGACGGTTTTTCTGCCCGCGCGCGGGCGGCCTGCGCAATTGGAGATCGGGAAGCGGCTGCGAGTCGTCCTCCCAGGGTTTAAACTTTCTCCACCTCGCTCTCCATTTTTCCTGCTTGTCCTGCCTCTTAGAGCTCCCTGATTTCGTCTCCCGGTTCTCTCCACTGCTTCCCTTATTTTCCGTCTCAAGTGCTTTATTCCCCAATTTGAGTTCTTCACCGGAAAAATCTATAAATTAATCAAAACCTGCACGTTGAAGCACCACTAAGTAACTTAGGCTGACGCCCCCCAAGATTCTCTCATCCCCAGCATGAGCTTGCGCTGGTGTTTATGACCGAGTTTTGTTTATGACCCAGCTCAACTGAAGTTGTTTTCTTTAGCTATGCTGACGTTACATTAGAGACCTAAACCCTCAGAGTAGGTAGGTGAAAAAGGAATGTAATTCATTCTATTATGTTTAAGAGGAATTTGAGAATGGGTCTGGAAGTACTATCTGGCACCAGCTGATAGGAGGTAGAAGCAGACCCCTATATTTGGACTCTCGAAGGAAGACAGTAACCAAATTGCTGTCACGAAAACAGCGGTAACACTTCACATTAGGGGGGAAAGCTGGAGACATTCAACGAGCTTTAACAGATACCTATTATGTGAGAGTAAAAAGACGAAATGGGCTGTTTTTATGAAGTTAAGGCTCTAATAAAAAGATAAACGTAATTTGAGAGAAGTGCTATGGGAACACAAAGTAGGGGAACATCCGAACAGCGCAGGGTGTGTTGGTGAGGGCTTCCTGGAAGCGATGGCACCGCTGAGCCAGGCACTCAAGTTTGCCAGCAAAGAAAGGAGGGAGGGCCTTCTTTCCATGCGTTGTGGCATGGGCGGAGTTATGAGCAGCGTATGCTGAGGCAAATACAAGTTCTGGACAGAAGATTAGTGTCACTATAAGGAGAGGAACACAAGCACCAAATAGTCTCTTCGGGTGGACAGGATACATTTAGGAGCTTTACCTGTCATGATTTTTTTCCTGAGGCCATGGGAAGGGGGATCCAGGTTTTGAAGGAGGCTGGGAGTATATAGCCCCTTTCAGATTTGGGTGAGACAATGCTGGAGAGGAGTTTTTGCCAAAAAAACAAAACAGAACAAAACAAAACACACATAGCTATCTGTGACCAAAAAGCAATGCTGACAGAACCCTATAAGATCAGTCAATGAATATTCCTTTCTTTTATCTACTTGTGTATGTCATTTCCAATTTTAAAAAATACATCTGCTATTTGTTAGTCTCATGGGTTACAGAGGACACTGGTTTTAACCACAATTCCCATCTCTTTTTCTATGAAAGAAGTTGATTTGGGACTAGGAAACCTTTTAAAGAAAATATTAGGCAAAACAAAATAAAACCAAAAAGTTTCTATTAAAGTTGTCTTGAATTGTGAGTACAGACCTCTTGATTTTATTCTTGGAAATTTTTGCCTTTTATGTAATTAAAAGGGGAGAGGGGAATTAGGGGGCTGGAAAGCAATACAAATTCTTTGTAGAACTGATGATACAGTGTGATTGAGAGACAGGATCTCAGCTACAACTGTGAAAGCAGAAAGAACAGTGAGAAACAAACTCATCAGATCTCTCGTGTTCAGACAGCCCTCATACACTTCCTTCAAGCAAAGCAAGGCTGCAAAAAATAAACATGCTAGTTCTTACAAGCACTAAAATTGCAGCTTCAGGAAGAGAGAGGTTCTTTTGTATAGTAACTATGTACTATATGCATAGTTATTATAAATAAATCCTGAAGTCTAACTCCATATTCATCTTTAACACTGCTTTCCAAAACTACAATAGCAATTTTATCTGTATTTTCAGTATTTATATATACTTTTTCTGCTCTTCTTACCTAGTATATCGATGTTTTATACTTTTTTTCAAGTAAATTCTACTCCCAACATGGGGCTTGAACTCAGGTCACTGTGATCAAATCACATGCTCTACCAGCTGAACCAGCTGGATGTCCCTATGTTTTATACTTTAAATGGCATCTGAGTTTTTCCCAAATAGACATAGTATTTGCATTTTGATTTTATATGAAATAAACATTTGTAGTCCTAGAACATTGTCATATATTGACTGTTCTCGGAATTTTTATATTGTTCCTTATTTGTATTGATTTTTTTATTTGTTCTTTTCTCTTTGATGATTGTGGCTCAGAATTCATTTAAAATGTAGCCCATTAAAAATGATCAAATTTGCAAATCTATAATCAAATAATATTCATCAATGCCAGTAATGGTGCAGCCAAACAGGTAAATGCTGCTGGTGGGAATATAAATTAGTACACTCTTTCTGGAGGGCAATGTGACAAGATTTTTTTCTTTACCTTAAATATGATCATACCCTTCATTTAGCATTACTCTTTGTAGGGTTAATCTTAAGGAAATAATAGAACATACAAGTATATTATTTGTAATAACAACAATAATAAAAAGGAAATGGCTTAAATATCTGACAATAAGAAAATGATTACATGAAGTGTAATACATTCCTATGATGAATTATTATGTAACCATAAAATTGTGTACAAGAATTTTTAATGACATAGGAAAATGTTCCTGGTATAGTTAAATGGGAAAATAAGATATAAGACTTTTGTATCCTATTCTGTATGTAGGATAATCTTACATATATTGAAAATGAATCAAAATTGATTATCTCTAGATGGTAGGATTGTCAATAATTTTTCTAAATTTTCCTGTAATTTTACAAGGATTTTTAAAGCTTGCCTATTAACATTCAATTGAAACAAAGTTTGGTAGTTTACTATTTACATAGAAATTATTACTGATTTTCAACAAGGGAAAAATCTCTTTGGCAGATTATAAATACTGGGGTGTTTCAAATATTTTTAAAATCCAAAAACTGAAATTCTACACAGTCTGGAAAAAACAAGAGCTTCAACATATGTCAAACCCTCTAATTAATAATCCCCACCACCCAGAAGAATACCTGGAACACAGTAGTGATTCACTAGCTCAGTGTTTATGAAGAGTGGCCTGAGGCACATTATTTAACCAAAAACTGGGAAATAATAACTTCATTTTTTTTCCCATATAAGAAGAAGATACTCTGCCTCTCTCTTACATTTCTGTACTAAATAATACTACCAGGACCAAAAATTGAAACAAATTCACATCTGAAAATACTTGTACTAGAGATACAAAGATGAGTAAGATTAAGTCTAGAACTATGTACCTGGGTGGTCAGGCCTGCCCTAAGGAGACTGAATAAGAAGAAATTTTTCCAGAATTACCGGGGGGGAACTTACGGATTTTCTGGAATCCTCTCAATCCCTACCCAGACACAACTTTCATAAAGGTTGTGGATTGTTTTGAGGAGTTAATGTTGGCCTGAAGAGAAAGTGGAGTAAGTAGCAGCCTGTAATTTGAGGGCCTACGAGCAAAGTGGAGCTGAACTGGTTATTTAAGATCTCTATAGGGGCGCCTGGGTGGCTCAGTCTGACTTCGGCTCAGGTCATGACCTCATGGTTTGTGAGTTTGAGCTGACAGCTTGGAGCCTGGAGTCTGCTTCAGATTCTGTCTCTCTCTCTCTCTCTCTGTCTCTCTCTCTCTCTGCTCCTCCCCTGCTTGCCCTATGTCTCTCTCCCTCTCTCAAGAATAAATAAACATTAAAAAACAAAACAAAATCTCTATAAATACTTCCATTTTATACTTCATTGGAAGTACCCTGTCCCCAAATTTTTATCCAATCACCTGTCACTATAGGAAAAATTTCACCATTTGCTCTTTTAGTCTTAAAAACCTGAGTCTTTAAAAGTTACAATTAAACTGCAGATACACTGTGGTCTGGAGGAGGACACTTCCTGGTATGGAAAGCTAAGACCTGCACCTGGAAGAGAGTCTTTTCCAGAAAAGAAGTGAATCTGTGACAATAACACTAACTGGGCCTTACCTCAGTTCTGTACAGTGCTAGCTTCGAGGATAGAATCTTGTGGAATAGTCTGACTGACCCAATATTGTCGTAATTGTTAATACTTAACTAGATTCTGTGCAATTATGGCAATCATCTTTGGGAACTGGACTGAAATGAAGAGAATACACTTTGCTGATCACTTTGGGGGATGGGTGCAACTTTCATCTCTTAAGCTGAACATAGACAAAATGAATTATATTGGTAAGGAAGTTATATCTCTGAATACATTGTCATTTTGAAAATTAACCCTCTGAAAGAACTAAATACTATGTCAGTGCATTTTTTTATAAATGATTATTTCTTTTTTTATTTTATTTTAGAGAGAGACAGCACGAGCGGGGAGAAGGGCAGAGGGAGAAAGAGAGAATTTTAAGCAGGCTCCATGCTCAGTGAGGAGCCCAATATTATGGAGCTCCATCCCATGACCGTGGGATCATGACCTGGGCCGAAATCAAGAGTTGGACGCTCAACCGACCAAGCCACCCTGGCGCCCCTATTATTCCTTTTTATATTATGAAGAAACCTAATTGATTTTTTGCCATCTGTGTTTGCCATAAGATAGTACTTTTCTAATCATTCTATATAAAATAATCCAGGATTTGGCAATAAGAACTTTTTGTAGTTTTGCTTTGCATGCTTTTTTTTTTTTTTTTTTTTTTTTTTTTTTAAGATTTTAAGTAATCTCTACCTGCAACCTGGGGCTCTAACTCACAACCTTGAGCTCAAGAGTCGCATGCTCTACAGACTGAGCCAGCCCGGTGTCCCTGCTTTGTGCACTTCTTAAGCTGCTCAGGAACACAATTATTAGCTGTCTCCGATATTTTATTATTTTTGTATTAGGGAATGGATGGGGTTGATAATTTTTCAGACAAGTAATTCTGTAAAAGAGCCAGGTTGAAGAAATACTGTATAAATAAAAGTAATATACAGACAGTTTAACTTCTGAACATAGAGGAGGAAATTTTATTAGGTAAAAGCAACGGATTAAAACATGTAACAAAAATTTTCCATGTAACTCAGTAACTCCATTTCATACTAACATACAGAAAATAATCACATTATAGAATGCACTTATATCACTTATAATTATTGTAATTCATTACAGTTATAGTTTAGTACAGTCAAAATTTAAGCCATATTTCTTTTCTAAATCTACTTCTACAGTCATTATGTGTTGAGTCTCTGCTGTATCGATCTGGCACCTTTAATTACAGGTAATCTTTTATCTTGTCTGTTTCCTACTTGTTATAAGTCTACAGGTTCATATGCTTCCCAAGAGATTAGCTATAGTTTTTTATTTTTTGTTTTTTAGAATCTAACACTTTTCTAAACTTATGTCTCTTAAAGCAGTTGAATTCGTATGAACTCAAAGTCTTTACTTCTATCCCTTCAGGCCCCTATACCCACTACCACATTCTAATTAACTTTCATTCTAATTAACTTTATCTAAGTTTTTGTTAGTCTAATTATTAGAGGGAATATTCAAGTTACCATCCCACTTTATAGCTAGAGATTTTAAATGACTTAACTTTTGCATATACTATTATATATACTCTAAGTTAGATTTCTTTGTGTAATTCTTTACTAAAACATTTGAAGAAATAGGCATAAAAACAAAATAAGCATTTCTGGAAATATATAACATCAGGATATTGCATAAGAAACAATAATAATAAATAATGAATTGGATAGACAGTTAAACAAAAGTAAAACTATGAGTATCTCACAATAAGGAAATAGTATGGCTGTAAGATTCATATGGTTAAGAAACGTGTGTATGAGCATATATATATATATATATATATATATAAAACAAAGTATTTGAAGCCAGGTTAAAATCTCCTCAAACATTTCATTTCCCGGTGAAAGGTGTTTTGTTTGTTTTTTTTTTTAAACACATCAATCATTGTTTCACTCAATACTTAGTTAAATTTTATCTTGAAATTTGAAAGCTGAGAAATATGGTATTATATGTTAATACTGAGAATAAATATTTAACAGAAACTCATTCTACCTTATTAGGTTATATTGCTAAATTGAGAAGAAAATAATGTGTCTTAAGATACATTCTTTTTGTTGTCTGTGATTTATGAAAATCTACTACTGAAGTAATAACCACTTTGGTTTTCCTTTGAGTTAACAGGCTTAAAGGGAGCTTCATTAATATTAATAATCAAGTTTGTGACGAGTATTTACAGTGAAAAAGGAGGAAGGGCAAATGTTACATTACAACGAGTAATAAGTAGATTATCTTTTCTTGTTAAAAAATTGGTCTCATTGTTTTTTTCTCTGTACCCACATCTCTTTATTTATACTCTAAACTGTAGATTTTGGAGTGTAATTTTTTTAATTGTCTAACTACATTTCATAATATGTAAACTGTGATTGAGATTATTTTAATTTTAGGATTATATGTGTTTACACAGATACGTTATTATCTCTTTATAATATATTTATGGTAGCCTAGCAACCCCTTTTATTTTAGAAGGGACCATGGAAGATAGTTAGCATATAAAGTCTCATTTTAGTGTAGCTTTAACCACTGATGCCATATGAATATTCTGTTACTTTTCTTTAGCAGATTTTCCACAAATTCTAGGAGAGTCACCGTGAATCAATTTTGTCACAGCAAAGTGATTCCAAAGTGATCTTTACTGAGTTTTCTTGGATCCTTGAAACTGGAACCTTTGGAATTGATGAGGTTTGTCAGAAGACAGAAAAGATGGTGTCACTTCAGATCTGATATTCCTGGGTCTGGACTTAAAGATTATCTGTTGAAGTCTGATTCTTCCCCATGTCCTCTCCAAATTCAGATCTCACTTCTCCAGAGGTTTAGAAGGCCCTATTTCACCACTGCCACACAGAAAAAGACAAAACTCAAGAAAAATAATATTACAAGTTGACTGCTCTACAAGATACAACATAATTCTTAGGTCAGAATTTCATGGCTTGGGGTACTAGGCCAGCATAATATTACTAGAACAAAGAATGGAAGCAAAAGCATAGTTCCTGGGAATTAAATTTATTTAATTTCTTCCTTAATGTAACTCATTGAACCCTTCAAATACAAGGTGTTCTTACTACTAATACAATTCTTCAACTTTAGGGGCACCTTTTTTCTTGTGATTTAAGCTAGAATGGGTAGGACACACACAACATGAAGAGTAAGAGGTCAGCCAGGTAGAGGAAAGTAGGGAGAAAGGAAGCAGTTAAGAGGTCTTTCTTCATTCAAATCAAATAATTTTACAATGTGCTTTAACCTTTTTTTAAAAGTTTATTTATGTAAGTAATCTCTATACCCAAGGTGGGATTCGAACTCACGACTCCGACATCAAGCACCACATGCTGTACTGACTGAGCCAGCCAGGTGCCACACGATGCATTTTAACTTGTTAATGGCAAATCTCTGATTGGAAGATCTATCTAACAAATTTAAAAGTTCATGTTCTTTTTACTGAGTGCCTTCAGCCATCACACTAACATTGTTTTCTTCAAATATTAAATGTTGCACACTCTGCAAACAAAAATAAAGTACACACATGAACGCTGAGAAGGAGCTTTCCTTCAAATTCCTCAGTTCACAACTCTCCTAAACTGCCTCAGTGATTCTGGGTAGAATTGTATTTTTTGCAACAATGCTTTACCCTATTTTTTTTTTTTTTTAAGAGATTGTCTCTTAAAATATTTTCTCCCACATCAGGGAATGCATAAGCATTTGAAAGAAAAGACGGCCTTCATAATCTGGATGGAATTCTATTTCTGTCATCCAAAAATGAGCTTTGCCGAGTCTGACTGGTATTAAGTACAATAAAAACAACATAGTAACTTCTGAAATAAAGCTTAAGTGGGGGCTTCCTAGGCTGTCCTCTTTATTCCTTTCTCACATAGGTAAGTACAGAGAGTCATGCAAGTTTTCTCACATAAAATTGTTAATATTCCTGATTCTGAAAGGAAATGTATTTTACATATTTGTCATCCCCTGGTCTGAGAGTTTCCTGTGACGTCTTACTTGGTCACAATGATGATGAGTGTATGGATACATTCAATTCAGAGCCAAGTACTGCACTACAATGTTTACACCATCTTTTTTGTCAACAAATGAGTAAGATAATGAGAAATTCTAATGGCTTCCTGCCCCCTAGTGATCTGTGGTCGATTTTGATAGAAAAGATGAACAATTCTGTCACTACTAATGGACCTCAATGATTTGGTTCTCCTGGATATAAGGAAACGATTTAAGCTTCTTAATGATAAAGTCAACTAAGCACCTGAATATAAATATGTAAGTGGTAATAAACGGGTTCAAAATTAGCATGTTTACAAGCTATTGTCATTTAGTTTGTATTTACCAATAATCACAGACATAAAAGTCCTTGCATTTTAAATCCTTGCATCTTTGCTTCTTGCCAGCATATAAATTTATAAGTAGCTACATTTCATCTGGTTTTAGTATAAGACTCTTCTGATATGTTACCAAGTAGTATGTCCTTGAGTTTGCTAGAAGGCAATGAAAGTGGGCCACCTGAGTAATTATAAAGGCATCATCCATGAGTCTTCACCATCTTATTCTCTTTTCACTCAAAAAATAACATTTGACAGATGGTAGAAAGACCATTAAAGTAGTAGATTTAATACAGTAGTAGTAAAACCTATTGTATAGCTTTTAGAAATCGGGCAATAGACGTATCAAGTTAAAATCAGATTAGATTGGGAGGGGGATTGTTTCACTTAAACCATTAACTGTTCTTTTTTTTTTTTTAAGTTTGCCGCTAGGTTAGCGTGCATAAACAGCTGTCGTTTCCTGAAACTGTCTTTCATTTCTTTTATGAGTAAGACTGTGTTTATAAGTTTACACTAATATTTTTGGTAAATTGAACTATAAAGAGAATAACCAACTTTGATTTTAGACCAACTTACATCACTCTATAATCAAACCAATCACAATATGCCAATTAAGAATTTTGTTTTGTTTTTTAGCCAAAGACATGAAAATTTTCTTATCCACATCATCTGTTAAGGCAAAAAGAGGAAACTAGTTATTCTGGGGTCCTGGCTTTTCTTGGGAATACTTTCAAACGGCTGGAATTATTCAACTCATCAGTCTCATAACCAATAAAATGGTGATTGCTTGGAGATGAAAACATAAAGGCCAGGAATAGGGAAAATAGAAGGGGAAAAAGTCACAGTAAAAGTACAGCAGTGGAATTCAAATTAAATTTTAATTGGGCACTTACAATGGGTCTTCCCAGATGGCTGATTATACCACTAAAGGTTTAAGTTTAAATAAAGGAAAATTAAAACACGTCAATAGTCAGGATTTATTTCTAAAACATCACTCTGAATGTGACCCATTCAAATAAAAAGTTTTGAGTCCAACTGATATGTTTCCACATTATTCAATGCGTTCATTAAGTACCTTACCAGGCACAGCAGATCACAGATGCAACATGGAGCACAGAGTTTCATAGGAGCTTAATCACACGTGTTCCTAGGCTCAAAAGGGCCTCCTTTGTACTTCTTGGTAGGTGAGGTATGTGGCTCAGTGGTTAAGTACAGCAGGCATGTAGAAATCAAATAGGTCTAGGCTCAATTCTAGCTCTTGTGGTTAATTTCTGTGTGATCTTAGGAAAAATACTCAAGTCTCTGTGAACCTCAGAGCCCCATCTGGAAAATCGAAACAATACTTACCTCATAAGGCTGTGAGGCTTAATTAAAATTGTGCATGTAAAGCACTTGGCGGAGCATAAAGAGCGCTAAGTAAATGGACGCCAGGATTACTAAGGGAGAGCTCTAGGATGCATGGATCAAGGGCTTCGTAATCTGGGCGGCATCTTCGTGCTCTTAAACACCCAACAGCACCCTACTTGCTTCACTTGGCTGGCATGCATCCTGTCATCCCGTTCCCTACACCTCAAGTATCAAGGAGATGGGGGGCATTCCCCAAGAATATGTCCCCATACAGCTTTTTGGCACCCTGGTGGCCTAGGCATTGTATTGCTACGCTGCCTGAGGAACGCTGGCATTTATCACAGACAAACATTTGTTACAAAGGAGGCGGGGCCCGGTGAGGAAAGATGAGGAACTGATCAAGTAGATTCATGGAAAGCAAATTAATTTTAACTCACAAAACCCATTAAAAATCAAGAAACACGCCACACTTCTTTACTCCCAACAATGTGTACTGATACACATTTGGGTTTTCTTTTGGTTGGTACTAATTCACCTTGTTGTTAACAATGACAAGTTTTGTGTTTACTTTAACTGTTAAACTGATTATGAGGGGGGATTTTTCCAGAGATCTATTATATATGGAAGTTCCTTAACTTGTGGTATAGAGGAACAAGTATTGTTTAACCAGGGAGAAAGTAGCCAACCATCACTAGCCTCTCTTCCTACTTTTTTAGAATAGAAAGTTAGTATATTATCTCAAGCATTTAGGCATATCCTTGGCATGTTCACAGCAACTGTTTCACTAGGCATTTTATAGCTGTAATTATTTTAATGTATCAGTATTATTTTAACCTACCAAAGTACTTCAATCTCTACTCTCACCTAAAACAATCCCAAATGTTTATATTTTATTCAACTCCTACATCTCATTCGTGTTTTTGTTTTCAACTACAGCACTTAAATACGATTTTTCACGTCAGTCTATTATTTTTCCTTTTGATTGGTGCTCTGACTGCCCTAGCAAAGTTTGTCCTTATTTTAATTCTTTTAGTTCTATAACTAGCCCCTAGAATCCCTGTTCTTTCTTCTAAGTTTTGTCCATATTCGAACTTCATACATTAAACGAGCCTTGTACCATTTTACGCATGAGAGTCATTTGCCTCAATAGTTTTACTTTAAAAATATGGGTGAGATTAAGACAGATTTCTGAGTCCTACTGCACTGCCACCCTGTTGTGCTTCGTTAATCTGAGATTCTTAGTGGTGCTTATTACAGAATTATAAACATCCACGTTGCACCGTAACCGGTGACAAGCTTTGATAGGCACGGACTCCATTTCTCTAAGATTTCTTGCTGAAGAACAAAGGCCCTTTAAGCAAGACTCTGTTTGTGAGACACAAGATTCCAAGATATCTGTCTAGATTTTCCCTTCATTTTTGGATTCGGAGCCTAATTACATAAGTTGTAAAAGGCAGGAGGAGAAGGTAGCTTCCACAACCTCGATTCATTGCCTTCACAGCACGGAGGGCAAGAAGCAATAGCAAGGAGGTACAGCTCTGTAACCCCAGGAAAGGAAGGAAGTCAGAGGAAACTGGGTTGGAGAGAGGTGTCAGACATTTTTCATTCCCCTTAACTGTAAGAGGCAAGTAGCTTTTAAATGTACTCTCTGCCTTAATGAGGAAAATTTGTACATTATACCCACAGGAGACTGTGCTGCCCTATAGCTGGTTCCAAAACAAAACAAAAGTTGTTCTGAGTAATATGGAACTGGAAGGACACATGGTGAGGTGGGGCTTCGCGAAACCATAAACTTCTCAGTTATGTAAAGTTAGACATTATGTTCAATGTTTATATATTTGCTTGCTAATTGTTGGCTGTCGGTCCATGTCAAAACATTAAATTAACCCTCCCTTTTCCTAATGGAATAGACAATCCTTTTTTACAGCACGGTAGTATTTAGAAACCACCCTATTCTTTAATGGTGGGAAGCCACTGCAATCGATATTGGTGAAGATCATGGAAAAAAGTGATTCCCCCTAAAAATTATGTTCGGTGAGATACTCTATCAATAGTTTGGAAATTTGTTGAGTTTATCTTATCTTGTTACGCAACCCTCTGACGGTCTCTGGGTTTGTTACAGAGCTTTTACCAGGTTCTTATCAGTAATACATACACCATATTTCAAGTGGCACTCCAGATTTAATTCCTTGATAAACTACTGTGTCCAAGACTTAGCTGAATCACTTTTCCTGCTTTTTCTGCTAGGTGGCTTAAAAAAAAAAAAAAATTCCTAATTTCTTGTTTATCTATTAGTGTATTTCCCCCGTCTCTATTTCCCATTATCTTAATACCACATGCCACCTGCACTGTCCCTCTTCTTACTTAATCCTATTCTTACTTGTATCCCCACAAATCTCTGAGCTCACACTGTGCTCCAGTACTTCCTTCTCTTTCAGCTAGATCTGTGTTCGTCAGTGTCTCAATTCTCTTGGCAATTTTTCCTTGTATGCAAATTGTATAGGAAAATAGGACTTGCATAGCTTAAAAATCTGACGTAAGCAAAAAGAGCAATGCTGTTAAGTTACTGTGCATAATTACAGAATTGTATGTTTAAATACAGACGTCACTTAAAACCTCTTGCGTTATGAGAAGGGTATGACAATGCAAGTAATTCACATTAAAAGGCATTCTATTCGGTAGATGTGTTTATTGGTGTGTCAGCTGTGCCAGTGTTTTAATTCACATGTAATTCAAGGTAGACCCTGTGCCAGCAACAACTAACAATGATACTCCTTTAACTAAAAATGATAAGCTATTTCTACTTATATGCTCTGTGATTATTTTATAGTCCTCAAATTTTGTAGTCCTTTACAGAAAAAAAATAGTAATAAAGCATGGCGATAAACTGCAATTTGCCACAACACGTTTCCTCCAAATCTTAGTATAAAACACAAGACATTTTTTTGCACACTCTACTTTTATAGAACAACCAGGTTTGTAATTGATTTCTTTATTTTATTTGATTTATCAATATACATGGCAGCTTTCTCAAATCTCAAAGTTAAGTTCCAAAAGTATGTAATTTTAAAGATGAAAAATCATTTTCCTTTAGATGTCATATTCCTAGAGAGCTATTAAAGTCTATTTATAAACAAAAATAATTGATAAACTAATACACTTTAGAAATCAGAATATTTTAAATTATTTTAAATGAATACAAGATATGTCTTTTTAATTAACTATCATAGTTAAATTTAATATCACAAAACAAAATGACATGTCCCCACTAATTTCTCCAGTGGGGTAAAGTCATTGGATTTTACACTTAATATAAGTTTTAAATGTGATTATTAAATGATAATATTTTATCAATTATAGGAAATATTCATTTATAGGAATTTCCTTAGGTCCATCAATCTTTTTAGGCCAAGTTTGAGCCCATGTCAACCTTCAAGTTTAGAGTCAATGCACCTAGCCTGCCTAACAAGCATGTCAATTAAAGAATATGGATTTCATTGATAAAAAAAAAAGGGGGGGGAATAAACAGTAGCTAAATCACTGTTCAACTTACCAAAAAAAAAAAAAAAAGCTAATAGCAAATGAGATAGTTTCCAAGAATTACTTTAAAAAGTTTTTTTAAATAAACACAAATGGCCAATGATGTTGGATTTAAAATTTCACAGGATAACCTTACAAAAAAAAAAAAAAAACCCACATAGAAATAGTAAAGTCATCACCTTATGATAAAAAAACTAAAGTTTAATAGTCATTGAAGGGGTAACAACCACTTGTAGTCTACATTGAAAAGTAATTTTAATCATAGCTAAAACAAACTAAAATCAAAGAATTCTATGAAGAAATAACAAAAATGATAAACATTTAATAACATCTAAAATGTAGATACTTAAGATCCTAAACAAAAATATTAAAGGTAAAAGGGCCTTGAGATCTTTCTCCAACAATTCATCTTATAAAATCAATTTCTAAATAGCTCATATCCTTTGCTTTGGTGTTTTGTCTGCTATCAACTAAACGTGAGTACAGTAGAAAATCACTTATGTTCTTTTCAAATGCTTGGCATTATAATGTGATCTCATATCTTTCCTCAAATTAAATTTGGCTCCACATATTCCACATGTATACAGATGAACATCCATGTGCTGTTCCAACTGTTCATTATTTGGGAAAATCTGAAAGCAGACCTGGCATATAGTCTCACCAGCAGATAAATGAGAAATCATATGCCGTACATGGTCATGTTTTCTGAAGTTTCCTTGATCACAAATGGAACAGACATACCTGGCCATGCCTTTGTGCATATCATTGTGCAGTCGCAACTGACGCTCTCTTAAAAACTGCTTTCCACATGTCTGACAGACAAACTGTTTCTCCTTGGTGTGAACAGTGTAGTGTTCTCTCAAGTGGCACCGCTGATAAAATCCTTTTCCACACAGATTACAAAAATGCTTTCGTCTGTGATCTCTCTCATTTTCTTCCATGATGGCACTCTTAAACACATCTTGGTCTAGGCAGCTAGACATATGTTCAACCACCAGGTTCTCAGTTTCAAAACGCTGGCCACAATTCGGACATCGGAAAGGACAGGCAGAATGTTTAAATAACTGCTTTTTTTGGATACTGTTTATCTGGAAATGATTGTCCCTGAAATCGTCCAACATTTCAACAAACATATCTCTTATTTCTGACTGCTCATCAGGATTCTCTTCCATGTCCATTTTCTCCTCGGCATTTCCTAAGCCATTCATTGTCAGATCTTGGGGTTCTCCACATCTCTGCGCATGTTCCTGAAGCTGTCTGCCCTTAACAAGGATCTGTCCGCATTTACCACACGCACAGATATTTTCAATGTGTTTGGCTAAGTAATGGGATGACAGGTCCTCCTCGGTGATTGTGAGTCCGCACAGCTCACAAGACGCATTTTCGGTATCCTCTTGTACCGGACTGCTGTTGTTAGGGGGCCTCATACTTTCTAAACCTCCTCTTTCTTCAGCACTTATTGACATCCGAGGTTTTAGAGTTTTCCTACCACTTTTTTTAATACCGATCTCTTCTTCAACATAGTATCTATAAAATGGCTCTTCAGGTTCATCTTCTAATTCGTCGTTGTCAGTGGATTCGTTACAGTCTTTATCAGTAACTTTAATGATGTTAAAGTCTTTCAGTTCGTCTGTAGGAATATCTTCTGGCTCCATCTTGATAATGATTCTTTTCCTTTCGGCAGCTCTGCTTTTTTCTTCGCCAGCTAGCTCAGACTCCACGGTGCTACTTTTTCTGCTTCCAGGGGTTGAAGTCGAATCCTCGGCCGCCTGGCTCGGGTCTCCTCTGTATTTGTCCGTCTGCGTAGAAAATGTTTTAGAAGAATCCTTTTCACCAAACTCAGCTTTGATATTACTGTCTTTTCCATCTCTAAGATCCACTATTCTGTGGTAGGATCTTGTGTTTTGGTACGAATGTCTGTTAGTACAGGTTAGCACATGCTCATCTAATAACTTTTCACAGCTAAAGCCAAATCCACAGCTGTCACAGGTAAAACTCCGTCCAAAGCGTCGTGACACGCGTTCTTTTGGAGTAGATAATTTGGACACCGAACTTTTTTTACAGACATCAAACAGTGGTTCCGGAAAATTACCTAGTTGTAAAGACTCTTCATCGGGCTCTCTGTTATGTGGTGTATTTACGGTTGAACTGGGTTCTGCACACCACCTATTGGCCTCACTGCCATTTCTAGCCACTGTGTCTTCATACATTCTTACCCCAAAGATCATTTTGCTGTTCTGTTTGCTAGAAGCAGA
The DNA here is from genome assembly GCF_027475565.1 of Acinonyx jubatus. Taxonomy (NCBI): domain Eukaryota; kingdom Metazoa; phylum Chordata; class Mammalia; order Carnivora; family Felidae; genus Acinonyx; species Acinonyx jubatus. The sequence goes on along the minus strand of NC_069386.1, from coordinate 108,620,091 downwards.
AGATGAACACTTGGAACTGGAACAATCTGCATCCTGTATGTCTTCTAAGCAGTCAGGAACATTGTACAGCTGTAGATAGTTCATTGCCACTTTAAACTGCTCAAAGCTAGAGGGAGCAGTCATGATTTTTCCTAAATACATAAACTGCAGAATGAGATCAAAACACTCGGCGCTAATTTTCATGTTGCTGAGATTCAGTTGCGCAGTACTGTGCTGATGGTTCATGAAAAACATTCTAAAATAGGAGCTACAGGCAGCCAGAACTGCTTTGTGTGCTTGGAAGTAAATGTCATCGATCGCAATACAACAGTCACAGAGAAAACCCCATTCCCTTTGGTTGTTTAGCTGCTGAAGGACGTAGCTGCTGTGGCTGGGCTTTGCCATCTTCTATTAATTAGAGACCTATGTAAAACAAAAATAGTAAAGTCAGACGAGATATCTTGAGAAAGCACCTGAAGAGTAATTTTGATCACACTGTGTGACTTGTGTGACTTTGCTATTATAACAAAGGTATACGTAGTTTTCCATTCCAGTGTGGTAAAACTCAATAATATATACCTGAATGCTTTTTTAAATTTGAAGATGAAGATAGCCATTTAGTCAAGCTTCCCACTTTGATTTTCAGAAGCACAATGGGGGCACCTGGGTGGCTCAGTCGGATGAGCATCTGACTCTTGATTTTGGCTCAGGTCATTATCTCATGGTTCGTGGGATCGAAGCCCTCAGCGCGGAGCCTGCTTGGGATTCTCTCTCTCTCTCTCTCTCTCTCTCTCTCTCTCTCTGGCCCTTCCCCACTCACATGCTCGTGCTCTGTCTCTCTCAAAATAAATATTTTGTTAAAAAAAGAAACCCAAGCTAAGGTATCAAAAACAAAAACCATCACTTTGGTTTCCTCAAACTATGTTGGGAATAACATTTACTAGATTTGAAAGGAAACAGTTTAAAAGTACCTGACGGATACAAACAATGAAAGTAAATAAAATAACAACTTAAACTGAAAGTTCATAAACTAAACTACAGAGTATTAAAAACTTAGGTAACGGGTATTAAGGAATCACTACTCATATTTAAGTGTGTTGAATGTATTTTGGTTGTGTTAAAAGAGTCCCTATCTTTTAGATAAACACGCTAACATATTTATAGATGACGTGATATACCCTAAACTACGCGTGAAAAAAATCCAGTGAGGTGGGTGCGGGGGCTATAGGTGATACAAAATTAGCCATTTATTGGCCATTTATTTTTGTAGGTTAAAAAAAATTTTTTTTTAATATTTATTTATTATTGAGAGACAGAGAGAGACAGAGCATGAATGGGGGAGGGTCAGAGAGAGAGGGAGACACAGAATCTGAGGCAGGCTCCAGGCTCTGAGCTGTCAGCACAGAGCTTGACGCGGGGCCTGAACTCATGGACAGCGAGATCATGACCTGAGCCGAAGTTGGATGCTCAACTGACTGAGCCACCCAGGCACCCCCCACTAAAAATATTATTAATGTAGTGAGTTGACCTTGGGTAAAGGAGAGAAAAACATTAAAAGCACTAGAAGCCCTATCCATTATATTATAAAACTAAAATAGGATCCAATTTTAGCCTCAATTTTTTTTTATGGGGGCGGGGAGTTGGGGGTGGGGGGAGAGTGCACACAAGCAGGGGAGCGGGGCAGAGGGAGAGAAAGAGAAACTTAAGAAGGCTCCATGCTCAGTGTAGAGCCTGACAGGAGGGCTCAATCCCATGACCGTGAGATCATGACCTGGGCCGAAATCAAGAGTCGGACGCTCAATCCATAGCCTCAATTTTTAATCTGTATACATAAACTTCACTATCTTCTACTTAAAAACAAGTTCCTATACAACCTGAGCACAAAAAGAACATTTAACAAGCTGTTCAGAGACATTAAATGTTCACTCTTCAGTCCCCAAACCCTTCAATCCTTGCAATGGTAATTAAGAGGTATCTACAGTTTATTTCCACTTGCTTTTTATCTGTTCTTCACAGATCATATCTGGATCACATACCCTTTTTCCCCACTACCTAAAGACCCATCCCTCCTCCTTCTTCCTGTTCTTCCTGCCTAATGACACAGAGTTGCTTAGTCAGGGATATGCATCTAGTGAGTCTAGTAAAAAGACGGTGGCTTATCATGAGGACTAGCACCTTCTTAAAATTGCAACCATTGTACCTTTTTGTAAGCCAAATCAAGCATGTCAATAGGCACAATATTTCAACCTTCTATAAGTCAGGTATCTATAACCAATGAGGAAGCATGCTTAGTATGTACCTAAATACAAAAAGCAATATATGCACAAAGACATCCATCAACATGTTATTTATAATTTGAAATGTCTGGTAATAAGGGAGTTGCAAGTGAACCCAGGTAAATCTACGACCTAAAATTAAAATTCACTGTCGTGTGGCCTTTAAAAATTAAATTAATGAATGAAGACTGCAGAAGAAAATGAGTAAGTTTCCAGGATGGAAAGTCAAGTAAATAAACAAAGGATATGAAATTATGTAACAATAACAATTATATAAAACAAATCCAAACAACAATCTCTTATTCAAAGGGTGAGAAATACACACACACACACACACACACACACACACACACGTTGATCCCAAGCCCACTTTTTGTAAGATAAGTTTTTTTTGTAAAGAAGCTTTAACTTTATTGAACTCACAGCTTCTTAGACTTATTTATTTTTATTAAAAAAAATTTTTTTTTTTCAACGTTTATTTATTTTTGGGACAGAGAGAGACAGAGCATGAACGGGGGAGGGGCAGAGAGAGAGGGAGACACAGAATCTGAAACAGGCTCCAGGCTCTGAGCCATCAGCCCAGAGCCTGACACGGGGCTCGAACTCACAGACCGCGAGATCGTGACCTGGCTGAAGTCGGACGCTTAACCAACTGTGCCACTCAGGCGCCCATTATTTTTTAATTTAAAGTCAAGCTAGTTAACATATAGCGTAGTACTGGTTTCAGGAGTAGAATTTAGTGATTCATTATTTACACTTAACACCCAGTGCTCATCCCAACAAGTGCCCTCCTTAATGCTCATTGCCCATTTAGCCCATCCCCCTACCCATCATGCCTCCACCAACCTTCAGTTTGTTCTCTATTTTTTTATTTAAATCCAAGTTAGTTACATATAGTGTAACAATGATTTCAGGAAGAGAATTTAGTGATTCATCACCTACATATAACGCCCAGTGCTCATCCCAACAAGTGCCCTCCTCAATGCCCATAACCCATATTCCACACCCCCATCAACCCTCAGTTTGTTCTGTGTATTTAAGGGTCTTTTATGGCTTGTCTCCCTCTATGAATGAAATCATATAATTGTCTTCTCTAACTTATTCCACTTAGTGTAATACAGTCTAATTCCATCCGCATTGTTGCAAATGACAAGATTTCATTCTTTTTGATTGCCAAGTTATATTCCATTGTGTGTGTGTGTGTGTATACACACCCTATATATATACATTTATTATATATTTATTATATATATATTCCACATCTTCTTTATCCATTCATCAGTCCATGGACATTTGGGCTCTTTCCATACTTTGGCTATTGTCAATAGTGCTGCTCTAAACATTGGGGGGTGCATGTGCCCCTTCGAATCAGCACTCCTGTATCCTTTGGATAAATACCTAGTGGTGCAATTGCTGGGTCATAGGGTAGTTCTATTTTTAATTTTTTTGAGGAAAGTCCATACTGTTTTCCAGAGTGGCAGCACCATAGGATGAGATTTCTAGGTCTATAGTCATTTTGTAGGATTCATAGGGAACTTTAATGAATAATAAAGAGAAAGGGGCAGAAGGATAGATGTTATCTCAAAACAAATCTCCTAATAAGAGTTGTTAAAAAATGAAACAAACTATTCCGGATGATAACGAATGCCCTGCACAGAAGAGGGATGAAATGTCGATGAGGACGGGACGGGAGGATACAAGGAAAAGAACACAGGCTCTGCGTCAGAGAGAGCTGAGTTCCAATCTAGCTTCGCCGCCTTTGGTAACTTATTTACCCTCACTGGCCCCAAATTTCCCGAACTTTCAAAGTAGGGATAATACGTCAAATAACATATCACATACAAGGATTCATAGAAACAATGTGTAAAGTTCTTGACGGGTGAAAACTAACGGAAGTAACACGGCAGTGGTGGTGGTGGTCATGCATATTCTAAGCAGCAGGAGCTAAGTTTGACTAGTCAGCTAACCTTAAGGTTTCCTTCCAAATAGTAGTCTAGTAGGAGGAACACCAGCAGTTAATCTGTGAAGACGTGCAGGTTTTTCATATCCTGTGCTTAATATAATGACATAAAGACATTGGGGGCGCCTGGGTGGCTTGGTCGGTTAAGCGTCCGACTTCGGCTCAGGTCATGATCTCACGGTCCGTGAGTTCGAGCCCTGCGTCGGGCTCTGTGCTGACAGCTCGGAGCCTGGAGCCTGTTTCAGATTCTGTGTCTCCCTCTCTCTCTGCCCCTCCCCTGTTCATGCTCTGTCTCTCTCTGTCTCAAAAATAAATAAACGTTAAAAAAATAAATAAATCAAATAAAAAATAAAAAGGTTTCCTTCCAAACAGTAGTCTAGTAGGAGGAACGCCAGCAGTTAATCTGCGAAGATGTGCAGGTTTTTCATATCCTGTGCTTAATACAATGACATAAAGACATTAGGGGCACCTGGGTGGCTCTGTCGGTTAAGCGTCCGACTCTTGATTTCGGCCCAGGTCAGGATCTGATGGTTCGTGGGGTTGAGCTCGGCGTTGGGCTCTGCCCTGAGAGCGAGGAGCCTACTTAGGATTCTCTCTCTGCACCCCCTGCCCCCCCCGCCGCCCCTTCCCTGCTTGTGCTCTCTTTTTCTCTAAATAAATAAATAAATAAACTTAAAAAAAAAAAAGAGCTGAAAAGTTCCAAGACCTAATCTAAATGGAAAGCAGGGTTGTTTTTTTTTTTAATTTTTTTTAAATGTTTATTTATTTTTGAGAGAGAGAGACAGACCATGAGCAGGTGAGGGTCAGAGAGGGAGACATGGAATCGAAGCAGGCTCCAGGCTCTGAGCTGGCAGCACAGAGCCCGACGTGGGGCTCGAACCCAAGAACAGTGAGATCATGACCTGAGCCAAAGTCAGACGCTCAACCGACTGAGCCACCCAGGCGCCCCTAAATGGAAAGCAGTTTTATGGCCAGCAACCAAAACTGTTGCAAGTACATCCAAGACCAATATGATAGGCACCTCTCTAGAGAAAATCAGATTCAGTGAAGTTAGTAAAAATGCATCCGTGTTAATATAAACACTACACTAGAACAAGAGCACCAACAGCATTTGAACGCACATTTGTCAATGCAACGAATATTCCTTGAGTGCTCTGGGGCACCAGGCACTATATAAAGTACTGAGAATCGGCAATAGCACAGGTATTCTGCAATCTCAGGGATACATTGTTGAGAATTTTGGCTTTTTCTACACTAGTGACTTCAACACGTATTCAGTAAAGTACCTTCTCTATGGAAGAGAGCATCATGCTCTTGTGAAGAGAACACAGGACTCTGGGTCAGAAAGGCATGGGTATGAACCCCACTGTCTTCACAGGTCTCTGCATTCCTACCTTCCCCTCAGAGAGCTCAAGGCCAAACAAAATTCATGCTAAGACTACAGTTTCTAGGCTGACCTAGAATTGTAGTTTCATCAATATTATTATGCAAATATCCACATTCTGAGTAAAACTAACTTTAAAAAGTAGAGTAACTTTAAAAAAATTTTTTAAGTTTATTTATTTATTTTGAGAGAGACAGAGACAGAGACAGCATGAGTGGGGGGAGGGGTAGAGAGAGAGGGAGAGAGAGAGAGAGAGAATCCCGAGCAGGCTCTGCCCTGTCAGCACAGAGCCTGATGGAGGGCTCGAACCCACGAACCATGAGATCATGACCTGAGCCGAAACGAAGAGTCAGATGCTTAACCAACTGAGCCACCCAGGCACCCCAAAAGTAGAGTAACTTTTTTTTTTAATTTTTTTTTTACATTTATTTATTTTTGAGAAAGAGTGAGACAAAGCGCGAGTGGGGGAGGGGCAGAGACAGAAGGAGACCCAGAATCCGAAGCAGGCTCCAGGCTCTGAGCAGTCAGCACAGAGCCCAACGGGGGGCTCGAACCCACAAACTGTGAGATCATGACCTGAGCCAAAGTCGAACGCTCAACCGAGCTACCCAGGCGCCCCAGTAGAGTAACTTTTAATAACAATCCTTCACATATTAGTACCAATAATTTTGTTCTTATTACACCTCACTTATTACACAGAAAAACTTTGAGAAGGCTTAATAACACCAACAAAACAACCCCAAAAAACAAAAAAAGAAGAGAGGTGGGGCATGGAATCTGGGGTGAAGGATCTAAATTCTTGTGAGACTTTTAGCTTGTTATCTATCTCTTGAGAATACTTTTTTGCATTAAAAATTTAAAACCTCATTGACTTATTCTTTTAATCTTTTCTTATGTTTATTCATTTTTGAGAGAGAGGGAGAGAGAGCGGGGGAGGGACAAAGAGAGAGGGAGACAGAGGACCTGAAGCAGGCTCCATGCTGACAGCAGAGAGCCTCACGTGGGGCTTGAACTCACGAACCGCAAATCATGACCTGAGCCAAAGCTGGATGCTTAACCGACTGAGCCACCCAAGTGATTTTTTTTTTCTTTTTTTGAGAGAGAGAGAGAGAAAGTGAGCAGGGGAGAGGGGCAGAGAGAGAGAGAGAGAGAGAGAGAGAGAGAGAGAGAGAATCTCAAGCAGGCTCCATGCTCAGCATGGAGCCCAACACGAGACTCAATCCCATGACCCTGGGATCATGACCTGAGCCAAAACCAAGAGTCAGACCCTCAATTGAATGAGCCACCCAGGCGCCCCCTTTTTGAAAATATTTTTTTACATTCATTTACAGTAAATTTAATTAATTAAAAACAATTTTATTCAAATTCCAAAATAAGTTTTCTCCTTTCAGTTTTTTTGATATTAATAATGCTACTAAAACTTAGTTAACTTTACATTATAGTAAAGCTTGCAAACGTTTTAAATAAAAGGATTGCTTATATCTTAGCTGTTCTTATTTTTATTTATTTTATTTTTGTAAGTTTTAATTTTAATTCCAGTATAGTTAGCCTACAGTGTAATATTAGTTTCAGGTGTACAATGTAGTGACTCAATATTCCATACATCACCCAGTGCTCATCACAAGTGCACTCCTTAATCCCCATCACCTATCACTCATCCCCCCCATCCACCTCCCTTCTGGTAACGTTTGTTCTCTATAATTGACAGTCTGTTTCTTGGTTTGTGTGTGTCTTTCCCCCCCTGCCCTTTTCCCACTTGTTTTGTTTCTTAAATGCCACATATAAGTAAAATCATATGGTATTTGTCTTTCTCTGACTTATTTTGCTTAGCATTATACTCTCTAGCTCCATCCACATCATTGCAAATGGCAAGATTTCATTCTTTATGGCTGAATACTATTCCTTTGTGTATATATACCACATCGCCTTCATCCTTTCATCAATCAATGGATACTTGGGCTGCCCCATATCTTGGCTATTGTCAATAATGCTACTCTAAACTTGGGGGTTCATGAATCATTTTGAATTAGTGTTTTTATTTTGTGTGTGTAAATATCCAGTGATGTGATTACTGGATTATAGGGTAGTTCAGTTTTTAACATTTTGAGGAACCTCCATCTGTTTTCCACAGTGGCTGCACCAATTTGCATTCCCATCAACAGTGCAAGAGCGTTTAGCTCTTCTTGTCTTTATAACTGAATCTGTGATTGCTTATATTATATACTAGCTATATCACTAGTGAAACAAATTTATTACAGCTGGAAGTCAAGGGCTGGGACTGAGAGCACAACTTCAAGTGTGATCCAAAGTCAAGAGTTCTAAGGCCAGATGGATATCTGTGTGCATGCAGTTCTCCAGGAAAAGAAAGAGGTTAGGTGATGCGACACATTTTACGCAGGATTTTAAAATTTTTAGTTTGAAAGTTTCATCTCAGATTCAAAAACAGCCGCCAAGCACAGTAAGCATATGAATTTAGATACTCACAGATTTTTAGAGTTTAGAGACTTCTAATCTGATCCAACATTCTTATTTCATAGAACAGCAAAGATCTGACTGTTAAACAGTGTATCAAGGGGACAGTTAACCGTGGTAAAGTAGGTACTAGGATTAGGATTACAGAACAAGGACATACAACCACTCAAAGGGGTACGAACTCCTTGTAAAGGGCACTGAGTGCCCTTCTGCAAAGAACACTCAGCAAGGACCGGGCATGAGTCCCTCATACAGGATTTACTGGCCAGGCACTCTTGCACAAGTGACTACCCACATCTGAACTCCATCTGTAATGCTCTTTTATCTGTATACGTGCATCTGGTCTTACCCAGTAGACGTGTCCCCTAAATTATACTGTGCAAGCTATTTCAGTAAATTTCTCACTGACATAGGAAGGTATCAGAAATACTTTTCCTTCATCACTAAATCTCTTAAACTGGGAAAAAAGTTTTGTCGAAAGTTTCTTTTGCTTCCGCCTTAGTCATGTGATAACTGAAGAACCTATAAATAAGCATATAAACTGAATGAAGGGGCACCTGGGTGGCTCAGTCAGTTAAGAGTCCAACTCTTGGTTTCGGCTCAGGTCACGATCTCAATCTTGTGAGACTGAGTCCCACATTGAGCTCTGCACTGGGCATGGAGACTGCATAAGATTCTCTCTCTCCCTCTGCCTCTCCCTCACTCTTGCTTGCTCCTGCTCTCTCTCCGCCTCCCCCAAAATTAACTCATTAAAAAAATAAAGTGATTGAAAAAGTCACTTACTTTTGGAGTAATTTTGGAGTGACTCCTTCTGTAAAGCAAATCATCTTTTTGTAATGTGTGCCATAGGCCACGGAGGCCTCCCCGGGGACAGCGTGCATTGCCTCAGTGAGAATCTGCAGCAGAGTCTAGCATCAGACTCTCGATTCAGTGCCCCCATCTCTCAACTACTAACAATTACCTCTGGATCTCAAAGGTCATTTAGGTATATACATTCATTTCCTCATATCTATTTTCGTGTCTTCTATGATTGGATATATGTATAGGGATTTACTTTGAGGGTTATAGACTATCCTTTTAAAAATCCTGAAATGAAATGAAAGGGCTCTCTCATGTTAATAAAGCAGAGTATCAAGAGTGTATTGAACATCTACGACATTCCTAACATTGCATAAAGCATCGAAGTAGAGGGTGAAAAGGAGGGTCAACATAGAACTAATTACAAATGAGGGGTTAAATTTTAAACCAAGAAACAATTTGAGAATAATTACTAAATCAAACTGAATAAAGTTCAGCAAGAGTTGGAGGGGGGAATAAAAGCATGATTGTACTACAAGAGCGGGCGTTAGGAAAGGTGGAAGCTTTGAGTGAGGACCTGATGAGTGAGTAGAACAGAGAAAAATAGACAATAAGATTAGAGGCATTGCAGGCATCTGCACAAGGGTGGATGTAAATAATTGGAGAGGGATACAGAGCAGCACACACGAAAGCATGAAGATGTAATGGGACGGAAGACAGGTACACTTCACCAAACTGGTAAATGGAGGTTTTGAAGGTAGAGTGAATGACAAGTGTAACACAACAACGATAGGAATAGCCACCACTTGCTAAGCGCTCCTATCGATGGTCAGGCTCTAGTCTAAGAGTGTGTGTGTGTGTGTGTGTGTGTGTATGTGCGCGCGCAACGTTATATAACTTCTGTAAGGCCACAGAGGACCTGGTGAGATGAGAACACAGGCAATGTGACTCTTGGCCTCGATGATTTTGCCACCTGTAAAAAATAAGGTCACCCTGGTGAAATCCTTTCTTGGAATACCATTTTCCAGGGTATAGAGTCCAATCTCTAAATTTAAACTTAATGAAGTTCTTTAGGTTTTCTTGAAATTTCCAGGCAGAACCAGTTTTGTAGATGCTTACAAAGGTAAAAAGTTTCACTTCAAGGCACTTACATGACAGACACGATCAAGTTTAGACAATTTTATTCACTTTTTAGAACAGGCATTCTGGCTGGCTATTAGACTGTAAATTCAGTACTTAGCACAGGAAGTTCTGAAATTATAATTGGGTTATGTTCCAAAACTTTATTTTTAAGTTAGTTCTTTGGAACTTGAAACACATATTCCCATAGAAACAATGCTATAAATGGTGAGTCAGTTCTATGCTCACACCCTAAAGTCTTTTAAAACCCTAATGGCGCTTTACATTAGTCCCAACAGTGCCAGAGCATGCCTTTTATCATTTACACTAACAGAGGTATCATACAGCAATGCATACTACACTGAACCCGAAAGGCTAAGGATGAGACTTCAAGGCTCTCATGCTCCCTGTGCCCAGCACACACGTCCACCACATAGTTGGTACTTAATGCATGCTTGGCAAATGAAAGTATTAAGTAAGAGCCCAGGAAGCAGGCACCAATAGGTTTGGATACGAACTCTACCACTTATTTAGCTATGAGGAAACATCTTTACCTCTCTAAACCTGCTTTTCTCATCTATAGAACAGGGATACTCATACTCCTTACGGGATTCTCATACAAATTAGAGACCAGGGGCGCCTGCATGGCTTCAGTCGATCAAGTGAAGTGACCGACTTCGGCTCATGTCATGATCTGATGGTCCGTGAGTTCGAGCCCCACACTGGGCTCTGTGCTGACAGCTCGGGGGCTGGGGCCTGCTTCAGATTCTGTGTCTCCCTCTCTCTCTCTGCCCTTCCCCCACGCATGCTCTGCCTCTCTCAAAAATAAATAAACTTAAAAAAAATTTGTTTTAAATCAGAGATGACAATTTCTTCTTGTCTTTTCAGTCAAGCACAATACAATTTTTCTTAAATATTAATGTCATCATTGTGAACATACTTCATAGAATTTTACAAAGCGATCAAGTTCAACCTGATGCTTTACACATGAGAAAGCAAAGTGAGGCCCTAAGAGGTTAAGAGACATACTCAAGATCACCTTCAGTTGTAGTGTCTGACAGCAAAGGTCCCCATCTCCTCAATCCTGGTCCAGGGCTCTTCCTCCTGTTCTGCAACCCCGAGTGCAACACCAACTACCTCTCTGCCCTATGCTCTGCATCAGTTGTGTTTTGCTAAAACACAGCTGTTCAAACTGGCAAGGGTTGTTTGCACCTACACAAAATGGCCTCAAACTGTTGTGCTTTTGGAGGTTGTGGTTTGCTGGCTGGTTAGTATTGTCTTGCTTGTCAAGCCAACAGCTATCACTTCTAAAACGGGTGCTGATCTCCTGCTGCCCACCATTGCAACCCGTTAGGGGTTAAGAAATTAGACAAAAACTCATTGAAACTGAATCTACATAATTTAATTTTCTGAGAGGACCTAAGGGAAATGTTCTGTAAGATAAGGGTTTAGTTCCTGCACTTTGTTTCATCTATTTTATTTTTTAATGTTTTTATTTATTTTTGAGAGAAATAGAGTGCAAGTGGGTGAGGGGCAGAGAGAGGGAGACACAGAATCCGAAGCAGGCTCCAGGCTCTGAGCTGTCAGCACAGAGCCCGACGTGGGGTTTGAACTCATGAACCGTGAGATCATGACCTGATGTTTCATCTATTTTGATCGCTCACAGGCAACAAATTGCCATTACTCTTGATTCTGGCCAGGGCACTGGATAGTGAGGTAGCCAACCAACTAACTTCTGAGTAAGTGAGTTGTTCCTAGGTCTAGGAAATAAATTTGTCCACACAGAAAGCAAAGGGAACATAGTGGCTTCTGGAATACTTCTCTCTCCCTCCAGAAGTAGAAGAGGAAAAGTATTTACTCTAGGCCATCTCTACATTTTGATCTGTTCATCTTAAAGAGGCAACATGGCATCTTCCGACCACTAGAGGGCACTGTGTGAACAGCAGGCTTCTCAGCAAAAGGCAGCTTTTACCAGGAAGTCACTTTTTTTGCACGTGGCATTGGTATTCTTGGTAATTTTAGGGTTCATTTTTTAGAACTTATATCTGTACCTCTGTGACTTTGGGGACCCACCTAAATCTGCCCCTCCCCCTTGTATTCTCTGTCTCAGCAGGCACTGCCATGCACCAATCACCCAGGCTACTTGCCAGTCACCTGGGACTTCTCCCACCCTTAACAGTCAACTCTCGAGTCTCACCAATTTTCTGTTTCTCAAATCTACTCCTCTATTCCATCCCTACCTTCCTTGCCCTCCTGAGGTCTCTATCATCACTCCTCAGTTATTACAACAAACGATTCATAAAGAACACAAATCGTGCCATCTATGCCTCCCTTCACATATCCTCAGGCTAAAAAGTAAAAACTCCTTAGCAAAGCATACTGAGCCGTCCATGCCCACCCATCTAGTCTTATGTTTGGATACCTCTTGCTTCAAACTCCATTCTCAAGCAGCACAAAACTGCTTGTCCCCCCACTCCTCTTGAATGTATTTACCTCCATTTTTACTCATGCTGATTGATTGGTTCTTCTGCCTGAACCTCCCACATATCTAACAGTGTATCACCTCCTCCAGAAAGCCTTCTGTAACACCTCCCTCTCCCACTATTTTAGGTTTTGATATTACTCTGTATCATCTCCTTATTTTGCACTTATTACGCTATGTTTTAATCATCAGAACAGCAACGTAAAGTAGGTGTTAAAAAGCACAGACTAACCAGATCGCCTGGGTCCAAATTCCGGCTCTGCCACTTATTAGGTGTGTGACCTTGAACATGTCCGTAAGCAATCTGTACCTCAATTCTCTCATCTGAAAAGGGATGATAATCCTTCCTAGTGTTTAGAGTTATCACAAGGCAGTGGCTGTCACAGAGTAAATGCTAAATAAGAACTGGCTACCGCAGTTATCTGTGCGTCTGTCGGAAGGTCTCCCCACTAGATTAGGAAGAGCAACCTGAAGACAAGGCCGTTAGCTTGTTTCTGTGCAACATAGTAAGTATTCACTAAGTGCTGCTGAATGAGCAGCAAGAGAGGCAGTTCTAGAACAATGGGAAGTACTGGCCAGGCTCCCCCTCCCCCCCCCCCCCCCCCACCCGCAGATCCACCCGACTTTTCAAACTGTATTGTCTCCAATTTCTCCACTTATAACCCCATTTTTCTTGTTTAAGTCCAACCAAAACCCTGAAAAGTTCACTCTTACCTAATTAAAAGTCCATGAAATGAAACCAATAAAAAAAGTATCATAAAAACTATGTTCATTCTAAGAAGCTTAACTCCCTTTTTAAGCATTAAATCTATTTAAGCTTTAAGATTCCCCTTCATCCCAGAGGACCTACCACAGCAAAGGCCTTCGTGCTTTCATATATGTGATTCCCTTTGCTTAGAACCTTTTTGATGTCCAGTCACTCTTTTGGGAATTCTTTTCCTGATCCTAGGGTAATGCAAAATGCAGATGCCCTCTGTTCTAAAACAGCCCCTATCTACAACTATAGGATGCTGTGTCCACCACACTCTCTTGGCAGAGATTACAATTATAATTATATAATTTTGTTTTGCTGTAAGCTCGAGATCAAGGCATTGTCTTCGTCATCACTGTATCCCGAGCCCTAAGGATTGCCTGGCATTTAGTTAATATTCGATCAGTCTTGATTGAATATGTTGAAGAAGGTAAATTTTATTTTGCCTATCAATTTGTGGTTGTTGTTGTTAGTAATTTCTTCAATGTTGTTGTTGTTAGTGATTTCTACAATCATGGGGCTTAAACTCATGACCTGGAGATCAAGAGTCACATGCTCCATGAACTGAACCAGCCAGGTGTCCAATTTTTTGTATTATTTCAATCATGGCAGCTTTTATATAGTGGTCAAAAATTTACAAAGCAACTTCCCATACATCATACAACTGATTCTCACAACAATCCTGAGATAGGTATTGTTATTATCCTCATTTTCTGAATGTTAATGGTTGATATTCAGGTGCTCACCTTGTAAGTAGGATGTGGGACTCAAACTCTGAAGTCTTGCTTCAGGGCCCTAAGTTTCAGCTTTTATAAACCAGACAACACTCGGGGCGCCTGGGTGGCTCTGTTGGTTGAGCAACCGACTTCAGCTCCGTTCATGATCTTGCAGTTTGTGAGTTTGAGCCCCGCATGGGGCTCTGTGCTGACAGCTCAGGGCCTGGAGCCTACTTCAGATTCTATGTCTCCCCCTCTCTCTACCCTTCCCCTGCTCACATTCTGTGTCTCTCTGTCTCTCAATAATAAATAAACGTTAAAAAAATTTTTTTTTAAATAAATAAACCAGACAACACTCTCTCCATGGCCATGACTATTAACTGAAGTGCCCCTTTGGAACATGCTAAGCCTCCCAGTCACCCACTCTCACATAGCCCCACATTGCAGGCAGAACGCCCTGCCCCTTCCGCATCTCCTCTTCCATCTGCTGACTCCCACCGTCCATCAGAGCAAGCCCCCCCCCCACCCCAATACTAAAGACATACAGTGGGGATGGAGCTCTTTAGTTAGCTCTAAAAAGGATTATGTGTATCTCACATAGACAACAAATGGAAAATCTGGTTGGGGCTTTAATGCTTCAATTTCCCAATTTTATTTGGAAAACGATTTTTTAATGTGTATTTATTTATTTTGAGAGCGCAAGTGTGCACACATGAGTGGGAGTCGGGGAGGGGCAGAGAGAGCGGGAGGGAGAGAATCCCACGTTGGCTTGTGCTGTTAGCACAGAGCCTGAGGCAAGGCTCAATCTCATGAACTGTGAAATCATGACCTGAGCCAAAATCAAGAATCTGATGCTTAACCAACTGAGCCACCCAGGTGCCCCTGCAAATGATTTTACACTCAAAAGTAGTGTAAAAAGACCAGTGTCCCCAACACTATCAAATAACCAATGGTGTGATTAAACTTCTATGTACTACTTTGGGGCTTTGTTTTCAGAGCATCATCAGCTACTTCACATGCATTCTTCTTGAATATGCCAGGCTAAGTCATAAATGACTCTGGGCTTTGACTAAGAGCTCCTGTAGTTACCATACAAGCCACAAACAGAAGTTAGAATCTATATTAAATATGTACCATCTCCTTCCATGCCACATCTAAAAACTGTAGTCATGAATCCCCTTCTTTGTTCTAATTCTCTTTCCTTGATGTTTGGCATGCTGCCTCTAGGTACTATTCAAGAGGAACCCCTCTCGCCATATCAGCACAGGAACATCTTGGCAGTGGTCTTCATGGCAAATTCAGCCACTCCTTCCCAACTACAAAATTATGAAACTCTCTAGAAATATGAGGCTTTTGGTTTTGTTTTATTTTTTTAATGAGTTTGGCCAGTAGAAATCAACCCATCAGAAGCAGGACATCAACATCAGCATGAAAAAAGTGTGAGAACTAGCTTACCACAGTACAGTAAGTACTTCGTAAGGACAAACCTAAAATAGCAGCCCTGTTATATTTAAACGCTCACGTCTGTTACTTGATCATAGAATTTTAAACCAGTCCAAAGCGAAACATTCCCTTTTTCTCCACCTAGCCAATTCTCACCAACCTGAGTAGTGAACAGAGAACATAAGGCCATGAATCATCACAGGCCATCCTTAGGCAGGGTTCTGAAGCACACACAACAGCACAGTTATGATCAAATGTTGCCTTCTCTTGTTTTAAACAAGGAATTGACTGTTAACAGTGATTATCTCTGGGGAGTGGGAATCAAAATGATTTTTGTTTTTGTATTTTATGTACTTTAGTATTGGCTGAATTTTTACAAACAGCATGGATTTTATAATAAGTATTTCCATTTTGAGAAAAAAATAGGCACGAATCACTTTTAATTTGGTTCACATGAAAGTACAGAAGAATAACAATGCCAATATTTCAGGGCAAAATACATTAGCACAAGAAAAAACAACAGGAGAAAACATCCTATACAGACCAAAGAGCCCTCTCAAACAGATGTTTTTCAAACATACCTCAGTTGTTTTAGAAGACAACAGATTACAGCTTAAAAATAAAAATCTATGGACGCTTTTCTACATTTGTATCTCACAGGGTTTCCTCCCCCTTGGCCTAGAAGGTTAATAGGAAAGGCTTAGCACTTTCCTGGCTGGAGGAGGAGAGGCCTGAAAGCAGGCAGTTCTTTTCTCTTGCACATTAGGATATGAAATGCTGCTGCAAGGACCACAGAGACACTCTGAAAAAGCTCCATGAACTTATCATCCCCAGAGCCTGGCAAAAGAAGAGAATAAGGAAACAGTACAAAAATCTAGCCGTTAATGTGAAATCAAAACACAAGGTCAAGAGCAAGTGGCTGAGACTGTGTTCATGCCCTGCTGAGGTCCTGGTTAAATATGGTTTCTTTTTCTGACAGTGAGGCACCAGGGCTCCCCCACTACTTCCCCAAAATAGGCCATCACATTGGAGTGGGAAGAATAGAAAGGCTTCAGAAAAGGCTACTCAACTTGAGTTATTCTATACTGTGATAACTTGGTCATAATGGAGAAATCTCCTAAAATGATATAAGATGTTAAGTAAAGGCTCTACATGAGACTGTCTTTATTAATCTTTGAAAATAGTTTCACATCCACTATGCTTCAGTTTTCTGAGATGAGGAAGCCCCTATCTAGCTCCCAAAGCCATTCAGTTATTACTGAGACTTTATCAGATATCCAGCAAGTTAATCAAAAGTAAAAGTTTTGAGGTTGGAATGGCCAGCTATCATTCAACCTTCATGTTTTTGTATCCCAATTCTCCCATCATATCCACTTGCACTGATAAAATTTCATAGAATCTAATTTCTTCGTTTCTAAGAAGGTGGTGATTGCTTTGAAGTTAACATGAGACCTGCATCCTTCACCAATTCTGCTCCAAAGTGACTTGAACTTCAACTCGGAAACTGATTCTAAGTCGCCTCAAAAAGCCTGCAACCAGTCCTTGGGTTGGAGAAAATTGTTCCTGTAATAGTTTTCCTGCCTTGAGACATGCTGTATGGAAATATACTTAGGCCAATGGAGAATCTACGCGTACCTACCACGCTGAAGCTCGATTTAGGAGTATTATTACACACATACAAATGCCCTACTGTCCCCAGAAAACATCAAGGACTTTCATCAACATCTCCCCGACGCTCCCAATTTGGAAAAGGTCATGTCAACCTTTCAGATCATACGGACACGTTGCTTAGGTAAAAAAGGGAGGCTGAGAGTGTGGCTGAGCTCAGACCCAAGCCTACATATTTTAGTGGTAACGACTCCCGATCTACACCCAACACATTTACCGAACACTAACAGAACTTCTAGCAAGCGCCCACCACTGGAATCGAAAGCACTTTCTTCCCAGGAAACACAGCTTTTCCATTGAAAATTCCCAAACACGAGACCCACTACTTTTTTACTGAACAAAAAGCGTGTGTGCCGGCAAGAGGGGGTGGAAAAGAGCGTGGCAAGA
The DNA here is from genome assembly GCF_027475565.1 of Acinonyx jubatus. Lineage (NCBI taxonomy): Eukaryota > Metazoa > Chordata > Mammalia > Carnivora > Felidae > Acinonyx > Acinonyx jubatus. The sequence continues at coordinate 108,602,656 of NC_069386.1, read as the reverse complement.
ATTTGCACGGCTCTTACGCCTCCTCCCTCGGAGCGCGCCCAAGTCTGCGGCCTCGGGCTCCGGGACACTTCCCCTCCCACCCGCCGAGGAGCCGCAGCTGTAAGTTGAGAGAAGCGGGCTCTGGGCACGTCAATCAACCGGGTCCTCCCGCCTCCCGTCTACACCTCCCCTCCCCTCCCCCCCCCCCCCCCAAGAAAAAATAAAGGCAGAGAAAGAAAGGGAAAAGAAGGTAACTAATTTGGGAACTAGTCTCCGCCGGGGCTTCGCCTCCGACCCAGGGAGGCCGCAGGTCCCGGACGAGGCGCGCGGGCGAACCGCGGGATCGAGCAGGCGGCCCGGCAGCCGCCAGTCGCCGGGTCCTCGCGGCGCGTCCTCCGCGCTCGGGATCCCCGCACGGGTCGGCACCGCTCCGGCACCGCACTCCGCCAGGCCGGCGGCCCGCGTCCTCCCGCCCGGGCCAAAGTTGCGCAAATAGCCCCACAACTGGCAGATACTCACCGGCCACAGCAGGAACCGGGGCTGCGGAGGTTTTAGGGAGTTTAAGGCAAATCAGCCACGGGAAAGGCGGGCGGAGGCGAAGGGGCCGCGAGCTGCAGTGGCGGCGGCGCGCGGCGTTCGGGCTGGGCTGCGCGGAGAGGCTCTGGCTCTGCCAGGGACTGTGCTGCAACAAAGGACTTCCGCTGCCGCACAGCCGCGCCTGCCGCACCGCACTGAGCCGGCCCCGCTTACGCGGCGACTCCGGGTCTGCCCACCAGTTCGCTGCGGCGTCCGCCAGCCTTCCCCTCCCTCTCGCCCGCCCACCCACTCCGCCGCTGGCTGCTAGGGGCACCCGCGGTCGCCTGTTTGTTTGCAACAAGTTTCTGCGTCGGGCTCCGGGGAGGCTGGCGCAACCCGCACCGCGGGGGCCGGCGCGGCGGCGGCGGCTTTACCACCCCTCTAGCCCCTCTCCCAAGGGTAGGCTTGGGACCTCCTCCTCCTGTTTGCACAGCTGGATGGGACTGGGCTCCTCCCGACTCCCCAAGGGCAGGATGCTGTTTTCCCACTCCGTCCAGATGTCAGACCCCTGCCCCGGAGGGCTCAGCAGCTGGGCCTCCCCTCGCGGTTCGTCCCCGGCGTTCTGGGGGCGCCGGCACCCTCGCCCTGTCCCGTGCGCCGCCAGTCGGTCCGGGGTCACCCATTCCCCGCGCTCCCCCCACTCCGCCTGCCATGGGCCTGTCCGCCTCTGGCCTTGAGTCACTTCCCCCGCCATGCCCCACCCCGCCCAGCCCGCCTCCCCCCGCACCCCCCCTCAGGCTCCAGCGGCTCGGCCTCCTTGGCCCCGCGCCCCCACCCCTCTTCCCGCGAACACGCGGGCGCATCCTTCCCCACCCCCACCCCCGAACTGAGGTAGTGCTGTGCTTCTGCACACCCTGGGGAAAGTCCCCGGGTCACGCGGTTGTGTGTGGGGAGCCTGTGACGCTCAAGCTCATCTCCACGCTTCCGCCTACAGAGTCACGACTGAGGACCGTGGCGGAGGTGCCCAGAGCGCGGGCCGACCCCCGCCTAGCCTCTTGAGTAGGCAGGCGGGCGGGCGCGCACGTACGCACGCACTCTTCTGCCCCCGCTCTCCTCGTTCCCCGGCTACCAGGCGCGCGGTCACGTGGGCCCATCGCGGGGCGGCCGGCGCGGGAAGCCGCGCGAGAGCGGACCGTGGGGTGCGTGAGCCGGCGCCGCCGCGTGACGTGCGCGGCGCGGGAGCCGCCCCTCCCGCACGGTGGAGCCGGCTGGCCGCCGCGGCGGCGTCTGGGTAAGCGACGCGGCCCGGCCCCTGTGGGCTGCTCCGGGCTCAGTCCCTCCCGCCGCGAGCCGCCCGGGGCGGCGGCCTGCAGCTGCGCCGGTCGTGGGACAGATGCAAGTAGCTGGGGAGAGGGGTGTTCTGGTCCGTTTGACATGTCAATCAGGGCACAGGAGGAAAATGGCAACCGCGAGGGAGCGCTGGGCCGAGGATGCCCAGAACCACCTTTCGCTGCCCGCAGAAGGCGGCTGTCGGGGCCTGACCCCGCGTGGGAACCCCCGCCAGCAGGCCTGCGGCGTTCCCCGGGCGGCCGCGCGGACCCTTCTCGCAAGTGGGCGGGTCTCGTGGTGCAAACTGCGAGACGCTTCGGCCACTGTCCTCTCCCTCCCCCACCCCTGTTTGTGATTACCCCGTTTCTAGGGCAGGAAGTTCCTCCCCCCTTCATAATTCATTTCTTCCTTTTTTCGGATTATATTGATTTCATTCTGAGTAAATCCAGTTTTTCTTTTAAAAGTTTGCCCCATCATTCACTGCTTACCTAGCACTTGTTATTTGAAAAAATCAAGCTGCTTAGGCAGCACCTAGAGCTGTACTTGGAACTTGATAGTAGCTGATGTGTTTCCTAAAGTAACGCCCGGTTTCCCCCGGGGAATTATATTTGGTATTCGTTCTCTTGAGACTCGGGTCTTTTGGCAAAACTGTTGATTCTCACGGGATTTTGTCAAGCGTGTAAGGTATACGTTGGAATGACATTTTAAAGCTGCAAGGGGCCTTAGAGGAAATCCAGTTCATCCCTCTCATTTTACAATCAAAGACACCCGGCCTAAAGAACGTGTAGCTTGGTCGAAGCCCTACATCTTTTGAGTAACTGGACCGTAGGGCTCTAGGCCTTGATTATTGGGCTCTCCACCACGCCAGGATCACAGTGCCGGTTTAACCCACTCACTGTAGAGACTGTCTGCCAGAGGTGATATACTTGCTTTGATTCAGATTGTTGAGAAACCAGGCTTGGCCATGGTGTGATGGCTCTGTTATTTTAAGGAATGGGGTTGGCATTATCTCTAGGTGAAATAGACTCCCTATGATGTACTTTGGGGCTCAAAGCCTGTCTCCAAAATTCAGCCGTATTATCTGCAAGAATAACCAATGTTTGCAGCATTGGTTGCTTCCTTAGGTTAAGGCATCAAAGATCTGTTTAGCAAGCAGTCTGGATGTGTTTTGGTTAAGGGTAAACTATCCGTGATCAGCAAACAGTCCCTTAACAGGGCGTAGAATACTGGGATAGCACGTGTAATAGATTCATTTTGGTTTTGTTTGTTTGTTTGTTTGTTTGTTTGGAATAGATTAGTCCTGATAGCTGGGAGGTTATGGGAAACCGTGGAAGGTCACAAGGATGGTTAGCGACAAAGCAGGGAGGGGCCTCACATGACTTGCTATACCTTTTTGCCCAGCCCTTCCCTGAATGTCTTATTTGGAAGCAGTGGAAATGGATTCTCCTCAGGTTGTTCGCTGTTTATTGAGCACCAGCAGTGGCTAGCCACTTTCAAAGATGAATTTTGAGCACTTAATAAAAAAGGAGGTAGTAGTGTTTCTATGTTACAAGCGAGGAAACAGACTTAGAGGATTTACCTGTCTTCTGTGATACTGTCATTTACAGCAGAATTCAAGGCCAGATCACTTATCTCACAAGTCCAGTCAGTGCTCTTGTGCATTGTATCTTGCTACGACTTCAAGCCAGGAAAAGGATGAGAGAATCGCCTGTGGCTGATTTATTGGCGCCTGTGGTTGCCCAGAGAGGCTGAGCAGGACTTTCAGCTGCCCTCTTTGCCTTAGAAAACGGAGCTGTGTGCTTCCACCCTATCTCCTGAGGGGAATGGGCAGGAGCCAGGCTGTCTAGCTGGGGAGGAGGGGCCCAAGAGTCTTGGCCGTAAAATATCCTGGCAAAGGCAGTGCTGGGAAGTGTTGCATAATGCCCTCCCCACCACTGAACCAAAGTGATTTATTTACTATGGCCCATAGGTGGTGCTTGACCATCTTGTTACAGAAAAACTTGTCTTTTTTTTTTGTCATAATAGGGCCAGAACAGAGTTGGGGTTTTAGATTATTGCAGGGTTTTTTTTTTCCCCTCGTCTTAAAAAAGCAGTGCAGGTGCTCTTATCTTGATAAATTATAAAGTACTTGTACACCACTTCCTGTGCTCCGTTTTTGCTTATTTATTCCAAATTGCATGCGAACGTCAGTCTTTTGAGAGAAGAATGCTAAGAAAAGTACTATTCCAGTTGATAGTTATCAGCGCAGGTTATGGAATCAGACCTAGCTCTTGATCCCCACTTTATACTATCTGCTAGTTGTGGGTACTAAGTCTAGGTTTTTCCTCATCTGTAAAACGGAAATAAAAATAACGCATAGTCAAGGTGAGGACTAAAAGGGAGAATGTACATAGAGCACTTAGCACAAGGCCTTGCATATAGTATTTACTCATTATAATAGTAGCTACTTTAACTAGAACAGTATTATTTTTTCTAGGATACTAAAGATATTGCTACTTGAACTTGTTTAGGGCGAGTGGAGTAAGAGGAAAGTATTTGAAACAAACATCAGTTTTAGGATTAGTAATTTATTCACACATCTGCTTTCCCTTTGCCAGTAGGAATTTTTTTTTAATCTTTAAAAAAAAATTTTTTTTCATGTTTACTTGTTGTGGGGGAGGGTAAAAGAGAGTGGCACACAGAATTCGAAGCAGGCTCCAGGCTCCCAGCTGTCAGCACAGAGCCCCATGCGTGGCTTGAACTCACGAACCCGAACCCGTGAGATCATGACCTGGGCTGAAGTTGGATGCTTGACCAACTGAGCCACCCACACACCCCTTTTTAAATCTTAATTGAAGAAAAAAATGTTTATAGTATTGTTAGTTATTTTTGAAATTTTTCTAATTCATTTCTTCCCTGTACTTATCAGTCATATAATGACTTTTGGTTCCTTGTGAAAAACTCTAGGCACTTTAAGCAAAATTAACCCATGTGGATAACATGTTTGTAGAATGTTCTGTAGCAAAGGAAGTACTGGTTCACCTATATTCAGAAGTAATAATTATTCTTGTTTATACTGTATTCTAGATCTGTACTAGCATTGTCATTTTCCAGCTTTCTGCTGTCCTTTGAGCAGCTTTTTTTTTTCTTTCAGAAATGCAGTCATTATTTTTTTAGTGGACTAAGAAGACCGTTTATTTTCCTTCACAGGGTTCTGATTTTTTTAAGGTCCACTAGCTGTTTGCATTCACCAGTATTAGCATTCATGTTTGCCTGGTGCTGCGGCTTTATCAGGCATCCCACATGTTGGTTAGATGGGGGTTAGAGATGTAGTAGGCTGGCTGGGTCTGGCAACAGGCAGGAGGCCCCAAACTAACGTTTCCCTGTTCCGTTAAAAGTTTCTAGAGCATAACTGCTCTTCCTGTGTCTTCTACCACGTCTGCTTCTTACCCTCTTTTCTAAGATTTTTAGTGATTTTCATAAGCAGATCCTAGAATTACTGTACGTTTTATCTCAGTATTTTCAGATTTGTGATTTCCGTATCATTTTCAGATATTATGAAAATAGGCATAATGGTGTCTGAGAGGACATACCTCTTTTTCCTAAATACTTCTTTAGAAGAAGTCTGGAAATGATGTGTTCCTCCTCTGCCCCCAGTGCCCATTCTACTAGTTTGGGAGCACTTTTGTTTCTTAGGATCTGGCTAATTTTTTTGTTTAACATTGGAAGTACAATAGTTGATTTTTCATTTAACGTAATTGGTATAATTCCCACATTTTGAGAACTTCTTGTAAAATTGCTTCTTTTTCTCTGAAATTATAGAGTGAAATATTCTCTTCGGGTTGCTTGGTTCCCTTCTAATACAGTGGTTCTTAACTGAGGCATCATATTAGAACTACCTGAAGAGCTTTTTAAAAAAGGATCTGAGCCTCACAGCAATTCTCTTTGGGTTAGCGTGGAGTAGAACGCAGGCATCAGTACAGCCCCTGCATTTTAAGTTTTACAGTACAGTCAGTGATAAGAGCTGTTCCATGATAAAATGATCTCTGCAACATTCCTTCTCTAGATTATAAACTGTTACACCTCCACAGTCATGTGAAAGTACCATTAAAAAATTAAAACCATTGTATAAAGTCTGTTATCACTTGGCACTTTGAATATATCTGCTTTTATCTTTGTATTTATAGCCATGAGTAAGTATCTCAAAAAAGCTGTACACATTCCTCTGCCAACTCTTCTCTTTGTCTATTAATTATAATTAATAATAAAGTCACAATGGTAGGAACCACAGAGAAAATATCTAAGACTGTTTATTTTCTACGGCAACAGATGTCTTATACCTATGTCTCTTTTTTATTAAAGATTCATACAGCCTGAGAGAATGAAAAGCTGTGTATTCAAGGATATCGTCTATCGTCTGGCTACCATAGATCTGAGAGTCCAGTCTAATACAATAAATATTTTTTAAATAAATGAGAATAAATAATATAAAATAAGTAAAAACTAAAAGATGTTAAATGTCAGCTTTTTATTAAACAAAAATAGATACTGGTATAAAACTGTTCTAGTTTACTTAGTTTGAGCTAATCCAGAGTTACTGCAATTGAGTTAGTAAATAAGATTTTGTAGTTTTTCTTAAATATCAATACTGATTTTATTATTACAGTATAAATACCACTTTGATAATAGATAAAGCATCTTAAGATGAAGTACTCTTTCATTTTGACTATGGTATTTGTCAATTTAATAAAATGTATAAAATTATTTTTCTGCAACCTCTCTCACATCTTAAAATTGCCACCCCAGATTCGTTTTTTCCTAACTTTTTTTTTTCCCTTCCAGATTGAGGGAGGGAGAGAGAGAATCTTAAGCAGTCTCCATGCCCAGCACAGAGCCCTGTGCAGGGCTTGAGCCGAAGTCAAGAGTTGGACACAACCAACTGAGCCACCCAGCTGCCCCTCCACCGGAAATTCTTAAATGTAACTTCTAAGATCTTTCTGCATGCATAGGAAGCTTTGGCTGTTCCACATAGTAGAGAAAATAGAATTGATGGTCAAAGAAATAATGAGCAAAGGCTATATGAAAAGCTTAGCTAATAATTTGCAAAGTAGGTTGCATTAGTAAATGTTTTTAATAACTCTGTGGTGGATTGGCTATACTGACATGAGATAAAATCTGGTTGTGTTGCCTTGAAACATCAAAGGTCTATTATTATGCAAACAAGTTTGAATGAGCCTATTATATATGTAAGTTGTGGTTTTTTTTTTTTTTTTAACAGATCTGAGTTTTTTTCATTGTATACACTTGGAAAAATTTCCCCCTTACTCAATTCAATATATTTGTAAAATCTGCATCAGTATGTATGTTAAAAGTTTTACATGGGGGTTGTAAAGAAAGGGCATGAGTTTAAAGTCAGACTTGAAGGGTGCCTGTGTGGCTCAGTTGGTTGAGCATCTGACTTCAGCTCAGGGCATAATCCCCCAGTTCATGGGTTTGAGCCCTATATTGGGCTCTGCTGACCGCTCATGGCTGGAGCCTGCTTCAGATTCTGTCTTCCTCTTTCTCTGCCCCTCCCCCGCTCGGGCTTTGTCTCTCTTGCTCTCAAAAATAAATAATAAACATTAAAAAAAAAAAAAAGGAATTGTCCTTGAGTAACTAATTAACTTTAACAAAAAAATAAAAATAAAGTCAGACCTGAAGTACTGTCAGTTAATGGCTAATTGCCTGACGTCGGGTACCTTTCCTGCCTTCCCTAAGCCTGTGCTTCCTCAACCATAAAATGGAACCAATATAGTACCTGCTCTACTACCTCATAGGATCAAAAAAAGATAGCATAGGGCAGAGATTCTCAAATTATGGTGCAAGGACCCCCCAGAGGTTCCGGAAACCTTTTCAGGATCTACAAGGATCTTGCTTTTGCAAGGCTGAAATACCTTACTATGCTTGAATCAAAACAACATGTGGCAGGGGCACCTGGGTGGCTCAGTTGGTTAAGCAACCGACTCGATTTCTTCTCAGGTCATGATCTGACAGTTTAGGAGATTGAGCCCTGAGTAGGGCTCTGACCTCAGAGCACACGGCCTGCTTGGGATTCTCTCTCTCAAAATAAATAAACTTTTTTTTTAAACGTTTATTTATTTTTGAAAGACACAGGGCACAAGTAGGGGAGGGTCAGAGAGAGAGAGAGAAACACAGAATCTGAAGCAGGCTCCAGCCTCTGAGCTGTCAGCACAGAGCCCAACACAGGGCTCGAACTCAACAAATCCTGAGATTATGACCTGAGCCAAAGTCGGACAATCAACCAACTGAGCCACACAGGCGTCCCAATAAATAAACATTTTTTTTTAATGTGGCAACAGATTATGTGAACAGAGAAGCAATGAACCCAGCTGTATTTTTTAGAGCCAGGCATCAGAAGACTGTTAACTATAAAACAATGTTACCCTTCCACTTAAAAAATATATGTAGTTTTTTTTTTTTTAGAAAAAGTATATTTTATGTTAATATATAATGGGCTTACTGTTATTTTAAATGAATTAAAATTTTTAAAATGTCTCCCTTTTGGGGCACCTGTGTGGCTCAATCAGTTGAGCATCTGACTCTTGATGTTGGCTTAGGTCATGATCCCAGGGTCATAGGATTGAGCCCCACATTGGACTCTGCACTGAGCATGGAGCCTGCTTGGGATTCTCTCTCTCTCTCTCTCTCTCTCTCTCTCTCTCTCTCTCTCTCTCTCTCTCTCCCCCTCCCTCCCTCCCTCCCTCCCTCCCTCCCCTTCCCCTCTGTCCCCCTCCCCCCTCTGTCCCTCCCTCGCTCACATGCTAGCACATTATGTCTCTCAAAAAAAGTCTCACTTTTAATTTTTTATATGGAAAATATTGATAAATATAATCCACATAAACAACAGACTTTTGCAGTCCTTAATAGTGTTTAAGAGTGTAAGTGGATCTTGAGTCCAGGACTATTTAGAACTGATGAAGGGTGATAATGGCTGAGTAGTTCCTGTTGGGACAATTCTGAAATAAAAACTACATTTGACCCTTGCACTGAGTGGGGATTAGGGGTACCAACCCCTCTGCAGTTGAAAATCTGCATATAACTTGACTCCCTACCCTCAGCTTAACTGCTAAGAGCCTGTTGTTGACTGGAAGCTTTACTGATAGCATAAACAGTGAACTAACACATTTTTTATATGTATTATATACTATATTATAATAAGGTAGAGAAAAGAAAACTTATTAAAATCATAAGGAAGGGGCGCTTGGCTAGCTCAGTCAGTAGAGCGTTCGACTCTTGATCTCGGGGTTCTGAGTTGAAGCCCCATGTTGGGCCTAGAGCTTACTTTAAAAAAAAAAAATCATAGGTTAGAGAAAATACATGTACAGTACTGTACTGTGTTTATGGAAGAAAATCCACATATAAGTGGACCTGTGCAGCTCAAACCAATGTTCAAGGGTCAACTGTATGAACTTGAAAAAAAGCTTTAGAAACTACCAGATGGCATTTGAAAGTGACAAAAATCAGGCAGAAACTGGAATAAGGTCTATACTTGGGCGAAGGGAACAGCAGTGGGCACATTTCCATTTCTATGGCTTTTATCCTGAGAGAAGACTCCTGTTGGTGACATGAGGAGATGGCTAAAATTAGGTTAATAACCTGTAATCTTACTTGCCTGAAGAAAAGAGGACAGAGTTCAGGGTGATCACACAGCTGGGAAGAAAAGGAAAATTCCAGAAAGGATGCTGGGAGGACCCCAAATACTGTATATGACTCAGCTTGAATCTCTTGCCAATCCCTAAACTTAGATATATGTGGAGCAACCCTCATTCGGCACACCTACTGCTGAAAAAACTGAACCAGAGGGCAGGCAGAATTTGGAGTTTAAGTCCAACCAAGTTAATTATAACAACAAAGCAAAAACATCAATGTGTTTTGGAAGAATATTACAGAATCTAGAGTCTTTACTGCAGTAATCGCAATGTCTAGGATATTGTCCAAAGTGAAACAAAACTATCACCCTAATTAATGAAGATTGATTTCAAGATGACCCAGAGGTTGGATTTGGCAGAGAAGATTTAATGTTTATTTTTGAGAGAGAGACACAGAGCACAAGCAGGGGAGGGGAGGGGCAGAGAGAGGGAGACACGGAATCCGAAGCAGGCTCCAGGCTCTGAACCAATAGCACAGAGGCTCTGAACCAATAGCACAGAGCCTGACCCGGGGCTTAAACTCACAAACTGTGAGATCATGACCTGAGCCAAACACTTAACTGACCGAGCCACCCAGGCACCCCTGGCAGAAAAGATTTAAAGTAGCTATTATAACTATGCTCAAGAACATAAAGTAAAGTGGTAATGGGCAAAGAAATAGGAAATCTCAGCAGAGAACCAGACACTAAAAAGGAATGAGATGAAAATTTTAGACCTGGAAATATATCTGAAATTAAAAATTCACTGAATGAGTTTAACAGAAATGACAAGAGTCCATGAATTTGAAGACAGGTTAATAGAAAGTATCACACCTAAAAGAGAAAAAGAGATTGTTTTATGTGAAAGTTCTGTATGAACTTCATCACTATATGTTAGCATCAGGGATTATTACTCTAGGTTTCTTTCAAGGCCTAAATTCAGCTCTTCCCTTTGCATATGGACTAACTTCATAGTATGTAAATCAAAGCCATCTACAGACTACTCTCACATTCTCCCCTCACCTCATCATCTCCTTGCCACCATCAGAAAGAAATCCCTCTCTTCTCTGTGGCTGACTACTACACTTAAGACTTCTGCTTGTGTTCCTTCTGGCTTCTAGAGACTCCACCCCTCTTCAGGCTGGAAGTCTTCTCCAAGCTGAAGCTGCCTAGTCTCAGTACCCTATCCTATCTGTACCTACCCTTTATGACGTGTGCTTTCTAACATCCTCTTGCAGTGAGATATTTTGCTCTTGCTGCTTTCCCATTGTCAAAGGTCCCCAGAAACCTCTTGGTCCCCACACTTGGGGCATTTGTAATAGGCCTCATCCTCACGTTTGTCTGCAGCATTTTCCACCATGGAAAATGGAGGCTGTTGGGCTCCCCCAGCCAAGGCTCTTGCCTTTCCTTCACCATTCCCTTATATAAGAAAATATATTTTCTTATTTCTCCTTTTCTTCTTCTTGTGTCTTTTCTGTGTTGTTCAAGGATTCATTCTTAGCTTTTTTTCCCTCTTATTTCACTCAGTAGTCCCATCCACTCCTGGTGGCTTTGGTTGTGTAATTACTGTGGCCCTTCTCTCTGTGTCTAGCCCTGATCTCCAGAGCCCCAGTCCTCATGTTGTTTCATTGATCACCAAGCGTTTCTACTCAGATGTCCTAGCGTGAACACCTTGAGCTATGTCCAAAATGAAACTTCTCTTTTATTAAGACAGCTTCTATGCCTCTTCCCCAGCATTCTGGGACCCTGCCTTTGTATTGACACCTGACAGTTATTCTGCAAATACGACCTGAAGGGATGAACGAATTCTTCCAGTGACCCAAGCTGGAATTCTGAGACTCCCCTTTGACTTGATATTCTCTGTGGCTTATCACTTCCAATCTGCTGCCAGGTCATGTCAGTTCTGCGTCTGGTGCGTCTTTTTTTATTCCTTCATTCCCACTGCCATTACTTGGATATTACAGCAGACTCCTTGCTGGTCTTTATTTCTCCATACCTTTCCCTTGCTAATCTTTTTTATGTATTGTTACTAGAGCAGTTTGACTAACAGGCCTGATGATGATGATGATACTTGGTATTATGGGCCCCACTACTTTTAAGTGCTTATATGCATTATCGTATTAAATCTATATAACAACCTGTGAGATAGATAGATACTGTAATTATCCATCCATAGTTTACAAGTAAAACCAAAGACCAGAAAGTTAAGTGTCTTCTCAAGATCATACAGCTAAATGACAGAATTGAAATTTTAATCCAAGCTGTCTAATTCCAGGGTCTGAGCTTTAACTACTATGTGTTCTCCCTCCAGCAAAAACATCTTAACAGTTCATCTCAAACACAACTGGAGTACCTTTCAGTTTTACAGTTGGTACCCTGTGTGAGCTAACCACATCTCGTTAGTCACTTACTTTTGTTTTTTTCTATGCCCGACTGAATTCTTCAGTTACCTGTATATTCACACTCTTCCCTGTAATTCTATTCATCCTATTTTTTTCTGCCTGGAATGCTATGTTCATCCTCTGCCTGTCCATCTAAATAATGGCTTATTTTCCATTGAGTCACCTGCTGTTGATCCCTGCCCCCCCCCATAACATGTTCTCTGAACTGCTCTTATGACATTTATCACTTTTACTTTATATCATAATTATTATGTTTTATGTTTTGTCTCCCCTATTAGCCTGCAGTCTTGTTGATTGCAGTATCTGTGTAATTTTTTTTCTATCCCTAGGCCTTGTGTAATGCGTGCTTTCAAATAATTTTTTCTTTATTAAGTTTCTCTTGAAAAAAAATGTGTTCAGTAAGTGAAGAATTTAACTGTTACTCATAGACGATTAACCACAACATTTTTGTATATGTGGGTTTTTAGTGTGCCCTTTCTCATTTCCATGTGGTTCAATAGCTCATTATACTACTGCACTATATATAGACAGATAGATATAGATCTGGTGAAAATGTTTATGATCTGAGGTTTTGTTTTGCTTTAAACAATTTGTAAGGCTAGTTTAAGCTACTTCACTTTGAACCATTCATTGAATCTAAGACACATGTTTTTCACATGGTGAAATCTTCAGGATACCCAGTTTTATTTTGGTGTTTAAATCTCTCTCTAAATTGGTGGAGTTTAGGAATCTGGGTAATGTAGCAAATACAATAAGTAGTGACTTCTAGTCAAATGGCCTTTTGGAACAATACTTACAATTTGGATTTTTATTGAGGCTCGGGTCTCTGTAGGTTCTGTTATTTTCCTTATTTCATTACTGCTTACAGGCTTTTAAAATGAGATGGCAAGGAGTAAGAGTTTTGTTTTCATTTATTTTTTAATTGGGGGAGGCTTAGGAGAAACTTATGTGTGAGTAAGTAGAATTTTAAAAAGCAATTTATGAATGTAGAACTAAAAGCAGCAAATTGCAGGATTCCTAAAGTACGCTATTATTTACATACACTTTTAAAACATGCAAAATAGTACTCTCCCTTCTTAAGGGATATGTACAGATGCAGCAAGAACATAATGCTGTTACAAGACAGTCATAAACACCAAAGTCAGGATGATGACGGCCTTCAGAGGCAAGGTAGGAGGTAGTGGAAATGAGGGAGCGATGGCAGGGGGTCTCTGCCATGTTTGTAACGTTTACCTTATGTGCTCAGGGGTGGGTGGCTGCGTGTTTGTCCCATTGCTCTCTGTACCTATTTGTTCATCTGAAATACTTCATAATTTTTTCTTTTAAAGTTTATTTTGAGAGAGAGAGAGGGAGGGAGGGAGAGAGAATCCTGAGCAGGCTCCACACTGTCAGTGCACAGCCCGATGCGGGGCTCAAACTTACAAACCGTGAGATCATGACCTGAGCCGAAACCAAGAGTCAGAAGCTTAACTGACTGAGCCACCCAGGCGCCCCAAGGCTTCCCTGTGTGTCTTGATGTATAACCTGACCATTCCCTAAGCATCTCCAGTTTGTGGGTCATGTTTCCTCTGAAAGGTGGAAAGGGAGGACATTTGGGCTCGGGAGCCCAGTATCTGGGTTTGAATCCCCCACTCTCCCACTTACTAGCAATATGACTTGAGTCCGTTTATTTTGCAATGATTCAGTTTCTTCATCTGTAAGGTGCATTGCTTACTCCCTTTTCTTGTAGAGTTGTATTGAGAATTAAATGAGTAGAAAGTTCCTAAGGGAAAGGAAACACCGTTAAGTGTTAGCTGGTTCTATTATATAATTGATCACTCAGCTGTCTGCTTCCCAAGCTGCGGCCAATCTCCAGACAGCTAACCCCACACTTTCAACGCTGACCTCTTTGACTTTGGTCTCTGGCTAGTGAGGAAACTTCATTCTCTTTTGCAGAAATTGCTCTTTTAGAGAAGGTTTTCCCAGCTTGCCAGTGATGACCTTCGTACCCGGCTGCCTTCTCCTGAAAACACTGGTGGCTGTCTACACGGTTGGGGAGGAGGTGGTGAAGCGGGGCCTCCCACGTACGTGTAACGACAGCACTCAGTACCCTTGCTGCTCACACTGCTCTCCCTTGCTGACAGAATTCTTCTGCGTGTTCTTTCTCATGCGTGATTTTTCCCAGGACCAGTGGTCCCATTCTGTATTGTTTCTTCAGGAGCCTCCATACTTGTATGTATGTCTGAATCCAGTTAATATCAGGGTATACGCTCTTTCCCATAGGGTTCCAGGCCCCATGTAAATCAGGGGATGTGGCTTAGTATCTATTTTAAGGGCTCCTGAATGTACTGTGACTGACACATTTCCCAAACATTGTATGATAGTCAGGAGGCCAGTGTCCCCTGACCACATAGAGGATTCCTAAGGAGCAGTAACACCTCTAGCCCAGCCAGGACACTGTTAAGTTATTAACAGTTACGGTTAACATTTGAATAGCAGTTTCCATCACGAGGTGGTTGTCACATAACCTCACTCATTTAGCTCTGAGGAATGGGTCAGCATCTCAATCCCATTTTCCAGTGAGGAAACAGGACTGGTAACGTTGAGGTCAGATGGATTAAAAAAGGACAGCCTTCCTTTTGCTTCTGTGTCACTCATACCAAGCCACCTTCTTACCAAATGAAAAAAGACCATATTTTACCTTTTTCGAAGAATTGGTATTTTCATAAGGAAGGGATTTCATGTTAGCTAGGTTTGGGGTGAAATTAACAGTATTAAAAACTATTGAATAATCTCGTTTAAATTTAGGTGTCCTTGTACTCTAGATGTGTGTGAACTGTAGCTAATTTTGTAAAAAAAAAACCAAACAAAAATTGTGCTTTTTCTCAGAGCCACAATGGACACAGGTAGCCATAGCCTTGTCCTCCTGCAGCAGCTGAACATGCAGCGAGAATTTGGTTTTCTGTGTGATTGCACAGTTGCTATTGGAGACGTTTACTTCAAAGCCCACAGAGCAGTGCTTGCTGCTTTTTCTAACTATTTCAAGATGATATTTATTCACCAAACAAGGTAAGGATGTGCTTTTGTAAATCAGAAGAATTTTAAATATTGTGACATAGCTAAACCTTATTGTAACATCATTTGGGGTATTCTTTGTCATGGGGTCACCTTAAGAAATAAAAAAAAGTTATGTATTTTTTTTTTACACATCCAGTAATTCATCTCTGTGTGTAGGATCCATGGTGGGAGGTAAAAATGAAAACAGTAATAGCTAAAAGTTATTGGAGGCTTATCCCATACCCAAGCACTAAGTATTTACCTAATATACATTCTACTGTTATGCACACTATTTTATTTTAGTTTATTTGTTTATTTATTCTTGAGAGAGAAAGAAACAGAACACAGTGTGGGGGTGGGGGTGGGGATTGCGGGCAGAGAGCAAGGGAGACAGAATCCCAAGCAGATTCCAGACCATTAGCACAGATCCCAATGCGGGACTCGAACTCATGAACTGTGAGATCATGACCTGAGCCGAAATCAAGAGGCAGATGCTTAATCGACTGAGCCAGCCAGGTGCCTCTTATCCACACTATTTTAGAGAAAAGGAGACTGAGGTTGAAGTAAATAATTGGTCCATCCAGGATTATAGCCCCCCAATAAGTTACACTCAAATGCAGATACGTGTTTTTAAAGATCTGTGTTCTAACCCACTAAGTTTTTGATACCTGTTCTGTAGCACTTTCATAGCAAGGCCTTAATGTCATAGTTCTACCCATCTTATATTCCATACTATAGTTCAAAAGTCATTTGTTTCAAATACTATTTTCAAAAAGTGCTTTGATGTTTTGAATTTAGGCTATCCCAACATGATAGGTATGTAGGAAGAGGGCAGGAAAGTGGTATTCAGATTCTGAGCTCTTAAAGAATAGCTTTAATCCATTCTCGATTGAAAGGGATAGAATTCTCTATGTTTTTTTAAAGGACCGTGCATGAAATACTAGGCGTCTAGCCTCAATTACACATTTTTATTTACCCATTCATTCATTCATTCAAGTATTTATCAGGTACTTAATGTCAGCACTGTGCTAGACCCCAGTAACAGGCTAATTATGCTCCCTGCCCTCAAGGGGTTAATAGTCTCATAGATAGTGCACGTAAAGAAAATAATCGCAGTGTAATTGATCTGTCTGTGCCTCAGTTTCCTTCTATGTAAGACACTGGCATTGTATGTGTACTCACCCCATGGTGTTGAGATTTAAATGGATTAATAATATTAAAATGCTTGGAACGGAGCTTTGCACTGTCAGCTACTGCTATCAATAATTAACGTGATACGTCTATAATAGAAGTGTTGTAGAAGGTAGAGTGGAGTGTCAGCAGCTCTATTTTGAGGAGGTTGGAATAGGCTTTATTGAGGCCCTGTATCTTGAAGGATCAGGAGGAGTTTTCTGGATGTTGTAGAGGAATGCAGGAAGGTGCGTTGCAGGCAGAGGGAAAAGTGCACGGAAACATAGGCAGGTATGAACCAGGCTAGTACATTGAGGAAACGGAGTACGTCAGAATGACTGGAATGCATGGCACAAGGAGGGAGGAGGTTGGAGGGGAGGACATGTCATAGTTAGGGTCAGTGTCGAAACTGGATTAGAAACAGTACCTTCACATCAGTCTCCTCTAAGAGCTGGGAGTTGGTTCAGCTCCCAAAGCGCCTGTTGTGTGCCAGGCACCATGCACGCTGAACTAAATCCAAGAGATGCAAAGGTGTCAGGCCTGCTGTCTGGTATCTCTGTTGAGCAACTAAAAATCCTCAGTTAATAGAGCTCTGTACCGATATAAAAAAGCCCTGCCACAGACCCTGGAAGTGGGTGAGTGAGAGCTAAGAGTGAAACCCAGGAGGCAATCCCGAGATACGGGGACTAAAGAAATGGATTGTCGCTATACTTACTGACACCCAGTGCATGGTGAAGCATTCACAAAGTTTTGCTTCAGGGAAGGTAAGTCCGTTGACTGATTCTGTTGTTCCTTGACATCCAGCACTTCCCTCAGGTTCTATTTATCCTCATCTTGCAGGGTGTTTCCCAATTTCTTGTTCACTCATTATTTCCACCTATTATCTGAATTTTAGATTCATATCTAAAAATTGGGCTTGGGGTTATTTTGAAGTTTTTCAAAGTTATGCCTGTATTCATTTGTGATGTAAAGACTAGATGTGTTAATATAGTTAGGAAGCCAAAATAAGATTAGTGCTATTTATTTATTTATTTATTTATTTATTTATTTATTTATGAGAGAGAGAGAGACAGAGAGACAGAGAGACAGAGACAGAGACAGACAGAGTGCGAGCAGGGGAGGGCAGAGAGAGAGTGAGACACAGGAACTAAGCAGCCTCCAGGCTGTGAGCTGTCAGCATGGATCCTGATGCAGGGCTCGAACCCACGAGCCACGACATCATGACCTGAGCCGAAGTCGGATGCTCAACCGACTGAGCCCCCCAGGTGCCCCTGGGATTAGTGTAATTGAAATTCTAAATATTGCCAATTTCAATAGATCCTTTTAAAATTTTTAATATTTTTTATTTTGGTAAAATATATATAACATAAAGTTTGCCATTTGAACCATTTTCAGCATATAATTACTGGCGTTAAGTACATTCACAGCGTTGTGCAACCATCACCGCTGTCATTTTCAAAACTTTTCATCACCCAAAACAGCAACTCTGTGCCCATTAAGCAATAGCTCCCCATCTCTCCCGGCCCAAACTGCTGGTAACCTCTAATCTACTTACCGTCTCCCTGAATTTGCCTGCTCTAGATATTTTTTATAAGTGGCATCCTACAAAATGTGTCCTTCTGTGTCTGGCTTAGTTCACCTACCAGACGTTTTCCAGGTTCATCCATGTTGTAGCAGGTGTCAGAGCTTCATTCCTGTCTCTGGCTGAGTAATAGTCCGCTGTACGGACGGGCCACATTTTGTTTATCCAGGCACCTGTTGCTGGACACTCGCATTGCTTCCACCTTTTGGCTAGTGTGAATAATGCTGCAGTGAAGACTGGCGTGCAGGTGTCCTTTGGGTCCCCATTCTCAGTTCTTTTGATTATATATTCAAAAGACTGGTAAGTTCCTTAACAGCAAGGGACCTGTTTTATTCATCACATTTCTACTCCCTGGAAGCTTGTATAGGGCATATCACTTAGGAGTCACTAAATGTTGAACTCATCAGAACATCTGTGTGTGTTTCTTAACTTTAGGCGGTAGGTTGAAGACATGAAGACTTGTTGCTGGGCCACAGAGCTGGTGTATAGTGAAAGTGTAATTTTCCGTTGATATGTTTCATCAAGGCAGATTGCTAAGTTTGAACTTCTTGGGAAGAAATCACGTTAGCCTTAGACTGTATGCTGCTACCCAAAAGGCCAGCTGGTCATTTCATTTTGTGCGGTTCTGTTTTTTGTTTTTAACAGTGAATGCATAAAAATACAACCAACTGATATCCAACCTGACATATTCAGCTATTTGCTGCACATTATGTATACGGGGAAAGGGCCAAAACAGATTGTGGATCATAGTCGTCTGGAGGAAGGGATTCGATTTCTTCACGCTGACTACCTTTCTCACATTGCGACTGAAATGAATCAGGTGTTCTCACCAGAGACTGTGCAGTCCTCCAATCTGTATGGCATTCAGATCTCAACAACCCAAAAAACAGCTGTCAAACCGGGGCTGGAGGTCAAAGAAGCTCCTTCCAGTAACAGTGGCAACAGGGCTGCTGCGCAGGGCGACCACCCCCAGCTGCAGCTCTCTCTCGCTATTGGGCTGGATGATGGCACTGCCGATCAGCAGAGGGCCCGTCCTGCTGCCCAGGCCTTGGAGGAACACCAGAAGCCCCCAGTGTCCATCAAGCAGGAGAGATGTGACCCAGAGTCTGTGATCTCCCAGAGCCATCCCTCACCCTCAGCGGAGGTGACAGGCCCCACTTTCACCGAAAGCGGTATCAAAATACACTTATGCCATTACTGTGGGGAACGTTTTGATTCCCGTAGTAACCTAAGACAACATCTCCATACCCACGTGTCCGGATCCCTCCCGTTTGGTGTCCCTGCTTCCATTCTGGAAAGCAACGACCTTGGTGAAGTGCATCCACTTAATGAAAACAGTGAGGCTCTTGAATGCCGCAGGGTCAGCTCCTTCATTGTCAAGGAGAATGAGCAGCAGCCTGACCACTCAAACCAGGGTACCACTGAGCCTCTGCAGATCAGCCAAGTGTCTCTGATCTCCAAAGACTCAGAGCCAGTAGAATTAAACTGTAATTTTTCTTTTTCAAGGAAAAGAAAAATCAGCTGTTCCATCTGTGGTCATAAATTTCTCCGAAAAAGCCAACTGCTGGAACACATGTATATACACAAAGGTAAATCTTCCAGATACAACCGATGCCAAAGGTTCAGTAATACGGTAGCCCAGAGATTTCAGCCGTACTGTGACAGCTGGTCTGATGTCCCCCTGAGAAGTTCTTGCTTGTCGCAAGAACAGTTAGATTCATCCTGTGCCTTAGAGTCAGAGCTCACACAAGAAAGTGTGGACACTATCCTTGTGGAGTAGCAGTTTCTCCTCCATAATTTTTATATCAATTCTGAAAAAAAATCCACATGCATTTTTTTATTCATAAACTCTCTTCCTCCTCAACGTCTGTTCACTTTTTTCTTTGCCATTTATCCATAGTTTTAAGGTGGTATATATTAGGTCTTATTGTAAGGTATGTTAGACACATGGCTATTAAAATGTAACCTTCAAGTAGAGCATGAACCATTCATAAATCACAATTACGAAATCAGAAATCAGTGTAAGAATTATGGAACTTTAGAGTAAATATTTATAGAATTTCTAAGTAGAATCAGAACCAAATTGAAAATGAAGTAAATGAAATTTTTTAAAGAATACTCTAGACTATCAGTTTTGGCTAATTTTTCACATGAATAAGCCACCGTAAAGACTATTTAAAAATATTTTCTGGGGCGCTGGGGGGGCTCAGTTGGTTGAGTATCCAACTTCGGCTCAGGTCATGATCTTGCCATTCTGAGTTCGAGCCCCACATGGGCTCTGCGCTGACAGCTCGGAGCCTGGAGCCTGCTTCAGATTCTTTGTCTCCCTCTCTCTGCTCCTCCCCCACTCACGCTCTGTCTCTCAATAATAAATAAACATTAAAGATTTAAAAATAATAAAAAACAATAATAATATTTTCTGCCACATAGGGAGTTAAAGTTATTTCTAATGCATAACTATATAATGTATAAAAATTTTGTTTTAAGGCATAGCTATAATAAATCATGAGTAGTTTTAAAATCACTTTTTACTTATTAGCTCTGCAGCATCTTGCATGGCTTTTATTTATTTTTTCACATTGAGCATACCTCATTGTTAATGAAAAATATTTTAGTGAAAAGAGAGAAATGGAGGAGATTCAAACAGTAAAACAAAATCCTAAGCAGAGAAACAAATGTTCATACACCTAGATAAACAGAGCTTCAGACAGAACTGCCTTGACTAACACCAATGTTGTTACCTTAATCTAGAACGTTTTCTTAAGGATCTTAAGAGCAATTTGAGATTTTTTTTATGACCAGAGATTTACATCAGCTTAGAGAGGAAACTGATAAAATATAAATTGTCTTTCTACCCTCAGCGCCCAAGGATTTTCTAGGCTGCCTAAGTTGATGTTAATTTTCTATCACTTGCAGAAGTAGTTTTTCAGTGACACAGTTTTCATTTTTTTCTGGTCCATAAAACTAACAGTACACACAGTGTCCTAGAACTATGTCTAAAGTCCATGATAGCTTTCCCTTTGTGAATAACCTTAGCTCCCTTTTATAACAGTGAAACTTACAAAGCTAAAACACCAGAAAAATTAAAACTGATGGGCTAAATGATAGATTGTCCTGCTTTATGTAGCTGGGGAATAGCTGGTCAAACTTCACCACAAAGGATAGATCTAAATTGTTTCTGAAATGTTTAAATTTCAAAGATTAGTCAAGAATAACAAAGCAGAGAGGCTTTAAAACAGCCTCATCTTTTTTGTGTGCGCTGCCCTGTTAAATTCAAAGCCTCACAGACATTTTAATAAATCTGGCTTGTGAGGCTTACAATTTAACTGTATACAGAAACTCTGAGCTCCTTTATTGACTGCATCCTTCTGAAGACATCTCCTGACAGCATCAGAGTGGAGGCAGAAGGGAGCTGAAAGAGTAATCCAGCCCATTCTAAGGGCACAAAGGTTTTCTCCGGGTAAACACTGAGTTTAGGTGACTTATGAAGGGGTAAGTTATTCTTGAAGGCTGAATGAAGAAACTACTGGGCATTGTCTAAGGCAGTAGCGTTTCTCCCTCAGACAAGTGACTAAAACTTCCTGGGGTCAAGATTGTTAATGTGTTGAGAATAAAATCTAACTAGCTGTTTTTATAGTAGCAGTTACATTGGGAGTGGCTAAAAACAAATGTGTTGCTCTTGGGGGTGAGAACTTCATCTAATCTTAAACTTAAGTCACTTAAACAATGATTCAAACTTTTCTGCCCTCAAAGATTTCATCTTATAGGGTGAACACACATCTTAACATCGATTTCCTGTATTTTAGGCTATTCATGATATACTCCCCGGCCTTCTTCAAGTAAAATTTTATTTTTCGCACGAGGATGACAGTTTTTCTGATTTCTTCCTTCTCTGTTTTCTTCTTGCTCAGTCATTAGTCCTTGACACAAGAAGTGCGTAGCTGAAGGGTGGGATTGCGGGTGCATATGAGTTGAGGTATAGGGTAGCAGTTCAGGGCAGAGTCTGGAGAAATTGTGTTTGCTTGTGGCTGATTGGCCACGGTGGACATTAGTTTAAAGCTGAAATATATTTATACTTATTAGATGTTAAGAACATAATGGTTAATTGTATTTTTGTTCTCATTCATTTAGTTCCTTTTAATGTTAGAAATTCAGAGCAAATGTTCTTTCTTTTAGTCTTCATAATATTCTATTTTAGGGAGTGGGAAAATGTTAACTCCATTTTATAGGAAAAAAGTCCCAAAAGGTGGGTTGCAGAGAATCAGTGAATAGTGGTGTGGGAACTGACCCCAGTTTAATTTTTTTCATTCATTCAACAGGCATATTTTAAAAATAACTGTTACACGTATAATTAATACTGTGCCCTGAGTGTATTTTTTTAAGACTTGATTCCTTACTAAGAGAATCTACTTTGTATATATATATATATATAAAGAAAAAAGGTTCTTTCAGCTAAACCCTTTAGTTTTGACCTCATCATCTGTAAAATGAGCTGTAATCTTAACCATATAATGTGGTTTGCATGATTACCAAGCTCTTAAAACTGGAAATGCTAGATGCACCTTAATTAATGTATGAGGCAAATACCAAGCAGACATTTTCTTCTTGGATCAACTTAGGATTCTCTCTTCTTTCCACATCCTACATATAGTTGTCTTCTGGAGAAAAACAGACTTGTTTGAGTATTTGTCCCTATTAGCATATTGTCAGAACTCTGGTACTCATAAGTGCAGTTTGCCTTATAAGAAAACCAAAATTTCTTGATTTCTGTATCTTGAGATTATTCTTTCTTGCTCTGTTTTTCTGATTTCTCACTTGTAAAGTGGACATAAACAATCCCTACCTCACAGGGGTGTTGTGAGGAATTGTGTTAAGTTCTCTTAATATTATTAATAAAAACCAAGCATATAAAGAAAACTACATATATTCTATAGCTAAACCTATTAACTTCAGTATTCCAACCTGTAAACTCTAGAATGTCTTAGAAGCAGTCATATACTATTTAATATTCAATAATTTTTTGACACAGTTCTTCCTTTTATTTTTTAGAAATACTCTAGAAATGGCAACGTTGCCAGAATTCCATTTCTATTGTAGTTTAATCAGTAGTATTTCTCTTTAGACTTTAGGAAGGGGGATATTCGTTCATTGGCATTATTGGGAATAAAACCTTGCCAATTTCAGCTTCATGGAAAGTTACCCCAAACATATTGTTTACACATGGAAAAAAAGAACAAAAGCAATGGAGAAAATATCATTTTCGTTTCTTTGCTGTAGGTCATCTAAAAAGTACATGGAGACAAGAAATAGAGTGGGGATAATAACATAGTTATTCATTATGTTCTATTAAAGTAACATTGGAAAGGCCTCACTTTAAACTGAAGGAAATACCTATTAATCATGGAAAAAGATAGTCTGGAAAATGGTATAATTCCATTAATGTTCATCTGCCCAGGCAAATTCTTAGTGTTGTAACCCAGATCCTTGATAAGTGTCATTTTTTAGTAGTAATTGAGGTAAAATAAGCCACACGAAGAGGTTTCATAATGTAATCTGTGTCTTTGTATGTTTTACGTTAAATGTAGCTCTAAGGGATTTTATTATAATTAATTTTTAAATTCCTAAGAGTGAAATCTGTAAATGATTGTTCTCTGCTGTACTTCTATGTTTGTATGGTTGGACTTTTTGAAAACTGGTGAGATTATACGGCCCCAAGCCTGGATGTCTTAAATACAAGGAATCACCAACTGCGATTTTTGTCTTCAAGACCTGGAAGAACCCGTTGTGCTGCAGCATGTTTCTGTGCCACGCTCGACTGCTTAGTGGACAACTGCTGCGACGCATCTGACATTAACTGCCATTGGCTCTTCCATTTTGTGCCAAATAAAGTCATTTAGTCAGCGTAGATCAAATATGAACTTAAAATAGTTTCAAAGAAACTTGGAATTCAAACACTTGTGCAAGAAGAAAGGCCCACAGAAGAAATCCTCCACGTACAAGTAACACATGGCAAATTCAGGAGGCCGCAGAGAATAGTACATTGTATGGTTAAACTCTTCCCACCTTACGCACCGTGAGTTTGCTTCCGACACATTAATTTAGAAGGTTTTGTATCCTCTATTTGGAATGAAAACAGTGGATTTCATGTATTTTATCACGACCAATAAATTAACGTGACTTGATCATAAACAAAACCTTTTTTAAGTGCGGCTTATAGACTGTTCTTATTTTACAGCAGTGTCTGCCAAGTGTTGTCATCCTAGCACTGGGGTAAGTAAGTCTCTGTGCCAGGGACCATCTTGGATGTGTAATGCAAAAATGCATCAGTGAGCCCAGGTCTTATCAACCATAACCTGTGTTAATAGAAGATTGGTGTCCCAATCAAATGCTTTCCTGCCATCGCTGGAAAGAAAGGTAACGTCTAGCCATTGCCCAGTAGTTCCCTGCTTTGCTTCTTTCTTTCTTCCCTGTTTCCTGTATTTTCTCTAGTAACCTAATGTACAACAGTGGTTCTCAACCAGCATGTATTACTCAGGGTTCTCCAGAGAAACAACCAATAGCGTGTAGTACACAGAGAGAGAGGTTGGTTGATTATAAAGAATGGACTCACAAATATGGAGGCTGAGATGTTCCAAGATCTACAGTTGGCGAGCTGGAGACCCAGAAAAGCCGATGGTATCATTCCAGTCCAAAAGCCAGCAGGCTTGAGATCCACAAAGGCAGAAAAAGACCAATGTCCCAGATTAATAGGCAGGAGAAGTTGCCTTTACTCTCAAAGGGTCAGCCTTTTTGTTCTATTCAGTCTTCAGCTGGATGAGGGCCACTCACTTTAGGGAGCACAGTCTGCTTTACTCAGTCTACGGATTCAAATGTTTATTTCATCCAAAGACACCTTCACAGACACACTCAGAATAATGTTTGCCCAAATATCTGTGCACCTGTGGCCAGTTGACACTGCCAGTTAACCATACACAGGGTGATCCCCCTTTCCCTGGGGACGTTTCACAATGTAGAGATGTTTTTGGTTGTCACAACTGGGTTGGGCTGGGGAGGGGATAGTTGCTACTGGCATCTGGTGGGTAGAGGCAAGGATGCTGCTAAACATCTCACAATGCAGGAGGCAGCCCCCACCCCCACCTCAAATAAAGAATTATCTAGCCCAAAACATCAACAGTGCTGAAGTCAACTAATCCTGGTCTAAAAGCTTAAAGTAAGTTTTGTGATGGTTGTCAAGAACTAAAGGAATACTTACCAAGTATGAGTTGCGTTAGTTCAGAATTAAACTCTCTTTGTATTATCTTCTATCCCAGGTCTTAAAAAATAAAATGTGATTAAATTCAGCTGTATTAAGCAACAAGGCAGTTTAAAATCTATTCACATAATGTTTGAATTAAACAACCATGTCTAACATGGTCTCTTTGTGAAATTAACATGTGATCGTGGGTTATAATTTGTGTAAATGTTTAATCTGGCCAAAAGGTGGCACCCGTGTATCTTTTAGAAATCCATTTTATATGACACTCAAATCTGGCATCACTATTTGTTTAATTCACTATTTAGTACTTAGTTAGCTACTGCTGGGTCTTATTTAGTCATGACTAATAAGAATTTTCCTAGAATTCTATAATATGTTGGGTACCTCTGTATTTTGACATCCCTCTTTAATCAAGAAGCTTCCAATTTACATGTAAATATTGCAACAGACGGGTTTTTTAAATATAACACTGTGACTGTTACATTGAGCTCATCTGAGGATTCTTCTAAGTCTTTAACATTAAGTCCTTGGCATTTTAGTCCCCATCAACATTTGCTTTTCTAACCAGACGTCAGACTCAGTTTTTGGTGTCCTGCCTGGTCAAGAGATAAATCCAGGGACATATGAGTAAATATTCCTTTGCTTCTTGCCTCCTGTTTCCTTACATTGACATCCTGTGAGATTGGCCTATAATTTTCTGGAGTTTCCTTTTTATTTTTTTTTAATGTTTATTTATTTTTGAGACAGAGGGAGAGAGAGACAGAGCGTGAGCAGGAGAGGGGCAGAGAGAGAGGGAGACACAGAATCGGAAGCAGGCTCCAGGGTCTGAGCTGTCAGCACAGAGCCTGACCTGGGGCTGGAACCCATGAACTGTGAGATCATGACCTGAGCCAAAGTTAGACGCTCAACCGCCTGAGCCACCACCCAGGCACCCCTGGAATTTCCTTTTTAACTATGGTTCAACAACTGATTTTCTAAGTTGGTGGGGTTTTTTGTTTTGTTTATTTTAAGTAATCTCTATACCCAGCGTGAGGCTGGAACTCATGACCACCAGATCAAGTCACATCTCTTCCGACAGAGCCAGCCAGGCACCCCTAAGCGGGTGTTTATTACCTTTCTTCCCTCCCTTCCTTCCAACCAGTTCCATTTTCTGAGTAAACTGAGACCTTCTTCAATAGAGTTCTTTTGCCTTCAACTCTTTTTGCCTTCCAATGCTGAGTGAATGCAGTGTGCCCTCTTTTTCCCTCCATCATTTCAGCTTGCAGTGTTGTTATTATTACCCTAGAACTTTGTATCTAATCACTAAATGCTTCTCTTAAATTCATTTTACAGCTGAGTAGCCAATTTGGAGAATGAACCCCCCTCCTCTCAGATAAACTATCTTTCATCGTTTAGACGGTGTTGAAACTTTTTTCATTGAAACAACTTGGTGATATTGTATCAAAATAATAAAGTATCTTCCTCTAAACTATTAGAAAACTATGGTGTCCTTTCATGCCAGAAATCTGAAGGAATAGCAGGACCTTGGGGAGGGTTGTCTGCACACCTGAACTGGTCCTTGCTCTCCTGGGAACTGTGGGAGGGGCTTGTGTGGGAAGAGGGCCTAAGAAGGATGCCGTTGTCAGCTGCAGCTGTTACTCCTTGTTTGGTCTGTCTGAATTTCTGGAAGGTCCATGTTAGATTCCTGCAGACCAAATAGGCCCTGGAAGAATGAGGTCTTGTGAGTTTAGCTTTGCCACATTTTTCTGTAGTGGGAGCCATATGGTACTTAGTCCAAACCATATGTAGGTAAATATCTAATTAAGGAAATTTTTTTGTTGTTCTAAGTGCCTTGTAGGGAGAAACATCCAAAGAATCTATGGTGGTTCTTTAGAAGAAGGACATAACATTTAAAAAGGTAAGAGAAAAGGTTTTAAAATGCAGACCAGAGAATCCAGCAGTCTCCAAGTTTTTTGTTTTTTGTTTTTTTTTTAACCGGACTAGTTCTCATTTTGCAACATCGCCCTTCTTACACATATGTGCAAAGTCTGGTGCTATGAGCTCAGTGGTTCTCGTCTTCTCTTTCCATCACAATCTTTTAAAATGTGGGAGGAAAGGCATATAAATGGAAACCTCCTTTTTTATTTTAAACATCTCCTGTTTCACTGTTAACACCATCACAGTTTTGCAGATCTCTCAAACTGGTGGTTATATTCAGAGCCACCACGTATGGCCATGATCATGCACAATAGACGCTAGGGGGCGCCACTCCCTGCCGTGACTGCAGTTGAGCTGTGCAGTTTGCACAGCCGTCCATGACAGCCTTGCTTTTCCTTCCTGGTTTAAACATAGGGTTTAAGAAGCCCTTATTTTGAGTTTCTGCAGCAAGTAGCAGTTTCCACTTATGCAGTCAGGAAATTAAACTAAAATACACATGTGGTATAAAAAAATAATGGAATCAGAATAAGAAAAAAAGACCCCCTAGGTGACACAACTATATGCTTGTCAAAATCTGCAGAACTGTGCACAGAGTGGATTTTGCTGTATATAATGATTACTATTCACTATTAAACCTCCACAGATCAGAAAAAACACATCAGCCAGACATTCAGGGTATAGAAGAAACCCATAAAACTAAAACGATAATTCTAAGCAAATTCACTATGAAATCAGTGAAACTGCCGATAAGGCTGTTTGTGGCATATCTGGATAGAAGATTATAAAATACATTTAATACACCTAACCCATCGAACGTCCTAGCTTAGGCTAGTGACTTTTTTCACTGGAATGGCGTGGTGACCTATTGTTTTGGCATTCTGTACATCTCAGCCTTACCCAGAGTACAAGGATAAGTTCTAACTAGTTCTGATCAGGAGGATGGAAATACTACGGTTTTGGATGATGTCTTTAAATAGTCAATATTCTACGTTTTTATGCCATAAATGGCTGTTCCACATGGAAGCTGTGCATTGTAATTTGTGTATGAGGCTGATTGATCTGAGCGTGCATGGCTGTAGCTGCAGTAGTGACTGACTGATCATCACAGATGTGGCCCGGAGACCCACTTGTAGGCATACTGACTAGAACTTCCTGTGCCCTGAAGGTATGGATGTCACAGGAGGGGTTTGGGAATAAAGGATTCGAGTACAAGTATACAAATGACGCCATCTGCTTTTCGTGTCACCCTGTGTTCCCCATCTCCCCGAGTGCAGAAGTGGAAGGTCTGGGTTTCACAGCCACAAGTAGAGCTGTGAAAAGCTGAATCCTTGCCCCACAATTGCACTGCAATAAAAAAATCAAGGCTGAAAGTCCTGAGTTTAGCCACAAAATGGGTCAACAGGGAAAGTGCATCTTGTCTTGCTAATGTGCAGAAACTGCTGAACACCACCACCATTGCTGTTATGAGCTGGAATTTACAGAGACAATTTTTTTTTTACGTTTATTTTGAGAGAGTGCATGAGCGCATAAGTGGGGGAAGGGCAGAGAGGGAGAGAGGGAATCCCAAGCAGGTTCTGCACTGTCAGTGTGGAGCTCAACACAGGGGTTGATCCCACAACCCTGAGATCATGACCTGAGCCAAAACCAAGAGCTGGCCGCTCAACTGACTGAGCCACCCAGGCGCCCCTACAGAGACGAGTTTCAGTGTGGGACTTTTCTAGGCTGGGAGCTACCACACCATTCTCCACTTACCTAGGTTGTCTTTAATTATTCATGGCACCTGTGCCCAGCTTTGCTGAGGATTTTCTGAGGATGTGTAGTGTGCTCATGTACAAACGCACATAATCTTCCTCAGTCTATGGCGGGGTTACGTCCTAATAAACCCATTGTAAATTGAAAACATCGTAAGTTGAAAATGCATTTAATACACTTAACCCACTGAACAGCAGAGCTTAGCCTGGCTACCTTAAACATAGCTCAGAACTCTTACATTAGCCTACTTTGGAAAAATCATCTAACAGAAAGCCCATTTTATAATAAAGTACTGAATACTTCATGTAATGTATTGAATACTGTACTGAAGGTGAAAAACAATGGTTGTATGGGTACAGAATGGTTTGAGTGTATCAGTTATTGATCCTCATGATCACATGGTTGAATGTGAATTGTGGCTGCTGCCTGAGTATCACACTAGTGTTAGTCTAGGAAAGATCGAAATGCAAACTTCCAAGCATGGTTTCTACCGAATGCTTTCACACGATCATGAAGTCAAAAAATCAGGGCACCTGGGTGGCTCAATTGGCCAAGCGTCCAACTCTTGATTGCAGGATCATGAGTTCAAAGCCCCGTGTTGGGCTCCATGTCGGGTGTGAAGCCTACTTAAAAAAAAAAGAAAAAGGCCCTTGGTTGGCCCTCACTGTCCCAATGAAGTAAAAAAATCATTAGTTGAACAACCTAAGTTGGGGACTGTCTGTACTCACTCTCAGAAACTCAACCCCTCATGATCTCAAGCTTCTCGGGGGGGAGGGTGGGGAAAGTAGGAACTCACTCCAGACTTCAGCAGTAATGGTGGGTCTAAAAGACGATTCACAGGATTGTCTGTGAAAACAAGTCTTGCAAAAGGTGGTGTATCTTTCTTTTACAACAGAATTGTGATTTAATAAGAATTTTTAAATCCTCCAGAAATACCCTATATACGGGGTCTGTTCACTAGTAAGACATTTTACTTCGGCACACATTTTGGTTTTAGGACACTATCCACTCCATTTTCTTTTTTAAGTAACCTCTACACCCAACGTGGGACTCAAACTCACAGCCCTGAGATCAAGAGTCACATGCTCTACTGACTGAGCCAGCCAGGCGCCCCAGACACAATCAACTTTAAACTGGTCCCAAGATTTAGAAAAGACAACCTGTAATAGAAGTCCAATTATTACCATTGTGCTGTGCTTAAGAAAAAACAGGGTTGTCAATGTTAGGGAAATAAAATCAGTGTCTGTAAACACAGAACTTGTGAAACACCCAGCTTTAGCAGCAACATCTGCATAATTTAAGCATTTTCCTATCAAGATTGCTTAATTATTTGGAAAACCATAAAGATTAACAATTATTAGGTTAATATAATGTAGAAAAACAACTAATGAGTATAGCAGGAGATGGTGAAAACAAGTGGACTTTTTTGCCAAATTTATAGATGGCATCAAAGTCAGAAATGCCCTTTAGATGGATAGTTCGCTGATAATTGAATTCAAGTTTGAGGTGTTTGTGTTTCTCTTTGCTGTAGGTGGAATCTTTTTTAAGTTTGTTTGATTGTTTCCATATTTATAGAACACATGAGCAGGGAAGGGTCAGAGAGAGAGAAAATCCCAAGCAGGTTCCACACTATCAGCACGGAGCCTGATACAGGGCTCGAACACATGAACTGTGAGATCATGACCTGAGCTGAAACCAAGAGTCAGACGCTTAACTGCTTAACCAACTGTGAGCCACCAAGGAGCCCCTGCAGGTGAGCTCTTTTGGGCAGATCATTGTAAAATCTGTCCAACGCCCAACTAGCAAAGTAGAACTCTTGGTAATGTTAACTCAATAGTTTTCATCAGTGTGATCTTTATACTTTTAGGAAATAAATATAATATACCACATTTCTCTTAAAAGATTTAGGTAAATAAAATAAACATGAGCCAATATAACATTTATTCTATATTAATAGTCAGTACATATATTAATTCAGGTTAAAACCTTTTTTCTACAGAGTATTTCTTTAATATTAGCATCTGATCCACAGTCCTATAGTACTAATTTTAATGAGAAATACAAAATGGAACTTTTACTTTCATAATAGCTCATCCACTTAACATTTTTACAGACAAAGAACTACTATAAATATGTAACATTATGCAGGCTTTTTTCTGCACCTGTTCACAAATCATAATGAATATAACTGTGTAACTATTTAGAAACTGAATGCTTTCAAACTGTCCCTGTATTTAGATGACCGCCTCCCCACACTGGGCAAATTAACCAGTGTCTCTTTATTCTCCCCTCTATGGCACTCATGGTGCTGCATTGCCTGTGGCTCTTTGCCCTAATCCCTGCCCCAGTTCCTGTGGTTGCTGTTGCCTGGCTTGAGCTCTTGGAGGGCTGGGAGCCCGTCTTCTTCACCAAACAGTGTTGGGCATATGTTATACCCAACACATGTTGAACCAAACTGAATTTAATCAGGACATCTAAATTTCATGGAGCTTCCTTCTGTTTAATTTTTGTAACTAAATAAGGATTGCAAGAACTTTTTTTCAAAAGTGTATCATAAAATGTACTATTGATTGAATTCTGCATAATAAGAAACTTTATGTTACAGGATGAAACATCATAGGAATTTGAACCTAAAGAACCTGAAACCATAAATGAGGTCTTAAAAAAATTTTTTTTTCAGAAATGGCAGGCAGAAAAGTCAACCCCTGATGTATTGAGTATCAGATGAGATTAGAAAGACTTTACATATCTGAATAAAGTTGAGATTAAAAGGATCTTTCCAAACAATGGGGTTCTAAAGCCTAACAATTATTTTAAAAATTCTGCTGGAAACCCCCCACCCCCACAAATGAACTCATAACTATAAAAAATAAGGCAACTTGAAGTTAAACATTTATGAAGTTAACTCTGGATTGCATGCAAAAGCCAGATTTGACTGGTGCCCTCCCATGACTAATGGCCTTTAGCAGTAAGGCTTTTCACAGATACTCGTGAAATAAGATAATCTCTCAGAAATAAATCAGAGTTTCTTAGACTCCACTAAATAGTAGACCAATTAAGATCATCACAAACTTCGTGCTGTCAAATGCCTTGAAATTGCCTTGAAAGAAAATTATGCAGACAGCTTTTCTGAAGAACTCCATTTGTGCCACATGCTTATTATTCTTTGAGGTGGAGGAGGAGGCAGGGAACATAATTTCTGTTTGAAAGTTCTTTTGTTTTCTGCTACCTTCACTTAGATATTACCCAGTACTATTTTTATACCCTATAAAGTACTTTGAGAAAATGTTAAGTGAATAGTGCTAGAGAAAATAGAAGAGGGTTTTCATATTCACTGGGTTGTAAAGCGAACTGAATAATACTGGACTCTTAGAAGGGGGAAGATAATGTGCCGAAAAAATTAATAAGCATCCAATAAACCAACCCACCTTGTAAAATCCTAAACTCAAACACAAACTGAATCCCAACTAATTAATAAGTGTTCATTAAAAGCAGCATTTATACCACAGCATATTTAAGTGAAAATTAATGTAGTGTCATTGAATTGCCTTTTAAATGATCATTTTAATCATGTCAAATGGATATGAATTGAATAGGAACCTACTTAAATTCATTTAATGTCTCGCATATAAGGTCGAATTGCTTAAAATAAACACTATTGAAATGAAACATATTTTATAAGAGACTTCCAAGTTATGTGACTCCTGCTTATGTCTATAACAATACAGTTTGGATCACCTTAGAATTCCTTTTAATAGGATCTGGCCATGTGGCAGGTATATTTAGATGGAGACCAATTAATTTCTGGATTCCTTTTTCAAACTGGAATCCTACTTATTTAACTCCCCAGATATTCTCAGTAGGAAAGATTAAGGAAAAACCAATTAAGATGAATGCAAGTGGAGTTACACATCTTACCACAGAAACAATCAATTATAATACATTCTAACCAAAAATATATATCAAACCATAGTGGGAAAAAAAAAGGTAGAAACCTAGGACTAGAGAAAGTGCTATTTTAACAAAAATAATAACACATATTTATCTTGTATCTGTTTTTAAAACTCCCAAATAAATATGCCTAAGCCTTCCAAAATATTTTCAATCACTGGTAAGTGCTGTGCTCTGTGCTCATTCATGAGAGATTACTAAAAAGTTTACAATGCAAGTATATTGGCTTGAGCCATTCTGGCAGTAAATGAAGACAGGATTCTTCAAAACAGTTAAGATGCACCAACTTTGATCAGGTTTTTAACAACTGTTCACTTTTAAATATGATCTGATATTTGCTGGTAGCCATCCAAGCCCATTAGCACCACAGAGAGTGAATGAAAAAGAGTAGTTTTAGGGAGAATGACTTAGCAGTCTTTTTTAAATGTTTAAAAATTGTACACTAAAAGAAATTCATTTCTTGGGTCATGTGTTTTGAAAATCCACGCTCACATTGCTAAATTGAAGGATTTTTGTGGGTTTCTGGTCCCAAAGTTATAGGCATGAAGGTAGGAAAGTCTGGGGGGATAATTTTGCACCTCAGGAAAGAATCTTGCTAATAATATCCATTATTTGGTTCAGTTCCAAAGTCAGATTAGGTTTTTCTGCCAGAGGTCTCAAGATGTACTCACAGCAAGAAACAAAGAAGGTTCTATAGATCAAATTAGCACATACTTTCTATACGTAATAATGCTGGAAGTCACCTAGATCATTTACAATCATCCAATGTACACTCTTTTCCCCAAGAATGTACAAATATTCTTTAACAAATACCTTACAACTCAAATGGAGAGCTCTTCATACTTCATCCACTTTCAGAGTAATGCCGCCACTTAGACAGTGGGGGACTCTACAGTTTGAACCTTTACCTGTGAGGTAGGGAAGTGTATTGTAGTATTATGGCCATTTCACACAAGGAAAGATTGAAATGTAATTACTTTTTCAAAAAATATGGTAATTATTAATGAGATCGATGATTTAAATAACCGAATAAAATGCAAATAAGCCCTTATGGTTACATTAAGTTCATTTTTTTCTGTAAGGGATTAGCTGGACTGGAAATACTGATGAAAAAGTTATTTTTCAAAATCCATGTAAAATGTTTGTTACTGGTATCTCGACACAGAGGCACAATGAGAGAATACTGACATTTAAAATACAATGTGCTTTAGCAGTAACTTTTTACTTTTTCTATTCAACTATGTACTTGGCTCCTTCTTGGTCAAGAATGGACAATATTTTCACCAGGTTATTATGATTTCCTAGTACTTTCACTGCCAGGCAGGCTTTGAATTCACGTTCCCTCTTTGAGGAGAGGTTGATGAATACGGGCTCTAGAGAAGCAATCCTGCAAGATGAATCCTATGTTATCTGTGATAATTTGTTACTCGGGCAGTTTGCCTTCCCCTGGATGGAAAACAATGATCTCACTTTTTGTTGCTACTGTTGCTGTTGCTTAGCTTTGCAGGTTTTGTTTTTAAGCTTTTCAGTAGACGACCCCATGCAGAAATGGATTTATACAGGTCTGCTGGAGGCAGAAGATGGAGAGCGAAGATGCCCTGCCTGTTTCTACACCTTTGCACTTGGTAATTATTTGTCTGTCTGAAGTAAATTGTGAATGGCTTGTGTACAGTATTTAAGCAGGACTAGAAAAACACTCATGTTTAATTCAAATATGCACATTCTGCTGAAACTAAGAAAAGGCAATATTTTTTTGAGGTAAGACTACTGCCTATGAGTGTAACAACTATAAATCACACATTGACAAAAATAGCTCACCTTCTTCACCATTTTAAATATAAAAGTGCACTGTGGGGGGGGGGGGGAAGCTTTGAAAATCGAATGTGATGTTAACCTATACACAGGATCGAACTATCAAAGGGAAACCAGGCTTTGTGACATCAGAGAACAGTAAAGAGTTTATGTCATCCCATAAGTGCTCAATTAATACAGCTTCCTTCCCCCAAGTACCCCAATCTCCACATATCATTTTCACACCTCCCTGTATGTCACTGTGCATTGCAATCTGTATGGGCTTCCTCTGATCCAGAAGTGACTACATCTCAGGGGGAGAAAGGGTTTTATAAACGTAATTCTTTAGCACTTCTGGATTGGAACTGTACCTTTAAATTCCACAGATGATAAATCCCTCATTTGTTACTGAAAAAGAAATGCCGCAAGTATGTAAAATAATTCAGCATTAAGCTTTTTTTCTTTTCCTCCCATGATTTGGAAATTAAGTCACTGCAGAAGATTGTTTATTTTATTATCATCAGAGGCCATTTCATTAATCAGCTGTTCTATAGACAACTGAATAGCATTCTTGACAAGAGAAGAAGCCGTTTCTTTTAAGAGTGTTTCGTATTGTTCTGAAGTTCTACCCTCAAAACCACTATCATTAGCAAAAACCCCTATTTGCTCGTTTTCAATTGAAATTAAGAATTGCTTAGGGACATTTTTAGATTTCTTAACATCAAATTCACTGATTTCAGTGTCTGTAATAATAATAGCAATTGGCTCCATTCTTTTGCTTTCTTCTGGTTTTGGTTTCTCTGCAGTGACCTCATTTCCTCTAAGCTCTGATTCCTGGCTCAGTTCAGTATCTTTTGGCTCACTCTCTTCAGCAACAATCTCTCCACTTTCGTGCTGTTTCCAATTTGGTCCACTTTCTAGGATATTGCTTTTGGCTTCTTCCACAATTTGCTGATCTGGGACTGCAGGTGAGGGAGGAACATCAGAAACCAAAGGGGGTTGCTGTTGTGTTTCTGAAGGTTCAAGTGGGCTTGCTTGCTGGGGTTGAACGCTTTGTTTTTCCTCAGTTGTTTCAGTATCTCGTTCAATGACTAGAGTTCCTGTGTGAATGGCAGAATGCCCCGTGTCTAACCCAAGTTCTACTGCAATCACTTTTTCCCCAGGTGCCGTTGTGCTGTGGCTCCCGTTTGGCTCACAGACCTCATCGCCCCCTTTCTGTGAGACAGCTTTACTCACATCCTGGGGCAACTTGGGCGTGGTTGCCTGCTCGTCGGATTGGGTCGGAGCTTCCGTATCCAAACGTTCAGCCTCTCCCTGGACTCTGAGGCTGCAGTCGGAGTCTTCTATAATTTTAGAATGATTACTTCTTTTCTCTCGTTTTGAGAATTTTATGCAGGGAATCTTGAGTCTGGATTTTGCCTTTTTCCTAGAAAGATCAGCATCCTCGGCACTGATTTCAGGTTGCACTTTAGCCTCAAAGGGCTTTTGCTGCTTTGAAGCTTCTGACCTTTTCCTGTGTGTTACAAGACGTTTGATTGACGCCCAGGCCCCCACTGGGGCCTGGGGCTGATCAGAAGCTCCCGCCTCTGGGGGACCCGTTCTTGCTGCACCAGCAGCTTTAGAGCTAGCTTTGGGCTTCATCTCTTTGGCTGCTTTCTTTCTTCTCTTGAAGCAAAGCACTGATGCTTTTTCCTCCTGCCGCTCGTCTTGAGGACTGACTTCTGTTGGTCTCTTCTCATCCTTGCTTTCGACTTGAATTTCAGAAACTGTGGCTTCCATTTTTACATTACACTCGTTCTTTCTCTAGAAAACTATATTCTTTCTTCCTTAGCGGCCTTTATGACCAAAAAGTGGGCAAAAATACCATACTAAATAAAATTTCTTCCAGATGTATTCACTCGTTTTGTCTTACTCCAGTTATTTTAGGTGGCTTCTCCAGTGTACAACTCCTAGTTTCTCTATTACTTGTAATTTCCTCTCTTTAATTTCTTCATGAAAGCCCTTTACGGGATAGATTTTTATTTTATTTAAGGATCAACCTGATGAGAGAAAAGAGAGTGGCATTTTATTTCACCATCAGCCTATTGCTTTCTAGGAAAACAATTTCCTAGATTTCCGTCGAACATATATGATTCTACCAGGCACGTTTCTCACAGAATAACTTACTGAAATAACGGGAGAATTAAAATATCAAAAAGATTTCCATGTGAATCTATTTTCCTCTACTCTCTTTCTTAAAACTTCATCTTGGATTATTTGCAAATCTGATATCAATTCTTTCATTGCGCTGTCTTTATGAATGTTTATGACTCAATTCCAAGTTAACAAAA
This sequence comes from Acinonyx jubatus, assembly GCF_027475565.1. Lineage (NCBI taxonomy): Eukaryota > Metazoa > Chordata > Mammalia > Carnivora > Felidae > Acinonyx > Acinonyx jubatus. Next base: position 108,565,980 of record NC_069386.1, on the reverse strand, counting down.
CAAACATTAACAAAACAATGAAAGGCAAGGTGATAAGCAAGCTAGGGTAATTTTTATTACATGCAGTAAAGAATTCTGCAGCTGCAAAGGATCTTAGAGATTTTTCAAGCCCAGCCAGATGAAGAAATCGAGCTCCAGAGTGGGTGGTTAGACTGCTGAAAGCCATACAGTTAGACAAGGTCATGGCCAGAGTTAGAACTGAAGACTTTGCCTCTCCAGTGTTCTTTCCATTCTACCATAAGGTTTCTGTTCTAAAAATGTATGTTCTGTCAGGGAGGTGCTACTTTTCATACATACTTTCAGGAAGTTTAACATCACTGTCATTCACCACTCTTAAATGTAGTTGTATGATTTTGACATTTTTTTCCCTAAGTATCTACTGTTCAAAAGTTTTCCATAATGAGCACATAGCCAAAGGTCAGTAAGAGTGAATGATAATAATCACTAACATTTATTGAGCAGCATCTGTGCCTTAGGAAAGGCTAAGCACGTTTACATACATCTCTAATCTTCCCCACAACTTTACGAAGTGAGTAGGTGCTGGTATCACTATCTGCAGAGGAAGAAACTGAGGCACAGAGTTAAGCAACTTGACCGAGATTCCACAGCTAGTAGGTAATCTTTGGTTGAATCCAAGCTCTGAAAGTGCACAATAGAGTTTTATCAGGAAAATGAATTATTTGGAGATACTAATCTGCACTAGATTCACTAGTCAAAAACGTTTTCATTGCTTAAATTTAACTTATGGTTATTTAACCATAACACAGCCCATGAACTCATAATTGAACCAAGACTAGACTGGGTTCGTGTTATTTTAAAATCAAGCTTCTGAAATTCCTTATATTTTGTTTTCTTGGTTCTGGAACTAATTAAGGAGCCAAAGATAATCGCTAAGCTATGTGATTGGCAAACTGATTGGTTACATATAAATATAAAATTAATCCACAGAATAGCATGACCAACGAACAAAGATGTGAGGGGATGATCTCAACAAAAGTTGTACCAATTTTTGTTGATCGAAGTCCTAAAATAAGCAAGGGGACTCTTTCCTTGTACTATTTTTATGTAAATCCTTCAGCGTTGTAGGTTTATTTGGGCAGCTCTTGATTCTATGAACCACAAGAGGAACTGGAACTCTGCAAATCAGTTTATGATCTACGTATTCCCTTAGGTTGGAGTTCCATACTCGATGCCCCTGATGGAAGGACAAGATCATCCCAGAACAGCGCGGGAACTAAAATATGAACATTGTAGGTGTCCCTCCTCATATGATGCTTCCATACGCTCCAGAATCACAGCTGATTATAGCTCTCTCTTTAAGTTCTTCTGTCTCGCAGTTCTCAGCACCTGAGTGTTTACCAGCCAGAGAATGCATAACTAATAGAAATATTGAAATTAGACCATGTTTAAGACTGTAGGATTTGAAATTGCCCTGGATTGCCCAAAGGCAACTGCCTGAGAAGCTCACTTGAATGGATATCGCAGTAGAAATAAATTCCCCAAAAACCTAACCGAAATGGGGAAAATACAATCTGAAGACCTTAAAACTTTGAAGAGTGTTGTTAGTCTGCAGATGATTCCTCCCTAGCCAGCAGGGTACTCTTACCGCCACAGCAATCTTAAAGTCCCTGTTGTCTTTTCCTGACGGAGTCTCAGGTCTAACGCCCCTTTCCCCCTTGAGCAGAGAAACCCGGAGGAAAAGAGCGAGCCCCTGCGAGGAAAGCTGCGAAATCTCTCCCAGGGCCGGATGCGGACCACCAAGATGCCTCCGGAGGAAGGCGGCTCGTTCGGCTGGACGCGCCTGGTGGCAGGTGCTGGAGCGCACGATAAAGAACTCAAAAAGGAAAGTGCCGGGGGCGTGGAACAGATAGCCCAGCTTCAGGCTGTCTGCACAAACAGAATGGCCAGGGGCCCCAAATCACATTCCTCTCAAATGAGGGTAAGGAAGGGTAAGAGCGGTCCCCGCAACCCCTGCTGCCAGGACGAGCTGTAACGCGGAGAGGGCGGGTGGGCACAGCTGACCAGGGTGGCCGCTGGCTGGAGATGCGGGCGGACTGACGACCCTCCCGGTTCTTATCCCGACCACCTCGGGGGCCCCGGTTGTGGGCGCCCACCCCGCCGCGCGGGCGGCCAGAGGACCTGACCCTGGCCCAGACCCCCTTCCCTGCCACTCCCTCGCCGTCCCTCACTTACCGAGGGTGCGGGGGTCCCCGGCGACCCTGCTGCCGAGGTCAGGGGGCGGCTCGCGGGGCCGGGCGCCCAGGAGGCCGGGAAGCCTCGGTCGTACCCGCACTGAACAACCCTCTGCAGTGGGACCGCAACCCGCGGCGCCCCCTCCCCAGAGAGGGGGGAGCGACAGCCTGCGGCTCCAATGCGCGCCGGGAGGGCGGGCGGGCGGGCGCGGGGCGGGGCCAGGGCGGGCGGGGGCGGGGGCGCGGCGTGCGAGACGCTCCCCCCCGCCGCGTGGGAGCGCACCCGGCGCTTCGAGCTCCCGCGCGAGTTCCCGCCGCGCGACCCCGTCCGGCCCGGGGCGGGGGACCACCCGCAGATGGGGTGGGGACAGGGGGAGTGAGCCCCGCACCTCCTAAGATGCAAAGTAGCAAAATCTGGCTTTAAATTATGGGCGCTGCCATCGAAGCCCCCTCGACACACCAAATATTTAAAGACACAGCAGATACATTTTGAAAGGATTCAAAACTGTGCACGGTGAGAGCTCGTTTGGAGAGAAAATTACGTATATGAATTGAGACAAAAAAAAAAAACCCAACAGAACAAAACACACACACACACACACACACACACACACACACACACACACACACACCAGCTATCCTAGGAGTGGCTTTGGGTGCAACGGTGTTATTATGGTTCATTGCCAAACGGACTCTGAGGCCCAAGACCTAGACAGACCCTAATCTCCCTAGTCTAGGGGGCCAGGTGGAGGTGATACAATCTGTGTGCGGAGGAGGTCAGGGCACAGGAACCCGGCCCCATCCATCTTTTATACCTTACGTATTTACAATGTCTGCTTAATCTTGTCCCTCTCGATTAAGCGGGAGTGGGGATCAGGAGATTGCTTTCCTCACGATTCCAGTCCCAATCAGAGCAAAGGGCACAGGCAACATCTACCCTCCTTCCTGACTGGATGGCTAGGTTGTGTATTTTTATACGTTTTCTGGGTCTTTGTCTAAATCGGTTACTAGCGTAGTGAAACCGCAAGCATTTATTTGTACACTTAGCGCATCGGTTTCATTAACCAATGAGGTGATGCTGTGAGGGCTTAGGTGTGAGGGCTTCAGGATTACCAGTACCTACCCGGGCATTCCTGGGAGTTCCAGCAGTGAGGTCCTCCCGGGGTTACAGTTCTGGGCTCCTCAGGGGCCCTCCCCGGGACACCGTCCAGATGAAGAACCTGTTCAGGCGGAGCAAAGAATTACCAAACAGCGCTTGTACTTACTACCTCCATTCTTTGACAGGATTCTGATCTTCACGGAAATAAATCTGGTATCTGCTTTTGGATGTTTTTCCAGAAATACGTTTTACCTTTGTGAGATTCTGTAGCTGTCACTGAGACTTAAGAAAGAAACATGAGGACCCAACAGCAAAGCCGAATCTAAGTTGTCGGGGTCTTAAACTTACAGGTAAAGTTAGAGATGAAAGCTGTAAAACAGGAAAATCCATTAGCATCTACTTTAGTGGTAATTAAGAATTCAGTTTATCTTTGTGCAGACAGCCACACCAGCCTGTGAAAATGCCGTTTATATTCCCAGATGGGTTGTTAACCTTGCTGACACTTTTGATCTTTAAACAAGCCAAAAGAAATCCATAGCACTCATAAACAACTGAGATGCTATTACTCATTGAGATCCAAATTTCCCCAAATCTACTAGACATAGGCATTTACAACAATTTCAGGCAAAAATAAGATGAGCTTATCCAGATGAAGACAGGTAGGAGAGCTGTCTTATTAGGCAGGAGTTGGAAATAAAATAAGGGACAGGTTAAAAACAACAAAATCCACTTTAATGACTTGTAGATCTTTTATCACTTACTTTTCTTGAAAAAAAAAAGACTAGTGGAAGGGAACTGGTAAAAGGTTGAAGTAAATTGATTTTGTATTTGAAGGGAAGATTTCTTTAAGGTATATTTCAAATAACTCATCCCCAACCTGTACCACATGTGCGCGCGCGCGCGCGCACACACACACACACACACACACACACACACACACAGAAAGAATATAGTACTATAACTAAAATACTGCACTGTGATTTTTCTTTAGGATATGACTACAAACTGATGCCATATCTGAATTTTAAGAAATGTATTCAGTACTTCATGCATGAAAGAAACCCGTCATCCCTGAACTCACTTAAGTGACAGTAAGATATTACCCATATCGTTGTCTGCTACTCCATTAGTAGCTTTTCATTATATAATGAGAAACAGGCTATAGATTTCTCCAATCTGATGAGAAATTATCCTTCCTACAGCTTATCTTGTCAATATCACCAGCCATAGCGTGCCAATAGCATAGTTTGCTTGTTTATCTGAACTCCTCTTTACCTGATCTCAACTGGTCCTACCGTTTCTCCCATTCTGGCCCTCATCCCCCGGGCCTGGGCCTGTAGCTACCAAAAATGGCTTAGAACTCCTTAGCAGTAATTCTTACATACATTTGAGAGACCTTCTGGGAATCAGCCCACCACCCTCTTCCCTGGTACACCATTAAACGAACTTGTGGCTCGTGTTCTCTGGTACTTTTATCTGTTTCGGGGCACCGTCCGGTTGTACCAGTGAACACAAACTCAACGGGAGTTCTGTCGTAATCTGCTTTACTTGACAGTACATGCGTGCTGCCTCTTCTGAATGGAGTGTTACTACGAACATCTTCAGTGCATGGCGACAGCCTCTGAAGTACAGAATAGAGAAGGTCCGCTCTGTTCATCAGTAACATTACAAATAGGGGGAGGGAAAGCATCAGTGGCCCGGAAACAGGTTAAGAATGGGGGAGGCCAGTGATCTGGAAGGGCTCCTCGCCCCAAGGTAAGGACACTGGACTTTGTCTGGCAACATATAATATGTACTCCGAGCACTAATGCTTCTGCAGGTCTTGAATTTAGGTCCTTCAATTAGCCTGCAGTTATTTATTTATTTATTTATTTATTTATTAGCCTCGGTGCTCTTTACCCTTAAAAAAAAAAACTTTTTAAGTAATCTCTACTCCCAGTGTGGGGCTCAAACTCACGGCCCCGAGACCAAGAGTCACATGCTCCACTAACCGAACCAGCCCAGTGCCCCTCTTCATCACACTTCTTAACCACAGATCGAAGAATCAGTTTCACAAAACCCATGCTATTAATTGCTCCGCAGCCTTCCCAACCTCTTTATTTCTTCACTCTGCTTCTTCCGCCTTTCACTCTCCCTTCCTTCAAGAGGGAAGTGAAATGGACACAGCTTTCCACCTGTCACAAATGGGAAGTCTGCTTCTGTACCACGTGGCAGGGGCTGCCTTCCGGGAACAGCTCTGACGGGCAGAGTAAGTTAGGAGCAGAGGCTTTAGCATCAGAGGACTTAAAAAGTCCATCTGGCAGGCAGCAAGTAGTGCAATTTTGAAGTCTGCCTTCCTGCAAAATGGAGATACAAACCTAATTTACAAATTTGTTCTGTTATCATTTCTCTTGACACATTTCTAGCCAAAGGTCAGCTCCCATTTTGAAGCTAGAGATCACTTTTGAGCAATTCCATTACTAACAATTTACCCAACACATGCTTCTACACAGACTGCACAGATGCGTAAGAGAATATTCGCTGCTCTCATTTGTAACAGCAATAACCATGAAACGATGGTAAGTGTCCCTCGATAGGGGACTGCTGAAATACTACACAGCTGTAAAAAACAAGGTGTGTCTCCAGCTGCTGACATAGTAAGATCTCCAAGATATACTGCCAGGTGGAAAAAGCAAGTGGTACCATTTGAATTTTTACTGAAGACATTGTACTCCTCCTTAGGAAAATTCTTGCATTTGTGATAGTCCATTCATTCTAAGCAGTATCTGGTAAAAAACAGTTTGGACTACTTATTATATTAGGGGTTTGTTTACTGTCTTTGGCTTCTACACCCTCCACTCACCTTCTCCCACCAATCATGTTCACTATTCCTATCAATATTAAGGATATAAACCCACCTGGCTTTTGGTGATGAGGAAGCCTAAATCCTTTAAGATGATCTTTGAGTCACCACGTCTAACAATAGCCTTTCTTCCCTTATTTACAAAATTTATTCCCGGCATGTCCCATTCCAGATGACGTCTCATAGGACGTTAAAAAACCCATCAAAAACAGTGAACTCTGTGCAGACGGGGCCCAAATGATGCTTTGGAACAGAAACTGACACCATCGTTGTGAACAATGTGCCAGGCACTATACAAAGCATGGTGAAGCTTGGGCTCCGCACTCATGATCCCTTTACCATATGCCTCCGAAGCACTGCCATCAATTCTTTGGATGGCAAAACTGCATGACAACACCGACGTGAACCCAGGGGATTAAATGTAATAAAACCAAGGACACCAGGACAAATATTGCTCTGCCAATGCCAGCAGTATTTACATCAGCATCAATGGTGATGTAACATCTCCTGGAAGGATCCAACGCAGGAAGATAAGGGAGAAGAGGGAGGAAAAAACAGGAGAGGAAGAACAAAGATAAACAAGAAGAGGAGGGAAAACATTTCAGGGAAAAAAACATTCCGGAGGGAGGGGTAGAGCCCAGGGCACATGGTACAAGCCCAATCAACATTTGCTGAACCAACAGAGCAGACAGGATGGACCTGTACTTAGTGCTTCATGACCGTCCTTCCTGATGACTTAAAAAAATAAATGGTGCTAAAGCTGTGCCAGAAATGGGACCTCCAAGGAAGTTCAGCACAAAAACCTGGATAAGTGTGACTTTCTCAGGTCTGTTTTAAAGGAACAATATAGAAAGGTACGTGATTAAAAAGGCACATTCTGTATACGCTACTTCCCCCTCAACCCTCTCAGGAGGGATACCGATTGTGTCCCCCCCAAGAACTCTGCGTGCATGTGCCATTTACCCCTTTGAACACAACAGTGTCAATAAAGAAGGTCTTGCAACTTGCTTCTTCAGTCCCGGGTGCCTGCTGGCAAAGGGCCTCCCGCAGGACGGCAGTGATACTGCAGCACAGTCTGTTAAGGCTAGAATTTATATTTAAACATCCAGATTGCAAAATCATTTCCTTTTATTCTGTGGAACTTCAATCAAGTAAGTTGACTTGTGCATGATTTATGTTAATTTATACATGGTGGTGGGAATTAAGACTGAAGAAAGGCTCCTGGGGAAACTTCTGCTCTTTCTTTCAGAAGATCTTCAGGGCAGGGGCTGACTCCTCTCCACCTTCCCCACACTTCCTAACCAACAGTCGGCCCGAATAGACACTGGCCAAATGTTCAGAGCGGCTTCTTGAAGAGGGGAAATCTAGAAGGAAAAGGACATGAGAAGTAAACGTTCCTCTACGAGCTGAAACACACCCCCACCCTCACCCTGCAGCATCCTCCTATACTCTGCCAAAGCTGTTAACGCTTCCATCCTTCCCACAACCAACTCCAGGAGGGCAGGGTTTGCCCACGGACCTGAACACAATGCGTGCCACTCTTCCACTATGGCTACGTGAACACTGTTCGGGCCGGGAGTGAGCCAGGGGGACACCTCCAGTGTCACATAAGTCCCCCAGGCATGGAGCACACCGGCTCTGCTCCCTCTGCAGGGACTTGTGTAAGCACCCATCCTTGCGGCTGCTGGGATGAGGACTATACTTTGCCATCAGCCGGACCTTTACTTTCTTTAACAACCTGAGAGTTTTCGTTCTGCATTATTACCCTCTGACACCCTTGTCTTCAATGGCTCCTTCTAGTTAGTGTTGCTTAATTCCTAGACTTGTAACTCTAGGTCACTTGCAGCTGTCAGGATTCCCCTTCGTAACTGCCCCGATCAGGACTTGGGTTTCCTGAAAACCAGGTCTTCCCTTTTCTTAGTTTATTCCCCGTTTTGCTGGAGGACACTGCTAAATACCTTCCTAGGAAGGGAGGTGGGGTGGCACAGCTGGACGTGTCTGAAAACATCTGGATACATTTGGTGGGGTGTTAAGCACAGGTGGGGAGTCAGCTTTCCCCGTGAACTTGGGAGTCTATTCTTCCATTGTCGAAAAGTCCCTTACTGCTGATAAGAAGACAAGTCTTCAGTCTGACTCCTATTTTCTCATAGACAAACCACTTTTTCTTTTCTGGAAAAGGCCTTTTAGGATTACATCTTTGATGTTTTTGAAATTTCAACTAGATGTATCTAGGGAAGGCTCATTCATTGTGACGAGTACTTGGGAGCCTTTCACTTAAGACCCCATGAAGTCCTAGACTCTTTCCTCTTCTTTTCTATATTCTGGAACATTTACTCAACTCCTGCCCACCATCTACTCAGAGTACACAGACCCCTACTGGCACCTGCCTTCCAGGGTGCCAACAACTCAGAACGCAGCCTCCGCGCCAGTCCCTCCAGAGTTCACGAGACGGTGGCTTTCTCCCCTACACTGTTCCTGAACAAGCCACGCTCTTCTTCCAAAAATGTGTTGAGATATTTCCTTCATTGGTCACTGCAACTCTCCCCTCAGTGATGTTTGGAAAGAGAAGTTCTGAAAGTATCACAACTGGCATTTTCAGAGCGTTAGCTTGAGTCCCATAATTCATAACTGTGCCTTGTAAGGAAAAAAAAGCAAAACTCTCACAGTTAACAACTCACCTGTTTAGAACAACCCATTCACCTGTTCAGTTTCAGGGTCCAAATCAATATCATAGAAACAGGGCCGGGTGGGGAGTCCAGGCATTGTGCTCATCTAGGAGATGTGAAATAGCAGTAAAAATAAAGTGATCTTCGTTTCCACCTTCCCTTCAGATAAAAAGCCCAAGGCACAAAAACAGAATATTATTTTACAGTTGTCAATAAAGGGGCACTCTTCTTGTTACACACCAAGTCACCGATCCTGTTATGGCCTCACAGAGAGACCAGCGAGTCTTCAGCAAGCCAACACTGGGCTTCACTACCATCTTCCACATTGACCACTGCAACAAGAAGTAGCAAGGAAGGCCTTCCACCTACATTCTCTAAGGCAGGTGTGGGGATGCTGAGGAGTCTCCTCCCCCCTCCTCAGCCCTCATAAGACCAAAGGGAGGTGCAGGGTTTGTCTGCCTTTTAATTTTGTTTTAATTTGTTTTAATAAGTCTGGGGTTGGGGTGCCTGGGTGGCTTGGTCGGTGGAGCATCCGACTTTGGCTCAGGTCATGAACTCGCGGTTCATGGGTTCGAGCCCCATATCAGGCTCTGTGCTGACAGCTTGGAGCCTGGAGCCTGCTTCGGATTCTGTGTCTCCCTCTCTCTCTGCCCCTCCCCTGCTCATGCTCTGTCTCAAAAATAAATATAAACATTAAAAAAAAAAAAAAAAGTCTTGTGTTGATGCCCGTATCATTCTGCTTTAGCAGCACATTAGGAATTAGTATCCGTTAACTTGGGCCAAGACATTTCTGTACAAAATCGAAATAGTTTTACAATCACTGTTCTTAGGGGTCCAGTTTGGCCTTCTAAAACTGAGCTTGTAATGCCTATGGATTATATTTGTACTTCCTTCCTTTCTAAAGACCTGGCTTTGACAAAAATCTACCTAGCGACAAATCCTTAAGGCCTGTAAGTTAACTTTCACCTGTAACAGTATCTTGTATAATGAATATGTACAAGTTCCAAATCAGATCCAGACAGGAAAAGAGTTTAAGCTGAACTTCCACAACTTAACGATAACTTCCCAGAACATTCTCTAGGGACCTGCTATCAGTCTCTATTCTGGAACTCTGTAAGCAACTGGTGGGTGTGTGGACAAGAAGGGGGGAGGAAGGGATTGGTCCTCAGACCTAGCAGAAAAGCCTGGAGGTGACGGTGAAGATGACGGGCTTGTGCCCATTGATGCAGACATGCTACTGGCAAACTCAGGCCGGACCTGTCAGTTTTGCCTTCCCCTCGATGGCCAACCCCCTGCACGCACATCAAAAGCGAGTGCCCAGTGCAGCTCCTCCTATTCCAGCTGGCGGCTGCTGACAGTGTCTCCAGAGAGAACAACACCCATTTCTGTGACAGTCAAGATGCCAGGCCAATGGTTTAACATTCCTATCGAAAGGTAACTTCTCTAAATCCCCAGGACCGAAGAACGTCGTCCCAAAGCTGAACCTCCTGCTCTCTGCAGTGGCTGAAGGGGCACCAGCTTGCCCCACGCTGAGAGCTGAGTGGAGCAGGGCACACATCTTTAATAACTTGCCCAAGGCCAAAACCAGCAGTGAAAACTGGATGTGGCTTTAAAGTTACACACTTCAGATTTATAATGCTACCTCTTACCACTTTCTTTCTATCTATCCTGAAAGAGTAACCCAGCTCCAGCAGGAGATCTGTTGGTTTCTTTTCCATTATGAATTGGCTCAGTTTACTATTTCGATCCTGTACTGCAGGTAAGGACTAGCTTCAGGCATAGGACACTGGGCAGATCAAAGGGGGAAACCTAGGCACAGGATCAGCATTAACCTGGGAAGGTCAGTGCAAACTGTGAGTGTGCCCTTCAGCACTCTCCCTCCCTTGTCAGCAAAGCTCCTTCTTTAATATCCACGAAGTCATAAGGAAGCATTTGATAATTCATCTTGAAGCAGAAATAAGCAACCTCATTTTCCAAGTCTAAAGGGTTCAATCGCATTTTAAGGGGGGAATTCTTTACTCAGAAACAACCAATTCCTTGAGTTTCCTTGAGTTTCAGGCATAAGCTGCAGGCCTGTCAAGATGATCAGGGAAGGTCGGAGCCTCTGTTCCTACCCCCTACCCCCCTACTGAGTTAATCTGTGAAAGGTACCCAATGAATGTCAGTTGTGATGATACATTAGCACTATCACAGACTATCGATTAGGCCTGTCCGGGATTCAGTCAAGGTCATACTGCCCCTGGGAAACAGAACTGTTACTCATCACAAGTAGTCATGGCTTCACCCTTGAAAGGACACCAGGATGATCCACAGCAAGAGGATTAATCCTAACAGGCCCGACGCCAGCTTGCTCGTCAGCCATGGACTCTGCTCAGCTGGCACTTGCTTGATAGCTTCAGTGATCAATTTCAGACGAGAAGCACAGATGAACCACCCCCCACTCTGCCTGCAGCACTCACTTACCGTCCCCACCAAGGGGTACAGAAAACCGGCCCCGACGCTGGCGCGGATGTCACGGATGGGCAGGACGAAGCCTGTGGGCACGCCCTTCTGCTCTGGGTTGTGAGACAAGGACAAGTGTGTTTTGGCCATGCAGATGGGCAGGTTCCCAAAGCCCTGGGGAGAGAAAGGAACAAAGCAGGACAAATGAAAGGTTGACAACAAAGCACATCTGGGCATCGTGATGATATGGATTCTTCAATTTACTTAAAACATCTAATTCCTGGGGCACCTGGGTGGTTTAGTCGATTAAGCCTCCGACTTCAGCTCAGGCCATATTCTCGTGGTTCATGAGTTCAAGCCTCATGTGGGGCTCTGTGCTCACAGCCCAGCGCCCGAAGCCTGCCTCAAATTCTGTCTCCCTCTCTTTCTGTCCCTCCCCTGCTCGTACTCTGTCTCTCTCTCTCAAAAATAAATATTAAAAAAATAAAAAACAATAAAACATCTAATTTCCTTTACATACACCTCTACCTCACTGACCTCAAGCTCTGTATTCTAGACCCCCCCACACCCCCCCCCCCCAAAAAAGAATCACTATTGGGTGAGGGAGGTAAGGACCCACAACCATATTCCAAAAGTAAGTATTTTATTTTCATCCATACAACCTATTAAAAATGATAGTTTGGAGCAGATGTGAGGACACAACTGAAGGCAGGCTCTCAGTATTTGAGGAAGACACTTCCTATTTCTCCATGGCTTTTCTACACATTCATATACCACCTCTGGGTAGATAAAGAACTGGACCACCTAATCCAAGCTCAGTATCCAGAGGGGAGAAGACTGTCACCCAGAGAAGTGAAGCAGTGGGCGCCCAGCAGGGTGGGGAGAACTCAGGGGCTCTGACACCCAGGCTGCTCTGTAAAGAGTTAAAAGAACCAACCAACCAAACACCCACCTGTTTTGTGTAAACGTCAGCTTTGTGTTGAGCTTCAGGGAGCAATTCAATGTCATCGGCCCCGTAGATCTTCTGCGCAATGATCCTGATTTTATCCTCAACTGGAAGCTAATGCACAGGAAAGAGGGGGAGATGCCATGACTGGACATACATGATGATGCTGAACTGGGCCACAGTCTAGGTCCGAGTTCCCACAAGGGCGAGAAGATGCTTTCACATACACATACAGATACACAAATAGTTTGAGGTGCATGTGGGTTACAAACATTTTCTTTTAATACCAAGCTCCAGATTTTATACGTGGAAAACGTCCCACAGAGGTAAAGTTACTGTGTATGTGTGTGTGTGTGTGTGTGTGCACGTGCGTGCACGTGTGCATGTGTATTCAGGACCTCCCTAGGTACGTCATAAACAATACTGCTGACTACCCAAGAATAATTATTTCTTCATAAATACAAAGTAGTGTTCTAATACTGGAGATCAGACTCATGTCAAACCAGACCTGGATACTCCTGACGGAAGACAACCAGCATCCATCCAACAACTCCTGGTTTTTTATGTGAGAGGCAGATACTATTTTTAACATAAGACAGTGACTGCAAACCACTGTTGCTTAGAAATACCCATAAAAACAAAATCACCTACGTATTAAAAAAACACCCCAGTGACTTACACGACAACATGCACCGGGCGTGCTGCAGAAGGCCATGACTTGTGTGGCACCTGAAACAAACAGTGCCAGGCACGGAGGCCAGTGGTCTCTCACCCAGTGAGAGCCTCCCCCTCCATGGGGCTGCTCCGCTGGGGAATGAAATGCAAACTGCGTTAAGGAGAGACTGCCTAGAGGAAATGGGAAGGAAAGCTCCTTGGATGAGCAAAGTACTAAAATTAGGCAATAACCTGACTACGCTCCCTGGCAACTAAGGCTAACAGGACACATCGGGCGAATGTTGTTTTCTGAAAGGAGCAATAATCTATAAAGATAAAAATTTCCTTTGGAGCTACACAGTGCCAATTAAGGAGAGGCTTTATATAATGGACAAAAATAAGGGGACTATTCAATCACGGTTGTATACAGACGCGACAGAGATCACTTTCCCATGTGTCTTATCACTGGAGCTTTATAAATGCTGAGGCACATTCAGAGCTTCTGAAGTGAAAGTAGTTTCGTTGAAGGGTGACTGAAGGCTAACAGATGCTAAATAAGACAAAAAGCGGCAGACTCCAGTTTATCAGAACAGAGAAAATTCCAAGTAGGAACGAGGGATAAAGTCTTTATCACTCAACTTCTTCTGGGCGTCCTGCTGGTCTTCAAGGACTGGGGGTTCCTAACTCAGGTACTGAGGATGGAGCTTAGAGAGAGGCCCTATAAATGCTTTCTTTGCATGTGTGTACAGATTGGCATTTACGGCATTTCCTGAAAATATGATTGGTTGAACAGATTTTCAAACCAGTCTATAAAAGTAAAGTCTAATGGGAAAATGTCAATGTCAATAGGACAATGTCAATGAAATGTCAGTGTATTTTATCTGCAAAGGGCAAACAGAAACAAGAGAATGTTAAAAACTGAAGAATACTTGGGTTTCTTCCCTCTACCTTTTTATGGCTATTTTTGAAAGTCTATGACTATCTTTTAAAAACCAAGCCAAGAACCAGCCTGGAAAATACAAGCAGAATTAACTACCACATCCATCCCATGTTCCTAACAAAGTTTCCAGGTGTCGTGAGCATGCTGCTTAATGTCTAATCACATCCTGAAATACACGGACAGATAGCTGAAAACAAAATACAACCCTACTATAAGAACAACGTTTCTCTGAACTCACTTTATCGCATCACAGAATAAGCCGTTACTCAGTGATGAAAAGAATACTAAAGCCTGCCGGGATGCTTTGGCTTTGCACTAGAGCTTCTCTGCACGTGAGGCAGCCCCAAACCAGGAGGTGAGCTTGGGAGCACGCAGCTTTCCCCTGGTACTGGGAAGTGGTCAAAAAGCTTTTCTGAGCATGATGGAGCTCCCTGCCGATTTGCAACAACATGGCTGGTGCCTTGGGTTAAAGGCTGTAGTGAATTACACTACTGGTTCTACATTTAACCCTTTCTCCTGCCAGCAGAGAGAAGGTACCATGAGCCTTCCCAAAAGTTAGGTCGGGAGCCAACCTCCCAGAGTGTTCTTGCCTGGACCTGCTCCTCTGTAAATAAGCAGAAACATGCACTGGTAAGAAAGCTGTCTAGGGTTGAAAGCCCAGGCTGTGGTTGTGTAACTCACCTACGTGGGAATCAAACTCACAAGGCTAAAGACGCTAAACACGGGCTCTAAAGAGAGGCAGCCACACAGAAACCTCACTGTGCTTTTTTTTCCTTTTTGTTTTTGTTTTGTCTTATAGCAAGTAACCCACCTTGAGGTCATAGAGGAGCTGGAAGCTGCTGGGTGCCTGAGCTGCTCTCTGGACGGCCTGAGCTAGGGCTAAGGCGCCCTTGCCCCCTTCTGCCCAGTGAGTGCATTTCACAGCATCGAAAGCCCCGTGTTCTTTGGCGAGGCGGCTGACGAGGTCCAGCTCAGCTTCCGTATCTGTCCTGTAAAGGCAGCGCTTCGTGTTAAAGCATTGATGACAGTTAGAGAGGACAAACTCTTTTGAGCTACTCACCGATAAATGGAAACTAATCAAGCAATACTGACTGGGTTTGGATCCCGGCTCCATCAGTTACCATCTGGGTGGACTCCTGGCTAGTTATTTAATCCTTATGTGCTTTGGTTTCCATGTGGTACAATGGGACTAATCATAGCACTTATTTCATTGGGATGTCATCAGGCTTAGTTGACAAACACATGCAAAATACTTAGAACATTCCAGGCACATCACAGGAATCAATAAATACTAGCTTTTTAAAAACGTTTCCTCCCATTCTGTTGTGGTTAGGCCATTATAACAAGACCAAAGCTAGCACTACAATACCTACACAGCCTACACAAGTTGCCTCTTGCATGAACACTTCTAGCTCAATACGGTCGACTCTTTGTCAAGATAATGTCCCACCAGACCTCCTGAAATAATAGAACTCTGTAGGGCTATGACCTTCTGTTAGCACAAAAGTCCTCTAGAGAGCACAAAGAACATTTAACTTCAGGCCTATGTGTCACCCACTTCACCCAGTAGAGAAGGGGACCCATGGGAGCCAAATCTGACCCCGGACCTTCAGTGGCAGGAGTGACGAGTTTGTTGTGGTGTCTGTGGTGTAGCCCACACCACAGGCTCTCATTATTGGCTGCTAGAACACAGGCTTAATAACCAATACCAGTAGCTGGAGAACAAAACAAAGCTAAAAACAGTGCTATACAGTCAGCTCCAGGAGATGTTTTCTGACCATTTTCCACAGTCCCGTTGACTCCTACTCTTTGTACTTACTTGAATGCATTCACAGCCACTACCACTGGAACTCCAAACATTCTGGCATTTTCAATTTGTTTCTTTAAGTTACTGAAGCCTTTTTCAACCAGCTCCAGGTTCTGTAAAAACAACAGGAAAGATCCATGAGGTCAGCTGCAGGTTCTTCTTAAAAGAACTCCTTGAACCAGCAGCCAGCCACTTAGTCAGAACAAGCCAAGGGCAGATCTGCTGATGCATTTCGCACACCGTGGTGAGGGGGCGCTAGGGAGCCATAACCCTGGGCCAGCCTGTAACACTGGAGTGGCGTCAGGCTCCTGGCTGTCTTGAAAGCATGAGAGTGGGCATAACTGCTGTCATCACACCACATCTTAACTGCATATTTGCTGTTTGCAGAGAATCAGTTGCTCTTAAGTAAATTATATTTACAGCCTTGTGTTTACAGATGTCATGTACTCATGTGGTACAATGGTACAAACTCTACTCAGCATCTTGCACAGGAGACAGAGCCTAGCACAGTGCCTGGGGCTCATTACACAGCCACCGCACGTGCCGTCAGAAAACACGAAGTGATCAGTGAGGCTTTCAAAGGTTCTAATGAGCTCAACCATGTACCTTCACCCGGGACAAAGAAGATAGATGCCACCTTTAATAACCAAATACTATGACGTTTAAAGGAAAGTAATTAAGGAAACATACCTTTAAATATGTTAAATGCTAATGGCAGCTCTACTTGCAGCCTTGGAAAACTGCAAACACAAACCTCCTTCGATGGGGGACTGCGCCAGTGAGTTATGACATACACCCTCTATTAAATATCATGCAGATGCCATGAAAAGTGAGATAATCCGCATTAACATGGCAACTGTCAAAGATGTACTAAAGTGTGCCAAAGTTATAAAACTATGGACAACTTCATTAATTCCACTTTTGGACAAATACAAAAATACTTGTATATATTCATGAAATGTTTTAAATGTTGAAAAATATATACCAAACTGTTCAGGGGACTCATATTTGTGTATTATATCCTTACACTGCTTAACTTTCTTTTACAAAAAGGATGCTACCATTATAAGCTTAAAATACATTAGATATCTTTAAGATAAAAATGTAAGGGTTTTACGTAAAAATACATACACTGGCTCATGAGCAAACCCAGCAGTAACAGCCCTTGGTTTGTGGATTCAATGAAAGAGCAGAAAAAGGGGGCAAGATAAAGGTAGAAAACAATTACAGTTATAAACATGACTTAGGCTTTTTTCTCCTTTAGTAGTTGAAAACTAAAATTAGGATTGAGTTGATATTCTCAAGAGCACTGCTAATTCTTTACCTCTAGTCACATGGAAACCAATTAATATTAAGACCGATTGAGAACAGTTTTTGAAAAGCAGAGTTTCGTAAATGAAGACACCAGCTGGGCCAGTGAGGGGCAGTCACTCTAATTAGACACAGGAAAGGCTGTGGGGTGGCAGGAGGGCCAGAACTGTGAATTCCCCTCCTACGCGTGAATCAGACAAATGACCATAAAAGGCAAATCATAACTCAGAAGACGGGCAGACTCAAGGCACTAACAATTCTCTTCTAGCTGCTTCTGAAATACTTCATTTAGGGCTTGAACAGTGGCACTCGATTGCCTGACAACTTCAAAAGCCTCCAAAAAAGGCAGAGGAATTGAATTCACAGTGGCAGCGGCTGACCTTCCCGTCTCATGCGAGGGTCTGTCTCTCACAGAACCACCCCAACAGCCTCCAGGGATTGGGGTAGTAAATGATATAAAGAGGAAAAGGCTCAAGGTCACAGTTCTTCTTTGAGCTCCTCCTTGACAGCTAGAGACCAAATCAGCTTAGGGAAACTTTACCTAGAAAAATATAACCAGGATCCTGACCGCATAGTGCCCCTTTAAGGTGGATTTAAATATGCAGAGGAAGAGACATTTCACAAAAAGTCCCTACTTGTTCCAGACTCAGATGGCATTTGGTAAGGAAGCAGCCGATGCGCTAAGGCAGTGGAAAGAAACGTCATTAGTCTACAGGGCAGGGTTTCTCCACCTCACCACCTCTGCCATTTGGGGCCAAATGATTCTTCGCCGTGGGGCTGACCTGTGCACCACATGGTGTTTAGAGGCAGCCTTGGCCTTTACTCAGTGCCAGCAGCACGTTCTACCTGAAGTGGAAACAACCAAAAATAGGTCTCTAGACATTGCCAAATGTCCCCCGGGGGGCAAAACTGCTCCCGATGGAGAACCAACCACTGGTTTCACTAGAAGCACTTCTTCCCTACTTTATTCGATAAGATTCTTCAGCACACAGCAGGCCTCTTAGTGCCCCTGTCCACAGGAGCCATACCCACCCCCCTCATTTCCAAATAGGCTGAGAGACGCTGATTCTGCGTATTCTCTAGGACAAGTGGTTAGAAATGACTGAAGTTACCTCCTCTATGTAAGCCTTGGGAAGAGGCAGTCCAGCAGTAACCTGGAAGGAAAGCAGGCAAAGTCAGAGGCATTTTCTACTTACAATCCGGTTTTAGCTTAAAATGATGCCTTGCCATGTGTAAAAGGCCAGAAGCTGCATACTGGCGGGGGAGGGGTGGTTTACAGCAGGATAAGGTTGTTTCCTGTCCAAGGGATTTAGGGCATATGACCAACAAAAAATGTCTGGTTTGAGCATTGTGGGAAACCTCTATGGCCTGAATGAGGGACGTGAGGGCAGATCTGTGAAGGCGGTGGGGAAAGGGATGTGTTCTAGGCAAGGGCCATAACCTCAGTGAGCAAAGCACACAGCAGTGGGGGCGGAAGTAAAGGTGCACGTATGGAAAAAGGCAGTGGTCAGAAAGGCCACCCTGAATGTCCCCCAGAGGAGTCTGTGACGGGCCCTGAAATGGGCTCCTGACCTGGTCCACGGAGCCAACGCACAAGTTTGTGGGGCTGAACTAGGGAGCATGAGCAATAAAACAGGAGGGACACAGCCCAGGATTTTCTCCCTCCATCAGAGTATATTTCAAGGTGTCAGAATACTTAAGTGGTGAGTTCACTGTTACGGAGGTGGCCGGTGGCTTGGCTTCTGCCGCATCCACAGGGACGAGCACTGAGGTAAAGGTGCTCATTCCAGGGACTCCACTGTGGACAATGGGCGTGCCTTACAAGGCTTCAGCCACCCAGCGTGGTCCACTCCCATTCCTCTGTCTCCAAAGGGGGCCAGAGAGGCGGGGTGGCAAGCAGGGACAAGAGCCACCGTGTTCTGGGGCTGACATGTAGCTCCATGAGGGACTGTGAGCAGCATGTCTGGCTCCTTGACAGAAGTGAGGCTATGTACGAGGCTCTCCTTCTCTGCTGCCTGAGTTAAGTGTCTGGCATTATGTTTCAGACCATGAGGGCAGGAAGAAAGAAGGTGCAACGGTGTGAGGGGTGCAAGAGGAAAACATGTTGGTTATAACTGGGAAGATAAAAGGAGTCCAACCTGCATTCGTGGGCTAGGAGTGCTTTTGGTACCTGGGGGACCAGTGACACTGGAGAGGTGTCCTGGGGTTGCATTATGGCAGTGGTTCTCACAGAGTGGTCTGGGGACCGAATCCTTTCACAGGGCCATGAGGTCACGACTATTTCCATAGTAACTCTAAAATATCACGGCCCTTTTCACACTCATTCTCTCACTGAGTGTACAATGGACTTTTGCAAAGAATACGTGACATGTGCTAACACAACTGATTCTGTGTAGAACATGAAAATCCAGTAGTTTTCAATTAGGCCAGATACTGAAGAGACCTGAAAACTGTACGATGCTTACATTTTGTTTGGAGAAATGTAAGAACTTTTCATGAAAAAAAAATTGTTTTTGTTAAAATGTAACTCATCTTCAATTCCCAATATAGTCAATTCCGATATAACTACCGAAACAAAAGTTCTTTCAGCGCCTCAAGAATTTTAAGCGTAAAGAAGTTCTGAGACTAAAATGCTTGAGAACTGCTGTATGATAGCTGCATGAAGAACACTGATTTTAGGGGCGCCCGGGGCGGGGGGGCGGGCTTAGTCAGTTAAGCATCTGACTTCAGCTCAGGCTATGATCTCCCAGTTCGTGGATTTGAGCCCCGCGGCAGGCTCTGTGCTGACAGCCTGGAGCCTGCTACGGGTTCTGTGTCGCCCTCTCTCTGCCTCTCCCCCACCCACACTCTGTCTCTCTCAAAAGGAATAAACATTTAAACAAACAAACAAACAAAGAAAAGAAACACCGATTTTAAGAGAGGGGGCTCTTATTTCTCAAGTTGTAAGACCAGCTTGTAGAATTTAAGAAGGCTAGGAATTTAATACTTCTTCAAGTAATTTCTGAAAACTAGCACACTGTCTTCATGTACGTGTGCTAAAGAAAAGGTATTAAAATAATAGGATAAAAAGTGTAATTTCTAACCAGTAGGAATTCAGGAACACACAAAGTTCAGGTTGGAGTTGAAGACAAGCTAGTCCTAACCTAGTTTCTCTGTTACCCGGAGGCAGCCCAGGGCAGGCCTACCTTTCTCCTCCCCTTCTCTCCTACTCCGTGCTAGTCCCACCCAGCATGTGCCTTTCAAGAAGGCCCTGACCTCGGTCTTGGCTTAATGGTTTGCTTGGCTGGCTGCCAGCGTCACTATTTAGAGGGAAAATGGGACTCATTTAAAAACAGTCTAAACATAAAGGGGCTTTTTGTGGATATAGCCAAGCCCATGTCCTTGGAGGGGCTTAGATATTATCAGATAGCTCCCTCAGAAGACAGGCCGCGAAGCCCATTTCCACCATCTGTAAATGCCAAGAGCCGCCAGTGCCTGTGAGTGATAAGGCGGCCAGTACGAGAGCCGTCTGAACACCTCTTGCTTTGGGCACCTCTTAGTCATGAGAATATGAGCAGCTTCATGAAGAAACAGGCACAGGTCATCCCAAGTTCCTCCTAGCCTTCAGAACATTCCTGACAATCAGATCCTTCCAACTCTTGGTCCTCACCGTCGGGCCGCCCCCGTGCATTTTAAGAGCCCTGACAGTGGCAACAAGCACCACCACGTGAGGGCGGAGACCAGAATACCGGCATTTGATGTTAAAAAATTTTTCCATTCCAATGTCGGCTCCAAATCCTGCTTCAGTCACTGTAAGTAAGGAGAAAAGCAACTGTAAAAAGGCCATCCCGACTCCTTTGATATTAAAAGGAAAACAGCTGATCCACTGATTTTGCAAAAATACTCACCCACAAACCCTTCAGGGCCAACAAGCTTGAGTGCGATCCGGTCTGCAATGATAGAGGAATTCCCATGTGCAATGTTGGCAAACGGTCCAGCATGAACAAATACTGGAGTGCCCTATGGAAATCAAGACATCGTGAGCAGTGCCGCCAACATGGTCAAGGGGACGAAAGTCGGTTGGAGTCCGAAATATAAAGACTTCCCAGAAGAAAAATACAAAGCCCCCTCTTTTCTATTTCAGCAGCATCCCGATCACAACAGTGAGGAAGAATGGGAAGAGAGACACGGGCAGGTACAGAACTCCCTGACTCCCCAAGAGAAGTGTGATTTAGAACCACTCTGCTCTGACACGGAAGACTGGTCTGGGAAGGCGGTGGTCACTCTGCTCACCTCTAACGTCTGCATGAGATTGGGCTTGATTGCATCCTTCATAAGCACTGTCAATGCACCACTCACCCCCTACAAAACAAAGGCATGGAGCATTGCTTCCGACCCGCAAGAAACCCCAACCTTTTCAAACCAAAACTCAACATTCTCAGGTCTTCCTTTTTTAGCCACTGTGCACCAAGCCGTACTTTCACCTGAGCTATACCATCCATTTACTTATTTTTTTCTGGATATACTATGAAGTTATCACTTATTTTAAGCAGAGATAACACACAGAATGAAAATGACATTCACGTGGAATTTGTGCAAAACATGGAACTCTGGAAACAAGCATCTCAATCAAGCTCTGTTGCTGACTGATGAGGGGAGTCCATTTTATACTGGTTTATAGCACAGAAATGCTAGCTCTTAGAGAACTGAGTTATTTGTAACTTTGATGTCTGGGCAGAAATGGCTAAAAACCAAATTCAGTGTGTGTTTCCCAAAGCTGAAACTGAAAATTTACCCAGGAGTTCAATACAAACTCTTAAAATCTGGTCTCTCTTTGAAACCATCCAACCATAGTTGAACAAACTGGTAACGAAGTAAGAAAGAGCTATGGATCCCACCCATGTTCAATTTTTGGGAGTTTCCAAGTTTCTGGTTTGGGTGTAAAACTTTATTAAAAAAATTTCTGGGAGGGCGCCTGGGTGGCTCAGTCGGTTAAGCATCTGACTTCTGCTCAGGTCATGATCTCATGGTTTCTGAGTTCAAGCCCCATATCAGGTTCTGTGCTAACAGCACAGAGCCTGGAGCCTGCTTCGGATTCTGTGTCTTCCTCTCTCTCTGTCCCTTCCATTCTCTCTCTCCCTCTCTCTCAAAAATAATAAATAAACATTAAAAAAACATTAAGGGGCGCCTGGGTGGCTCAGTCGGTTAAGCGTCTGACTTCAGCTCAGGTCACGATCTCGTGGTCCATGAGTTCGAGCCCCGCGTTGGGCTCTGGGCTGATGGCTCCGAGCCTGGAGCCTGCTTCCGATTCTGTGTCTCCCTCTCTCTCTGCCCCTCCCCCATTCATGCTCTGTCTCTCTCTGTCTCAAAAATAAATAAACGTTAAAACAAATTAAAAAAAAATTAAAAAAAATTTTTTAATGTTTATTTTTGAGAGAGACAGTGTAAGCAGGGGCGGGGGGTGGGGGGCAGAAAGAGAGGGAGACACAGAACCTGAAGCAGGCTCCAGGCTCTGAGCTGTCAGCACGGAGCCCGACATGGGGCTCGAACTCACGAACTGTGAGATCATGACCCGAACCGAAGTCGGACTCTTAACCGACTGAGCCACCCAGACACCTCTGGGTGTAAACTTTAAAATGATTTCTTTTCTTAGACATATTGGCTGTGGAAACAGGAACTTAGTATTTCCCCTTTTCTGAATTCAACTGACAGACTGCTAATCACAAGCCGAACATTTTAGTGTATGTGAACACAAACAGGCTTTCAAAAAATTAATCTGTAAGATTCTCTCATTTCAAACCTCTTATTACCCCACAGATCAGAAATAACCCTGAAGTGCAGAAGTAGCCTAGGGGGACCATCAGATAAACCGCTAATGAGTTGTTCCCAATGTGCTTATTAGCATGGACATGGCGGTCAGCGAGCCTCGTGACAAGAGGCCTCTCTGTAGGGAGAGGCCAGGTGTGGCTCCAAGCTCAGCTACTAAGGACCTCACTGGGACACTGGCTGTTCTCTGAAAACTGAAATTATACATCCGCTTTTAGGAATACTCACAGGTTCAAGGTGTTGCTCAAACCATCGGAAACCTGTGGTCTATTACTGGAGCATACCACCCGTTACTTGCTACGAAGTACTGTTTATAAATTTCAAATTCTCTTACAAGCAGGAAAATCACAGTGAATTCATCAGTAACTGCTGAGATACGCTAACAGACACAGGCATGTCACTGAGCTTGCAGCAGCCGGGTACCCACCAGATCTTCGGTACTGATGGGCTCCCCCTTCTTGCTGGATGCCACCACCATTTTGCTCAGTCTCTCCCTCATGTCTTCTAGTGAACCGGTGAGAGCCAGGACAGCCATGATTTCACTGGCCACAGAGATATCAAACTGGGCCTGTCGGCAGGGAAAAGACAGGACACACAACACTGCGTCCAACCAGAAGACTCGATCGCGAAAGCAATCCCTGTTTGCATCCAAGCCTTAAACAAATGCCTTAAAAGGACAGAATGAGGGGCGCCTGGGTGGCTCAGTCGGTTAAGCGTCCGACTTCAACTCAGGTCACGATCTCACGGTCAGTGAGTTCGAGCCCCGCGTCGGGCTCTGGGCTGATGATGGCCCAGAGCCTGGAGCCTGCTTCCGATTCTGTGTCTCCCTCTCTCTCTGACCCTCCCCCGTTCATGCTCTGCCTCTCTCTGTCTCAAAAATAAATAAACGTTTAAAAAAAAAAAAAAAAGGACAGAATGAGAGTAGTGCACAAAGAACTTAACGAAAATAATTCCCCAAGAACAAAAATGTGTAATCAATTATTCCAAGACCTTGAGTAGTTAATTTTTAAAAATAGATGCTCCAGTAGGAAAAAAATAAGCTCCGTTGAAGGCAGCCTTCAAGTGGTGATGGTTTCCCTAACCCACAAGGAAACGACACAGAAGCTCTTATATCATAAATGGCCTCAAAAAAAAGAGGCAGTTTGAACAAATTACGTACGAGGATATTCACTGGGGGCTTCCACCTCCAGGAAAAAATACTGGGGGGAAAACACACAGGTGACACATGGGATTTATTGCGAAAGCCGTCAGGAGTGCTCGTTACCACACACCTACTCACTTCCATTTTAAAAAGGAGAAGGCAGAACAACACCTGGCAGGATCAATCGTACGGGAGAGGACGGAGGAGGACAGAAGCAGCAAGGATCTGGTTCACAAGAATGAATTTACTGAGAAATGAACAAATAGCTACCGTCCGTGTGTGCCCTTTCTCTGTTGGAGACTGTCCAATTGTGATCTTCCTCAGGAATCTATCATTGGTGTCCAATACTACAGTAGAAAGAGAAGATACAGAACAGCCTTTAGTACAAGCACAGTAAGTTAACCCGACAGCCTTACAAGTCCAACTCAACGACAGTCTACCAAAATTTGACTTCAAAGCTGATGGCAAAGCTAGAATATGGGTTGAAGTTCAGAAATGATGCTCTCAAACTATAAACAAACAGGGAATTATTTTAAAAGAAGGAGGGGCGCCTGGGTGACTCAGTCGGTTGAGCGTCCAACTTCAGCTCAGGTCATAATCTTGCAATTCTGTGCTGACAGCTCACAGCCTGGAGCCTGCTCTGGATTCTGTGTCTCCCTCTCTCTCTGACCCTCCCCTGTTCATGCTCTGTCTCTCCCTGTCTCAAAAATAAATAAATGTTTAAAAAAACAAATTTTTTTTTAAATGTTAATTTTTGAGAGAGAGCAGGCAAGCAGGGGAGGGGCAGAGAGAGGGGGAGACAGAGGATCTGAAGCTGACAGCGCAGAGCCCGACACGGGGCTCCAACCCATGACCTGAGCCGAAGCCAGATGCTTATCCAACTGAGCCACCCAGGTGCCCCTTATTTTATTTTTTAAAATATGTATATTTTTAATTTTAGAGAGAGACAATGCAAGCAGGGGAAGAGGGGGGCAGGGAGAGAGAGAGAGAAAATCTCAAGCAGGATACACACTCAGTGTGGAGCCCAATGCAGGACTTGATCCCACCAGCCTGGGATGGCGACCTGAACCAAAATCAAGACTCAGATGCTCAACCAAATGAACCACCCATGCACCCCTAAGAGACTTCATTTTTAAGTGATCTCTGCCCCCAATTTGGGACTTGAACTCACAACCCCAGGTCAAGAGTCATATGCTCAACCGACGAAGCTGGCCAGGGCACCCCTAAAGAAGGATATACATTTTTAAAGTTTATTCATTTATTTTTGAGGGGGCCAGTACACAGAGAGAGGGAGACAGTAACTCCCAAGCAGGCTCTAGGCTGTCAGATGCAGGGCTCGAACCCACAAACCACGAGACCATGACTGAGCTGAAATCAAGAGTCGGACATTCAACAAACTGAGCCACCTAGGTGCCCCAAAGAAGGATATTTTTAAAGAAAGAGTGACTTGGTTTTATTCTGTCTAGAGAATTCAAACAATTAACTACAAATCTGGCATCTATTTTAAAGCCCATTACATGTAAAAAGAAAACCAGAGTCGGCCAGTTTTTTAAATTTTTTTTTTTTTTGAACGTTTATTTATTTTTGGGACAGAGAGAGACAGAGCATGAACGGGGGAGGGGCAGAGAGAGAGGGAGACACAGAATCGGAAACAGGCTCCAGGCTCTGAGCCATCAGCCCAGAGCCCGACGCGGGGCTCGAACTCATGGACCGTGAGATCGTGACCTGGCTGAAGTCGGACGCTTAACCGACTGCGCCACCCAGGCGCCCCGGCCAGTTTTTTAAAAGGCCAAGGTTATTGTTCTGTGGGGTGTCACTGACCTTACACCATCCTGACACACAAGAGCCATAAATGCAGGGCAAGGCAAATGCTTTCTGAAGCATGCTAGGTACAGGCTTACTCTTTCCTTTAGCACACTTAGAAGAAATAATTTCCATTCTGATGACAGAATACGTATCCAATTGTATACCCCTGGAAAACATGGCAAAGATCAACTAGCTAACTAATCTTAATTCCACCTTCCAGGACTAATTACTGTTAACATTTTGGTGTATTACCAATTTTGTTTTTTGTATGGCGTGCCAAACAATAATGAAACACACAATGAACAACAAACCAGTTCATACTCTAAACGGGTCAAACAGGAGAGACATTTTTAAGGCCCTTGATTACATGTGAAATTATTTTCCATAAAGACTGTAATAATTTAAACCCCCGGGGTGCCTGGGCAGCTAAGTCGGTTAAATGTCCGACTTTGGCTAAGGTCATGATTGTGCGATTTGTGAGTTCAAGCCCTGCAACCAGCTCTGTGCTGACAGCTTGGGGCCTGCAGCCTGCTTCAGTGTCTGCGTCTACCTCTCTCTCTGCCCCCTCTCCCCCTCACGCTCTGTTTCTCTTTCTCAAAATTAACATTAAAAAAAAATTTTTTTTTTAATGTAAACCCCAAAAGCAGGGTCTTGCACAATGCATAACAATGCATGTACACACACACACACACACACACACAGCACTTGGTAAGTGAAGGATGTAATGGGCTGTTAGAGCCTACTCTTATTTTCAAAAACTATGTCAAGTTCTTTGTATTTGATTTCTCTCTATAAAATAGCCAGTCAATAGGTATGATCCATTTTTTTCCTTGTCTGCTTCTACTTTCTTAGGAAGCATGAATTAGACATAAAGCAAAGGAAAAGGGAATGAGATACTAAATTTTCAAAATGGATCTTTACCTTATTCCTCATAAAATATTATACCATCTGTCAATGAAAGCAAAGGAAAAGGTATACCAATGTGATTTTAGATACTAAAGAAGTCATCTTTAAAATGCCATTAACCCAGAGCACCTGGGTTGCTCAGTTGGTTGGGCGTTTGACTCTTGATTTTGGCTCAGGTCATGATCTCACAGTTCGTGAGTCAGGCCCTGCATCAGTCTCTATGCTGACAGCATGGAGTCTGTTTGGGATTCACTGTCTCCCTCTCTCTGCCCCTCCCTGCTCACTCTCTCTGGCTCTCTCTCTCTCTCTCAAAATAAATAAATAAGCTTTCAAATAAACATTAAAAAAATAAATTTAAAAGATTTTTAAAAAGGAGTACCTGGGCGGCTCAGTTGGTTAAGTGTCCGACATCAGCTCAGGTCATGATCTCGCGGCCCATGAGTTCGAGCCTCTGCATCTGTGCTGACAGTTCAGAGCCTGGAGCCTGCTTTGGATTCTGTGTCTCCCTCTCTCTCTGCCCCTTCCCTCCCCACACTCTGTCTCTCTCTCTCTCAAAAATAAATAAACATTAAAAACAAAATAAAAAAAAATTTTTTTTTAACATCTATTTATTTTTGAGAAACAGAGTGAGACAAAGCATGAGCAGGGGAGGGGCAGAGAGGGAAGGAGACACAGAATCTGAGGCGGGCTCCAGGCTCTGAGATGTCAGCACAGAGCCTGATGTGGGGCTTGATCCCATAGACCGTGAGATCATGACCTGAGCCGAAGTTGGACGCTCAACCAACTGAGCCACCCAGGTGCCCCAAAAGACAAAATTTTTAAAAATGCCATTAGCTAGCAATAGTTACTAAGCCAATGAAAATCACAAAAACAGTGAATAAACTTGCCACTAGCTGCATTCTGCATGACTGGATAAAAATTTCTTCTTAGCAATGACACAGAATATGTAGATGCACCACATAAATAAAATTTATGTTGGTAAATTTGGTACCAAATAAAATTCTAAGCTACACCAGTTGTGCACAGAGAAAAGCAACCTACCGCCAACTGTTTAAACCTTGAAACCTACCTACTTTGTTACAAGAGTTTAATAAAATGAGGTAAAAATGAGTAGGCAACCTAGAGAGTGACAAGAAAAAGCACATCACGTGTGCCAGACAAGAGTTCTGGGAGTAAAGAACGGCATGATTCAAGAAGTGATCAAACATAATTTCTCTACTTCATGAAACCCAAACTTTTTGCATAAAAAGAAACTTGCAGAATGTTATTTCCAGTTTATGCATGAACTTCATTATAACTACTCTCACTGCAATCAACACTGAAAAGCCAGCAAAATGTCCAACTAACTCCACGAAAGGAGGTTTGATTACAGCTCATAAGGAGACAGACTGATGGAGGTGGCCAGAAAAACAGGTCAGGCACCATCTTGGTCATGCCTTAACCATGAAAACACCAACACACAAGCTTCTGGACCTTACACTCGAATAACCCCCACAGGCAGGGAGGGACGTCCAGCACAATGAAAGCCGACGGGGCGCGGACACTGCACTGGTACCTCTTTGCCAAGTTATGGTTTCTGGATCAATGTCCAATCTTGCAAATCTGTTTATCTCTTCATCGGTCAGTGTGTTAGGGTCAGTCTTTTCAATGCCCAGTCTCTGAAGAGGCAGGAAAATTAAAACATCAGTAAGACAAAACACAAGCATGATAAATTTTTTAAAAATTTATCTCCGGAGGGAGTGCCCTCTAGGAAATATAAACCACGTGATATTCAGAAGGGAAAATTAGAATCCTTAGGCCAAACCTTTATTTCTTACACTTTCTCACACACACAGGTGTTGTTAACATGTTTATCCCTAACTGGGCCCCAGAGGCATTTCCCTAAACCTAGCCCTAAATAAGCATAGGGACACCTGGTTAAGCTTCTGACTTCGGCTCAGGTCATGACCTCACGGTTCATGGGTTCGTGGCCCATGTCAGGCTCTGTGCTGACAGCTCAGACCCTGGAGTCTGCTTCGGATTCTGTGTCTCCCTCTCTCTCTGCCCCTCTCCTGTGTTCTCTCTCTCTCTCAAAAAGTAAACATTAAAAAAAAATTTTTAAAAACACAAAAGCACAATGACCAAAAAGTGCTGTACCTAATTCACCAAGCCCAAGTGTATGAAAGGAAATGCAAGGTACAAAAGCTTTCTCAAGCAGACAGTTGAGAACCCCAATTCACATGAAAAATTTGGAAGGGTAAAAATAAGTTATTAATCAGTAAAACTCGGTGTAAATCACCTTCACATGCTTTTTACACAGCACTGCATTTTTTAGTGCCTTCTTACTGTTCCAAAAGGCACAAAAAAAGTTTGTCTCTTCTTCCTCACAGAAGTTGGAAATTTTATTTATTTACAGAGTATATGTATACAGGTCGCGTCCTGAAATGGAAAGTGAGCATAAAATGTATTCTCCTAAAAAAACAAAAATAAAATAAAATGTGTTCTCCTTTTTTTTCCTTTTCTATTTTTTAATGTTTATTTTTGAGAGAGAGAGAGAGAAAGAGAGAGAGAAACAGGGTGCGGATAGGGGAGGGGCAGAGAGAGAGGCAGACCCAGAATCCGAAGCAGGCTCCAGGCTCTGAGCTATCAGCACGGAGCATGACATGGGGCTCAAACCCAGGGACCCTGAGATCATGACCTGAGCTGAAGTTGGACACCTAACGGACTGAGCCACCCAGGTACCCCTCCTTTTTTTTTTTGCCTAATGTGTGGTAGATCTGAGTGGGCTCCAGCAAGCCCTGTTCTTCCCACAGTTCCTTTTTTTTTATACTGTGAAGACTTTGTTTTAAAATCTCAGATGTGGGCGCCTGGGTGGCTTGGTTGGTTGAGCATCCGACTTTGGCTCAGGTCATGATCTCGCAGTCTGTGGGTTCGAGCCCCGTGTCGGGCTCTGTACTGACAGCTCAGAGTGTGGAGCCTGCTTGGGACTCTCCCTCTCTCCATCTCTCTCTGCCCCTCCCCTGCTCATGCTCTGTCTCTCTCTGTCTCAAAAATAAATATAAACATTAAAAAAAAATTTTTTTTAATAAAATAAGTAAAATAAAATCTCAGATGTGTTTTCAGAGCTGGCCCTCACTGGCTCATCACAGGCCTCAGAAGCCTAGTACATGACATTGTTTACAGCAGTTACCCCAACTCTCAGTCACTCGGCTGAGAATCTGCCACTGACACCCCACTCCAACTGGGCACACGGGTGTAGACTGTGAGCACACTTTGCCACAGAGGAGGCCTGGGGACCCAGGAGGAGACCGAGGTTCTAGCTCAAACCTGGGTGGCCTTGGGCAAGTCCCTTGATTTCAAATCTTAGAGACTTTTAAAGAATCATTTACACATTTAGTCCAGCGGCTCCCCACATCTGACAGAAAGTTCCATCAGCAAAGGTAAGGTTAGACGTTGCCTGCTCTTTACATGCCTCTCAAAACATGACCCTTTTACAAAACAGAGCAATAATTAACTTACCTTACACACAGGATTTTTGGGGGTATGAAAACAAAGTAAGCTAGACATATCATAGTGTGTCAAAGTCACTTTTTCTCAAGTCCAGAAAAAAAATGCATATAAATAAATAAATAAAACATAACTGTAAAGCAAGTAGGGCAAAACATAAACGATGTTGCTCGGTAAAGGGGAGCTTCATGTACTATTCTTGCAACATCAAAATATAAAGTTGCAAAAAATTTTAAATAAAGTAAATAAAACTATTGTTGCTAATAAGCAGCGTGTGCCATTTACTTAAGCTTACATATGCCAGGTTGTCTAAATAACATATATGTACAAGGCACCTGGGAGCCTCAGTCGGTTAAGCATCCGACCCTTGATTTTGGCTCAGGACATGATTTCACGGTTCATGAGGTCTGTGATCACACTGACAGTGTGGAGACTCCTTGGGATTCTCTCTCCTTTTCTCTGCCCCTTCCCTGCTCACAATCTCTCTCAAAATAAATAAACATTAAAAAATATATATATACATATAATTTCTTTCATATGCAAAAATGATGAACGTATTTTCAAATTCTATTTTAAAAAACCCTCTTGTGCTATCCCTTTTGTGTCACACCCTCCCCAGATCTATAACCTCTGGCACCTACTGATCTATTCTCCATCACGACAGCTTTGTCTTTTTGAGAATGCCATGTACACGGAAGCACACAGTATGCAACCTTTTGAGACTGGCTTCTTTCACTCCACATAATGCCTCTAAGAGTCATTCAAATTGTGTGTATCAATAGTTCATTCCTTTTTATTGCATAAAAGTACAGGTTTGTTTATCCGTTCATCCACTAAGGGACATCAGAGTTGTTTCTAAATGTTGGAGGTTGTTAGTTGAGCTGCTAAAAACATTCGTTTTCTGTATGAACACAACTTGACATTTGTCTTGGATAAATATCTAGGAGTAGGATTTCTGGGTCACAGGGTACAATGTATGTTTAATGACTATATATTTGTTTTTATTTTTGAGAGGGAGGGGAGGGGCAGCGAGAACCTTCAGCAGGCTCCACACTCAGCGCAAGCCTGATGCAGGCCTCTAACTCATGAACCGTGAGATCATGACCTGAGCCAAAATCAAGAGTTGGACGCTTAACCAACCGAGCCACCCAGGTGCCCTGGAAGTATCAGTCTTCTTGACTGAGGGTGGGGTGTCAGTGCTGTACGTATTCCAGGACTAACCACTTATAATTTACAGATGGATGAGAGATACCCTCTACCACCAACCTTTGTTATGTATACAATGACCTTAAGCTTACGGTTATGGATGTAACTTGATCTAAAATAGGTATCTCCTTATTAATCACCCAACTTCATACAATTATCAAAAATGAACAGGGGAAAATCTCACCCGTAATCTTCGGATCTGGATATCAGAGAACTTTCTCACTCCATTTACTGATGGTACCAAACGATTAAAGAGAGCCTTAAAGAAAAGGAGGAAAAGAGCTTTGAAGTGAGAGGAACCCCCTGCCTTGCCACCTGCATCATCAACACCCAAGGGACCAACAACATTAGTTTGGGTGCGTCAGCCCTTTCAAAAGTGCCTGTGGGCCTCAGGAGCCTACCTTGTCTGTCTGGGTTAGTTCGTGGAACATCCGGGCATCAATGGCTGCAGCCACAAGGTTGTTGGCTGCGGTGATGGCATGGATGTCACCAGTGAGGTGGAGATTAAACTACAAAAGAGCAGAGGCCACATCAGTCTTTCAGCTTCTCCGACATCTTCCCGATGATCATTGTATCGCAACCAAATCAATCCCTGTGTTAAAGCTAACAGAAACCTGACGGCAGCACAGTTAGCAAACAAACACCCAGTACAAATCGCTCTTGAAAACATAAATTACAGACTGTGTAGCCTCACAAGAAATTGGTGTTTACCTGAAGGGACACGTCCTGTAACCACAAACCCCGTACCACCAGCATCAGGAGCAACCACGGGATACTGAGGGCACACTCCTGTCCTTTAGACTGTGAGCACCGAGGGGTTCATGAGGGCAGCCCTGTGCCTGTATGCTCATACCGTGCTCCCGTGTCTGGAGTTACCGCTCTGAATACACCTTGTGTTGGTCCTTCCCATTCCCATGCTTTGTTTCATCTCTTGCTTAAAATTATTATTCCCAGTGAAAGCCAGACCTTGAAGTCCTTGTCATGTGAAAAAAACTAAGCTGTCTCACAAGCCTGCATATTAAGATGTTTTCCCTTTCTGATTAAAAAGAAGTCATTTGTCCACTAAGAACTCTGCACAAAAAAAGTTAATCTCTGTAAGAAAAACTATAAATAAAGGTCCAAATGAAACCAAATTCCAGGCACTTTACCTCTTCCATGGGAATGACCTGGGAGTAGCCACCTCCTGCAGCGCCACCTACAGGGCAGGCCAAGGGTGAGGACTCAGGTTAAGTGTGTTTCTCTACCACTTGCAAATCAAATAAAAGCAAATTGGTTTTCGTCGCTGCTACGCACATTGTCTATTTACTTTTTTCAACCATTTGGACAGCTTTGACCAAGTGTTTTCTAATTTTCTAATTTTACCAGTCTAAAACACTTGATCTTGCTCATGCTGAATAGTCTCCGTTGAAATCTGACTCTAAATGACAAAACCATCAACATATACATACCTACTCATTATCTTTAGAGACAGGTTCCCCATGATTCCTAACATTTGTTAAAAGACCCAGCCTACAGTTACATAAAGGCAACTCTGCTCAATTTCCTACTCTCATAAATGCTACGCTGGCATTTTAAAAAAAGGAATGTTTAAAATATACACGCCAAACACAAACACAGAGACTGTACTTCTTCCTAAATAGGAGACACATGTTAGAAAACAGCTTAACTGCTAGCTTTTGCCGGTCTGTCTGGATTATTAACAAAAGACCAGTCAAAAATGTTCTGGTTATCAGTGAGACGAATGTCAATTTGAGGTTTAGATTTTGTGGGTTTTTTGT
Organism: Acinonyx jubatus; assembly: GCF_027475565.1. Taxonomy (NCBI): domain Eukaryota; kingdom Metazoa; phylum Chordata; class Mammalia; order Carnivora; family Felidae; genus Acinonyx; species Acinonyx jubatus. Next base: position 108,532,953 of record NC_069386.1, on the reverse strand, counting down.
GAGGCAGAGACCACGCGATGAAAATGGGGCAATTAGTGATAAGAGGAAAAGCAGAATACTGGGTTCAATAAGCAGTGCAAGGGAACGGTTCATTCCGGAGTTGAAAGACGGTTGGTAAGACAAGCTCAGAGTGTACTGAGTCGGGACATTTATAAAATATATTACTACAGGCAGAAGAACAAAGGTGTGCCCTGTGCAGCAGTCTCTAGAACAAGCAGAATATGTGATGCTCTCACCGAGCACATGAGAACGCTAACTCTACGAACTTACGATTAATGAAAATACTTTAAATGAAAAGAGCATGTTTGCAGTACCATAGCTACCAAAAACGAAAGGTGGAGAGTGAATAGTGACGTCATGTTTTTGTGCAATCAGAAGAAACCCTGTGTGGGCAGTGCTCTTAAAGCGTCTGAAACTGACATGGCACCCACCCTGGCACTTGACAAAGTTACTCTGGGAGTCCCAGCCACTGCTGCTGACAACTGGTGGCAGCGGTAACTATCTCATATTAGAAGAGAAAATGCATACGCTGCGTAGCGTAAAACACAGCGCAAAGCATATACTCAGTAACAGTAGGCTTTTCTTATTCCCAACAGGCTGAGACAGCTGTAGGGTGTCTTTGTTTCTAGAAAGTCAGCATGATGATCAGTACCTACGATTACCTTTATTGTTACTGTGACAGTTGACTATTAGTCATAGAAAAGCACCTCTCGCTACATTATTACCCATCCCAGGGAACCCCTGTGCAGTGTCAAATAGTGACAGCAAGAGCTGGGATGATCTGATGAAAAGCCTTCACCAAAAGCATCACAATAGGGGCTGCACCACGAGGACATTCCTGGTGTCTATATGAAGACCCATAAGCATTCCTGGGTCAAGCGGACCAGGGAGGACTGAAGGAGAAGCAGTGGCCTCTGGCCACCCAAGGTCTAGTGCTACTAATACCTTTTATTCCAAAGGTGGGTCCCTGAGAAGGCTGTCGCACACACGCAAAGACATTCTGATAAAGATGGGCGCCAAGGGCTTGCACCAGCCCAATGGTAGTTGTGCTTTTCCCTTCTCCCAGGGGCGTTGGAGTTATTCTTCAAGGTGAAAGCAAAAGAGGGAAAGTGAATTTATAGGAATTAAATTTATGTGAATCACTAAGCCAGACCTACAGAATAATTTTTAACCTGAATAGTAAGGAAGAAGAAAGACCTGAAAAGGTTCTTTTCCAAGAGTCTTACTGAAGTTGCAAAAAAATGTTACATTTAAAAAGACTGTTGTAATTGAGCCCCTCGCACTGTGAGGAGAAAATACATTTGATCTTGCAGAGACACTGCTATAATTTTAATAGCTCGATGTAATCTAAAAAATTAGCTATTGTGTATAACTCAGCCAAACCATAAAAATAAATGCTCAATACATCTACTGAATAAAAAAATCTGGGGTTGGAAAAAAAAAAAAGGTGATTCCATCTGAAGATAAGCTTTTAAAACTCAACTCTTTCCCCTACTAGATGGATAACCTTGACAAATTTTCTCATCTCCAAAGGGTTAGAATCTACTCTTAATTACCTCACAGGGTTGCTGTTAAGAGTCAAATGAGACTAAACACATGTGAAAATGCCGAAACCAAATGAAAGGAAACTTCTCATATATATGCTAAGAGGAAATGCAATCTTTGATAACAATAATCAGGATTACGATTCCAAAAGCAAAGGAGTAACAACCATACCCGGTCACCACCACGTATTTTCCATCGGGTTGGTGCTTCAGGCGTTCCAGTGCTGACAGCAGAACCTTGGCCTTTGTCTCACCGTACAATTCTACCTCTTCGGAGAGCAGACCAATTTCCCGAGCCAGGCTGCCAATGGACTTCGGCTTGCAAGATCGTGATATGTCAATGTCACTTACAAGAAACAGAGAAAATATCTATCAATCTTGACTCACTGAACTTTTTTTAAAACCTTTAATTTTTTTTTTAATGTTTATTTAATTTTGAAAGAGAAAGAGCGTGAGTGGGGTTGGGGCAGAGAGAGGGAGACACAGAATCTGAAGCAGGCTCCAGGTTCTGAGCTGTCCACACAGAGCCCAACGTAGGGCTTGAACTCACGAACCATGAGATCGTGACCTGAGCTGAAGTTGGATGCTTAACTGACTGAGCCACCCAGGTTCCCCTTTTAAAATTTTTTTCAATGTTGATTTTTGAGAGAGAGAGAGAGACAGCATGAGTGGCAGAGGGGCAGAGAGAGAGGGAGACAGAATCTGAAGCAGGCTCCAGGTTCAGAGCTGTCAGCACAGAGCCTGACGCGGGGCTCAAACTCACAAACCGTGAGTCATGACCTGAGCTGAAGTCGGACACTTAACCGACTGGGACACCCAGGTGCCCTGACTCACTGAATTTATTTAACCGCATCCTAGGAACGACCCACCCCGACCACTGATGGCGCTTCTGGAGGTGGCACATACGTAGCCATGGTATCCGTGAGCTAAAAACAGATAATCCACAAAGTTTTAAACCTGTAAAATTTTATTTTTACCTGGGAACAGGTGTCTTGAGATTAAGGCTGTTATACCGGATCGTCCACTTTCCTGGCTTAAATTTCTCCAGGAAACGCTTTGCACTCTCTACTGTGCTCTAAACGAAAGGTCACAAATGGAACTTAGAAGAAGTGGTTATTTTAACTTCCACCTCAATTCCAAATCCCCGGTCACTCCAGTTCAACCACAAAATGAACAGCTTTATGACCCCCCTATAAACATGCTTCAATCCTAGGCAAGAATCTACAGCCGCTAAAGTGCCCTGGGTTTGCCCCATCTCAGCTTGTGTGTGTATCAACAAGGGCAAGCAAGACAAAGTGCACTTAGCAAAGCTGTGGGTTCGCACTTTCCTTTTCCTGAGGTTCTGATACTCCAGAGTAAATCCCCATTGTGCCATCCCTACCTTGCCCTACTAATAGAACTGGTTCTATATCTCTGTTCTAACAGTCCCTTTTTCTCCTTCAATAGATTCACATCCTTACTTAAAAGCAGTAACTTGAATTCTGGCAGCTTTTTACAACCATTAGAAAAACTTTTTTTTTTTCTGGCATACAACAGTATTAGTTTCAGCTGTGCAACACAATGATTCAATATTTGTATATACTGCAAAATAATCACAGTAAGTCCAGTTAACCCCCAGTGCAGAAACTTCCATTCACACGCACCTGCATTAGCATTGCCACCGTCATGGGCCCCACACCTCCAGGAACAGGAGTGATGAAGCCTGCCCTCTCTTTGGCCTCATTGTAGGCCACATCACCCACAACTTTTCTCCCATTTGGTTTTGTATCATCTGGTCAAGGGGGAAAAAAAGCAAGGCAAGGTATCACAATTGCAATCGTGGTGTTTATTTCCAAGTTAAGTGATTGAGTATGACAGCTTGCACCAATAACTAGAGTTTAGGGTGTGTATTCCCATCAGGCTCAAACATCTACTTTACTAAAAAGCTATAGGATGACAGGTGTTTGCTATTTTCTAGGTAGAAACTTACTTTACCTGCAAAAATTCACAAGTTGCATAAGTGGTGTTTCAGAACCAGGAGAATCCTTTTGCAGTCATGTGGCAAATAAAATACCAACTGTTTTTTATTCTTAAAACCAACTACCCAGTATGTAATGAGCACCTTTTAAAATGTTAATTTGCCAAGGCCTACAAAGGAATTTTTTGGTGCACAAAGCTCCAACTATGTCACAGCTGCCAGATACCGTTTCTACAGCAACTGTCAGCACTTTGTAAGCTCCATGCGTGAGCTGGAGGAACAATTCAACATCCAATTCCAGAGACAAGCAGCTACTTAAATGTATGCAAAAGGCAAAGAATATAATTACGCTTCCCTTAAAAGGAAATCAGAACAACTACAAATCTCACCAGCAAAGAACAGCTATTCGAGAGAACAAAACCCAGTGATGCATCACTGCTCACTCACACAAAGTACCTCCTCTACTTGGCTTCAGTGCACTTCCGGGAGGGGCTGGGGGACAGGGCTAGACCCTGCAGCTCTAAGGCTCCCGAGGCAGGATCTGGTAGGATCTTAGCCATTTCACCCCTTCTGTTTGATCAGATCACCACAACCGACAGAGCAAACTTTAGGATGTAGCCAAAAGTCAGACTTCAAGAGATCTAAGTTCTAGGATCAGCTGACTGCCAGTCCTTAGCCTCTGTGGGCTCCTTCCTGACCAGAAGGCCAAAGATTGCAAAGGACTGACACTACCTATTTCTCAAGCTCGCTGAGAATCAAGTCAGAAATTGTGTGCATTCTTGAAATCGAAAAAGCATTCTCTAGGAGCGCCTGGGTGGCTTAGTTGGTTTAGTATCCGACTTCGGCTCAGGTCACAACCTCGCGGTTCATGAGTTTGAGCCCCATGTTGGGCTCTGTGCTGACAGTTCAGAGCCTGGAGCCTGTTTCAGATTCTGTGTCTCCCTCTCTCTCTGCCCCACCCCTGTTTGCACTCTGTCTCTCTCTTCCAGGAATGAATAAACATTAAAAAAAAATTTTTTTTAAAAGCGTTCTCTAAACATAAGGGTTTCTCTTCCCATCCTAGATACATAGGATATTTTCTATATGTACTATAAGGAGCTGGAGAATATCTCTTCTTGGGATAGTTTCAGGTTGCTAAATTGTAAAGCAAGCTACCGCAGAACATTTCCTCTCAGAACCCTATAGTCATTTCATTTTTTTTTTATTTAAATTTTTTTTTTTTAACGTTTATTTATTTTTGAGACAGAGAGAGAGAGACAGAGCATGAACAGGGGAGGGACAGAGAGAGAGGGAGACACAGAATCTGAAACAGGCTCCAGGCTCTGAGCTGTCAGCACAGAGCCCGACGCGGGGCTCGAACTCACGGACCGTGAGATCATGACCTGAGCCAAAGTCGGACGCTTAACCGACCGGGCCACCCAGGCGCCCCTATAGTCATTTCAAAATGCCAAGGAGCTATGGCTAAGAGCTACTGTACAGGTTTCAATAGTCTAACATGGACATTAGTCTAAAATGCCCTGTACCTCTTCCTATTTATTCATGCTAGTCATTTTAGTGTCTCCATATATAGGAGACATATCAATCACTATACAACTGCTACACTAGATGAGCTCTGTTTTGCTCCTGAATCAACACTATTAGGGTTGACCCGAGTGCCCTCTGGTATATGTCCAGTGTTTTGTGTAAAGTATGATGTGGTCAGTAGAAAAAGTGACCACTTCTCAAACTAAGTGTATGGTTTCACTAACCAATAAACATTCTGGTTATTTATCTGAGCCCTAGAATTTCTCTTTCATTGTGAATTATAGGTACAAAATCCAATCACTGAATTACAGACCAGTGGGTGGACTGGAGGAACTAAATACTATTCTTTGCCAATGTTCATTTTCAAGGCATCATGTTCTGTAATTGGGCCGTATCCTGACTTATATTTTGATTATTTAAATCATTTGTGGGGCATCTGGGTGGCTTGGTCAGTTGGGTGTCGGTTTGACTCTTGATTTTGGCTCAGGTCATGATCTCAGGCCCCATGTCAGGCTCTACAGACAGGATAGAGCCTGCTTGGGATTCTCTCTCTCTCTCTCTCTCTCTCTCTCTCTCTCTCTCTCTCTGTCTCTCCCCTTCCTCCTCCTCATGCTCTTTTTCTCTCAAAAAAAACTTTAAAGAAAAAAAGTCATTTGCATGGTCCACGCAGGGATAATATCCTAAGACATTTGCCAAATTAAGAATGAATTTTGTTTTGTTTTTTTTTTTTCCAAAAAAAAAAAGAAAAGGAATACTTTTAAGATTCAAGTTCAGAGCAGAAGAGAAACACATAAAAGCAGCCTTTCTGCTTGGCTTACTAAAGATAATTTGAGAAGGTAACAATAAAATCCAGCCTTATCAAAACTTATTTACTAAATACCCCAGATCAGTAAAAACACAGCTGACCAGATATTGATTTGCTCTTACTCATATTTCAACATCTGTGTGAGGAATAAATGTGAACAGGATGGGGAGTTTCATGTTTAAGTCAACATTTCATGCCTGTGGGACTCAAGATTCCTATCCAGGTGTTTTTTTCTTCTATCTTCTCAAATCTCTCAAATCCCCCTCCCTGCCCCCCAAAATGCCAAAATGCAGAAATATGATACAGAAGATGCAAGGTTTTAAACAGAATGGGCTTGAATGTCATATCACAAGCACTCAAAGTGAGGAGTTGTAGGAGAGCAATTTCTTTATCACCCATTAGATAATTACACTACAAGAAAATGAGTGATCAATTATGAGCTACTGTCTTAAAAGCACGGTAAGGAGAGTGGGAGGGAGGTTAAAAATGGTGAAGGCTTGACAGTGACTAATGTTCCTGGCAGCTTAGTGTCTATGTTTCAAACTTGAGATGGGAAGGGGGAAAAAAAACCCAATATTCTTGCTGAAACTCCCTTCAACAATTCAACAGGTGGGAGTGCCAGCAGTTAGAGGGCATAAAGCTAGACAAGGAACTGCAGAGACCACGGCTCCAAGGTGGAGGACAGCACAGGACACCACACACAGTAAAAGAGACACCAAGTTCTGTGGGCGGGGAGGGAGGGAGAGAAGGATTTTCAAAAAAAGGAGAGATAGAGAGGAAGTGGCTTAAACTGAAGATCAAAGTGGAGTTTTTCCGACCACGTAGCCCAAGGCCTGCCCTGGTGTGTGATGCACAGAAACAGCTGTCTGATGAAAGGCTGTTCCTTTCTTGAATCTGTGAGGCACGTGTACAGTTTTATTCACTGTATCGTCCTGTCAAATTTTGAAAACGTCACCGTGAGGGAACCACCCACTGCAGAGGATGTGGGGATAGAAGCCGCCAGGGACAAGCAAGGCTCGGGCAGAGAAGGGCACGTGGTCCACTCGGCAACACGTGAAGACACGTGTTCAAAAGTGGTGTGAGATAAACGGCCACAGAGCTGGCTGAAACCAGGGTGGGGCTGAGGAGTTTGACAGGTAACGTGGGAGGAAGAAGCTCCACGTCAAGACCCACCAACACGGCAAGAACTCGCAGATGGATGTGCGTGGGAGTCAGCTGGCCGTGGGAGACCAGTAACCAACGCACAGCAGGGCGTCCACCTGCGAGGGTTAACACTCACTGGAGACACCGAAGACAGAAGACAGGGAAAATTTCCGATATTTAAAAACGAATCTGACACAGGGAACAATTGGGAGGGAATGACAGTGCACTGGCTTTACTCTCTCTGCCTGGAAGGGTCTGGGTCCAAGCCTTCTCAGTAAAGCCCTCTTATGGGAGTCTTGGCAAAGCTAGCCCCTCTCCTGGAGGCACCGAGCATTCTGCAAAGATCACGTTGCATTTTAAATCCACTCATCCTTTGTTAAAAATAAAGGGTGACCTCTGCGTGAAGGCAAGGCAGCTGTGAGATCCCCCTTGTGCCCCCTCCCCCACCCTCTCCTTAGGCAAAGCCATCTCAGGAAATGCACAGCCCGGTGGCTAAAATCAGCAGCTTCCGCCATCAGGCTGTCAACTACTAACTGCATGCACCCCGGGCAGGGCACTTGCTCTGAACCTTAGCACTTCGAGCCTGACACGGGACAAGAGGTTCTCACGTAGGCTTCACGTGATGACCTAGATGTCTTCCTCTGCCCACCCTACACCAGACAGCACCTGCATCCTCCAGCGGCACTCACCCGGGATATAATTGATCCCACAGTCGATGACTATTGCCCCAGGCTTGATCCACTCCCCTTTTACCATTTCAGGCTGACCAGTTGCAACCACCAGGATGTCACCTTTATTAACCTAGGAAAAGAGGATTTTGATTTGAGAAATTAAACAGTGCGACGTGAGACATAAAACAAACAAACAAATAAAAATGTACATGTGGAACAGACATCCCTGAGCTTTGTATGAACTTGTTCAATGTCATCAGCTATTTTATGCAGACCACACACCACGTCTGACAGTTCCTATGCTGGGCTCATTCCTCCATGTGCCAAAATGCTCCCCACTACTAAAATCTTCCCAAATGGGGAACGTGATGAAAACACGTAGGGCAGGGAGGAGCACTGGCTTGGAGCCACAGGCCCGGCTCTAAATTACGAGGCGTTGGAAGGCTGCCCCCTCTCCTACGCAGTATGGGGACCAGCACCTCCTACAGAGCACTGCTTCAGGGGGATTAAAAGAGAAGGTGCGTTGTCAGCCAGGATAGGTACACGTGAGAATTCTTAGGCTCCGGGATCTGATGCAGGGTCAAGAACAAGATGTGACAGGGGTCCAGGGGACCACCGTCCACACCCCCCTCAGGAGCACCTCCACCTCTGAGGCCCCCACTGTGTCAGTGTCACACATCTGCGATCTGGCTGCCGTGATCCATCCCAGCTTCTATACTGCGAATCCCTACCTTCCCACGACGCAGACCGGTAAAGAAAGAATACGATCAGAACAAAATCTGTACAACTTGGGCAAGTTTTTAAGTAGAATTTGTTTCTTCATCATGTAAAATGAGACAAGAATTAAGGGAGTTGCTGTAGGGGTTAAATGAGATATTGAGTGAAGTACATGGCAGTTTCTGCACTGAAAACCAGGTGAGAACGCCCACCGCACACATGTGCGTACAGGCACACACAGAACCCTTCCACTCCGCTGCGGTCCCCTTACCTCCTCGCCTAGGTTGGCGGTCTTGGAGTGGCAGGTGGTCACTGTGGCGTGGTTCCACAGAAGCAGGTCATGCATGGGCGCACCGACTATCTTACTGCGCCCGACCACCACGGCGTGCCTTCCAGCAATCTGCACCCCTGAAAGAACAGCCAGGGTGAGTCAGAGTGTGGGGAGAAGTCGCCCTCTTCACACACCGCCTAAATGGGAAAATTCAGAACAAGTGCACAAACACGGGTTCTGAGCATCAAACAGAAATCTTCCTAAAAACATCCCTTCTTTGGCAATAATAGTCTCAGCTCTAGGGTTTCAGCTGCAAATTGGGACTTATACTGTGCCTTCCTTGCTGTGGGTTTTGGGGAGCAGACTAAGCCAAGATCCATTCATTGAGTCATAGGAGAGTGGGAAGAAAACCTACACTCAAAGAAGAAAGAAACCCTGACATACAGCTAAACAGCCATATGGAAGACAGTAGATTTACTTACATGGGAAAAATAGTTATAACAAATAGGGTACATATGACATGCTGGACAGAAGCAAAGGAAATTAGAGGAGTATCAGTAATTCTTTCCAACTCTGGTAAGTTTATTTATGTAGTTCCTCATCCAGATTTCTCTTTTGGCATAGGGCCTGAGCCACAGGATTATTTGCAGGGAAGTGATAAAGGGGAACTTTAAATGTAGCAGAAAGCTTTCTTTTTTGATGACTCAGCATCCATTCTTCTGGCACTATCCCAATGTCCTTTCCAGGACTGACATACTCTACTCATTAAAGGAGATGATCTGGGTACTCCCCCACATTTCTTTTCTTTTTTATTTTTTAAATATTTTATTTATTTTGAGAGAAAAAGAGAGGGAGAGAGAGAGCGAGCACATGACCATGGGAGGGGCAGACAGAGAGGGAGAGAGAGAATTTCAAGCAGGTTCTATGAGTCAGCACAGAGCCCGATGTGCAGCTCAAAGTCACAAACCATGAGATCATGACCTGAGCTGAAACCAAGAGTTGGACGCTTAACCAACTGAGCCACCCAGGCGCCCCTCAACTCACATTTCTGTCCCTGGCCAACGAGAGCTAATCGTATGACTGTCAGGCACAAGGCTGGAGATGCTCGGGGCAGCCAAGGAGAGCCCAAGAATGAGCCACCACAAGAAGAAAGCAGGGGTAAGACCTCAAAGACTCCACCTGAGCTCCTCTATGCAGCCCGGCTTGAGTGGACTCTTGCTTATTTAAGGTGGCTTATTTTAAACTGTGCTTCCTGTATAACATTAATTTTATTCAAAAAAGACAAGCTTCTATGTAATGCTAATATCATAAGCATCTAGAAGTAAAGCCCTCAAAGTCTGAGGTGTCTGAAAGGTACCTTATTATAGACTTTCGAGGATTCAGAGAAGGACTTGAAGCTGTGTTGGGGCAGAGAAGCTGCTGTGGCTCATGGGATTTGCTTCTGTAATGCATCGTTTGCTAAATATGCTTTAGAGTATATAAATTTAGTTGGAGGACTGAACAGTAATAGCTGTCCCGAGGCTTACAGCTTAACCTCTTCTTGCCAACCACAGAAAATTTTCATATACGTTGGCCAGCATTTTCCACTTGAAACTTCTGATCCACTTCCTTTAAATAGGACACATTTCCTGGTAAAAAATAACCTCTGCAAAAGTGTTCATGATGAAATTAAAATACCAAGATGTTGACTAGGTGGTGGGGTAATATGGCCAACTGTTCAAGAGATCTGTTTCCAGCCATCTGTCGAGTCCTCAAACTCAACTCAGTGCCCATGTGGGGGGTTGGGACTTTTCACTTTGTCTGAATTCTTAGGACTCTATAAGTTACTTTTCCATAAAAAGCAAACTTCTTTGAAAACAAACAAACAAAAAATAATAAAAACAAAAACAAATAATTAAATAAATAAATTTCGTTGAACTCAAATAACCCTAAGCTCACATCTTGACATGGCTGCCTCTGGGACAAGTTATGCGTCTCTCGGAGCCTGTTTTCTCAAGCTGTCAAACGGTAACAGTACCTAATCCATAGAGCTGTCGAAAAAGTTTGAGAATTTAGGAAAAGCCCCCAGCCGACAGGTCGTTGTGCCAATCAAGTCCATTCATTTAGGGCCCACAGTGTACCTCCCCCTTACCTCCATGGGTCAAGACCAGACCCAAGAAACGGTGCTTTGTTTTCACATTTGTTTTTACCTGTCTCTTTGATGAGCTCCAAGCATCCTTTAGGCGTACAAGGGATGAAACAGTCATGGAGGTCACCTCTAGCAAGTTTTCCAGCACTGATGCTAGTCAATCTAAAACAATTAAAGCAACGAAGGGAGAAATAAAGATAATTAGATGTCTTTACTCTCCAGAAGCACATATGGTTTGTTCTGGAAACAGAAATATAATTGGAATCATGCAACGTGATACAGAGAGCCGAGGCGCACTCACCCATCCACATCCTTTTCGGGTACAATGGCATTGACCACTGCTTCGGTGTTAATGGGGTTCTCTGAATCTAAAGGTAGCTGCACTATGAAACCATGTACAGTGAGGTCTTCATTCAACAATGTAATGTACCTCAACACCTAAAAGAAATAGCGCACACAATCTGTGTTATACACAGAAACCAAAAAGGTGGAGAAACACTTTTTGGTTGCCCTATTTTCCCCCAGGAGTTTAATCGCAGTCCTCTGAGAATGTACCTCCCCTTGAACCTGAGAGCAATTCTAACACCATATGTAATCTTCAGTGTCTGCTAAGAACGCCATCAAGAAAAAGAGCTAAGAATTTTAATAGCAATAGCCATGTTACTCACCCAAACCAAGATCTGTGATGACAGAAACGTTCTATAATGTGCCCTTTACCACACAGTAATATCTACTGAATGCTTGTCAATATGGCTAGCACAACCAAAGAACTGAATTTTACATTTTGTTTCATTCTAATTAAACGGCCACAGGGGGCTAGTGGCTACCCCACTGGACACAGAACGTAGAACATTTCCGTGACCTCAGAAAGTTCTTTCTCCCTCCTGCCCCTTCACAGTTACCCCTGCACCCTCAGGCAACTACACTTCTGAGTTTAATCACTAATGACCTGTTTGGCCTATTCTTGAACATCACATAAATGGAATACATATTTGGTTTTTATTTATTTATTTTTTAAAAAAAAAACATTTATTTTTAACGTTTATTTATTTTTGAGACAGAGAGAGACAGAGCATGAACGGGGGAGGGTCAGAGAGAGGGAGACACAGAATCGGAAACAGGCTCTGAGCTATCAGCACAGAGCCCGACGCGGGGCTCAAACTCACGGACCGTGAGATCATGACCTGAGCCGAAGTCGGCCGCTTAACCGACTGAGCCACCCAGGCGCCCCCATATTTGGTTTTTAAAAGGCAAACAGCTACAGGTCCGGGATTGGTTTGTAGTGAATACTGCAGGGGGTTTGAAGCAAAAGACACTGTGATCATGCACTGAGTATACACACAGCCATACCCCAGGATGGCACCATTTACTCTGGGTGTTTCAGAAATTTTCTGGAAGCAGAGTCTGCAAAGAAAGAATTACCTCGAGGTCTTTCATATGGTGAATGTACCAATCCCTAAAATTCCACTAAACCAAAGACCAGAGATGAAAGCACTTTAGCTGTCCCTCTTAACAGTCAATTCCTCACAGCTCACCTCAGATTCTGTGGCTGTTCTTGGTAACTTAATGTGCGTGGCTTTGATCCCAATCTGCGAAAATGAACATTTAAAACAGGCAAGAGAATGTCAGACATGGGCCCATTTCTTTTAACCAATATGACCAACAAATCAGATGGCCTTAGTCACCCTTTCACCCTTGTATGCAAAGAGAGAAAGAAAGTGTGCGTGTGTGCGTGCGCGCGCGCGCACACACACACGCACACACACAAGCAGGGGAGGGGCAAAGAGAAAGGGAGAGAGAATCCCAAGCAGGCTCCGCTATGCTAGGGCAGAGCCCGACACGGGCTCGATCTCGAGAACCGTGAGATCATGACCTGAGCTGAAATCAAAAGTCAAACACTTAACTGCTTAACCGACTGAGCCACCCAGGCACCTCACACCCCCATATGGTCTGAAGAATGAGTCTCTCACTTTGACCCAGTCATCCTTTACTTGTTCATTGTCACCACTGTACTAAAGCAATTTCACATCCACTGTTCCTGCTCTTTGGGAAGTCGGCACATCACTGATTAGAAAACATCCCAGGGTAAACCGGAAGCTGCAGCTTCAGCCCTGCATTTCTGACTCAAACCTGCTATGGGCAATGAAAGCGTTTACAGGGAGGGCACAAAGGGCACGGGGTCACCAACAAGACCTGGGGAGGGGGTGGGCTGGGGGTGACGGCGCTGCCCTTCCGGGCTTTACCTCTTCCGCAGCCTTCAGCTTCACATTTATATAAAGATTAGAATCATCTCTGTCGCCAACCTAGAATAATAAATACATGCAAATCAGACGATCAAGGAAAGGCAAAGTGTACAGAAAAGTTTCTAAAGTTTTAGTTTTGATAAAAGGAATGTTTAATCATGAGATTCTTGTTGCAGAGGACTTCACAGGAGAATAGGAGAATGTTGGGGCAGAACGGAGATATGAACACAGTGGTGTTACCAATCCCTCCCCAAACAAGGCCCACCTGATTCCCACTGAAAAAGCCACAAGGCAAAAAAAAAAAAAAAAGGTAATAAAGGAGGGGACATCTGCATCTGCCATGGGAACTAAACAAAGGAGCCACAGGCTTGCCTGAAACATGTGGAATCTGCCTTGGAGCTGCCGTACAGAACCACAGAGCATGGAGGGCTGAACTGTCATCAGGCAAGAGAAATACCATAGCTGTGGGAGTCAGGAAAACCCAGAAGGTATATTGGGCACCCTCTCTCCCACCCCCCCAGCCCCTGGGGGCAGTGGAAAATTCTCTTGCCCAGTTACACAGAGAAGAGAAACCCGCTGGGGTGGAGCTAATCCTAGCTTACTCGGAAGAGCTATGTGAGGCAGAGGGCAGTCCGCTGCCCTCAAGACAGAGAGCAAAGTGTTGTGGTACAGGAGCAAACCTTCTGACTACCATGCCGGTCTCACTAGGTTCCCTCAGCTTCTCTAATCATGAACATACTTAGGAGTTTTTCACTGTTGGCCATATATCTGTAAATTTTTATTTTACAACTATTTTTCCACGTTCTCATGATCAACAGTAAGTTTGGTTTCTCCCAAAACCGCAGAGGGGAAAAATGGTAGGTCCACTGATACCACAGATAACAGACGCAGGACTCCTTTTAAGAGGACAACCGCACAGAAAGAAGGGTGAGCGTTTCCAGTCCTTGTCATGTTGATGGGGTTCCTGGAAGCTCTCCTCAGGGTCATAGAACCTGGCACTTCCTCTTAGCTTCGGCTGTCCCTTCTACAGATACTTCTCAGTTCTGCCTGCACTCATCTGAATTTCAAGAGTCAGATGAATCCTTTGACGGGAATTTGATTTTTCTATGGGTTACCTGCTTCCTGTGGGGGCATCCCCAGAATTTCAGAGCCTCTCCTGTTTCTTCTTCAGTCATTTTCTGTGTGTTCCTTGCCCCTATCATTCAAGCCCTCACTGATTCAGTTACCACATTAAACATACTCTGGGATTCTTAAATCTAAGTAGGAAAGGAGGTGGTTCCAAACACAACAGTATTGTTCCTCTCATTATCATTAATATTTAAACTACATTTATTTTTTATTTTAGAGAGAGAGCATGTGCTGTGTGCACGAGTATGACTAGGGGAGACGGGCAGAGAGAAGGGGAGAGAATTCCAGGCAACCTCCATGCTCAGCACAGAGCCCAAAGTGGGGCTCAATCTCACAACCCTGGGACATGATCTGAGCTGAAGTCAAGAGTTGGACGCACAACCACAATTTGCCACCCAGGGGCCCCTACAATTAGTTATTTAAACTCAATTCTGAGATTAGATGGTTTTGTTATTCACTGCCAGACATTTTTAAACCACAACTTCTCTGTTCTATAGTTCATCTTCATACATCCGCCAGGTAGCGGAAATGCAACTTTAAGTCACTTTCCCAGAAAAGGTATGTGGGCATTTTCTGAGTCTATGTGTATCTGAAAATATTTTTCTGCTGTGTTTGCCCTCGAGAGGATTTACCTGGCTGAATCTGGAGTCAAGAAGTTTTCCTTCATAAATGCTATCTTCAGCATCTAGTGATAAGTCTCAAGTCTTTTGTTGTGGTTCTTTTACAGGTAACTGCTTTCTGTCTGCAGATTTCTGAAAGAATTTTTCTAAAACTCCAATACCAAGGGCACCTGGCTGGTTCAGATGGTGGAGTAAGCGACTGGCTCTTGGTCTCAGGGTTGTAAGTTTGAGCCCCAGACTGGGTGGAGAGATTACTTAAAACTGAAATCTTTTAGGGGCACCTGGCTGGGTGGTGAGGGTAAGCGTCTGACTCTTGATTTTGGCTCAGGTCATGACCTCATGGTTCATGAGTCCTTGCCCAGCGTCAGGCTCTGTGCTGACGATGCAGAGCCTGCTTGAGATTCTCTCCCTTTCTCTCTCGGCCCCTCCCTTGCTCTCTCTGTCTCTCTCAAAAATACACATTTTTAAAAGATGAAATCTTTTTTTAAAAAATTCCAAAACTGCCACCAGTTTTAAAAATAAAGTGCAATAGTTATGATTACAAGCATGTATCAAAGTTTTAAGGTAAGCCTAGTGCAAAAAAAAGACCTCCTAAAGCTTCTCGGTATGGACACGTCATAGGGGAAAAGGTTACACAATCACTGGTAGACTAGATGCAGAAAGAATGTTTAGCTGAAAAACAGTAGATTCTTGACTGACAGTCAAGTGAGTAGGTGGAAGACTGGTTTCCGAGAACAAATCTTAATCCCATCACAGTTTATCAAGAAAATCACTGAAGCACTTTATCAGTAATGCTAATTTCCTCCCTGAAAAAGGTGAATTGCATTATTCTAAAAAGGTCCTATCCCAGAATAAATTAGGGACTTTTTTTTTCTTAACACCAACAGTCTGCAAACTATTTCTGTACAGGGTCAGACAGTATATATTTTAGCTTTTGGGGGCCACATACTCTGTCGTATATTCTTCTGCTTCATTCTTAACGGCTTCCAAGTTGGGCAGCATTTGGATGGGGCCCCAGTTTACTGATCCCTGCTTTATGCCATAAAATATCTTGGGTGTTGGCCTATTTATCAATTTTTCTTTCTGCTTCAGGAACCTTCTGTAGATATTCAGACCAGTTGAGTTTATTCGTTTGTTTTGTCCATGTCTTTTGTGAGGGCTGAATGAGTTACTATATATAAAACACTCTGAATAATTCCTGATAGGAAGCAACTAATGAATTATATTATTAATAATGAATATTTTATGTGCTAAAGGGATAGAAATACAGCCTCAATTTGATCTCTTATAGTGAAAAGTCAAGTCTTAATTTCCTTTAAGTATTCAGTTGTTTGGGAAGTCACCAGTCCATTGTTCTTTAAAAAAAAAAAAAAAAATCCAACTTTTAGGTGTATATACCTGGACCAGATCACAAATATCCTTGACTGCAATGCTAAGGAATTAGGAAAACAAAAAGGAAAAGCAAATGGGGTGCAGAGATAGACAGACCTGGGTTCACATCCCAGACTCAGGCACTTCCTGACTGGTTTAGGGCAAGTACCCATGATCTTTTGAGCATCAGTTACTGTGACTATAAGGAAACGCGATTATAGGGCTAGTATGCAACTCAGAACAACTAGAAATATATACAAACCGTTTGGACTACAGCAGACACTCTGTATAAGCAGTACTCTCACTCCTGTAAAGAACAGGGTGGGTGTGGCTGGATGATTGTGGGTCCTGCAGCAGCAGCTAAAGACAGGCTAGCAGGGTCCAGATTAGAACCCTAAAACCTGTAAGCAGGTGACTGCAGTGGCCCCAGAGGGTGAAAGCAGTACAAACTGAAAGAGCTTATGAGAGGCACAATCAATAGCATGACATTCACTAAGGGGACTCAAGAGAGTGAGGGAGAGAAATCCTAAAGAGAAGAGTACAGGTTTCTGGTTGAGTGTATGGGAAGATGGTGTCAGTCACCAGGAGGGAAAAAAAACAAGAGGTCCAAGGTAGCAGGGAC
This sequence comes from Acinonyx jubatus, assembly GCF_027475565.1. Lineage (NCBI taxonomy): Eukaryota > Metazoa > Chordata > Mammalia > Carnivora > Felidae > Acinonyx > Acinonyx jubatus. The sequence continues at coordinate 108,516,209 of NC_069386.1, read as the reverse complement.
GTGATTACAACATAATATGTAAACCTTGCATCAGGGAAAGATGTTGTAAACTTTGGTGCTGAAGTGCAAGATGGAAATACTCTAACACTGTTTCACTGGCAGCAACACAGAGGAGACAAGCTGCAGAAGTGTTTATGTAACAAAAAGTCTCGCAATCAATAAATTCGAAATACGAGTTCAGAAGTTGATCTTAAAAACAGGGGAAAAAATCACAATATTGCTAATATTGGGATTGTTTTTTTGAATCCTTTCTGAAATCTTCTGAAAAGGTTTATAGAAATAGAGTTCTTGCCTACCACATTTCCTCTTTCTACACTAAACAATTCACAAGAATAAGTCAAGAAATAACTGGTCTCTGGGGTGCCTGGGTGGCTCAGTCGGTTAAGCGGCCGACTTCAGCTCAGGTCACGATCTCGCGGTCCGTGAGTTCCAGCCCCGCGTCGGGCTCTGGGCTGATGGCTCAGAGCCTGGAGCCTGCCTCCGATTCTGTGTCTCCCTCTCTCTCTGCCCCTGCCCCGTTCATGCTCTGTCTCTGTCTCAAAAATAAATAAAACGTTAAAAAAAAAAATTAAAAAAAAAAAAAAAAAAGAGAAAGAACTGGTCTCCCAAGCGAACCAAGTGAATGCCCACAACATATACCTTTGATTCTCATTAATCTGCAAAGAAATGAAAAACCCACCACAGCCAAGAACACAGCCAGGCCTGTGTGCTTTTCTTCTCGGCTAAGGCCTCCTGGATAATGAACAGCAACAGGGGGAAGTATTTAAGAACCATTCACTCTGGAATTCTTGATGAACATGGAACAGAAAACTTAGTAAGGGATTAAACGATAACATGCGGAGACACACCAGAAATGTGAAGTGAGGAAGCAGCCATCTCTGAAGGGAATTTCAAACGAAAGTTATTGGCTTCCTGTCATCCAAGTCAACCCTTCAAATGTGCGTCTGTCCATGTGTCCATCTGACAAAACATTCATTGAATGCCTCCTACCAATTTGTTGAAGGCGTCCTACTGGGTGAATCTGGAGCTCAGGAAGAAACCCTGGACAGAGGCCTCAATCAGGAAGGACTCTCCTGGGTAGCCATGGAACCAGGTGAGCTCACTGAGGGAAGGAATAGGTGGAAAAGGGGTTTTGTGGCTGTACCCTATGGCATCCAAATGGTTTAGGTATCAGGAAAATAAGGAACAGGAAGCAAAGGAGATCAGAGAAGAAAGGGAAGTGAGAGTTTTCCAAGAAACCAAGAGTCCAGAATTCAGAAGAAGCCCAGGTTTAGAAGTTACTGACCTATGGGAACACAAACTGGTGCAGCCACTCTAGAAAACAGTATGGAGGTTCCTCAAAAAACTAAAAACAGAACTACCCTACAACCCAGCAATTGCACTACTAGGCATTTATCCAAGGGATACATGTATACTGTTTTGAAGGGGTGCATGCAGCCCAATGTTTAGAGCAACACTATCGACAATAGCCAAAGTATGGAAAGAGCCCAAATGGCCACTGACAGATGAATGGATAAAGAAGATGTGGTGAATACATGTACAATGGAATACTACCCGGCAATCAAAAAGAATGAAATCTTGCCATATGCAACTACGTGGACGGAACTACAGGGTATTATGCTAAGCGAAATTAGTCAGAGAAAGACAAATATCATATGACTTCACTCATATGAGGACTTTAAGACACAGAACAGATGAACATAAGGGAAGGGAAGCAAAAAGAATATAAAAACAGGGAGGGGGACAAAACATAAGAGACTCTTAAATATAGAGAATACACAGGGTTACTGCAGGGGTTGGGGGAGGTGGGATGGGCTAAATGGGTAAGGGGCATTAAGGAATCTACTCCTGAAATCACTGTTGCACTATATGCTAACTAACTTGGATGTAAATCCAACAATAAACTTTTTAAAAAAGAAAAAAGAAAAAAAAAAAAAGAAGTTACTGACCCAGAGATGGTATCAAGAGCCAGGTTAAACTGCCAGATTTGGGGCAGCTTACCCACTTTTGAGGGAACCCCAAGACCCTTTCAAGTGCCAGACTACTTTATAATGATACCGTGATGTCATCTGCCTTTTTCACATCTGTATGGAGGCTGCAAAGCCAATGGTGGGTGAGACTTAGCACAAATCAAGGCAATGGCACCAAACTATACTAGTCACTGCCACACTCTCAGTAAAAACAGATGCCAATTTCACTTAAAGTGCTCTCGATCGCTTCTCGGCCTTTTGGCTAAGATCAAGTGTAGAAGTGCTCTCGACGAAGCAGTAAAAATGATTAATTTTATTAAACCTCCACCCTTGCATACATGTCTTTTATATCCTGTGTGGGGAACTGGGAAGGGCTCATCAAACACTCGTGCCCCACACAGAAGCAGTGGTCTCCAGGAAAAGCCCTGTGCTTTTTCTCCTGGTCAGCTGAACTGCCACAGTTTTACATGGAACGCTATCTTTACTTGAAAAAACAGCTGACAAACAATGATTATTCACGCTTGAATATCTGGCAAATATTTCCTCAAAACTGGACACAGCGAGCCTGCTACTTGAAGGAAAATAGCTTAAAAGTATTTGTTGCCAAAGGTAAAATCTGAGCTTTCAAGTGAAAATCAGAAGTTTTTTTATCCACTCCTGTGAGCTCCTCAAGCTTCTCAATAATCAAAGACTCTTCTGATAAGTGTGTTGTGATACTAATGATTGTGCTTTTCTTTACATTGCGTAATGAAATGTGTTAACATTCAGAAGATCTGCATAATTCAGTGAACCATTATTTTCTAAATGAGGAATGAAGACAAAACAAACCAAGCATGGGTAAATATCCATTCAAACTGCAACATAAAGCAGTGGGTTTGGATGTAACCAACCACAAGAGAGTTCACTGCACAGTGTCAGATTCCACATTGCAACCAAACTATAAAAACTTACTGAGTCCTGTTGTAGTAACGAAAGTATCCACAATTACCTGGGAAGACTACAAAAACAAACACAAAACAACAACAAAAAAACCCTCTTCCTTTTTACAACTATACATCTATACAAGTCCAGATTTTCTTCATATATTTCAACCAAGCCAACATGTAGCAAGAGGTTGAACACAGGAGCAGATGGGAATCCAGGTGTCTTTCATTAAGCCAGATAGCAGAGTGCAAAATAATGCCCCTCTTCTCACTAAATTTTGTTTTTTATTTTATTTTAAAAATTTTTTTAAATGTTTATTTATTTTTGAGAGAGACAGAGAGAGAGAGAGAGCATAAGCTGGGGCAGGGCAGAGAGAGAGGAAGACACAGAATCCCAAGTAGGCTCCAGACTCTGAGCTGTCAGCACAGAGGCCAAAGCGGGTCTCAAACTCACAAGCCATGAGATCATGACCTGAGCTAAGTTGGACGCTTAACCAACTGAGCCACCCAAGCTCCCCTCAATTTTGTTTCCTCAAAGTTATTTTTTTCATACGAACGTTACTCATTCTAACATATAATAAACTTACTATTGATATTTTAAAACATATAAATATTTAAAAACATTTTAACTTCTGATACAGTATACATCAATGGGTGAATCCATATAAACAAAAAGTCGTTAAGGTCTTAAAATTTTTTAAGTGTAAAGGGATCCCGAGACCAAAGGTCTAGGGACATTGGACTACAGAAGAGGTGCCCCCAGAGAATAGCAGATGCCAGGATACAGCAACATGTACAAGCTGAGCTGAAGAAGAGCGGCCTGCAGAGAGCCTGAAAAGGTATGAGGAGGTTTCACGAAACCGAGAGAGAAAGAGAAAGAGAAAGAGAAAGAGAAAGAGAGAAAGAGAAAGAGAAAGAGAAAGAGAAAGGAAGGAAGATGTGTGAAGTGCTTGCTGTCTGAAGTGCTACTCATGAGTTGGGAAAAGAGGATATTCGTGCAAATACACTATCATAATACCTGTAGAATTGCCAGGCCTGGTGTAAAACCGGGAATTTGCTCCTTCATCTGAGTGACTTGGTTCTTCAGTCTCTCCCTTATTTGCCTAGAGAAAAAGGAAAGGTTGGAATTAACACTGAATGTCTCAAGCGCAAGTAAGTCATTGAATAGGAGGCCGTTTCTCTTTTAAATTAAAAATACCTCCCTTGAATAGACATTATCTGGTAAAATTGAGGATATTACGGATACGCATCCATTTTCCAGGACTCGAGTAGATGTGGATCTTAGATTCTAACTCCTAACTACACTGACTGGGCCATGCGGAATGAGGACATTTAGTTTAAAACCTATCAGTTGACGGCATTCAAAATCATAGAGTGAATAAATGAAAACTTGGACCAACACTTCTGGAAGGCTGTTAATCTTCATCTTTTTCAGCATTCCCCCTCTCCAGGTGCTAAATGAAAAACTTTTGCAGGAAAGAACTACAGCTCATACCTGCTCAACTTTCCCTGCTAAGATGATCACAGGGTACCCACATAAGGCTGAATGACCATCAATGAATCGCACTCCAAAGCCAATATGAATTTATAAATATATTCCAATTCACAAAAGTATTTTCCTTACAGAAGAATTTAACACAAGGTTAAAAGTATAACCTCTCATGAAACAAAGGACAAATCAATTTACCAATATACAACTTCTCGACAATACAAGACATCAAGTACATTACATTACATCATTTGCCTTTCTTCATCTCAACCACATTTGACATACGAAATATATATGGACATTACAAACATCTCTTCCCTCTTTCTGACTTGATTAGTTCCTGCTCCAGTCCTCCACACTTATAAACAACGGACATAAATAGGCACAGGTGTTACAAGAAATAGATTATTTGGATTAGCCTCGTCAATGGTAAGAATGTTGAATGATACAAGAAGTCATACTTAAGACTTCAAAATTGTATTTCTGATGAAATTTTGAGGTGATGGGGGGGTTCATGGAGTCTGGAGCCAACAACCAAGAAAGAATTCTTCAAAAAAATTTTTTAACGTGTATTTATTATTGAGAGAGACAGAGACAGAGCATGAGCACAGGAGGGGCAGAGAGTGGGGGAGACACAGAATCCAAAGCAGGCTCCAGGCTCTGAGCTGTCAGCACAGAGCCCAACACAGGGCTCGAACTCACAAACTGCCAGATCATGACCTGAGGTGAAGTCGGACGCTTGACCCACTGAGCCCCCCAGGGGCCCCAACCAAGAATGAATTCTTAAAGACATCTTTGGAGCAAAAAGGTGATTTTATTAAAGCAAGGGGACAGGACCCGTGGGCAGAAAGAGTTACACTGCAAGTGTAGGGGGTGACCATTTTATGCAATCGGGAGAGATAAAGTCAAGAGGGAGTTTCCAGACTTTCACATGCTGGAGGCCTAGCTATTGTCAAGCTAAGGTGGTTTTCCCTCTAGCAAAGCATTAACTTTAAGACACTAGGGAGTTCCTGGACTTTAGGCTATAATGGGATTGCCTTTTTCTGGTAAACTGGTGGAGACTCTTATCAGTTTAACCATTTGTTTTTTGTCCTTTCCATGTTTTTGGGTAGCCTGGGAGTGTCCAAGGAATATCATACATGTCCCACTGGTGGGGGCGGGGGTGGGGGTGGGCTTGCTGTTAGTCTGCACCTTGCCCTCGGCTTGCCCCACATTCCCTCATCATCTCAAGCTTGTGACCTTATTTTTAAAAATCATTTGTATCAATTATCCCATACAATAATATAGTTCAAAAGAATGAACAGATTGTTGGATTTTTCTATCAGAGATTTGACCTGGAGATCACAGTTCTGCTCTAACACAAGAGAACAGGAAACACGTGGCATTTCCACTGGCCCTGCCTCTGAAACTCCCCAGCAGTCCTAGCCTTGGCTGCCTCCCCACCATGACAACTAGGTGTAGTGCTGGGCTACTCAACTCTCTCCTGTCCCCTCCCTTCCCTCCAACCATTATATTAACACAAAGGCCTAGGCACAGGTTCCTACAGGTTCTCCTTTAGCCCTCCCAACCCAAACAAAGCTCACTTGGGGGGGGAACCATTGCCAGGCACAATGTAAGACATTAACAAGGAACCATGAGAGGAAACAGCTCCTTGCAGGGATTCCCTGCTTTTCAAAAGTTCAGTTTTGCCACTTTGCTTTTCAGAAAAACCTCTGTTAATATGTTTTCACTAGCCCAAAGGAATACAGAGGATTTTTGCTTTATGGGAAAAAAAAGTAAAAACAAAAACAAAACAGCATTTAGTGTTTGTTTTGCAGGAAGCCCTTCCTGAAGGGCACTCCCCAGCTCCCTCCTGGGGAACTCAGCAATTCAGCATGAAGCCAGGAGAGCTTTGAACTGTGTGAGTGTCTGGGCTTTATCTCCATGTATTTTGCGCATCTATTAGCAAGATGTGTCCTCAGGTATCAGAGAAGCCTAAGTGAGGTTATTTTTTGGGTCTTGGAATGCTCGAAAAATTTTCCAAACCTGCTTCTTTGCTTTGTGCCACTTTGGCTTATGTGAAAGGTTTCATAGGAATACTGTACTGTCGAATAGTGGAGGAAACCTGTATCTGAAATTCTCAATAATGTTACGAGATGGCCAAGGGAGGAGAGGCCTTCCTATTTCAAGATATAGAAACAGACTCTAAGCAGTCATGTGGTGTTCTGAAAGCCAATTAGCTGAAAGCAGCAAGCGCAAAGGCTCTGAGTGGGTAAATGGGGTCCCAGGAGAAGCGGTAACCGGATAGGGTAAAGCGGGGTGCCTGTCTTTTATTCTGAATGTGATAGGAAGCTGTTAGAAGACTTGGAACAGGGCTGACATGACAGGACTTAACATTTCTGAAAAATTACTCCTGGCTGCTGAACTGGGAACAGACTAAAGGGAGAATGGTGAGAATCTGGGACACAAGCAAGAAGCTATTCAAATTGCAAAAATCCAGGCCAGAGGGGATGGTGCCTCGGACTCTGGTATCCATAGCTGGCAAGAAGTGGCTGGATTCTAGATATATTAACATGAAGCACAGAGAAAATGCGGGGCTACCGATGACTCTTGAGGTTTGGGGAGGGGGTGTAAAATAGAGCTGAGAAGATTGACAACTACAAATATTTTAAGGCACAGAGCAGATTTCATACTGATACTGTGAATTCATTTCCCAAATCTTATAAGGATTCTAGAATAATGACCATCTGAGGCCTGAAGAAGGGACTCTAGGGACAACTAAAAGTGATATCCTTACCCAGCATGTAGCAAGCTATGAGAACCCAGTACTACAAGGTGGTATAGGTGGAAAATATTTCAGCCCACTAGGTTAAGAGCAAAGAACAAAATGTTCTGTATTTTCTATGCTATAATTTAAATGGATCTAAGTGTGCAATTTTTTTTTCTAAAAAAGATCATAGACTGAGATCAGTTACAGTGACTCCCTTAAGCTTTTCTCTAAGAAGCCAGGACTGTTTTTGAAGTTGCATTAGCAGGGTTATTCTTCCAACTAGAAAGATTTGTTTAAAAGCTAACATTTCGGTCTCCTTATGAGACATGATCAGAATAGCAATGAAACATTTAAAAATGCACATAAACCACAATCAGCAAGAATTAGACAGCCCAAAACACTAAAGCAATAGGCAGAAACTTTTCTGTTTTAGCGAGGAGAAAAAAAAAAAATCAAGATTGTTGTAATTAAAAAAAAAAAACTGGGTGCCTCGGTGGCTCAGTCGTTAAGCATCTGACTTGGGTTCAGGTCATGGTCTCACGGTTTGTGAGTTCAAGTCCTGCATGGAGTGAGCACGAGACCGGCTTCTGGTGAGCCCCATTTCTCTCTTTCTCTCTGTCTCTCTCTCCCTCTCTCTGCCCCTTGTGGTACCGCCCTCGCTCACTTGTGCCCCCTCTCTAAATAATAAATGTTTAAAAATTTTTTTAATTAAAAAATATTTTTAAAAAAATTTAAAAAGACAGTTGTAATAAGGTCTCCACGGTCCCTTATAAGGTTTTCCCTGCCTTGGTTTCTGAGTTGGCCACTAACTGAGGAACTCTGGAATGAAAAGCAGAATAACAACAGCCAAGTGCAAGCATGCTTGAAGCTCAGAAACTATAAAAGACATGGAGAGAAAAGTTAACACTCTCTCCCTCATCTACCTTTATTTTAGGGTCAGAGAGCTATGAGGAGTTAAATGCTGGGAAACTCTTTAGTTTTCATCGTTCATTACTTCCAGAAAGCTAAAATGCCACATCACAGAACACCTTCTGAAACACTGACACCCGCTAAATCAACAGAAACTTTCTTGAGTTGCAGATGCCTTGATTCCCAGCCATGGCCCATGAGTTACACTGCTAATAAAGATTCAGGGAAAAGTGAGGCAGAAATAGGCACTTGGAGAATACCCCTGATGCCTGGATGGTAGACCTCCATATGCCAGAGTCTCACCATCCTGCATGAACATTCTCTAAAACCTAAGGGAAGATACATCTCAATCTCAGTGGAGGAGAAATCAGTGCTAAAGTGCAGGTGAATGTGGTAAGACAAAGTGGCAGTAAACCATTAAAGCCTCTGGTCCTGTTAAACTGATACTAGTAAAATAATCATAGCCGATTAGATACAGACACAGATGCAGTTTTAACTAAGTTGCTACTGGCATCTAGTGGGTAGAGGCCAGGGATGCAACTAAATATCCTACAATGCAATGCAAACAATTATCTAGCCCAAATGTTAATAGTACCCAAAGTTGAGAAGCATTGCTATTGGCCAATAAGATGCAATGTCTGGAGGTATCTTTTTGTCTAAGGGGTGAAAAGCAAGGTAGAAATCATTTATATTTCAGGACACCTGGGTGGCTCAGTCAGTTAAGCAGCTGACTTTGCCTCAGTCATGATCTCGCAGTTCGTGGGTTCAAGCCCCGTGTTGGGCTCCGTGCTGACAGCTCAGAGCCTGGAGCCTGCTTCGGATTCTGTGTGTGTCTCTCTCTCTGTCCATCCCCTGCTCGCGCTCTGTCTCTCTCAAAAATAAACATTCAGAAAAAATTTTTTTTAATCATTTATATTTCAACCTGTCAAAATTTGTTTAAATCTGTATAGATAAGAGTCATGTGCATTACTATTTTCTCCAACTTAACTTCTGCCACATACGGTTGTTAAAGAGTCTAATCAATAAGTCAAAGCTGCATGTCCCTATAGAATCACATTACCCCCAGAGAGTCCCAGTCAGATAATACCCGTAAATAGTCACCCAGATTTCTTTTGCCAAAGTTGTACAATTACTCCTGGAAAAGCCCAGTACAAATTACAACTCATTCTTTATGATATAAAATGTTGGCTCATTTTCAAATTTTGGACATTTTATGACAGAGACAAAAGCATTGCTAAAATATAACCCAACAGGGCCATTTCAACAGAAGCTATAGGTAGAAAAAGGAGGCAGTAAAGGGTATTTAACCACCTGGCTGAGAAATCTACATGATGAAAATAAAGCTGCCTCAGTCAACAAACACTGAAATACAACACAAGCTTAGAGTAATTCCCAAGTGATTCTCAAAGGTGAACAGAATATACCTTTAGTAACCGATCAGAGAAAAAGGAAGGACATTCATCTTCATTCAGTATGTAGGGCTTTTCTAAAGGACACAAATTTCTTTTGCCCAACTTCCCAAGGAGTAAATTATTGTTGTAATGTTTTAACTGTGCAAAACAACACACATATTTTATTTGCATTGTTTTCATGTTGTTCATTTGTTGTTTTATCTCATTTGTCCATACAATGTTATGCTGCTAAAAATAAATACTTCAAATTAAAAAACAAAAACAAAAACACGTAGTTTCTTGTAAAAACAATTGTGATTGTGAGGCCACCTAGTGTTCCAAGAAATACATATATTTCAAATTCCTAGTTAAGTTAAATTAAAAGTCTAAATTACCTCCTTGTTAGAACTGTTTTCAATTATTAAAAAAGAAAGGGGGAGGGAGGTGGGGAGGGTTGCCCTGGGGTGGCTCAGTTAGTTAATTGGCAAACTTGATATCAGCTCAGGTCATGAGACTGAGCCCCGTGCCAGGCTCTGGAGCCTGCTTGGGATTTTCTCTCTCTCTTTCTCTCTCAAAATAAAAAAATAAGCATTTAAAAAACACCTGATTGTTTTCACTGATACATGGTATAATAGCAACAGCTATACTGTATCAGTATACAGATCAACTAGTATCAGTACTTTCCTTCATTATGTTGAAGAATAAAATATTTAATATAAGAATTATTATAATTAATGCAAATATACACTAAACTTGACAGATACTTCAAATATATATTTGAAAACTTAATGTGAATCCATTTCATGCTCCAATAAAAATTTCTAATGTAAAATTCTTCCATCCAATCTCTCCAAGACCTAAGGTAGGTAAAGTGCCTGACATTCAGGACGTGAAAACAGCTAATGGTGTAAAATTCTAGTGAATCTTCTAATTCTCAGTGAGTGTACAAGGTATCATTAATCCATATACACAATGATAGAATAACTACTTTCCTTAAGTTTCTAGATCAGGGTTTATCAATCTCTGCACTACTGACATTTGGGCCAGATAATTATTCGTTGGAGGGGCCTCTTCTGTGTACTGTAGGATGCTCTGGAACATCCCTGGCTTCTACCTCTTGATGCCACCAGCATAGATGACAAGTCCCCAACCGACAACCAAAAATGTCTCCAGACACATCCAAACGTGCCCTGACTAAATGTGCCTTGGGGTGGAGAAAAGGGCAAACTGGCCGCATTTGAGAACCACTGATCTAGAGAGAACACATGGAGCTGGGAAACCAGGTTGAACTGGTCAAGAAAAGCTTCCTGAAATGTACAATTTTAAAAGTGGATTAAATGCGCATTAGAGAGAGAAGACAGACAGAAAAAAGGTGCATTAGGAAAAGGTCACAAAGTGGAAAACACTGCCAAGTCCAGGTGGACACAACCAAGTGTGGTAGGATTCCTAAACAATGTGGTCCCACCACCCTTCCCCCTCACAGGGGAGAGGGGGAAGCTTCTACCCTGATCCAACAAACTTGGTGACATTAAGAATAGAGAGCACAGCATTGCTAAGCTTTCCCTTTCCTCTCAAAAAGTCAGGATTCCAGATTTTGGGGTATAATTATACACATAAATGTGCTGGAAAGCAATCCAATTTTTAAAAATAACTCTGTAAGCCCAACAAAATGTATAACTACATCTGGCCGCTAGGCCACCATTTTGTAACTGTCAGTTGGTAACAAGAGTTATGAGACATCACAGGATGGCCCCACGTATGAGGCTCTGTAAGCAAGAGCCCAACACGCAGAGTTAGTCTCCCCATTAACCACACATCTGGCCATCAGAGCTGCTTTTGGGCCCAAGTCCAAGAGGTCTTTGGATCATCATCCAAGCAGAATGTGGAAAGAAGGTGGAAGACTGGGGGCCTCTGGTTGGAGAGGAAGAGCAGGCCAAGATCTCTCTCTGAGAAAAGCCTCACAAAGACCTAAGCTTTCTACTTTTATGGAAAGCTAAAGGAAAAACTTGGGTAAAAAGGGCTTACATCTAAAAGGCTGCTTGGGGAAACTGGGTGGCTCAGTCCATTGAGCGGCCGACTTCAGCGCAGGTCATGATCTCACAGCTCAGGAGTTCAAGGCCCACATCAGGCTCTCTGCTTACTGACAGCTCAGAGCCTGGAGTCGGCTTCAGATTCTGTCTGTCTCTCTCCCCACCCCTCAAATATAAATAAACATAAAAAATTTTAAGTAAATTATAAATGAATGAATGAATAAACAAACAAACAAATAAATAAATAAATAAATAAATTTTTTAGGAGGCTGCTTACAAGGACTAGTACTTGGAACCAAAACGAAAGATCATTTATCACGTTAGGTCACTGAAGATAAATTCCTTTTAGGCTCTGGCAAAACCTTTTACAGAAATACTCCCTCTTTCCTGGTACTCCTCAAACACCAGGAACACAAAGCTATACCTCTCCAGCCCAGGCTCTAGGGGAAGAACTTCTTATCAAGGGTGAAAAGAAAAACTTAGCTAACAAAGCAAGAAGGTTTGACTTGTCTCCAACCTTGAAAATGACTTTCTGAAGAGAAGCAGTCTGGGAGCCTTCCAAACTGATTTAATTTGTCCTTTCATCGCCTAACAGGAGGATACAAGTTTGCAATTTCTTTTGGCAAGCAAGTAACAAGCCCTTGGCTAGGAAGAAAAATACACTGTGGAGTCCCTGCCATCAGCCTTGTAACTCTTCCCCCCCCCCCCCCGCCTTGTAAGTCTTGGTCAAGTTAATCATTCTGGCCAAAGCTTCAGAAACTGCAAAATGGAGGGTGAGGTGGCCAGGGTGGCTGAGGAATCCTGACTGTGGCACCATCCGCCACCCACTCCTTCAAGCTCACAGAGGGACAGTGCCAGGAGATACCTTATAGGAAAGTATCAAGGGGAGCTAACTGCACAGTGCAGGGGTGCTGGGAACTTTCAACACTATGGATCAGACCTCAGTGGATACAGTCGTAACCACAGTAGCTCTGTGGTTCTGAGAGCCTTACATTACACACCCTTTTAATCCTCTCTGCAACCCCAGGGTATAAATGATTGCTACAGCCACCCCCACAGTACAGAAGAGGAAAAGAGAGGAAAGCGAAGCTCACTAACTTGCCCTGGTCTTTCTACCCTGCTCAGCCCCTACCAGGGTCCATGGAAGAAGGTGCCTTTTCCCTCTGCTCCAGGGATCCTACTCCATGCTAGGCTAACCTGATATTCCTTCTTCCTGAGGGATACACAAGGGACCACACACCCCTACTCAAAGCCCCACTGTCCAAATCCCAAACTGCCTGGTGCCAACCTTCGTGATGGATGAGGACAGACACTTATTCTTGGGCCACATCCTCAGGATTTTCACTGGAGCCATGGCCACAGTAGTTGGCTGCCAGCTCCAGTCTCTGCCAGGGTCCGCTTACAACAATACTCCAGTAGCCTAGATAGGCGGCCTAATTACAACCTTGCAGAAGATCCCACTCCCCTGCAAGGCTCCCAGAGTCAAGCCAGCTTGGGCATTCGAGGTTCCGTGTAACTTCTGAAAGGCCTGCACTTTGGATCTCATTACAGGCAAATCTTTTTAAGCACAAAAGGTCTACAGGTATTTTATCTACAGGACAAAATGAAAAGCTTATCAACATTTAGCTGCCCTTCTCTGTGGTGGGCAAATTCTTTTCACAGAAATAATTTTTCTAGCCCTGGAGCTAAATGTATAGCACGGTTCCATTTTTATATTTGATCAGTAGGACAAATTCTAATTTTAAGGTTCAAGGTTATAAGGCAGCTACCAAAGACACAGCCTGGATAAACACAGACACCACTTATTTATTCAACAGATACTAACTACAAAGCACCAATTCATTAAAACCTACCATGGGCCAGGAACTGCTCCAAATGCTTTCAAAGTAATGAATGACTCATTTAATTTCAACAACCTTATGAATTATGTGCCATCACTATCCGCAACATGCAGATGAGGAAACTAAGGCACAAAGAGGTAAATTAAGTTACCCGTGCTCCCCAGAGGGAGCAGCGCTATGTCTAGATCTGGGGATTCCGCCCACAGGGAGCATACAAACTTACCCAACTTGCTCTGCTCAACCCAGAAAAACTAAGAGCACCTTCTCTCAGTGCCTGACAAGTAGCAAGCTGCCTGTCTCTTCACAACCAGTCTTTGCAGAAAGAAGACCTGACCAAGAAAAATGCCACCAATGGAGGGAGTGGGCTCAGGTATATCAAACAGAAGAAGGAAAAGCAAACAAATCACACAAAATCCAGCAAGTCTCACTTTGAAAAGCACACACAGGTAAGAATTGTAATTTCTAGCCTAAAAACCAAATTGTGGAGGCCACTTTTAGGCAAGCAGGCTTGAGCAAAGGAATGCAGAAAGGGCCACAGTGACCACCAGGCTGAACACAGACAGGCCCATCAGGCGACCCACCCTGAAATATCCAGAGGCCCTAACCGACCAATGGGCTGCTTACAACCAGCCAGTTACCAAAAAAGGGAAAATTCCATATGTCACCAAACCTCTCATTTTCCCTCCTGAAAAGCTGCCTCCTTCCACTGCCTCTAAGCAGACAGCCTCTCCTCTCCCTCGCTGCATATTCAATAAACTGGTACCTCCTTTGTTCTGCCTCAAGTGAATTCTTTCACCTCCCTCATCCCCACAGGCTTCCACCTGATTGTTGCCCCGCATTTAGGGCCCCCATCTGATCAGGAGATACCCCATTTAGGCACCACACAAATCAGGGCGGTTCCTCCATCTAATTTCCATCCCTTTGTCTCTTTAAGGACACCTCTTTTAAGCCAAGGTGGTGGGTCACCGCCAAAGACAGTGTACTTCACCCAGTTATGCTTAGTCAGCTTCTCTGGGGCCCTCACTGTTGACCCTAAGGCAGTCATTTAATAAAGAATGAGGTCAAAGGTCCGTGGCACAGGCTTGCTTTTGGTCAGGAACCCTCTTCCCCATAACATCGGTAGGCTCATGGCCCCACAGCCTTCAAGTATTTGCCCCAAAGTCACTTTTACAATAGTATGAGCTTAATTCCCATATTTAAAATTACAGTCCCCCCATGTGGCAGGAATCTCTGTCCCTCTCCCTTGCTCTGGTTTTCCCTTTGGCACATCTCACCACCTCACATTTTTGTACCTATTTTATTGTGTATCTCTACCTATCAATACACAAACTCCAGAAACAGGGATTTGAGCTATTTTGTTTACTGCCTTCATCTCTAGGTCCTGAAGAGTGCTTGCATACGTGAGGCACAGAGATATTTGTTGAATAAGTCAGTAAGTACCCAAAAACGACACACACTTGTCTCTGACCCTCAGATCTCTCCCAACTGTCAGACTTGGACTGCAGCCTTCAAACTCCCCTTAAGGGAGAAATGGGGTGTTCCTCCCAAAGGGAGACAATTTGGCAACTAGATCCAGATTTCCCACAGGGTAGAACAGGCAGAGATGGAATCTGGAAATGATGAACTCTGTCTAGTCCTGGCTTCCAGGAAGGTATAAAGGAATAATAAAATAATAAATGATAAAAAAATAATAATAAAATAAATAATAAAATAAACAATAATAAAAGTAAACAAAAGTCAAGGATGGTCTTCTCAGCAGAGTGGGAAGCACAGCAATGAAAGACTGCTGTTAAGTAAGACAAAGATTAGTTTACGAAATTCCTTTCAGCAAAGTTATAAGTGCCTGATGGCGTGAAAAATGCCATGCGCTGGGTGAACGAGACTTGGTTCCAATTGAACCTCTGCCATTAACCTTTGGCCAAATCGCATCACTTTCTAGCCTCAACTATTATTGCCTCAGCTGCAGGATGGGATGGATCGAGTGGACTGGATTTTGGAGAAATTCTGACTGTAGAACTCATGGCCTGTTCCACTCTTTCTCCCCCCAAGGAAGAGATTTTACATTCCAAACACTGTATCAGGGAAGAAACTGCCCAGAGCCCTTGAAGGCTTGCAAATTTATCCCCAGAGAGACCCAACAGTTGCTGGCAACCAAGAAAGCTGATCTGAAACTTGGGGAATGAGGGACCCTTTCCTTGGACTCCAGGGTCCCTGGTTGCAATGTAAGAAGTTCACTTACCTTTCCTCTCAAGAGTGTCCCTGACCCAGTAAAAGACGACAGGTGGGGATACCCTGCCCAGAGCCTCCGCCTGCAATCCAGCCTACTCAAGCTGAACCTTGTTCTTCAGATTCCCACTGAGCCAGCAGCCAAGTCAGAAACCTGTTGTAGCCTGAGTACAAATTGCTGGGGAATTGCAAGATCCCCATGAACCAGGAAGGCTGTTCCCCCTGCCAAGGCTCCCTCTCTCTGAGGAACTGTGAGTACTACAAGCTCCATGAAGGTCAAGGTGGCAAGGTATGGCAGTCCCTGAACCATTTTATTAGCACATGAAAGACAGATCTTCTGTAAGGACAAGGAGACCTTGGTCTTAATGCTCCTGTAAGAACTGTGTTAGGAACTGACTGCTCTACCACAGGGCAATGTAAAAAGTTAGCTATGTCAGCTCTGAGCAGGCTGGGTAGAGGGGACCCCTCCAGTACCTGGAACAGTCTTTTCCAGAGAATGCTTTCAATCCTTATAGCCAAATCGCTGCCATACTTCAATGATGAGAACTGGATCTATATGTAAGGTTTTAAATAAGTGGTTCTCAGTTTCAAGATGCATTAGAATCATAGAAATGAGCTTTTAAAAGATTTAGAGAATATTTGAATCCAGTGGCTTATTGCTAGCCAATTCAAATGAAATCAGTCTGGTGTGGGCACCAGGCATTGATATGTTTCAAAAGTACCCTATGAGACTCATTGGCAAAACTATCTTGGAAAAGACTGGCAATTTCTACCAAATACAATTACACATATTTGTCCTACTACTCTACAATCCTCTTAAATATGTAACCAACAGAAATATGCATATGTTCCATCAAAAGACATGCAAAAGAATGCTCATAACAGTAAAACTCCTAATCACCAAAACTAGAAACCTAAGTGTTCTAGTTACTGGATGAGTAAATAGTAGCATATTCATATAGTAGAATACAATACAGCAATGAGAGTAAATGAACTACAACTACATGCAATATGAAATAATCTCAGAAACACAATGTTCTTTGAAAGAAGCCAGACCCAGAAGTCTTTATGCCATACAATGCCATTTATATAAAGTTCAAAAACGGGCAACATTAATCTACATTGTTAGAAGTCAGGTGAATGACTACCTTTGAGGCACCTGGGTGGCTCAGTTGGTTGAGTGTCCAACTTCGGCTCGAGATCTGAAGGTTCATGAGTTCGAGCCCCACATTGGGCTCTATACTGACAGCTCGGAACCTGGAGCCTGCTTCAGATTCTGTGTATCCCTCTCTCCCTGCCCCTCCTCTCCTCTCAAAAACAAATATTTCTTTAAAATGATGACTTTTGTTGGGGATGGTGACCGGAGGTTTAGGAAGGGAGGGCTTCTTGGGTGTCAATGCCATTTCTTGATCTGGGTGCTATTCAGGTAAGTTCAGTTGCAAAAAATTCATTGAGTTGTATACTTGTGATAGGCACACTCACTGTATGTATTAATGTTTAAAGTTTTTGGTTTTTTTTGAGGGGGGGGGGCAGAGAGAGAATCCCAAGCAGGCTCTGTGGTCTCAGCACAGACCCCAACAGGGGCTTAAACTCACAAACCACGAGATCATGATCTGAGCCAAAATCAAGAGTTGGAAGCCTCAGTGACTGAGCCATCAGGGCACCCCTGTATATATTCATGTTTAAATAAAAAGAAATAGTAAACAAAATCTTCCTCAGTGACTTCAATGTGAGTTAATATTGGGAACCATTGAAATAGATCTCAAGCACCTATCACTGTCAAAAAGATCATGAATCAATCATCCATGTATACATTAACTAATTTCTAATCATTAACAGAGCTAACATGTGTTGAACACTTATTACATGTCAGGAATAACTCTAAATGTTCTTCAGCTAAGAACTCATTTAATTTCTCCTAACAACTCAATGGTCTACATATTATCTTTATTTTACATCAGAGGAAGTGCTGGTATAGATAGGTTAACCAATTTGCTTACAGCCACATAACTAACTACTAAGGAAAGGTTTCTAGGTGTTTTGGACATAGACATAAACAAGACAATGCATGTATTTGCCTTTGTGGAGTTAAAAAACATATTTAACTTGCTCTCCACTCAACAAAAACGTACACATTGAGCACCTATTTTCAGTGGCCTGCCAAGAAGCAAGCCTAAATTATCTCTTCAACCAGTCTTTTTAAAAAGACTTTATCAGAAAAAGCCACTGGTAAAGGGAGTAGGTTTGACTGAAGGCAAACCAAAAGCAAAGTCAAGCAGAAACAATGTAATTCAGCATACCACATGTTCAAAAGCACTCAGATGTATTGTGACTTCCAGTCTAAAAGTCTGGAGTTTCTCTTTCCCAATGTGGAAGATTCATTACCATTTACTGTACATCTCACCTTCTTTGTCCACCATCTCTACCTTCCAGGAAAAATCATTTTGCCCCAGGATGATTTTCACTACCAGTGACTCCCTAATACACTCAAAAACTTTTTACTCGCAGAGTTGGCAGGTTTACAAGACAATTACTGTTGCCAACTATGGTAGTTATTAAATAACTGCGAAGTCAAAGGCCCCAAGATCAACCTCCCAGAGAGTCACACAAAATGTATCCTTTCCTCTTCTACTCTCATATTTTCTCACTAGTCACCTCCCAGACAAAAAGCAGCAGGGTGTACTTCTTGGGAGTAAGTCTGGCAATCACATCCACCAGTTAAGCATTTACATTTCCTATATAGGTAGAAAAAGCAGAGGCCAAATGCTACACAGAATAGTGTCAGGACTCAGGAGCCAAACTTGAAAGTAACTCTAGGGCCTGGATGCAGACAAGGGTATTATAGAGGAGCATGAAATTGAAGGGAAAGCAAAAGCTTATTGGGTTCCACTTAGCAAATGATGACTCAGGTGTAGTGGGAAAGCGATGGTTGGAAGAGGTCCCTCCGTCACTAATCAGTCTTGTACCCTTGTCGTTTTGTCACTCATTAATCTTACTAATTTGTCTCCTCAGCTCCGAATTACAGCGTAAGTGAGGAAACTGCATTTCTGAGTTCTGATATGGTGCTGCAGACAGTCCCAACCACTCTCTTCTGGCAGAGAGCCGTCAGCAGCTGCATTTTGCGGAGCACAGTCGGGCGGGTTAAGAAAACTGGTCCAAAATCCAATAGCCAGCCGGCCCAGCCATCAGGGAGCCCTTCTAGAAACGCGGACGGTGCCCAAATCCCCATTTTTTCGACTGCAGGGGATCGATCTTCAAGTGTGATGGGTTCAACACTACGTCCTCCCCCACGCTCCCGGCCAGCCTTACTCTTGCTCTACAAGTGTCCCTCCAGCAAAAAAATGGGAATATGGGGACCTGCATACTCTGCTCAGAACCCTCGCCTGCAGCCCAACATGCCCTAACAACAATGACAGGTGCTTACGCGGAGACCACCTTCCCGTTCAGGATTTCCGCCGGTGCCATGGCCTTTATTAGTCCGCTGCCCACGATGTACACCACCGAAACTGAGGATCCAGTAGCTCCACTGGCGCGCTGGCCAGCACAACCCACGTGCTTAGCGACCACCCCCGGAGATCATGCTACTGCGCCTGCGCCACCCGCCCCTCCCCACCTTCGGCCCCGTCGATGCGCATGCGCAGTCCGGAAGGACCTAGGCACTTCTGTAGTGAAGAGCCGGGATTTGGACTTCCGAAAGCCCCGGAAAGATGGATGAACTAGGTGATGAGCGACTAGAGGGAATGATTGGCTGGTGGAAGGCGTAGTTTCAGATTGCGCCTTCGGGTGGGGCAGGGAACTGTCCGAAGAGGGGTCTGGCCTCCAGGCCAGCTCTCCGTGGGCGGAGCAGTGGGCGGAGTCGGAGGGGCGATCTCGCGGGAGAACGGTTTCGCGCGCGCGGGAGTGAGGCGGGTCTCTGGGGCAGAATTGCTCCCTGGGGAAGGTGTACCCCGGGGGCTGAAGGCGCGTGGCTTCCCCGGGAGAGTTCCGCCGGTCTCCGCGCGGGGTACCTGGTGGGGCGCAGGGCTGGCCTGGGGCGGCTTCTTCTCGCCCACCGGCGCTGTCAGACTGGTGTGGGGCTTCCACCCCTATTCTGAGTCCGAGGGTCCGAATAGCGCCCGTAACCGTTTTGAAATCTCGGGTGACTCCTGCTCATCCAAGGTCGAAGCGCTCTGGGTGAGACCCCTCTGAGCTGAAGCGCCGCCAGTCCCCAAGCGGCCGGGGTAACCTCGGGGTCGGTCAGTGCAAGCAAGGAGGGTCGTCGGCTCAGCAAGCCTAATTTTGTCAGCTCCCCCGCGAAGATCTAGGGTTGGAGGGGACGGACGCTGCTTGAACTAGGCGCCAAGTGACCCAAGGAGGGGACACTCCCTCCCCGCAGGCTCCACTCCGGAAGCGGGATGGGGCGTTTGTCCGCTCAGCTCTAGAAACTAGCTGCGTTCTTACTGTGCGGTCATCCCGGTGTAGCTGTAAAGTTAAGTTGTTCAGATCACTTCCTTTATTTTTTACCCCCAGTTTTACCGAGAGATAATTAACATACAATCCATGTAAGCTTAAAATGTAGAATAATGATTTGATCCCCGTGTATGTTATGAAATAATTACCACAAGAGGGTTAGTTAACATCTCCATTCTCACATAATGACAGTAGTTTGTGTGTGACAATAACATTTAAGGTTTACTCCCTTAACTTTCAAGTGTATAATACAGTATTGATGGTTGTTGGTTGTAGTCACCATGCTGAACATTGGATCCCCAGAACTTACTCTTCTTAATCGCTGTAAATTTATACCCTTAGATCGTCCCATTTCCCCTACCCCCTGGCAATCACCATTCTATTCCTATGAAGTAGGCTTTTTAAGATCCACATATAAATGATATCAGTATTTTTCTGTCCCTTACTTCATTTAGCCTATGCCCTCAAGGTCCACGTTATCCTAAAAGGCAGGATTTCCTTTTTTAATAGTCTTGTGGGTAGGTGGGTTGGATTGTGTATACCATTCTCTTTATCCATTCTTCCATGGGAATAAGTTGTTTCCATATATTGACTATTGTAAATAATGCTTCGATGAACAGGAGGGTGCAGATACCTCTTTGAGATAGTGATTTTGTTCAGGTCATTTTGGATTGACCAAATATCTGGGTTTCTTATAAAACATCTTTTACAGTGGCATGCTTCAACTAATGGCAGAGCTCATCTTCTGACCTTTTTTCTTTTTTTTTTTTTTAATTTTGGGCTTTTGGTAGGTGACTTTGGCCTTATTCCTAAATTCCGAGGATATTTTACAGTAGCCTTATATAGAGAGTCAGAGAATCTCTTTTTTGTTTTATTAACAGTTTTATTGAGATATAATTTATATGCCATAAAATTCACCTGATTTAAGTGTACAACTGAATGATTTTTGGTTGATTTACAGACTTGTACAACCACCACCAGTAGAATTAAATTTATTTTGGTGAACTTTCTTCTAGCAATTGCATTTACTTTACCATTCTTAAAGTTTGCACAAGTAGACAAAATAGAAGTACAACTTAATAATACATAATATGGGGGTGCCTGGGTGGCTCAGTCAGTTGGGTGTCCAACTTTTGACCTCAGCTCAGGTCATGATCTCAGGGTTGTGAGTTCAGGCTCCGTGTTGGGCTCCATGCTGACCATGGAGCCTACTTAAAAAAATAATAATAGGGGCGCCTGGGTGGCTGAGTCATTTGAGCTTCCGACTTCGGCTCAGGTCATGATCTCACGGTTCGTGAGTTCGGGCCCCGCACGGGCTCTGTGCTGACAGCTTGGAGCCTGGAGCCTGCTTCGGATTCTGTGTCTCCTCTCTCTGCCCCTCCCCCGCTCGTGCTCGGTCTCTCTCTCTCTCTCTCTCTCTCTCTCTCTCTCTCTCTCTCTGTCAAAAATAAATAAACATTAAAAAAAAATTTTTTTAATAATATATAATATAGTGATGTAATGTAATATCTTAATATGAGGACCTCTGAACACATACCCTTATATTGTGTTTGACCTAAACAAGTAAAATTAAGAGGAAAATTGAAGCAAATGTTCCTGGTAAATTGCAGGTAGTGAAACTTTTGTGGCTTATAATACCAAGTACATATTGACTATTTCAGCTGTCTTATTTGCTGAGGAAGATGGCAAAACCCCAATTTACAGCTGGAGAAATAGACTTTGAAGGATAACTTGCCCAAAGCTGTATAGCTGTGCCTGGGACAGGCCCCAAACCTTGATGCTTCGTTTCTAAATATATTGTCTTTTCCACCTCAACAACCTGGTTTTCAATAAAAATATCTTTATGTGACCTATATCATTCATTCATTCATTGAACAAATGGTTATTGAGTGGCTACTCTGCTAACAACAAAAAATACTGGGGTGCCTGGGTGGCATCCAACTCTTGATTTCGGCTCAGGTCTTGATCTCATAGTTTGTGGGATTGAGACTCACGTTGGGCTCCGTGATGTCAGCGTAGAGCCTGCTTGGGATTCTCTCTCACTCCTTCTCAAAAATAAATACAAACTTAAAAAATTACTGCTCAGGGTGCTAGAGATACCATAGTGAAACAATGAATTTTCTGTCCCCAGCTAATATTCTGGTAACAAAACAATGACCAATTAAAGAAATATATGCTCTAATTTTAGATATTGACATATCATTTTTTAAAAATAGACAAGCTGAGAGGCGCCTGGGTGGCTCAGTCGTTTGAGCATCTGACTTCGACTCAGTCATGATCTCATGGCGTGTGAGTTCGAGCCCTGCGTCGGGCCCTGTGCTGACAGCTCAGAGCCTAGAGCATGCTTTGGATTCTGTGTCTCCCTCTCTCTCTCTGCCCCTCCCCTGCTCGCACTTTCTCTCTCTCAAAATAAATAAACATTAAATTTTTAAAAAAACAAAAAAAATAATAATAGACAAGCTGAGAGGTTGGGCAATGGTGGTTAAGAGGCAGGAAAGTACTGTTTTAGAAATGTGGTAAGAAAGGCTTCTCTGGGGAATCTGACTTGGGCAGAAACCTGTTTGAAAAGAAATTGGGGTGTAAGAGAGTGGATTTGGTTCGAGCAACTGGAAAGATGGAGTTGTCCTATATTGAATTGAAATAAGATAGCTCTGTGGCAGGAGCAGGTTTTGAATTTTAATTCAGTTTTAGATGTTTTCAGAGACTTCTTAGACATCCAAATGAAATAGATATTTAAGTCCATGAGATTAGATAAGAGCCCATGAAGGGAATGGATGTAGGTAGAGAAAGGACCAAGAACTGATCCCCAGGACATTTCAGTGTTTAGAATTCAAGAAGATGAGGAAGAACCTGGAGAGCAGATAGAAAAGCAAGGTTCAGGGGCACCTGGATGGCTCAGTCTTTTAAGCATCAGCTCAGGTCATTATCTCATGATTCATTGTTTCGAGCCCTGTGTTGGGCTCTGTAGGGACAGCTCAGAGCCTGGAGCCTGCTTCAGATTCTGTGTCTCCCTCTCTCTCTGACCCTCGCCTGCTCATGCTGAGTCTCTCTCAAAAATAAATAATAAACATTAACACAATTTTTTTAAGAAAGTTAAAGTTAAAGTTTTAAGAAAGTTAAAGTCCAGTGTGTTATGAGGAAAACCACGGAGGCATACCGCTTTAGAAGACAGGTAAAGAGTTTTATGGGAAAAGGGGTAACTCAAATATATTGCAAATTGGTCAGATCAGGTAAAGATTGAGAATCAATAATTTCACAGAGAATAGAAAGACAAAATATTTTTATTCAAATGATCTTAATGGCAGTTGCTTGAAAAAAATGCAACCTTTTGCAGAAGCTCCATTTGTTCCAACATTTTGAGGACAATCTGATACTATCTATCAGAAACTTAAATGTATGCTTTCTTTAACCTTGTAATTTCACTTGTAGGAATTTATCCTGGAGTATAAAAGTGTACAAATGTATAAGTGTTCCTCACAGTGTTCAGTAGTAAAAAAATCTTCATCAGGACGGATACAGTGGTTAAAGGAGCAATAGATATGTAATGGATGCATATTGATGTGTAAGATAGCTTTCACATTTTGTTAAATGATAAACTCAGGTTATTCAATAAAATGTATAATATGATTTAATTTATGTTAATATATGTAAAACAGGCCTTCTTTGATTATACTATCAAAAGCTGCCTGCCTACTCATTTAACTCATAACTGTCACATTAGCCTATTTTATTCACAACTCTTTATCACTATGTAAAATAATCTTATTTATATACTTGTTCACTTTTTCCACCAGAATATAAGCTTTGTAATACATTTCCTGTCTTGTTCATGCTTCTATTCCTGCTGCTTAGGGATATAATTTTTAAAACCTTGTTTTAGGGGAAACTTATATTGCTTATTTTCTAAGGTTAGTAATTAACTATTACTCTCATTCCAATGAATATCACTTTGTGCTGCCTCATTTTTAATATTTATAAATGAAGATAGTACAACAGTCATTCTCAACCCTAAAGCAACAGTAAAATTACTTGTGTAGCTTTAGAGGAAAAAAAGTTATGCATAGGCTCCAGTGTAGACCAATTAAGTCAGAATTTGGGGTGGGATCAGGGTATCAGTATTTTTTTAAAAGTTTTCATTGAGATTCTAATGTGCAGGCAGAGCTGAGAACCAAGAAGATGAGAAGATGACATTTAAAGTATAATCCCAATGATTCTGGTATCAAGAATACATAACAGGAAGACTATACTTTCAGGGAGCATTTCTTTTTTTTTTTTTTTTTTTTTTTTAATGTTTATATGAGAGCGTGTGCACGCAAGTGGGGGAGGGGCAGAAAGAGATGGGAACAGAGGATCTGAAGCAGGCTCCGCTCTGACAGCGGAGAGCTGAATGTGGAACTTGAACTCACGAAATATGAGATCATGACATGAGCCACCCAGGTGCCCAGGGATCATTTCTGTAGTTCATTACTAGAGAAGTTTCTCTGAACATGTAGAGTACTTACAACTACAGGGAGGAGGTGCAGTGTCCTTTCCTGAGTATGAAGCTGGCTTTGGTGTTGGTTTTACAGCTGCTTTTTACCCTTGGTGATGGTTCTTTTCCTCCTTTGAGCGATTAAGAAGAAAGGGACATGGTCTGGGTGGCTTCTTAAAAAAAAGAAAAAAGCATATTAGGGACATACTTTCTCTAGTGTAAAAAAGTATTTGCTTAGAATTAGAATATCAGTTTTGCAGACAAATCATCTTCTGCTTTAGAAATAGTAGATTGAATCAAATCATTTTTTCCTCTCAAAGTACTTCTTCCCTGAATGAGGTATTGGAGAGAAGTTTCACCTATTTCAAGAATTTCACAAAAGACCCCAAATTTTCTGGAAGGTTTACTTTCAGGGGAATCACTTTCTTCAGAGTTCTTAGGTTTACTAGTGCCTGATGAAAATCGCTTTGTGCTTTCACGTCATAAATTAGGGAAATAGTCATGGGCTACCTTACTGCATCCCTTTGGAAGGACTTTTCCCTTCCTTGGAGTTCTGTGATGCGTTCACCTAGAAACAGCTTCTTTGTTGTGCAAACATTCTACTGGCAAATCGTGCCAGGCTGCCACTCACCTTGGACAATTCAAGTTTCTTCTGGGAATTGAACTTAAATTCGGACTTTTCTCTTGTGTTTGATATGGTAAAAATGCATGGTTTTTACATTCTGAAGCATAGTGAAGTGTAACATACTGTATCTTTTCTCATTTGAAGTATTGATACATCTTTTAAATGAATAGAAAAACAGAATAGTCATCTAGGAACCTCTCATCACAGAAGAATTCTGTCATATTGCTCTATTTTGTGTAGTCTCCTAATACATTTTTATTATATAAGGTTAGTTTGGGACAACAGTACTATTACCCATATGAGTTAACTTTGTATTAAGGAATTTTTTTTTCTGTTGGGTTCTTTAGTTGTTCAATGTGTATTTTTTGTGCCTACCCTTGAGATGATAGAGATAAACCAGAAATAGATCCTGCTCTTAGGGACCTTTAATGCAGTAGGAGAGATAATATTTTTACATAATCCAACATTGAATGAGGTAACAGTTGAAAGGAAGGTGTAGATCATACACTACAAGAGTTAGAGAAAGAGATTACTCTTACCTTGCAGGAATTGGGGACTGAGGTGGTATTTGAACTGATATTGAAGAATTTATATGTTCATGCTTTTGGAGGTATAGTTTGGTCCACATAATAATATAGCCAGGTTTTTAGAAGCAATATGAATGAAACTCATTAAGTAACTTTGTTTTTAATAGAGCATAATTTTCATAAAATGTAAGGAAATAAAAGTAAAGGATAGAATTCTTTAAAAAAATTTTATATTTATATTTGAGAGAGAGAGACAGTGCATGAGCAGGGGAGGAGCAAAGAGAGACACGGAACAGAATCTGAAGCAGGCTCCATGCTCTGAGCTGTCAGCACAGAGCCCGTCATGGGGCTTGAACTCATGAGCCGTGAGATCATGACCTGAGCCGAAGTCAGATGCTCAACCGACTAAGGCACCCAGGTGCCCCTAGATTTCTTACAGAGATGTTTGTCTCCACTATCATTTTTGTTCCAGAATTTAGGAGCTATTTATTCTCCCTTTTCATTCACCAAAACTTAAGTTGTTTTTCAATTCTCTTCTTTGGTTCTTAGAAAAGGAATGTAGTAATGATTGTAGGTATTAAATGATAAGAATGAGGAAAACACTAAAGTCTCATTAGAGATATTTGCACTTTATTTATTTTTTAAGATTTTATTAAGTAATCTCTACACCCAACATGGGGCTTAAACTCACAACTCTGAGATCAAGTCACATGCTGCACCCACTGAGCCAGCCAGGTGCCTCAGAGATACTTGTACTTTAGTAATTGCCTTAAATATCAAAAGAATGAAATAATACAGGAATTTCAAAATGGATTTCAGGGTTAGTGAATAAAATCAGGCCTTCATGCTTTCTGTTCCATGTTATTCAAGTCACACATCTTGAATTTTTTTTTTTTCTCTGTGAAAATGCCTTTAATCTAGGAAAGTTTAATTTCCTGGGAGATACCAACCAGCCAAAGAAACACATATCCCACTTACATGCAGCCCTCTGGCCTTCAGTTTTTCTAAATGTGGCTTTCTCCTCCCCTTCCCTCATACATCCCCTGATCTTAAAAAAGAAATCTCCTTTTCTTAATAAAGAAATCTCTTATTGTCTAATAAAATGTGAACATTAATTTGGAAGATGGCTTTCCACTCTTGCCTTTACTTTAACGTTAGAAAAGAAAGATAATATATGAAGTTGAACTGAGTAGGGAATATGGATTTAAGGCAGTACTCAAGTTCTTGGGAAATTGAATTTATGAAAATTATAGTGTAAAGTTACATTCTGCTGAGGCAAAAAGAGCACTCTGAGTTATCAGATGCTACATTATGAACTCATGTTAGACTTTTTATCTTTTGGCTGAATCCAGAGGGATATAGTTAGGGATCCTGATAGATAGAGAAACTGAAAATGAAGGCTATTTGCAAGTCTTATTTCCATAGATATGATTCATAAGTAGCATTTAAATATGATATGAGCACATATATATACATTAGCAGGCTGTTTCCACCAGTTACAACTTAAACCATGATTTGATCTTTAGAAGGTAGATCTGCCTTGTCTCCCAGCAACAGGCTCAGCAGGCATCTCCTTCTCAAGTCTGGCTAAGGTGTGTGGATCTGAAGTGGAACCTTCCTAAAGACATTGTTATAGATGCTGGGCATACCTCAGCAGCAATTCCTGACTGCTCTGTGCAGACTCTCCTTGGAAGCACCTCGGATCACCATTACTAGATCTGTTTCATGCTTCTTTTATTTCCAACATGTCAGGCCCTCTCCAGTTTTTAAACCACTCAAATCCAGGAAGCCTTGCTACTGGCCGAAGCAAAGGGCTCCACGAGGCTAAGCCATCAAAAGCCAAGCATCTATCAACTCACACATCTCAGAAAAATAGCCCAGTGGTGAGTTGTACGCTGGCATTTATTTTTTTGCCCTGTTCTTAGAAGACAGAGGTACAACAACTCCTGCACAGTTGAGGGCCAGGAGAAAGGAAAGTCCAGTTCTGTTTGCCCACCTGCCTGTGCGAGCACCCTTTTATGTCTTTGCTAGTGACTGATCTAAGATGTGAGGTCAAATGAACTCTCATTTCTTTTGATTCCCGGCTTGACTCTAGAATAAGGAACAGTGAAGCAACTAAATCTAATGGAACCTCAAAGTGGATTTTGTTTATATTTGCCTTTTTGGTGGTTCTGACATTTCACTGAGGCCCAATAATCCCAAAACAATATAAAAATAGACTCTAACGGGCCTCTGAATTAATTTGACCCAACTCTATCATTTTCCAAATTAGGAAACAGCACTAGAGAGGCCACAGTGATTTGGGGGCAGAACTAAGTAGTCTTGAGTCCTGTTACCTTTTACCATATTCCCTCCACATGCACCATATTACCTCCTTGGTTTACAGCCTTGTTTTATTAGGGCTAGACCCTAATGAGACTCTTTCTGAAGGTTACATATCCTCTTGGATCAGTTGATGTCCCTTCCATTGATGTTTTTAAGATCACTAGAAAGATCCACCTTGTCTTTAGCATACAGCTCTTCGGGGATGAAGTCTGAGCTTGGGATGAAAATGCAGACTAGCGTAGTTTATTTCCTACTCCCCATATTGGGGTTAAATGAGAATCACAAGCTTAGTTGCTTTGCTAGGAGAAGAAATGTTTTACAGTAAAAATAAGTTGTGGATGAATGGATAAAGAAATGTTACATATACATGTATATACACACGTACCCATTGCACAGATTTATATTTGACCCCCCCCCCCCAAGTTGCTTCACTTCTTCTTTTAAAAGAGATCAAACTTGACTGGTAACAGTTGACGACCATTGTGTAACTTTTGATCCCATCCCCAGCTCTTGGGACGGATGATATAAAAAATTTAACAAGATCAGACATCAACCAGTAAGAATCTTTGCCATTCCTAGCACTGGGGCAGGCCTTGGAGTTTCTGCTGTTGAGCATTAGGTATCTTGGATACTAGACTGAAGTGGGGTGAGCACCCCCACGGTCTGGGGTGGTGAGATATGGAGGTGTTAGGGAAGCTGCTATATATTTTTTTAACTATTTATTTTGAGGTGGGGGGAGGGGCAGAGATTGAGAGGGGGAGAGAAGCCTAAGCAGGCTCTGCACTGTCAGCACAGAGCCCAGTTAGGGGAAATGTGAGATCATGACCCCACCTGATACCAAGAGTTGGACACTCAGCCGACAGAGCCACTCAGGTGCCCCAGGCAGCTGCTATTATAAACCTCTGTGAAAGTGTTATTTGGCCATCTTGGGCCTTTTTTTTTTTTTTTTTTTTTTTTTTTTCATTTTGGGAGAGAACTCTTGTGAACTAAGTGTATATATAATCTTTATGTTCTTGCATATATATGAAGGCTTTTAATGTTTTAGGCATTTAAAAAATTACATAAATGGTATTCTAGACATAACTTTCTGCCATGCTATTTGCACTCAATCTTATGTTTTTGAAAGTTGTTCTTTTTGATTCACATTAGTTTAGTCTGTGAACGTTAACTGCTGCATAGAATTTCATTACAAATTAATATATCACATTTTTTATATATTTTAATTTCTGTATATATACGAGCCGCAGTTGCGTATTCTTTTACGGCATGCCTCCTTATCCATATCTTTTAAACTATGAAATAAAAAGTTTTCAAACTGTATTTGAAAGAACTATATACAAAAAATAAATTGTAGGTTGTATATTGCTTATTTTTATGAACCAAAAGCCTAACTGGAAATAATAGTTATTATTTTTATTTTTATTATTGGTGTTTTAAGTCTCAGTGATACTGCAAGGAAAAATAATGCTTATTTTTTGTACATGACTTTCTTAAATCCTGAAAGCTAACTATATTAGCTTTAGTCTTAAAAGGGAATAAAAAGACTGGGACACCTGGGTAGCTCAGTTGGTTAAGTGTCTGACTTCGGCTCAGGTCATGATTTCACGGTTTGTGAGTTGGGCCATGCGTCGGGCTCTGTGCTGACAAGTCAGAGCCTGGAACCTGCTTCGGATTCTGTGTGTCTTTCTCTCTGCCCCTTCCCTGCTCATGCTCTGTCTCAAAAATAAATAAGGATCTAAAAAAAAAAAAAAAACTAAAAAAAAAAAAAGAGGGAATAAAAAGAAATATTCCTTGTTTAAAAAAAAATAAATCTTAGTGAGATTGAAGTGTACTAGTCTACGGCCATACCACCTTGAACGCTCCTGATCTCGTCTGATCTCGGAAGCTAAGCAGGGTCGGGCCTGGTTAGTACTTGGATGGGAGATTGAAATGTACTAAATAAGATAGCTAGCACGTTTTAA
This sequence comes from Acinonyx jubatus, assembly GCF_027475565.1. NCBI lineage: Eukaryota > Metazoa > Chordata > Mammalia > Carnivora > Felidae > Acinonyx > Acinonyx jubatus. The sequence continues at coordinate 108,486,323 of NC_069386.1, read as the reverse complement.
TCAGTTTACTCTCATTTTGGATCTCGGGTATGCTGTCAAGTTACTCATGTTAGTTCATGGTATATTGTCATCTTTCTGTGTAAGGTTGTGCTTTGCTTTTTTCCCCATAATCTCCATTTGTATCCCATTTCAATCTAATATATTTGATATATGCCTTTGAATATGTATACACATCTTTTAAAAATACGTGGCTTTGTTTTGTGTATGGATTTATTTTCAAAAATACGACATGCTTAGAAAATTACAAAATGTATACACACGATTAGATAACGAAACAAATACCTATGAACTTACTCCCTAGTTTCACAGAACATTGCCTTATCCGCTTCCTGTGTGCCCCTTCCTAACTAAATCCCTTTCCTCCCACCTAAACCTCAAAGTAGTAGATGTTTTGAATTTTGCATCTGTCATTCCTTGTTTCTTTTCCTAGTTAATCACCCATACATGTATCCCTAATCCATATTTTTATCGGTTTTGAAAGTTGATTTGAATTGAATTATACTGCTTTCTTTTGTTACTTCTTTTGCTTTGTTTGTGTTGATGCAGTTATTAATAATTACGACAGTTATTAATAATTTTGGGGTGTCTGGGTGGCTCAATCAGTTGAGCACCTGACTTTTGATTTTAGCTCAGGTCATGATCCCAGGGTCATGGGATCCAGCCCTGCATCAAAGAGATTCTCTCTTTCTTGGGGCACCTGGGTGGCTCCAGTCAGTTAAACATCAGACTTTATAGCTCAGGTCATGATGTCAAGGTTTGTGAGTTTAAGCCCCATGTTGGGCTCTGTGCCAACAGCTCAGAACTTACTTTGTATCCTCTGTCTCCCTCTTTCTCTGCCCCTCCCCTGCTGGTTCTCTCTCTCTCTCTTTTCTCTATCTCTCAAAATAAATAAACTTAAAAAAAAAGATTCTGTCTGTCTTTCTCTGCCCCCTCCCGTTTGTGTGTGCTCTCTCTCTCTAAAATAAAAAAATAATAAATGAAAAATTAATTTCCATCATTATGCAGTATTTTATTGTATGAAATAAATTATTTACCTATTATTTACCTATTAAACTCTTAGTTGTCATGTGGTTTTTCACTTTTTTGCTTCAACTAGTGTCGGTAATCTTTGCTTTTAACTAGAAGGATTAGTTCATTTACATTTATAGATATTACTGACTATTTGGATGTATATCTGTCATTACATTATGCATATTCTTTTTTTTTTCAATGTTTATTTATGTTTGAGAGAGAGAGGGTGCAAGGCGGAGAGGAGCAGAGAGAGAGGCAGAGGAGCTGAAGCAGACTCTGAGCTGTCAGCACAGAGCACATCATGAGGCACGAACTCAAGAACTATGAGATCATGACCTGAGCCGAAGTCAGACACTTAACTGACTGAGCCACCCAGACACCCCACATTATGCATACTCTATTGTCCCATTATATTTCTGTTTCCTTTTCCTTCCTCTTCTCGTGCCAAAAACTGATTATGTTTTTGTTTTGTTGCATTTATTTTTTCATTCCATTTTTTCCTTTTCTACCAGTTAAAAAAATTTTTTTAATGTTTTTACTTATTTTTGAGACAGAGAGAGACAGGGCATGAGCAGGAGAGAGAGAGGGAGACACAGAATCCGAAGCAGGCTCCAGGCTCTGAGCTGTCAGCACTGAGCCTGACATGGGGCTTGAACTCATGGAGTGTGAGATCATGACCTAAGCTGAAGTCGGTTGCTTAACTGACTGAGCCACCCAGGCACCCCATCCTTTTCTACTAGTTTAAAAGTTATATGACTACAGTTTTAGTAGTTATATTAACTATATTACATTATATACTTAACAAAGCTAACTGAAATCTTTGTTAACTCCTGAGAAATCTGAAGCTTTTATACTGCTTTAAACTATTTTTCTCCTATCCATGTATATGCATTTTTTTGTCCTGCATTGATTCTATTCTTTATTTTCAATCCCCTAAATCCTATTTTTAAAATTACTTAATGCTTATTTAAATATATCCACATATTTACTATTATTTTTTACTATTCTTGCTTGTATTTTAGACTTTGTAAGTTAATTTTCTATGTGAAATCTATCCTTTAGAATTTTCTTAAATGAGGACATATTGGTAAATTCAGTTTTTGTTTCTCTAAAATGTCTTTATTCTACCCCCCTATTAAAACATAATTTCATTCAGTATAGACTTATAGCTGCCAGTTACAATATATCCTTGATTTGAAGAATTGCTACTATTTTACGCACTATTATAAAGTTTAAAAATGTTGCCACCTAAACTACCCACTATATGAAATGGCACCAACTTTAGATGCATCCCAGTTGCAGAGACTTGACAAGTTGTGTCTCTTAGAATCGGTGGAAATTTTTCTTAGCTATCATTTTGCAGTTTTCAATCTTCTGTATTATTGTTGAGAAGTCACTCACCAGTCCAACAGCTATTTCTTTGTAACTACCTGTCCTTTCTAATTATCTGCTTTGTAGATATTTCTTTGATGTTCTGCAATTTCATTATGAGTGTGTAGGTAAGGAATTCTTTTTATTTACTCTTCTTGGGATCTGCTAGACCACTTAGATTGGTATCTTTCAACAATTCTGTAAAATTCTCAGACATTATGTTTTTAAATAATGCCTCTTCCTGTTCTTTAAATTATAAACTTCTTGAACTCCAAATAGACATATGGTAGACCACTTCATGTTGTTTCTGTGCCTTTGAACTCTCTTTTATATTTACCATTTATTGTTTCCTGTATGCTGTCCTCTTGTTCCTTCCTATAAATCCGTTTATTCTTCAACTAGGCCTAATCTGTTTTTTAACATGTCCATTCCATTTTTAAATTAAAATTATACTTTTAATTTCTAGAAATCTTATTTGGTTGTTTTTTTCCATGACATTTATTCTTTGTGATCCTGTGACTTATTTATATTTTCCAAATTCCCTTTACTTTCTTTCTTTCTTTCTTCCTTTCCTTCTTTCTTTCTTTTTCTCAGAGTGGTGCCCGATGTGGGGCTCAATCCCACAACCCTGGGACCATGACCTGAGCCAAAATCAAGAGCTGGATGCTCAAGTGACTTAGCCACCCAGGCAGCCCTCTTATTTAAAAAAAAAAAAAAAAAAAAAAAAAAAAAATTTAACGTTTATTTATTTTGGAGACAGAGAGAGACAGAGCATGAACGGGGGAGGGTCAGAGAGAGGGAGACACAGAATCTGAAACAGGCTCCAGGCTCTGAGCTGTCAGCACAGAGCCCAACGCGGGGCTCAAACTCACGGACCGTGAGATCATGACCTGAGCCGAAGTTGGCTGCCCAACCGACTGAGCCACCCAGGTGCCCCTCTTATTTTTTTATTAATGTTTTGTTTTGAAGTAATCTCCATACCCAACCTGGGGCTCAAACCCACAACCCCAAGATCAAGAGATGCACGCTTTACCGACTGAGGCAGCCAAATGCTCCTTTTTTATTTCTTTAAATAGTTAAACATAGTTATGTTGTATTCTCTTGTGCGATTCTGTTTCCTAGTATCTTGGTAAGCATAAAATTCTAAAACCTGGTAACTTTAGAAAAATGTATTTTGTTCTTTAGCACATTAAGCACCATGTGATAGATTTATATGTTTTTTTAGAGATTTATGTTAATACATGTTTCTTGGTTTTATTTGAGTCATATAAACTTTGTTCTTAACAAAAATTGTACTAATTACAATTACACTTTGCACACCCTTTTGACAATAGGAGGAGATACTGTCATACAGGTAAATACTCCCTAAGTTTTACCCTCCATATAGGTGTGGAAAAAACAAAATTGACACTGATTTACTAAAATCAGATTTTAAAAAATCAATTTGTATAATAATAAAATGCATAGGAATTGATTTGTAACCAAAAATAAAACAAATACATACTGGTCATTCTTTCATCAATGTCTTTCTAATAGTTCACGTCTCTATAAAGGTTTTATTGGACGTGATTTAACGTTTCCCCAGATATCTCATATGTGTTGTCTTGATTCCTATACTCTTAGAAATTATATTTATTTAGATAAATAATATGGGCTACTTGCTATTTTCCTGAGACCTATTGCATTTGTTATCCCAGCACCTCAAAATAAATATTTTAGAGTTGTATTCTGTTTAAAGCTACTTAATTGCATTTGTGTGAGTTCAAACATTGTTGGTTTTGATCAATAGGGCACATGTTCAGTTAATTAATTTGCAGTTTCTCTTTGTAGGCTTGTTTTGATCCACCTGTTAAAACGGTTCCCACCAAGAACCCAATGATGTACAAGAAAAGAGCAGCTGACCCAGTCTGTCCTGACCTTACTGCTTTGTTGGTGAAAAACAAGACTCTTTTAGCTGAGGTATAGGGATTATCTGAAAATAAAGTGCCAAGGGAAAATGTATCCTCTGTAAAAGTAAGGAGAGAAACTTTTTTTTTTCAGAGACAGAGAGAGAAGGGAATGCACGTGGAGGCGGGGCAGAGAGAGAGGGAGAGAGAATCCCAAGCAGGCTCCGTGCTATAAGTGTGGAGCCCTAAGTGGGGCTCAGACTCATGAGCCATGAGATTGTGACCTGAGCAGAAATCAAGAGTCAGACTAAACAACTGAGCCACCCAGGTGCACCATGGAGAGAAACATTCTGATAAGGGATTCATAACTCAGTTGTGCTTTTTTTTCTCAATATTGAACTGTCTTATTACTGAGGAACACTAATTTAGACCCAAATCTGTTTGCTTTTTTACCAGATAAATCCTTTTGAAGATGGTACATAGTTAGATACTTTTGAGTGGACCACTGAATGCTATAGTGTTAAAATCGTGCTAGGAACTGCCATGCTCAAAATTTATGTAAAAATACTAATCAATTAATTACATGTGTTATGTGTTTTTTAATGGAAAGATTGAGTTCCTATTTAAAACAGCACCAAATGTCAAATATCCACTAGTCTTATATAATACTTGAGGAGACATCTGAGTAACGTCAACAGATGAAAAAGAAAGAAACCACATTTGTAGAAAATGCCTTGACTTTTCCCTTAACACCAGGTGATGAACTAGAGTGTAGTAATTTTTTTTTAGTATTTATTTTTAAGAGAGAGAGAGAGAGAGAGAAAGAGAGCAAGCATGAGCGGGGGAGGGGCAGAGAAAGAGGGAGACACAGAATCCAAAGGAGGCTCCGGGCTCTGAGCTATCAGCACAGAGCCCTACGCAGGGCTCGAACCCACGAGCTGTGAGATCATAACCTGAGCTGAAGTTGGGCGCTCAACTGACTGAGCCACCCAGGCGCCCCAAGAGTATAGGAATTCTTTAGTTGAGGTCAAGCACCCTCAGGCTATTTGTTGCAAGAGAGTCTCCCAGATAACCATGATTGAATCTCAAGGGCCACTATCATTGTTAAGGTACTGTGATGTGGCTGTTTATGCCTGCACTGTCTCTATGGTTACCTTCAAGTAAAATATTCTGAATGCTTATATTGTGGGACACTGACCAGCCTTTCAAGTAAGTAGCTATATATGGCGTGTGCATGAGTTTGCTAGGGCTGCCGTAAGAAAGGAGCACAGTCTAGATGGCTTAAATAATAAAAATTTTTCTCATAGTTCTGGAGGCTGGAAGTCTAAGACAAGGTATCAGCAGGATTAGTAGTACTCCTTCTCCACCTCCTTCTTCTCCTACCAATACTGCAACTGCTACTTCTCCTCCCCCTCTTCCTCTTCCTCTCAGATTTTTTGCCACATAATTGACATGTAACATTATGTAAGTTTGGGATGTACAATGTGATGTGGTTTTTTTTATAAAATTTTTTAATGTTTATTTTTGAGACAGAGAGAGACAGAGCACGAACGGGGGAGGGGCAGAGAGAGAGGGAGACACAGGATCCGAAGCAGGCTCCAGGCTCCGAGCTGTCAGCACAGAGCCCGATGTGGGGCTTGAACTCACAGACCGTGAGATCGTGACCTGAGCCGAAGTCAGACGCTTAACCAACTGAGCCACCCAGGTGCCCCTGTGATGTTTTGATGTACATATATTTTGCAAAATGATGATCGCAGTAAAGTTAGTTAATACCTCTATCACCTCACATAATGACTGTGTGTGTGTGTGTGTGTGTGTGTGTGGTGAGAAGGTTCATTTCTTCTGAGGCCTCTTTTCTTGGCTTATAGATAGATAGCCATCTATTCTCTGTGTCTTTATGAGGTTTTCCCTCTGTATCTGTGACCAAATTTCCTCTTCTTTTTTTTTTTTTTTTATGTTTATTTTTGAGAGAGAGCATGTACAAGTGGGGGAGGGGCAAGGGCCGGGCGGGAGCTGGGGCAGGAACAGAGGATCTGAAGCAGACTCTGTACTGACAGCAGTGACCCCTATGTGGGGCTCAAACTCACAATTATGAGATCATGACCTGAGATGAAGTCAGACACTCAACCAACCGAGCCACCCAGGCACCCCTAAATTTTCACTTCTTTCTAAGAACATCAGTCATACAGGATTATGGCCTACCCTAAAGATCTCATTTTAACTTAATTACCTCTTTAAAGATCCTGTCCTCAAATATAGTCACATTCTGAGTCACTAGGGGTTAGCACTTCAACATGTGAAATTTTGAGAAGACAAAACTCAGCCTACAACAGGGGCCTGATTCCTTGAACCTTCTTTTCTGCTTTCTCATCTACCAATAGTCTGACTCCAGGTTTTATTGAAACATATGGATAAAGAGGGGCGCCTGGGTGGCTCTGTTGGCTGTGTCCAACTCTTGATTTCGGCTCAGATCATGATCTCACGGTTGGTTCATGAGTTTAAGCTCCAATCGGGCTCTGAGCTGACAGTGCAGAGCCTGCTTGGGATTCTCTCTCTCTCTCTCTCTCTGTCTCTCTCTCTGTCCCTCCCCTGCTCACACTCATGCATGCTTGTTCTCTCTCACAAAATAAATAAACATTAAAAAAATAAATAAATAAACATAGGGGTGCCTGGGTGGATCAGTCGGTTAAGTGACCAACTTTGGCTCAGGTCATGATCTCATGGTTGGTAAGTTCAAGCCCCATGTGGGGCTCTGTCTCTCTCTCTTTCTCTCTCAAAAATAAAATTTAAAAAAACATGAAAAAAATAAATACACAGGGGCGCCTGGGTGGCTCAGTCGGTTAAGTGTCCAACTTCGGCTCAGGTCATGATCTTACGGTTTGTGGGTTCAAACCCCACATCAGGCTCTGTGCTGACAGCTCAGAGCCTGGAACCTGTTTCAGAGTCTGTGTCTCCCTCTCTCTGCCTCTTCCCCACTCTCACTTTGTCTCACCCTGTCTCTCAAAAATAAATAAATGTAAAAAAATTTTTTTAAATAAATATACAGATATATAGATAAATATATTTCTTTCAATTCTATTTATTCTAAATTTTTCCCTCTTTTAGTATATGGAGGTGAATAGAGATTAAATTTAAGTGGAGTTTATATAAATGCAATCCATTTTATGACACTGGAGAGATTTCTTAATTTGTCTTTTTTTTTTTTTTTTTTCCCCACAGAAAAACATAATGCCAAATCCCTGAAAACCTCAGCAGTTTTAGTATGGGTAGCATTATTGTTCTTGTCCGCAGTATAACTTACTACTAATATTTAACAAGTTAGGGATTTAAAAAAATTTTTCTTTAGTGTTTATTTATTTTTAAGAGAGGGACAGAACATGAGCAGGGCAGGGGCAGAGAGAGAAGGAGACCCAGAATCTGAAGCAGGCTCCAGGCTCTGAGCTGTCAGCACAGAACCTGACGCAGGGCTGGATCTCACAAGCTACGAAATCCTGACCTGAGCCCAAGCTGGACACTTAACCAACTGAACCATCCAGGTGTCCCTTGGGATTTTTGATAATTCACATTTGGAGTCGATTAAGGTTTATCTATGCCTAATTCATAAAGAAGGCTTTTAAACCAAATTGTCAACAAAAGATCATAGGTTTTAAACCTTCTCTAAAGAAAATATATAAGTTATTTTCAAGAATTTCAAAGTACTTTTTAAAAGCAATTCTCTACATGTACATAAGTCATTGGTAACTATAAGTATGTTTAATCTATTTATCAAAACACATATGAAAGGCTCTACAAGATATCATTTTGACTTGGTTTTTGATAGTATATGTATTAAAAAGTATTCCGTATCACTTATTGGGATTTTCTGAATTTAATAAAAATTGGTGACTATTATTGCATGGTTTCCCAGTGTTAAAGTTATTTTAATGTTTTACTTATTTATTTATTTTTGAGAGAACACAAGCAAGGGAGAGGGAGAGAGGGGGGGACAGAGGATCCAAAGCGGGCTCTGTGCTGACAGCAGTAAGCCATATGTGGGGTTTGAGCTCACAAACACATGAGGAACCTTGAGATCGTAACGTGAGCCGAAGTCAGACGCTTAACCAACTGAGCTACCCAGGTGCCCCTAAAGTTATTTAAAAAAAAGAGTCCAGTGATTTCAACAGAGTATCTTCAACATGAATCATGTTTCTCTTTTCCAGTAACCTATTATTTAATTCCACAGGAACATAATTGTCTTGATAAGCCAGTTTATTCTCTTCACTGCATGCATTTAAATTTTTTTGTTATCATCAACTTCATTTCTTTGTGGGACATTATCATGTGTTTCTGCCCAATAATGGAGGCACAGGTGCAAGAAGGGCTATATTTAAGAAAAGCCAGATATAGAAGTGATGAATATTAAAGTATTCAGTTGGTGATTGTATTGTCTAATTTAGGCATTGTGATATTGAACTAAAACTCTTGCATAGTCAGGTACACTGCTGTAGTGATAAACAGGAGTTAAAGAACTTGTAAAAAATGTTACTAATATGGATAATAAGGCCTGGTGTCCTAAAATAAATTTAGTGTGTTTTGCCAGTATTTTTAGTTTGATTTTTCATAGAAATTTTTATTTGTGAGGGCAATATGACTGTGTTCATGCCGATAAGATGCTTTTCTTCCTTTAGCTTGGTAATAAGGCAAATAGGAGAAACCTGGTAGATACAGCTAGTTCTGGAGGGGGTGAATGTAAATTTTCCTGCTAAGGAAAACTATGTCAGAACCCATTATTATTAATTTTAAAATTGAAAATTTTATGGAGATAATTGAAGAATCATTTGCAGTTTTTTTTTATTTTTTTTTAACATTTATTTATTTTCGAGACAGAGAGAGACAGAGCATGAACGGGGGAGGAACAGAGAGACAGAGGGAGACACAGAATCGGAAGCAGGCTCCAGGCTCTGAGCCATCAGCCCAGAGCCCGACGCGGGGCTCGAACTCACGGACCGCGAGTTCGTGACATGAGCTGAAGTCGGACGCTCAACCGACTGAACCACCCAGGCGCCCCTATAATGTTACATCTAATTTGCCCTTTTCCCTCCTCTCTTACTAGTTCATAAGGATCTTATACAGCCTATTAAGAAATTTGAACAAATTAGGTTAAATCAAAAGTTAATTGACCCCTGGGGCACCTGGGTGGCTCTGTCAGTTAAGCATCTGACTTGATTTCAGCTCAGGGCATGATCTCACGGTTGGTGGGATCCAGCCCTGCGTGAGGCTCAGCACTGACAGTGAGGAGCCTGCTTGGGTTTCTCTCTCTTGCTCTCCCTCTGCCCCTCCCCCCACTCATGTGAGCTCTCTCTCTATATATTAAAATAAACATTAAAAAAAAAAGTTAACTGACCCCTGAATATTAGCAGTACCTCAATTTTCTCCATCTAGTGAACTTTCTTCACTTATCAGATAGAAGAGCAGAGGTTTAAAAAATGATACCAAGGGGCACCCGAATGACCAGTCAGTTGAGCAGCTGACTCTCAGTTTTGATCTCAGGGTCATGGGATCAAGTCCTGCATCAGGCTTCCCCCTGAATATGAATCCTGCTTAAGATACTCTCTCTCTCTTTCTCTCTCTCCATCTGCCTCCTCCCCCACTTGCTCTCCATTCTAAAATTTAAAATTTTTTATTTTATTATTTAAAAATTTTTTAATGTTTATTTATTTTTGAGAGAGAGGGAGAGACAGACAGAGTGCAAGCAGGGGAGCGGCAGAGAGAGAGGGAGAGAGAATCCGAAGCAGGCTCCAGGCTCTGAGCTGTCAGCACAAGGTCTGACACAGGGCTCAAATGCACAAACCGCGAGATCATGACCTGAGCCAAAGTCAGATGCTCAACCAACTGAGCCACCCAGGCGCCCCTAAAATAAAAAAAAAAATTTTTTTTTTAATGCTACCGAAAGATAAATAAGTCACCTGACAGCAGCCATGCACTCTGCCTCTCCAATCTCTTTTTGGTCTTTCTCAGCAGTTTGTGGCTGTCTTCTGTTGCTTCCTCTCTCGCAAGCCATCACTCTTGCTTCTCTTCATAACTTTATGATCTTTTCTTTCCTTTATTTGCTTTAAAATAATATATAGTCAATATAAGCCTCATTCTTTCTCCTGACTCTCCTATCCAACCATTTCACTGATGAGCACAGATAAGGCCGGGAAACAAGTGGTGTAAACGTAGCTTTTTAGGAGAGAGGCCTCTGAACACACTCCCCTTCACAACCAACGTAAAGTAACACGTCTATGGCCAAAGCATTTAGTATTTCTTTTCTGCTAGGCATCATAGAATTCATTATTGGTGTGATTTACTCTCACAACAAAATTTGAACAACTTTAATGTTGATGAGAATAAAATTGCTTATTCTAAACCCTATGTGTCATTTTAATGGTTTTTGTTGTTGTTGTGGTTGTTGTTGTTGTTTAATTATGCTGCTTCAGGAGTCCCTGGGTGGCTCAGTCGGTTAAGGGTCTGACTCTTGATTTAAAGGCTCAGGTCATGATCTCAGTGTTCATGGGATCGAGCCCCACGTGGGCTCTGTGCTGGCAGCAGCACAGAGACTGCTTGGGATCCTCTCTCTCCCTCTGTCTCTGTCTCTCAAAATAAATAAATAAACGTTTAAAAAAATTACACTGCTTCGGGGCGCCTGGGTGGCTCAGTCAGTTGAGAGTCCAACTCTTGATTTTGGCTCAGGTCATGATCTCAGGCTCATGGGATCTGTGCTGTTACTGCAGACCCTGCTTGGGATTCTTTCTCTCCCTCTCTCTCTCTGCCCCTCCCCAACTCTTGCTTTCTGTTTCAAAATAAATAAGTAAACTTAAAAAAAAATGAGTGTAACACTGGAATATACTGTTAGGAGATTTGAGAATCTTCATTTTATTGTATAATAAGTTATAACTGAAATATCCATAATGATTTAAAGTCATGAATTTTCTAAAACCAACATTATGATTTTAAGTAACATTTTCCCTTTCTGAATAGCTAAGAAACCTTCAAAACAAGCTCTTCATAAAAGAAACTTCATTGCAAGAGATGAAGAGTGAGCTAGAAAGTTACAAATGAAATAACGTGCATCAGTCTTCCCAGATAATGTCCCTGAAAGAGGATATCAAGGACCTAGAGGAACTTATCGCTTCTCTAACCAGAATTAAATCTTTGAAAAACACCAATATTCAGAATCTTGAAAGAGGCAACTGGGATCTAACTGAAAAAATTATAGAACTGGAAAACATTCTAAGGTAGGAAATGTTCTAGTTTGTTTTCAAACATCTCATTTGTCATAAGTTTGCAAATAGTATATAAACTCCATATTCCTGATGGATCACAGAATTTAAAACTAGTAGAATTTCATGTAATACCTGACTCAAAATTATTATGTTTAAAAAAAGACATTTTTAAAATATTTATTTTTGAGAGGGAGAGAGAAGGAAAGAGTGAGAGAGAGAGGGAGACAACACAAGAGGGGGAGGGGCAGACAGAGAGTGAGACACAGAATCTGAAGCAAGCTCCAGGCTCTGAGCTCAGAGTGTGATACAGGACTTGAACTCATAAACCATGAGATCATGACCTGGTTGGACGCTTAACCAACTGAGCCACCCAGGTGCCCCTAAAAAAGACGTTTTTATAGAGATGTAATTCACATACCATTAAAATTCACCCTTTTGGTCAATTGTACTTCAATAAAAAAAGAAAAAAATGCACCCCTTTAAAGTATGCAATTCAGTAGGTTTTTTTAAAAAAATTTTTAAAATGTTTTTAATGTTTATTTTTGAGAGAGAGAGAGACAGAGACAGAGCATGAGAGTGAGCAGGAGAGGTGCAGAGAGAGAGGGAGACACAGAATCTGAAGCAGGCTCCAGGCTCCAGGCTGTCAGCACAGAGCCCGACATGGGGCTCGAACTCACAGACCGCGAGATCATGACCTGAGCCGAAGTCGGCCGCTCAACCGACTGAGCCACCCAGGCGCCCCTTTAATTTTTTTTTAATGTTTATTCATTTTTGAGAGACAGAGAGACAGAGCATGAGCAGGGAAGGGGCAGAGAGAGGGAGACACAGAATCCGAGGCAGGCTCCAGGCTCTGAGCCGCCAGCACAGAGCCCGACGTGGGGCTCGAACCCATAAACTGCAAGATCATGACCTGAGCCGAAGTCGGTCGCTCAACTGACTGAGCCACCCAGGTGCCCCAGTAGTTTTTAATATATTCACAAGATTGTGCGATCATTACCACTAATTCCAGAACATTTTTAATCACCCCTCAAAGAAACCCCATGCCTATTTTCAGTTACTCCCCATTCTGACAACCACCAGTCTACATTCTTTCTCTATGGACTTGCTTTTTCTGGACATTTTCCATGAATGCAGTCGTACAATATATGGCCTGTGTCTCACTTCACTTAGCACAATGTTTTTAAGGTTAATCCATGTTGAACCATGAATCAGCATACTTCACTCTTTTTTATGGCTGAATAATATTTTATTGTATGAATATACCACAGTTTGTTTATGCATTCATCCGTTGATGGACATTGGCTTGTTTCCTTTTTTGGGGGTGACTTTATGCATAACGCTCCTGTGACCATTCTCGTGTGAGCTTTTACATGACTGTATGCTTCATTCCTGTTAGGTATATGCCTTGGGAGTAGAATGGCTGAGTCATAAAGTAACTCTGTTTACTTTTGAGGCACTTCCAGACTATTTTCCAAGGCAGTTACGCGTTTTACATTCCCACCAGCAATGTTTGAGGATTCCGGTTACTCCACATCCTCACCAACATCTGTTACTGTTCGTCTTTTTTATGATAGCCGTTCTAGTGGATAGGAAGTCGTATCTTACTGTGATTTTAATTTGCATTTCTGTAAGGCTAAAGATGTTGAGCATCTTTTCATGTGCTTATTGGCCATTTGTGTATCTTCTTTATAGAAATATCTATTCAAATCCTTTGCCCAATTTTCAATTGGGTTGTCTTTTTATTTTTGAGGTGTGTTTTTTATGTGTTCTGGACACTGGACCCTTATCAGACATATGATGGGCAGGTATTTTCTCCCATCTGTGGGTTGTCTTTTCACTTTTTTTTTTTTTCTCTGAGTAATCTCTATACTCTATGTGGGGCTTGAAATCCTAACCCCAAGATCAGGGGTCGCATGTCCCTCTGAGCCTGGCTCAGTCTTTTCATGTTCTTAATGGTGTCCTTTGGAGCACAAAGTATTTTAATTTGGATGGAAGTTTATTTTTTGTCACTTGAGACTTGGTGTCATATCTAAGAAACCATTGCCTAATCCAGGGTCACAAAGATTGACACATATATTTTCTTTTTAAGATGTATAGTCTTAACACTTAAATTTATATCTCTGAAAATTTTTGACTAATTTTTGTATATGATGTGAGTTAGGGGTTAGGAGTTCAAATTCATTCTTTTTCATGTGAAGACCCACTATTCAAGGTCTTTTGTGGTTCCATACAAACTTTACTATTATTTGCTCAAGTCCTGTGAAAAATGCCATTGGTATTTTGATAGGGATTGCATTAAATGTATAGATTGCTTTGGATAGTATAGGCATTTTAACAATATTAATTCTTCCAATCCATGAGCATGGAATATCGTCCCATTTGTGTCATCTTCAATTTCTTTTCGTCAATGTTTTACAGTGTTCAGAGTACAGATTTTTCACCTCCTTGGTTAAGTTTATTTCTGGATATTTTGTTCTTTTTGGTATAATTATAAATGGGATTATTTTCTTAATTTCTCTATCTGCTACTTTATTAGTGTATAGAAATGCAATCGACTTATGTGTATTAATTTTGTATCCTGCAACTTTACTGACTTTATTTTTTATTTCTAATAGTTTATTGTTGGAGTCTTTAAGGTTTTATATATATAGTATCATGTTATCTGCAAATAGTGACAGTTTAACTTTTTCCTTACTAATTTGGATGTCTTTTCTTTCTTTCTCTTTCTTTCTTCCTTCCTTCCTTTCTTTCTTTCTTTCTTTCTTTCTTTCTTTCTTTCTTTCTTTCCTTCTTTCTCTTTCTTTTCTTTTCTTTTCTTTTCTTTTCTTTTCTTTTCTTTTCTTTTCTTTTCCTTTCTTTTCTTTTTCTTTCTTTTGTCTGATTGCTGTTGGTAGAACCTCTAGCACTATGTTGAATAAAAGTGGTGAGAATAGACATCCTTGTCTTGCTCCTGATCTTAGAGGAAAAGCTCGCATTTTTTTTTTTTTTTTAACCATTGAGTAGGATGTTAGCTGTGGTTTTTTTCTTTTTTTTTTTTATATGGCTTTATTATGTTGAGGTGTGTTCCCTCTAAACCCACTTTATTGAGAGCTTTTATCATGAATGAGTATTGGATTTTATCAGATGCTTTTCTTTCATCCATTGAGATGATCATATGATTTTAATCCTTCATTTTGTTGATGTGGTATATCACATTGATTCATGAATGTGAACCATCCTTGCACCCCCAGAATAAATCCCACTTGATCATGGTGGATGACCCTTTGAATGTATTTTTTTTTTAATTTTTTTAATGTTTATTTATTTCTGAGACACAGAGAGACAGAGCATGAGTGGGGGAGGGGCAGAGAGAGAGGGAAACACAGAATCAGAAGCAGGCTCCAGGCTCTGAGCTGTCAGCACAGACCCCGATACGGGGCTTGAACTCACCAACCATGAGATCATGACCTAAGCGGAAGTCGGTCGCTCAACTGACTGAGCCACCCAAGCGCCCCTCAATGTATTTTTTTAATTTTACTTTTGAGAATGAGAGAGAGAGTGAGGGAGAGAGAGAGAGAGAATGGGTGAGGGACACAGAGGTGAAGAGAGAATCTTAAACAAGCTCCTTGCTCAGTGTGGAGCCTGACACAGCTCTTGATCCCACAAACCCATGATCCACAATCAGGATCATGACTTGAACCGATATCAAGAGTTGGATGCTCAACCAACTGAGCCACACAGGCGCCCCTCAATGTATTTTTGAATGCAATTTGCTCCTATTTGGGGGGAATTTTTGCATCTATGTTCATCAGGGATATTAGCCTATAGTTTTCTTTTTATGTAGTGTCTTTGTCTGATTTTGGTATCAGGACTCATATTTGGAAGCTTTCCTCCCTCTTCTGTTTTTTGGAATATTTTGAGGAGAATAGACATTAACTCTTCTTTAAATGTTTAGTAGAATTCACCTGTGAATCTATCTTGTCCTAGACTTTTGTTTATTCAGAGATTTTTAAAATTTTGTTATTACTGATTAAATTTTGTTACTAGTAATCTGTTCAGATTTTCTATTTCTTCCTGATTCAGTTTTGGAAAATTATATGTTTCTAGGAATTGATACATTTCTTCTAGGTTGTCCAATTTTTTGGCATATGATTTTTTGAGTAGTCTCCTATAATCCTTTTTATTTTTGTCATGTCTATTGTTTCTTCTCCTCTTTCATTTCTGATTTATTTGTGTCTTCTCTCTTTTTTTCTTGATGAGTCCAGTTAAAGGTTTATCAATGTTTTATTTATCTTTTCAAAGTAATAGTTCTCGGTTTCACTGATCCTTTCTTTTTTCTTTCTTTCTCTCTTTCTTTTTTGTCTCTATTTCATTTATTTCTATTTCAATCTTTATTATTTCCTTCCTTCTACTAAACTTGGACTTTGTTCTTCTTTTTCTAATTCCTTTAGGTGTAAGATTAGGTTGTTTATTTGAGATTTTGTGTTTGTGTGTTTCTTGAGGTGGACCTGTACTGCTGTAAATTTCTGTCTTAAAACTGCTTTCATTGTGTCCTCAAAATTTTGGACCATAGTGTTTTCATTTTCATTTGTCTCCACGTATTTTTTTATTTCCTCTTTGATTTTTTTAAATTGACCTATTGACTGTTTAGCAATGTGTTGTTTAGCCTCCGTTTGTGTTTTTTTCTAGCACATTCTTATGATTCTTTTAATTTCATACCATTGTGGTCAGAAAAGATGCATGATATGATTTCAATCTTCTTAAATTTATTGAGACATGCCTTGTGGCCTAATGTGTGATCTATCCTGGAGAATGTTCCATAGGCTCTTGAAAGGAATGCATAGTGTTGTTTTGGATAGAATGTTCTGTATATGTCTGTTAAGTCCATCTGGTCTAATATGTAATTCAAAGACACTGTTTCCTTATTGATTTTATGCCTGGATGATCTATCCATTGATGTGAGTGAGGTGTTAAAGTTCTCTACTATTATTGTACTACTGTTAATTTCTCCCTTTATGTCTGCTAATGTTTTCTTTATGTATTTAAGCTCCAATTTTGGGTGTATATATATTTACAGTCATTATATACTCTTGGTGGATTGACCACTTTATCTTTATGTAATGCCCTTCTTTATCTCTACTTACAATCTTTGTTTTAAAGTCTATTTTGTCTGTTATAACTATTGCTATCCTGGCTTTTTTTCTTCTCTCATTTCTATTTGCATGGTGTATCTTTCTCCTTTCACTTTCAGTCTGTGTAAGCCTTTAAGTCTGAAGTGAGTCTCTTGTAGGCAGCATATAGATAGCTCTTTTTTTTTTTTTTAATTTAGCTGCCAACCTTTGTCTTTGGATTTGAAAACTTAGACTATTTACATTGAAAGTAATTATTGATAAGTATGTACTTATTTTCATTTTGTTGTTTTCTGGTTATTTTTGTAGTTATTCTGTCTCTGCCTCTCAAACTGTCTTTCCCTGTGATTGATGACTTTCTGTAGTGTTATGCCTGAATTCTTTTTCTCTATTTTTTGTGTATTCATCATAGGTTTTGAGTTTGTGGTTACCTTGAGGTTCATATATAGGACCCTAAGTTTTTAGCAGTTTATAGTAAATTGATTGAAATTTGAACACATTCTAAAAGAACTTCTTTTTTTACTCTCCTCCACATCTTATGTATATGCTGTCATATATTTTGTATCTTCTTATTCATAATTGTCTTACTTCTAATTATAACCTTTTTTTTTCCTACTTAACAAAGCCCCTTTAACATTTATTGTAAGCTGGTTTGGTGGTGATAAACTTTAACTATTGTTTGTCTAGGTAACTCTTTTTTTTTAAGTTTATTTATTTGGGGGAGAGGGGAGGGAGGATCAGAAAAAGAGAGAGAGAGAGAGAGAGAGAGAGAGAGAGAGAGAGAGAGAATCCCAAGCAGGCTCCACAGTGTTAGCTCAGAGCCTGATGTGGGGCTCGATCTCACAAACCATGAGACCATGACCTGAGCCAAAATCAGGAGTCAGATACTAACTGACTATGCCACCCAGGCACCCCTGTTTAGGAAATTCTTTATCTCTCCTTCAATTCTGAATGATAACCTTGACAGGTAGCATATTCTTGGTTGTAGGTTTTTTTTCCTTTCAGCTCTTTGAATATATGCCACTCCTTTCTGGCCTGCATAGTTTTTGTTGCAGAATCAGCTGATAGCCTATGGGGTTTCCCTTGTATGTAACTAGTTGCTTCTCTCTTGCTGCTTTTAAAATCTCTCTTTATCTTTAACCTTTGACATTTAATTATTTTATTATGTGTTGGTGATATGGACCTCCTTAAGTCATCTTGTTTGGAGCTCTCTGTGGTTCCTGAATCTGGATGTTTGTTTCCTTTCTCCAGTTAAGGAATTTTTCAGCTATTATTTCTTCAAGTAAATTTTCTTCCCCTTTCTTCTTCTGAGACCCCTATAATGTGAATGTTTGCTTGCTTGATGTTATTCAAGGGATCCCTTAACCTATCCTCTTTTTGTTTTAAGTTTATTTTACTTATTTTGAGAGAGAGAGAGAGAGAGTGAGCAGGGGAGGGGCAGAGAGGGGGGAGGAGAGAGACAGGATCCCAAGTGGGCTGTCAGCACAGAGCCTGACATGGGGCTCAAACTCATGAACTGTGAGATCATGACCTGATCCGAAATCCAGAGTCAGTTGCTTAACTGAGTTACCCAGGTACCCTATCCTCTTTAAAAATAAAAATAGATTATTTTTTCTTTTGGCTGTTCAGCTAGGGTGATTTCCATTACCCTATCTTCCAGATTGCTGATATATTCTTCTGTATTCTCTAATCTACTGTTGATTTCCTTCTAATGTATTTTTCATTTTAGTTATTGTATGCTTCAAATCTGATTGGTTCTCTTTATGTTTTCTATCTCTTTGTTGAAGTTCTCACTGAGTCTACTCTTCTTTCCAGTCTGGTGAGCATCTTTATGATAATTACTTTAAACTCTGTAGCAGGCATATTGCTTATCTCCATTTCATATAGTTCTTTTTCTGGGGTATTGTCTTGTTCATTCATTCAGAGCATATTCCTCTGTTTCCTCATTTTGCTGGACTGTCTGTGTTTGTTTCTATGAATTAGATGGAACAGCTACTTCTCCTAAACTTGCAGGAATGGTCTTGTATATGGTCATCTTCTGTGTAGACTGTAGGTGGCTGGTGCCTTTGGCTGGCTGGCTGGAACTGTGTCTGCATGGGCTCGGGTCCCAGTGCACTCCATGCTGTGGCTACCCTGGTGGGATGGCTGGAGCAGAAGTGAGTGTGGGCCTGGGTGGTCCCAGGACTCTGTGTAGAAGGTGCCCCAGCAGGACAGCTGAAGCTGAAGTGAGCTCAAGGCAGTGGGTCCTAGGGTCCTTCATGCAGAGTGCCCTGGCAGGGCAGCTAGAACCACAGGAGGGCATGGCCCAAGGGGCCAGGGACACCTCATGTCGGAAGTGTCCCAGTGGGATGTCTGGAACTGAGGTGAGGCATGTGCTGCACAGGATCAGCCTGGGAGGATACCTGAAGCAGAAGTAGGTGAAAGCTAGGGTGTCCTGAGGTGTTCAGTGAAGAGTGTGCCCTATTGGGGTGATTAAAATGGAGGCCGGCATGGGCCAGGTTGTCCCAGGATATTCTGTACAGAGGGCTCCCTGCTGGGGTGGCTGGAGCCGAGGTGAGGGGTGGGCTTGGGGTCTCAGGGTGCTCCATGCAGGAGGTGTTTTGGCAGGGCAGCTAGAGCTAAAGTGAACACGGGCTGGGGGTTCCCAGGGTGCTCCATGCACGGGACATCTTAGCAAGGCAGCTGGAGCCAAAGTAGGCATTAGCTAAGAGGTCCCAGAGTGCTCTGTGTCAGGGGTCCCCTAGCAAGCTATCTGGAGCTGAAGTGGTGTGGGCCTGGAATTTTCCAAGGAGGTGCTTTGTGCCTGTGTCACCTTGGCATGATGGTTGGAGCCATAGTGATTGCTGGGCCAGGGGTGTCCCAGTGTGTGTCATGCTGGGGCCATCTTTGTGTGACAGCTGGGGTTGGCAGGCTAGGGGCCTGGGGCTCACTGAGGTGGTAGGCTGGCTATGGCGCCTGGACCTTGTTCCCGTCCACATTATCAAGTTGGATGCGGAACATAACTGTGGTGCTCACCAGCCCTTTCAACCTGGAGAGTTCTAGCAGGTCCCCCTGCTGTCTGTTAGAGTTCTAGGACTGGCTCTTTTATATTTGGTTCCTCTTTTAAACTGTGGCTTTTCTGTGCCCCACGGTGTCTGAGGCTGGTGTGGGCCAGGGGCATGGGGCTTGTTGACATGACAGGCTGGCCATGGAGCCTGGACCCTGTCCTATCTGCACCATCCAGGTAGAAGGGGAAGGTAAACCATGGTGCTCCCCAGCCCCTCTGACCCAGCAAAAGCTTTACCTGTTCCCTCACTGCCTAGTGAGATTCTAGACCTAGCTCCTTTACACCCTAGCTGCTCTTTTAAACTGTGGCTTCTCCTTCATGCCCCAGCGTGTCTGGGGCTGGTATGGGCCCAGGACCCAGTGGGCCCAGGCTCGCTGGGGTGGCAGGCCAACCAGGGGTTTGGAACCCTGCTCCCATCCACATCCCCACCGTGGTGGAGGGGGAGCACAGACTATGCTACCCAGAGAGAGTTCCAACAGCTCTCTCACCACTGGGCAAGGTTCCAGGGCCAGTTCCTCCACATTCCAGTTGCTTTTCCAACCTTCAGCTTTCCCTCCAAGCCCCAGGGCATCTGGACCTGGTGTGGGCCAGTGACCCGGAGCTTGCAGGGGTATCGGCTACTCTGTCTGTCCTGCCTCTCCATGTGGTCTCCCCATCCTCTGTTGTACAGAAGCTGCTCAGTCAGCCCTCAGCTCCCCCTAGGGCAGAATTGCTGTACAGATAGATGTAGACCTGGTGCCTCCATGGAGGAGATGAGCCCAGGTCTTCCCATGTCACCATCTTGGACGGGAGCCTCCTCTAGTGTTTCCTATAAAGCATTTCTTCTGACAGTCTTTCTGTTTTTTCTTCTTCTTCTTCTGCAACTATATTATTTCATTTTCATTTTTTGAAGGTCATTTTTTGTTTTGGTTTGTGTTACTGAGTACAAAATTTGGGGTTGCCAGTATTTTTTCTTTCAGCACTCTAAGATGTCATCTGGTTATCTTCTGACGTCTATAGTTTCTGTTGAAAAGTTATTTATCAGTCTTATTGCTGTGCCTTTGGAGGTGATAAGGTGTGCTTTTTATTGGTAGCAATTTGACTATGATGTGTCTTAGTGTGGCTTTCTTTGTATCTGTCCTCCTTAGGATTTAAAGAACTTATTGAATCTACAAATTATGTCTTTCATCAGGTTTGGAGTCTTGGGAATTATTTTTTCAAATACTGTTTTTTCCCATTCTGTCTCTACTCTCACTCTAGGCCTACAGTTATAGGTGTGTTAGACCTTTTGAGTGTCTCCTGCATGTCTCTAATATAATCTTTTTAAAAAAATTTTTAATGTGTTTATTTTTGGGAGAGAGGGACAAACAGATCATGAACAGGGAGGGGCAGAGAGAGAGAGAGAGAGAGAGAGAGACAGACTCTGAAGCAGGCTCCAGGCTCCGAGCTGTCAGCACAGAGCCCAACGTGGGGCTCGAACCTGCAAACCATGAGATCATGGCCTGAGCCAAAGTCAGACGCTTAACTGACTGAGCCACCCAGGCGCCCCTCTAATATAATCTTTTCGATTAAAAATTTGTTTGGATAATACAGGTAATTTCTTTTAACCTGACTCAAATTCACTAATTCTGTAAGCTGCAATTCTTAGACAGGAGAGGATCAAAAATACACAAACAGCAACAAACAAAAATATGGAAGATCGGCTGAAACTTTGACCTAGCTATGGGTACAGGGTAGAAAATATTAACAATACCTAGCAATTGATAGGTAATCAAAACAAGAACCAAACACACACACACACACACACACACACACACACACACCCCAAATAATTAGCTACTTGTATATTTGATAATAAAACAAGTTTTTACATATGTTCTTCTCTATTGCTGCATCATTATTCGAATTCCCTTTCCTCTCATTAAATCCCAGTGGAACAGCCATCAGATGTTATTAAAACAGGAGTCCTCGTATCTCTGTGGAACCTCCTGGCCATCGCAATGTTACTAATAGTGGCAGGCAGATATTCATGCTCAAATTTCCCCGTGAAAAAGATGGTTTAAAAATTAACCTTCCCCAGCGGAACTACTAGAGGACCTAGCACTGGATTGTTTTCATCTCTATTTCTCTGCCATTTCTAGTTTCTCCCTAGAAATAGTTGGGTAACCGCACAGCTCTTTGCAAAAGTTCATTTCTAACTTGATACATATATTTAATATATTTTAAGTGGGGATTGCTTCTTTAATGATTATTATTTTTTAGAAGTTTATTTTGAGAGAGAGCAGGGGAGGGTCAGAGAGAGGGAGAGAAAGAGAGAATCCCAATCCCACGTGGGGCTTGAAATCACAAACCACAAGATCATGACCTGAGCTGAAATCAAGAGTTGGACACTCAACCGACTGAACCACCCAGGTGCTCTCTTTCATTATTTTTTTTTTAATGTTTATTTATTTTTGAGATGGGGGCCGGCTGAGAGAGAGAGGGAAACACAGAATCTGAAGCAGGCTCCAGGCTCTGAGCTGTCAGCACAGCGCCCGACAAGGGGCTTCAACCTACAAGCCATGAGATCATGACCTGAGCCAAAGTCAGATGCTTAACCCACTGAGCCACCCAGGCACCCCAACTTTAATGATTTTTAATTTAAGTTTCAAAATTGAGTTGGTTTCATGATATTGTTACCCACCAATATTTTACACAGAGTCCATCTGTTTGAAAGAGAAAAGGCAGAGCGGAAAGCAGGCCTTTTGGAGGAAAAGTTAGCAGGTGTTAATGGATTCACCCATCATATGAATATGAAAGGACAAGAAGATTCCTTGGATAGTTTCATGATGAAGGTGAGAATAAATATTGATTTTTCAAGAAACAGGATTTGCAAGACCTCATGTTACTCTGAGAGATAATTGGCAAATGTTTAGTAGGTTGTTGGTCTGCTTTTGATCCTGGGGGGATGGGAAATGGGGGGGTGTGGGGATGTGGGCGGGGAATCAAAGGAAGCTGTGCAGTATGGTTGACCGAAAGCATTTCCGAGGTACAGAGAGTAATCACAAGGTGGATCTAAGGCCTCTGTGATAGAACCCTAAAAGGGATTGGAGCTGAGCGAGACCTGGGAGGAAGCGGTGGTGATAAGAGAATGAAATGTCGGTGTTTTACATTTCTGGTGTGGGTTGCCTCCTGCTGCTGCCAGCAGCTGGATTTTGGGCTCTGAATGTGTGTTGAAGGGCGGTGTAAGCAAAAGTCATTGAAGCCGAGGCACAGAAATCACAAAGCTAAACTGGCAGATCATCTACATTTGACCTTGAAATCTAGAATTATGGCATGAGTTGGGTTTAGAAGGAAGAGATGAGCCTGGTCACTAGTAGAAAGCAATTCACCGGATGAGTAGAGGTTTTATAGAAGAATGTTGGAGGACGGAAGCCAGGGAAGAATTACAAGCATTTTTTTTTTTTTTTTTAGCCCTGACTATTTATAATGGAAGCAGGATGATTACAGGAGTACAAGGGAAAGGTTGGGGGAAAGAGGTGTGACTTCTTTCATTTATACATCTATACATCTACATAGTCAAAGTTGTTGTTACTAAGTGATGTTATAGAACCATGATGAAGTCTTTGTAGAAATATCTGTTGCCCTCCCAACTTTTCATTAAGTGTCTTAGCATTCATTGATGGTCCTCGCCTGAATCAGTTATTTCATTAGATAGAAAATGCTGATTTTTAAATTTCTATCATTCCTTCTACATTTATTAGCTCAGAATTTTCTTTTTTTTGTTTTACATTTTTAATGTTTATTATTTATTTTTGAGAGAGAGAGGGGCAGAGCACGAGTGGGGGAGGGACAGAGAAAGAGGGAGAGACAGAATCTGAAGCAGCTCCAGGCTCTGAGCTGTCAGCACAGAGCCCAATGCAGGGCTCGAACCCACAAACTGTGAGATCATGACCTAAGCTGAAACCAAGGGTCAGATGCTTAACCAACTGAGCCACCCAGGTACCCCCAGAATTTTCTATTAAGAGTTTAACTTCATAACTGAGGCTATTTGGTTAGCTGCTTCTCTAAGCTAAATTTCCTGTGTTCTCAAAACAATTTCTTTGTACAGTCATTTTAATACCTCTTGATACTCCAGTTTGCTCTTTTGAGCATGCCCTCATCTGTCTTATGACTCCATAACTCTTTATTTCTTTGGAGGACCTTTCTCCTGAAGTCTTGTGTTATGACTATATTTATATTTCAAGAAAACAAAAGGAAGTCAATGTCTCCATATTAAATGCCAAATGGGAAGTTTCACATGTGTTGGCACGTTTAGGATATAGGGGAAGCTATCCTGACCAAGAACTTGGAGAGAGACAACATTTTTCACTCTGAAGGACCAAAAGATGGGCAGAAAATTTGGGATAAATGTCAGCAAGATTCAATCCATAGGGAAAAACAAAAATATGAGTTGGACAGACCTTTGTCTCCTTCCGGCTGGGAAACAAAAACTGCGCGATGTTACTGTCAGAAATTCCTCAGTCGGTTGGCTACTCTTCTGAGCAACAGTGCTGTCCCCACACTAGCCACGGAGGAAGCTGTGAAAGAGAGGGTTCGGGAAGTTGGTGCAAATGAGCAATCTTGGAAGTCTGTTAAGTGTATTGACAGACAAGCCACCCTTTCAGATTTGTTTCTTTAACATGTGGATTTTTTTATATTAGCCGATTTAGTAAATTCCGTGGCTCTGAATTTTAATTTTGATTTCATTTCTATTACTACAATATAAAAGGGAAGAGGATGTCCATTATTACAGCAGAGGTTAGTATAGTGTATTTGTGAAAAGTAGAGGGCCCCAGTATGAATCCCAGCTCAGCCATTGCCAGCTGTGTGCTCTTGGGCCGGTTCCTTATCCTCTCTGTACCTCGGTTTCATTTGTAAAATTTGGTGGAGGGGGGTGGGGTGGGGGCTGGGAGGGCACAGTTCCTGTCTCACAGAGTGGTAAGGATTAAATGGATTAATACATGATAAATGCTTACTACAGTTCAGTGGAAGGTCAACGAATGCTAGCTTAAAGATAGTGGTATGGTGGGGTGCCTGGGTGGCTCAGTCGGTCAAACGTCCCACTTCCTCTCAGGTCATGATCTCGCGGTTCGTGGGTTCAAGCCCTGTGTCAGGCTCTGTGCTGACAGCTCGGAGCCTGGAGCCTGCTTCGGATTTTGTGTCTCCCTCTTTCTCTGCGCCTCACCTGCTCTCTCTCTCTCAAAAATAAATAAAAATTAAAAAAAAAATAGTGGTATGGTGAAGATATATATGTGTCCATCATGACTAAATACTGGTCAGTTCAGTCAATGGGGTAAAATACATTGTCAAGTCAGTCATTTGTTTGAATATACTGGCCGAGTCTACCAAAGATTGAACTGGCAAGTTTAAGTGGCTATATATCTCCTTGTC
Source organism: Acinonyx jubatus (assembly GCF_027475565.1). Classification (NCBI taxonomy): domain Eukaryota; kingdom Metazoa; phylum Chordata; class Mammalia; order Carnivora; family Felidae; genus Acinonyx; species Acinonyx jubatus. The sequence continues at coordinate 108,461,266 of NC_069386.1, read as the reverse complement.
ATGTCCACATGATTTTAGTAAAATTTCATGCCTCTTCGCCCTAAAATTCAAAGTTAGATACTGCTTAAATTCAGTGTGTCAATAAAATCTGCTCAGTCTGTTTGTTGGAGAGTTCTAATTTTTTCTTTTACTTTTTGCTTAAAATTCATTACACAATTTTATTTCTCAATGCTAACTAAGATGTCTGATTTTGTATATCACACCTTTCAATTTCTTTTTCTAAAACCAGCTTCTACATGTCAAATCTTAGAAGTCTTCCCCATTCACCTATTTAGTAATGTAATGTCAGCACAATGTCAGTGTCAGTAGACCTCACACATAGTTTTTAATTGAAACAGAGGTCACAGACCATCAGGAGCTTTGTCTGTCCTTTTCTCCCCACAGAGGACAGCAGGTCTGCAGCAGGAAATCCAGATGCTCACCAAACGGCTGGAGCAGCTATGTGGCCACTCTGAAGAAGCCATTGGAGAATTCTCCCAAATGGAAGAAAGGCAGAGGGAACAAAAAAGACCCTTGAAACGTATGGAAGGAAACACTGCTATTAATGACTTTTTTCAAGAGAGATTAGAATTGAACAGGAAAAAAGTAAGAATTTCTATATATAAAGCATTTCTTTGACAATGAAAATGATCGTATTTTATGGTATCATCTAACGTTTAAAGCTGTTGATACGTAATATTAGAAAAGGGAGGAAAATTTGCTACAAACTTTTAAACCTTCTGTTTTTATCAAAAATCCTCTCCTTGGAAAGCCTGGGCAGCTTAATGGATTGGGCATCTGACTTCAGTTCAGGTCATGGTCTCGTGGTTCGTGGGTTCCAGCCTCGTATCGGGCTCTGTGCTGACAGCTCAGAGCCTGGAGCCTGCTTCAGATTCTGTGCCTCCCTCTCTCTCTCTGGCCCTCTCTTGCTTGCACCCTCTCTCTCTCTCTCTCAAAAATAAATAAACATTAAAAAAAATCCTTTCCAGGGGCGCCTGGGTGGCTCAGTTGGTTGGGCGGCCGACTTCGGCTCAGGTCATGATCTCGCGGTCCGTGAGTTCGAGCCCCGCGTCGGGCTCTGTGCTGACAGCTCGGAGCCTGGAGCCTGTTTCAGATTCTGTGTCTCCCTCTCTCTGCCCCTCCCCCGTTCATGCTCTGTCTCTCTCTATCTCAAAAATAAATAAACATTAAAAAAAAATTAAAAAGAAATCCTCTCCTCTTTCCATATCTCTCATTTCTCCAAGATGCACACATTTGGTATTTATTATGAGGGCATTTGTTAATGTATTTCTTAATGTGCTTTAAAAAGCCGATTTGAAGGAAAGGAGCTCAAGGGAATGACTGTACAGGTGGAGCCTCAGGCACTGTGTTCCCCAGAATGTCAGGACACGAACTGTCAGTGTCCCGACACAAACTGTGAGATCATGATCTGAGCCAAACTCAGGAGTCAGATGTTCAACTGACTGAGCCACCCAGGCACCCGTAAAATGCTATATTAAATTTTAAGAATATTCAATTAACACATGCTTTCTATAACTCTTGAAACCAAGTGAAAAGTTTTTAAGAAAACAATAATAATTTCCCCCAACCTTCTTTCTGCCTATTTTACCCCAGTAAACAGCAGTATATATATCTTCTACAACTATTGCCATGGTTATGGAAATAGTCAAGTACATGTATGTAGGTACTTTTTATCAAACTGGGACTGTGTGGGGGCACCTGGGTGGCTCAGTAGGTTAAGCATCCGATTCTTGGTTTCGACTCAGGTCACCATCTCAAGCCCTGTGTCGGGCTCTATGCTGACAATACGTGGGATTCTCTCTCTCCCTCTCTCTGTCCTTCCCCTGCTTGCACCCTCTCTCTCTTTCAAAATAAATAAACTGGAAAAAAAAACTGGGACTATGCTAGTGAAATACTGTTCTTACACAGTAAAAAGTAAGTACCTCATGGTTTTTCCTTAGGTTAAAAGAATGGATTGAACTCATTCCTTTAATAGCTGCATAGTATTCCACAGAGTATATATAACTTATTTATTTGATTAGTTCCCTACTGATGGACTACTAAATTATTTCCACCTTTTATGCCATTACAAATAATGTAGCAATAAATATATTTCTACATATGTCTTTCCACATTGGTGCTTTCTCCCCCTAGGCGATTGAGTTCTAGATATGAAATTATAGGATCACAGTGTATGAGTATTTTAAATTTTAATAGCCACTGCCAAAATACTACCTTCCAAAAAGCAACAGTTTCACTTTCCAAATAGAAATGCCTGAGTGCCTGCTTCTTCTTCACAGCCTAACCAGCATTGGATGATGTCATTCTTTGAGAGAGAGAGAGTTGGGTTAAAATAGTATAGTTATAACATTTACCTGATTACTAGTAAGGCTGAGCACCTTGTTTTTTGTTTGTTTGTTTGTTGGCTTCTTGTATTCCTTTGCTTCCCTACTCCTCACAATTTGGACCTCATATGCAGAAGGTTGAGTTAATCAAACTCTATGGTTCATAATACACTATCTTGGGCCATGGAAGAGCTTTCTCTTATTTATTTACTCCTTTTAAGTCTATTTTCCCATTCCCTCTTCCAAAAGAGATCAATCTAATGTGTTTAATGTGTATCTTTTTGTCTATACTATGTGGGGGTTAGGGGTGCTGACAGCTTCCCCATGTAGTTGAAAGGTCCCATGTATAATTTTTGACTACCTCAGAACTTAACTGCTAATAGCCTACTGTTGACCAGAAGCTTTGCTGATTACATAAAGAGTCAATTAACACATATTTTGTATGCCATATTTATGTATATGGTATTCTTATGATAAAGTAAGCTAGAGAAAAGAAAATGTTAAAAAAAAGTCATAAGAGAGAATACATTGTACCACGAGAGAGTACTGTACCATGTTGATAAAAAATTTGCATGTAAGTAGACTCACACAGTTCAAACCCATGTTGTTCAAGGGTCATTTGTATATGTTCTTTTAAATAAACTTTTATTTTATTATTTATTTTATTTATTTATTTACTTACTTATTTAATTTTATTTTTTAAAATTTATATCCAAATTAGTTAGTATATAGTGCAACAATGATTTCAGGACTAGATTCCTTAGTGCCCCTTACCCATTTAGCCCATTCCCCCTCCCACACCCCCTCCAGTAACCCTCTGTTTGTTCTCCATATTTATGAGTCTCTTATGCTTTGTCCCACCTCCCTGTTTTTATATTATTTTTGTTTCCCTTCCCTTATGTTCATCTGTTTTGTCTCGTAAAGTCCTTACATAAGTGAAGTCGTATGATATTTGTCTTTCTCTGACTGACTAATTTCACTTAGCATAATACCCTCCAGTTCCATCCACGTAGTTGCAAATGGCAAGATTTCATTCTTTTTGATTGCTGAGTAATACTCCTATATATATATATATATATATATATAACACACCTGTATCCCTTCGATAAATACCTAGTAGTGCAGTTGCTGGGTCGTAGGATAGTTCTATTTTTAGTTTTTTGAGGAGCCTTCATACTGTTTTCCAGAGTGGCTACACCAGCTTGCATTCCCATTAAATTATACTTTTATATATGTATTTTAATTTGCATAAATAGTACTGTGGTAAAATCTCATTCTATTGCTCAGCATTATATATATTTTTTAAATGTTTATATTTAGAGAGAGAGAGAGAGAGAGAGAGAGAGAGAATCCCAAACAGGCTCTGTGCTTTCAATACAGCGGGTGACTCGGGGCTTGATCTCACAAACCATGAGATCATGACCTGAGCCGAAATTAAGAGTTGGATGCTTAAATGACTGAGCTACCCAGGTGCCCTCAGCTTTATATTTTTAAGATCCACATAGTATTGCTATTTTCTCATCTAGTTCATTGCCTGTGTCTACTGCGTGGAATTCTACAGTGTGCACATGGGCCATGATTTGCCTGTCCACTCCTCAGTGATGAGTACCCCAGTTACCTCTGTCTTTCTGCCACCACAAATACTGCTACCAACATCCTTGTACAAGTCACCTTAAGGACCTGTGAGAGAGTTTCTTAGGGGTGTTTGCTCAAGATTGGAATTGGTGGTTCATTGGGTAAAAGGACATTTAATTTGATTAAGTACTGCCAGTCGACTTTCTCAGAACAATAGTCCCACCAGATATACACAAGGGCTCTTGAATCTCCACGTTCTTGTCATTTCGTGGCATTAACCAGCTTCCTAAATTTTCCTATTTTGGGGGGTATAAAGTGTTGTTAATTTAATTTGCATTTCTCTAATTAGTGAGTTGGAGCATTTCTTTTATCTTTTTTAGTCTTTTGGCTTTTTAGTCTTTGCCTGGATGTTTCCTTCACCCATTTGCCTATTTGGGTTCCTGTCTCTTCTTGTTAATTTCCAAAACCGTGTGCATGCCTTCCTCACCCTGCTCGGGCTGTTACCCTCCATGGCAGGTCACCTCTCCACCTGGGCTCTCCTTTCACCCTGGTCAGGCTCTGAGTCCCTCCGCAGGGCAACCCACCTCTGTGTCCACTTCTGTCAGCCCGCTTGGGTCACAGCTTTTCTCTTCTCATTCTGGCACCTACCTTGTCCTGCCCATCTACCAGCATGAGGACTGTATTGTCCAGAGAGGAAAAGAAAGGAAAGGAAGAATAAGAAGAGAAGGAATAAGAGCACCTGCTTTATGTTTAACCTTTCAAATATCCTAATAAATGTGCTTAGTTAAACTATAATTATTCTGTCAAGAGGCACTTTAGCTTTGTGCCACAAATATTGACATGGACTGTTTTCCTTATTTTTCATTTTAAACATAGTAATACATTTTTAGGTTTCCAGATGCATGGGATTTAAGATTTTTGTCTTTTATTACAACATGCTGGAAGTACCTGATCCTTGAGAATTTATTGAGACTTCTTACATGGCTTAATACTGGATTGATTTTGGTAACTGTTCCACGTGTGCTTGTAAAGAATGTGTTCTCTGTTTGTTGGGTATAAAGTTCCATAGATAGTTAATGCTCATATGATTCATATGGTTCAAATTGTCAGTATCTTTGATTTTTTTTTCCTTGATTCTGAAAAAGTATGCCAAATTCTCCAAGTATAATTCATTTTATTTATTTATTTATTTATTTACTTACTTACTTATTTATTTTGAGGGGCAGGGGCAGAGAGAGGGAGAGAGAGAATTCCAAGCAGGCTCTGCACTGTCAACGTGGAGACTGACACAGGGCTCAAACCCATGAACCATGAGATCATGACCTGAGCTGAAACCAAGAGTCGGATACTTAACTGAATGAGCCACCCAGGTGCCCCTTTACTAGGGTTTTTTGTTTTCTGGTCATGATTGCATATTATTGTTTTCTAGAAAATAATGTATTTCTTTTAGATTTTCAACTTTTTGCCACTGAATTATAAAATATTCTTTTAGAATTATTTTCATATAATTGCCTCTCGGCCTTTTGGCTAAAATCAAGTGTAGAATTATTTTCATATTTTCTGTATCTATGCATTCTGTATGTTTTTCCTTCCTAATATTATGTATTTTTTACTTTCTCTCTTTTCTCTTTAACCAGGCTTGCTTGGGGCATCTATTTTATTCTTCCAAAGAACAGTTGGGTGTTTTTTTTTTTTAATACAAACGTTATTATCTTTTGATTTATATATAGTGAAAATATATGGTATTTTTATTCAATTTTTATCCTCTCTTTTTTTCTGGTACTAATTTTATAAAGTATAGATTATTAGAAAGAATATAATTAAAATCACAGTAATCCTACCACTGTAAGATAAGCAGTGTTAAAATATAGGTATAATTCTAATATTTTTCCATAGAGGGGCACCTGAGTGGTTCAGTCGGTTAAGCATCTGGTTCTTGATTTCAGCTTAGGTCATGATCTTGCAATTCATGAGATTGAGCCCCGGGTCTGGTTCTGAGCTGACAGCATGGAGCCTACCCGGGATTCTCTCTCTCTCCCTTGCTCGCTGCCCCTTCCCCACTCATGCTCTGTCTGTCTCTCTCAAAATAAACAAATAAATACTTAAAAAGAATATTTTTCTATACCTATGTTAACATAATTGGTAGGCAGAGTTTTTCTTAATCCTCCTTCCTTCATTTAGTTGTAGCATTAATATTTTCTTTTAGTAAATATTTTTGAAGCTTGACTTCTAGGGAATGTATAATCAATAATATGTAATTTTTTGGCATTTGCACTGTTACTACTTTTTTGTGTTATAAATAATGTAAAGAATATATTTGCGTATGAATCTTTACTAAATATTTCCTTATGATACATTCCTTGAAAAGCTGATCTCCTCTGTTTCCACCCGATGTTTATGAAATTGTCAACTTACCTGTGCCCTTGTTAGCACTGAGCCACCCCTTTTATTGTCATACTTTATTTTCCAGATTATTTTAATAATGCATATTTATGATGAAAAAAATTTACTTATATAAGTATTACTGTCTGCAGTTTATTAGACTAGAGTAGATGTGGTATGCTAGTGTGGAACACCACCTTAAAGCACAACTTCTTTATTTCAATACTGTTGATTTCTGCAAAGGAAAACTCTGGGATTAAGAATTCATGGATAGCAGAACATGGCAAGATATCCAAACAGGTAGAGAAAGACAATGAGCAACAAACACTATTGAATATTCAGCAGAATTTGCAGAATGCTACAACTCAAAGATTAGAGGAGAAAATTCAGAAACTTCAGAAACAGCTGAGTGATTTGAAATTGTCAAATAAAAGTATGAAAACTCAACTGACAAGAGTAAACGTCCTTAAGGTAAGTAAAGGAAGTGAGCTTTCAAAGATTCACTTAAGCTTTGGTCTTGTTACTATTTTAGCTGCATGTTTCTCATTGAATTAAAAAGCATTCTTATATACACACATAAGAATATATATTGGATAATAAAATTAGATGCATGCAAATGTACCATTTATCTTAAGAACAAGAGCATTATCGGGGAGCCTGGGTGGCTCAGTCGGTTGAGCATCCAACTTCGGCTCAGGTCATGATCTCGCGGTTCGTGAGTTCGATCCCTGCATCAGGCTCTGTGCTGACAGCTCAGAGCCTGGAGCCTGTTTCAGATTTTGTGTCTCCCTCTATCTCTGCCCACCCCTGCTGGTGCTCTCTCTCTCTCTGTCTTTCAAAAATGAATAAACATTAAAAAAAAATTAAAGAACAAGAGCATTATCAACTCCACTGAAGCCATCATGTATTCTCTTCCCTACTTGTCAAAGGTAACTGGTATTCTAAATGTTGGGATTCTAGAACCCTTGCTTTTTTTTAATTTTATTTTTATTTTTTTTTAACTTTTATTTATTTTTGAGAAAGGGAGAGACACAGCTTGAACAGGGGAGGGTCAGAGAGAGGGACACACAGAATCTGAAGCAGGCTCCAGGCTCTGAGCTGTCAGCACAGAGCCCGACGCGGGGCTTGAACTCACGGACTGAGAGATCATGACCTGAGCCAAAGTCGGCCGCTTAACTGACTGAGCCACCCAGGCGCCCCAGAACCCTTGCTTTTTAAGTTTTATTTTGGTCTTTCTTATTGGGGTAATAGTTAAAAGTTTTACTCATTTTGGGGGCTCCTCTTTGGATCCTCTCCATACCAAGCTTCGCTGTACTATTTCAAGCATACATTTGATTCCTTAAACCAAAGGTGCACTAAATACTTATGGATCAATGCGTTTTTTTCCCATTCTATCACAATATTTATCTTGCTGCAAAGCCAGTTATTGTCTGTATTTCTGAATTTGGCTAGCAGAGGCTGTAAGACTTTTGAAGGCATGGAATACTTGTTAAACGTCTTTAAATCCCAAGTGTCTAATTGATACAGGTGCTCATGACTGTTGGTTATTGATGAGTTTGATGGCTAAGAAATGTTCTCTTAATTCATAAATTATGGAATTTTCTTTCTTTTCCGTATATCAGGTAAAAAAAAAAAACAAAACAAAACAAGAAGAAGAAGGAAAAGAAGCATGGGTTATACCATGCATCTTGTTTATTATTTAGAAAAGATCTAATCACAGCCATCTCCCTTCCCCCAACCTTATACCCTCACAGGACAAAACAATTGAAAAGCTCAGGCAATCTTTAACAAAAGCTGAACTAACGCAAGGGAAGACAGTTATGAAAACAGACAACTTGAAAACTACATCAGACTCTGCCAAGACAGAGGAAAGAGGAGACAAAGAGAAAGTCCATCAGATGTTAGACGCCGTCAGTCCTGAGCGCTACATAGCAAAGAGCACGCTTGATAAAGTATCAGGACAACAAGAGGTTTGTTTTATTACTTTATTAAGATTCTTTAAGTTGAAGTGATCAACACCCATCTCAACTTAGACTCTAAGCCAGACAAAAAGGACGTTGTTGGCTTATGGAATCAAAGGTGAGTTAAACAGCCAGACCTCTGAGAGGGCCCCAGGATCAGTGCCTGGAGCCTCATACAGCTCTTTTCACCATCTCTGCTTGGCTTCGCCATGTATGTCAGCTTGCTTGATATTTAGAGATTCTGTGACAGGAGAGAGAATCCCAAGAAAGTGTTTTATAAGCCCAGCTTAGATCAAATGCTTATTCCCAGTAAATCCTCCGTGGCAAAGGAGGGGATATATGATTATCTTACGTTAGGTTTACATACACATCCTCCGATTAACTGGTGACAAAGAGGAAAATGATGTGAGAGATTGGGAGTTCAGGGGAACCCACGTGTCTGGGGCTGAGTCACTTTTAGGAAAAGAGGGTCGTGCTTCTAAATTTGCTTAGATTTCCACTGCATTTACAGAGCACATGTTTTCGGAGAAGTTTTTAAAGGCTAACTGGTAATTTTGGGCTATTCTGAGATTATATGCCGCCTGCCCATTATTAGTTCTTACAAAATATGTAACTTTAGAGATTACCTTAAGAAATTCTTAAAACACAAAATCATGATATGATTTGGCTTTTTCTCTTTTTAAGCTTCTGCTTATGTATATTCTTGTTTTTATTCTTCTCGATGTTCCTTATTATATTTTCAGTCAGATCTCTTCTACTTCGGGTACTCTGTAGCTTACTCCTTATCTCTGAGATGACTTTGTCTTGTTCTTGCCTGACTTCAACCTGACCTCACATCTTATCTATGAGACATCTTGGATATCTTTTTTTTGTCCACTTGTATTCTGAATACTGTATTTCTGATTCAAAACAAAGGTTCACCCCCACCATGTCTGCAAATCCTTGTTTGATATTTAATCCATACCGGGTATTATGTCAAACATGTTTCTTTTGCTTCATGGGAGTTCTTTGAAGGGGGGGGAGTCGGGGCAGATTTTCATCACCTGACTAGTTTGGAGGAGGCTATTTTCTTCTTAAGGAAATTTGGATGGGGGCACCTGGGTGGCTCAGTCGGTTAAGCGTCCGACTTGGGCTCAGGCCATGATCTCACGGATTCGTGGGTTTGAGCCCCGCATCGGGCTCTGTGCTGACAGCTTGGAGCCTGGAGCCTGCTTCAGATTCTGTGTTTCCCTCTCTCTCTGTCCCTACCCCACTGGCACTCTGTCTCTCAAAAATAAATAAACGTTAAAAACTTTTCAATACAAAAAGAAATTTGGATGGATATTATTTGCCATTTATCTATTCACTTTAAAATCCTTTTAATTGTCCTGCCGTCTCAATTTTAGGTGTTTCTACTTTACGTAGTTACAGGGCAGGGTTTACTTACTTAGTTTCTTAACTCAATACTACCCTCTTGTGTTGGTACAGTAAGTGCAGTTTCTAAAGTTTACCACCTCAAGTCTTTTACGTTGAGGTGTGGGGGGGTTTATGTGATGTCTGATTCTGCAGTACACTCTTGTTTATAGAAATCACTCATTTCCCACTGTTTGCTTTTCTCTTTTCCTTTATCTCTAAACCTCCAAGGAACACCTTACCCTTCCAAGTATCTCTTTCTCCCTTCAGAAACCTTGTCCTTTACAACTGCCCATTTCGGCTAATGTGTTTCCAAGGCCCTCTCTTTTCCCTCTCACTTGCCAGGGTTCTGACCCACTAGGTCTTGGACTTCTCAGTATTTCCTCATTTATGCATTGTCCTATTTCTGGGCCGCCCGTGGAGGCCAGCTGCATCCTTCAGCCTGGGCTCATGATTTATGGGTGATTAGAGCTGCTTTCCTTACAAGGGAGGAGGGGTGGAGACAGATGGATTTCGGGGACTGCTATTACCATACAACAAGTCTGAAATCAAAAAAGGAATTACCTTAGAGATGAAAAGCAGCAATAAAATTAGGTTCAGTCTATAAAGTGTAAAAATAAAATCTTAGGAGCGCTTGGGTGGCTCAGTCGGTAAAGCATCCAACTCTTGATCTCAGAGTCATGAGTTCAAGGCCCATGTTGGGCTCTGTGCTGGGGGTGAAAAAGACTTAAAAATAAAAATCTTAAAATGAAAAGGACATTTTCTTTTTTTTTCTTTTTTTTTAGCGTTTATTTTTGAGACAGAGAGAGACAAAGCATGAACGGGGGGAGGGTCAGAGAGAGGGAGACACAGAATCTGAAACAGGCTCCAGGCTCTGAGCTGTCAGCACAGAGCCCGACGCGGGGCTCAAACTCACGGACCGCGAGATCATGACCTGGGCTGAAGTCGGCCGCTCAACCGACTGAGCCACCCAGGCGCCCCTGAAAAGGACATTTTAAATAAAGAGTTCTTGTAATAGAAGAGACCACTTTTCTTTCTTTCTTTTTTAAATGTTTTTATTTATTTTTGAGAGAGAGAGAGCAGAAGAGGAGCAGAGAGAGGGAGACAGAGGATCCAAAGTGGGCTCCGTGCTGAGAGTGGGAGAGCCCCATGTGGGGCTTGAACTCATAAACCATAAGATCATGACCTGTGCCAAAGTCCGACGCTTAACCCACTGAGCCACCCAGGCACTCCAAAAGAGACCATTTTTCTATATTAAAAATACAATTTGAATGTAGAATGTTACATTTCATAGAGAAATGTTTAATAAGACTACATTTCTGATACCGATTTTATTGTACATAATATGTAGGTGACTGAAACTAATGGTATGACTTGATGTTTTGGGTGGTTTTTTGTAGCTGACTGATTTTCGAGAAACTATTATGAAGATGTTGGGATTTAACATGAGAACAGCAGACAAGGAAATCATCAATCACCTAAGGCTTATTATACAAGATTATAAAGCATCTGACAAATCAAAGGTTGCTTCTCACTCTGAGACTGGACAGGATAATGAATAAAAAAGTTCTGTCTTTTTCATTACTCCCGACAAGAACTCAGTAGATACGGGCATCTCCTGTAGCATCTTGAATGCAGCTATGTTATGAATAAAATGCACTGGGAATTTCTCACCTTTGATATTTGGCATTTAACTTTTCTTTGTCATTGTCGTGTTCTACACATTTATTTATGGTCTAGTCTAGATTGTTACTTGCAATATACAATATCTAATTATATTTATTATTAATTGTATTTTCAGCAGGGTATTAATCAGGACTTGTGTTCTTAGTTGTAATATTTATATTTATAGTTAACAGCCTATTTATTTCTAGAGTGAACAATTTCCTGGGTATACCCGCTTACAAATCCAGGTACAGTTGTGTTCTATACTTTGAATCTGTCTTATCTATTTGATTAACTGAGAGTGTGAAAACCAGATACGAAAAGTTGAGTGGCAAAAAAGTAACTAAGAATACTTACTTTTTAAAAAGTTTATTTATTTTGAGAGAGAGAGAGAGAGAGATCAAGTAGGGGAGGGGCAGAGAGGGAGGGAGAGTGAGAATCCCAAGAAGGCTCCGCACTGCCACTGGGGAGCCCCATGCAGAGCTTGACCTCACAAACTGTGAAATCATGACCTGAGCCAAAATCGAATTCGAGTCAGACACATAACTGACTGAGCCACCCAGGCACCCTGAAGTTAATGGCTACATTTTAAACAATTATAATTTCTTGGGGTGCTGAGTGGCTCAGTCAGTTGAATATCTAACTCTTGATTTCAGCTCAGGTCATGATCCCAGGGTCATGGCATCAGGCCCCATGTTGGGCTCTGCTCTGAGCATGGAGCCTGCTTGGGTTCTCTCTCTTCCTCTCTCTGTACCTCCCCCGCTCATGCGTGTGGGCTATCCCGGAAATAAAATGAGGGTGCCTTGATGGCTCAGTCTTTGAGCATCTGACTTGGCTCAGGTCATGATCTCATGCTTTGTGAATTCGAGTCCCACACTGGGTGAGCAGGAGCCCCAAATTGGGTGAGACTGCTTCTCAATCTCAATCTCTCTCTCTCTCTCTCTGCCCCTTGCTTACTTACACCCTCTCTCTCTCTCTCTCAAAATAAATAAATAAACAAACAGTTATTATAATTTATTATTTATTTCATTTAAAATAGGAAACTGTTCCTCTTCCAAGGTAGTTTTAGGCTTATCCAAAATGTCCTCCATAGGAACAAGTCAGAATCTGGACCCTCAGTATCTGCTGTGGTCATCTAAAAATATCTCCTGTGGAGCTTAGTTTTAGAAGAATCTTCAAGGTGGAAGGAGTCAGGTTATACTGGAGCTTAGAGAGGTTGTACTTTGGAGAAAATGATTATCTTGAATACTCAATCAAGGACTGTTATGCCCAGAATTCGTGATCCCCAAAGACAACTAGGGAGCCCAGTCCGATGCAAAAGCAAAAGAGCCTTTATTCGACCTAGCTCGAGCTCAATCCCCTACCTGCACCAACGCAGCCGTGAGAAGCCGGAGAGAGAGAGCGAGTTTCAAAAGGACAAAGGTTTTATTGGGGCCTAGGGGCAGTTGGTGAGGTAATGGCTGTGGCTTCAGCCAATTGGCTGGGGAAGGGTCGGGGTCCTGTTATGCAGGTCGCGGGCGTGTTTTGATCGGAAAGTTTGAACGGGTGAGCAGGAGGTTACTCAAGGGGAAGAGGCGTGGTCAAGGTGAAGGACACAGAACAAGATGGAGTTGGTAGGCCCGCCCTTTCAGGACAAAATGAGAATTGCTCAGTTTCTAAATGGTCATGGCTGTGGTTCTCACATTGTGTGACAGGACACTCTGGTGTACTGCAGGGATCGTAGCATGCCATAGCTTATTTCAATGAAAAAAAATTTTTTTAAGGGGCGCCTGGGTGGCTCATTAGGCTGAGCATCCAACTTCAGCTCTGGTCGTGATCTTGCGGTTCATGAGTTTGAGCCCCGCGTTGGGCTCTGTGCTGACAGCTCAGAGCCTGGGGTCTGCTTCAGATTCTGTGTCCCCCTCTCTCTTCGCCCCACCCCTGCTTGTGCTCTGTTTCTCTCTGTCTTTCAAAAAATGAATAAACATTAAAAAAAATGGTTTTTTTAATTTTTTTTTATTTTAGAGAGAGAAAGAGTCTGCAAGCAGGAGAAGGGGCAGAAGAAGAGAGAGAGAGAGAAGGAGGGAGAATCTTAAGCAGGCTCCACTTGATCCCATGATCCTGGGATCATGACTTGAGCCAAAATCAAGAGTTGGACACTCAGGGCACCTGGGTGGCTCAGTCGGTTAAGCGTCGTCTTCAGTTCAGGTCATGATCTCATGGTTCACGAGTTTGAGCACCACGTCGGGCTCTGTGCTGACAGCTCAGAACCTGGAGCCTGTTTCGGATTCTGTCTCCCTCTCTCTCTGCCCTCCCTCCCCCCCATCATGCTCTGTCTCTCTCAAAAATAAATGAAACATTTGAAACAGTTAATAAAAAAAAAGAGTTGGACGCTCAACCAACTGAACCACGCAGGCACCCCAGAATATTTCAAATTTTAAGGGAAAACAGTGATACATGACATTTGCCAGGAAAATACTTGAACTATCAGCTCCAAGTAGTTTCATAGTTTCAATATTGGATCACTCTTCATTCCTTTTGATATCATATCTTTGTGATGGAAACTGCCCGAGGCTTCTCAGGACACATAAATTTGATGCCAAGCAGGGGCCAGTAGTTGGTGGAATCACTGCCTGGGAAGTTGACTCCAGGCTTCTGACTGCAACGCAAGCAGCTCGCTTAGCTTTCCTCTCAAGATTGCCTTGGGCCCTGGCAAAACAGGAAAGGCAGGGATGCCCTGTCCAGAGCTTCCACCCGCAGCCCAACCTGCTGAAGCTGTAAGAACCACCTTCTTGTTCAGGATCCCCCCAGGGCCATGGCCCAAGGTCAGCACCTGCTGTGGCTTCAGCAAACAGGGCTGGGGGGACTGTATCCCCTGCTGCCCAGAGGTCCCCTTTTCTGAGGAATTGTGAAGACTACCAGTGCCTAAGGTCATGATTTCCATGAAAATAAAGGTGCCAAGGTGTGGCAGTTTCTGAAAGAGCCACTTTATAAACACATTAAAGAAAGATCTTCTGTAAATACAAAGAGGCCTTAGCCTTAATGCTGCTTTATGAATTGTGTCAGTAGTAACTGTTCAGCCATGGAGCAGTGTAAAAGGTTAGCTATATTAATCTTTTTTTTAACTTACACATACTTGATTGAAAGCCTATATGGTACATATGATGTTTGATATAGTTGACCTCAGCTTTTTTTTTTTCTAAGGTTTATTACTTATTTTTGAGAGAGAGACAGTGAGCAAGTGGAGGAGGGGCGGGGGGGGGGGGGGGACAGAGGTTCCGAAGCGGACTCTGGGCTGACAGCAGCAAGCTTGACGTGGGGCTCGAACTCACACTCACAAACCGTGAGATCACCCCTTGAGCATGAAGTCAGACAATCAACTGAGCCACCCACGTGCCCCTAGTTGACCTCAGCTTTGTTCACACTGACTTCAGTGAGCTGCATTTGGGCTTTCTGTGCTTAACATCGCTTACTTGCTGCTGTTGTCATTGGTTTGTTTCATTTCAGGAAGAGGGTGGGTACTTTCAGGAAAAATCATATTTTTAATTCCTTCTCTGGCAATTCTTTCCTGGATTCTTTGCTTTACATAACTATACCTACAATGGAACCAGCATCTTAAAGGCATGAAGATGAGTCTTACTCCAACATCACATGATCTTCTAATTCTACTAGTTAACAAGAACTGTCCAGCCACAAGAGACACCAATGAACTTGGTGATAATCAGATCCTGTGCACAGGAAATGTTTTTGACATCTAACATTCCTAGGAGCTTAAAAGGCTTCCCTTTAGTAGACCCGCTGGGCTTCAGTGCATCAGCCATGGACTCCAGTGGCCCCCTGTGGCCCCTGGCTATGCTAATTCTTTTTTTTTTTTTTTTCTTTTTAGCTATGCTAATTCTTGAGTAGACAAGGGAGAAGGACCCTTCTAGCATCCGGAACTGTCTTTATGAGAACTGCTTTCAATCCTGTGGTCAAATCACTACCACATTCTTCAATGATGAGAACTGGGTTTAGCTTTAAGGCTTCAGATAAGTAGTTCTCAACTTCAGGATGTATCAGAATCATCTAATGAATTTAATTACCACTGTGCCACCCCCTCCCACCTTCCCCCCCCCCCCCCCCCCCCCCCGCATCATGAGATACCAGTTCGGTTAGAGAGGTATAGGGCTGAAGCCTGGATATTTTTTCAAAGCGCCCTAAGTCTATGAATTGACAAAACTACTTTGGGAAGCAGTTGTGGCAGTGTATTTGTTTCCTGTTGCTGCTGTAACAAATTGTCCAAACTTTCTGGCTGGAACAATATTTGTTATCCTACATTTCTGGAAGTTTCATCAGGTGTTGGCAGGGCTACATGTCACTTCTGGAGAGGAGAAAATCTATTTCCTTGCCTTCCCCAAGTTCTAGAAGATGCACATCCTCTTGGCTCATTGCTGCCACTTTTCACCTTCAAAACCAAGGACATCAGGCCCTCCCAGCCTTCCTCACGCTACCATTTCTCTAGTTCTCTCCATCCTGTTTCCCTCCTCCCCTTTTAAGTACTCTTGTGATTACACTGGCCACACCTGGACAATCCAAAATAATTATTTTAAAGTCAGCTGATGAGCAACCTTAATTTCCTTTTGCCAGGTAGCCCAAAATACAGATTCCAGGG
This sequence comes from Acinonyx jubatus, assembly GCF_027475565.1. Taxonomy (NCBI): domain Eukaryota; kingdom Metazoa; phylum Chordata; class Mammalia; order Carnivora; family Felidae; genus Acinonyx; species Acinonyx jubatus. Next base: position 108,445,337 of record NC_069386.1, on the reverse strand, counting down.
ATCAGGACATAGACATTTTGGGGGAGCCATTATTCTGCCTACCATAGTTCACATGTACCCAAACTGAATACATGCATGGCTTTAAACAGGCAATTCTACTCCTACATGTATACCTACCTAGTAGAAATGCGTAATAGATTCCACAAAAAGACATTTACAGATTATGGCAGCATTGTTGATAATCGCCCCAAACTAGAAACTGCCCAAATGACCAAAAGTAGAGTTAACAATGACAACCAGATCCACTAGCTAAGCAATCAGATCTCCTTCATTTGTGGGATGGGGGGGGGGGGGGGGGTCAACTGGATTGATGAATTTTCTTAGGGGCCAAACTAGAAAGTGACTCTAGGTCTAAGACTGGGGATGTGGCAAATGGAAGACAGCATGGGTTTGAGGAGAAATGGTAAATTTATGGGTCTCCACTTAGCATGCAGTAAAACTCTTAACAGTGGGGAAAGCAGCGGCCTGGAAGGAGAAAGTTCTTGTTGCCTGTCTGTTATTAACCAGCCTTATAACCCTTGGTCAAGTGTTGGGTTGAACAAAACATTTTAAAATTGACCTCAAAATTAGGAAGTGTGGCCTGGATTTCTGACATGTGACTCTGGGGTTTCAGGCAGCCCCAATTGTTGCAGGATTTTTTTTTTTTTTTTTACCTCAAAACCCAGGATTCGTTGTCTCGCTGCTTTGAAGAATGAAGAGGTGGACACGAAGTGAGCAGCAGGCAAAAGTTTATTGGAGTATAAGATCAGAAAGGAAGAATAGTATGAAAGAAAGCTCTCCTTACAGAGAGGGAGCATTCCAAAGTGAGTGCCCCCGGAAAATAGGCAAGGACCTTTGTTATAGAAGATTCTGGTCACCCTCTCTTTCTCTTCCCCCTTGTTCCTTCTCAGGTTCTACCCTAACTGGCTTGATAGCTCTACGAGCTGGGTTATCCATTGCTGATTGGCTCATTTCCATTGTATGTCTATGACCATACCATTCCTTGCGGGTCATATGTTTTATGGTACTGATTTTTAGTTAGGTCTTTGATCTAATTCCTGAGGAAATCCTGAGGGGGAGTAGCTGGTGTCTGTTACATTCCAAAGAGGAACCTTATGCCTGAGGGAGTTTGCTAAGGTCAGACACTCCCAGCATTGTTCCAAAATAGGTGATTTTCCTCACCCTGAGACCTCAGGTCCTGACCTTTCCCTCTCTGCCTATTGTATCCCATCTTTTCCCAATCATACAACTAGCCTAGCAGCAACATTTTTCGGGTCAGAATAATGGAGCTTGTTAACCCAACACAGGAGCCAGCAGGCATAGCCAGGCACTTTCTGTCTGGAGATCGTTCCCTCAAATGAAAGGGCCATATTCAGGCGTGAAAGGCTGGGAGATCAACAACCTCTCTCCGGTCCTATGTGCAGTGTCCCCTTCCGCAAAAGAGGGACCATGAGGACCACCCTACTCTGAACGCTCGCCCGCGGCCCAACACATGCTAGGGACAAGTGCAGCTGCTTCTACGGAAACCACGTGCCTGGGCAGGAGTCCCATTCAAGATTCTACAATGGATGCGGCCAAAACGCAGGTGGGATCCTTTCCCGGGCTGCGCGCAGCAGCCCCGCCCGTGATTAGCTACGGTGCAGACGACCCGCACTACTGCGCCTGCGCCGCGCCGAACTAGGCTGCGCCGGGGATGCTGCGACTGGCGGGAACGGAAGACGCTCGTAATCGGGGCGGTAGACGAGCGACGCTGAAGGCGGAAGTGGGAGAAAAAGACGCAGAGGACCTTGCTGGTGACTCGCTGGCGGAAATGATTGGAGGGTGGAACAGCCGTTTCAGTTCGCGCCTTCGTGTGGGGCGGGGACCTCGCGATTCCAGCCCAGCCCAAAGGAGGGGCGGTCTCGCGGGAGAACAGTTTCGCGCGCGCGGGAGCGGGGCACTGGCGGCCAGGGCGTTCCCGGCTGCGCGCGCGGTGCTTACCCGGGGGGAATTCTGAGCGAGTTCCCGCGCGGGCAGGCTCTGGTGGCGCCCACGGCCCCAAGTCGGAGGGTCCGGGCGGCCCCCGTAACCGTTTTAAAAACTCAGGTGACTCCTTGGCCAAGGTCGAAGCCTATGCGCTGTGCGAGGCCATTCTGAGCTGGAGCGCCGCGTGGCTCCCAGTGCCCGGGGTAACCTCGGGGTCGGTCAGTGCGAGAAGGGTCGTCAGCTTCCCCGCGCAGATCTGGGGTTGGAGAGGACGGACGCTACTTGAATTAGACTTCAAGTGACCCACGTGTGTGTGTGGGGCGGGGGGGGGGGGGTTGTTGGGGGAGAGAGACCACCTCCCCGCAGGCGTCCACTCTGCAGAAGTGAGATGGGGTTTTGCTTGCAGAACAGGACCGGAGGGAGGTATCTCGTGAGGACTGGTACCGCCAGTTTCCGAGTATGAAGCTTTCTTTGCTGGAGGAACCTGGCTAGGTTCTTAACAGCTTTCAGCTTAGTTATCCCAATGCAGTTCTGAAGACAGGTTGTTCAGGTCACTTTGGACTCTACCAAATACCGGGGTTTCTTTCCTAAACCGTGTCTAACCGATGGCAGCGCTTACTTATTGAACGTGATTCATTTTTTTATCTGAGGGGTTTTTATTAACGGTTTTATTGGGATGTAGTTTACATAGCATAAAATTCACCTGTTTTAAGTGTGCAGTTAATGATTGTTAGCATATATACATAGTTGTGTAGCCGTCACCATAGTGGTATTAGACTCTGGCATTTTTTCCCTAGTAATTGCCTTTATTCTCAAAAGTTTGCACAAGTGGACCTTTAAAGGTACAGTGTACTGTATATAAGAGACTCTGAAGATGTACACTCAAATCGTGTTATACCTGAGTAGATGAAATTAAGAGGAGACTCGAAGCATATTTTCCTAGGTGTTGCCAGTGGTGAAACTTGTGTATTGCAGTCCAAAGAAATACTGTATCAACTGCTTCATTTGCTGAGGAATATGGCATAAACCCCATTTTACATGTGAACAAATCAACATTGAAGGATAAATTGCCTAAACATAGCTGTGCCCAGGCTAAACCCCAACCCTCGATGCCTTATCTCTAAATGTATTGCCTTTGCCACTTCATCAGCCTGCTTTTCAATTATATCTATGTATGACCTGTACCGTTCACTCATTTATTGAGCAAATAACTATTGAGTCACCACTATGCAAACAGCAACATAAAACTGCTCTAGATGCTGGAGATACCATAACGAACCAGCTAAATTCCTACCCTCGTCTAATATTCTGGCAGAGGAGACCATGAGCAATTAAAGAAACACCCTAATTTTAGATATTGAGACGTGGCATTAAAAACAAAACAATGTTTATTTAATTTTTGAGAGAGAGACTACAGGAGTTGGGGAGGGGCCGAGAGAGAGAGGGAGACACAGAATCCAAAGCAGGCTCCGGGCTCAGCTATCAGCACAGAGCCCGACGTGAGGCTCAAACCCATGAACTGCAAGATCAAGACCTGAGCTGAAGTTGGACGCTTAGCCAACTGGGCCACCCAGGTGCCCCAAGACATGGCATTTGGCAAACCAGGAGTATAGGAACAGTGGTAGGAGGCAGGATCTGTCTTGAGCAGAAATCTGACAGAAGAGAGGAGTTGGGATGTAAGAGAAAAAGGATTTGGTTTGAGCAACTGGAAAGATGGAGTCGCAGTTTACGAAGTTAAAATAAGGTAATGCTGTGAAAGGATGAGGTTTTTGAGTTAAGCTTATGAATGCAGCTTTAGATGCTTTTTAGATGTCTCTTAGACATCTAGTTGGAGATGTGGTATTTCATTCTGTGAAGTTACATGTCATTTGACCAAGGGAATGGTCAAATTCAAGGAGATGAGGGGGAACCAGGAGGAAAGATCGAAAAGGGGAGTGTAGTGTGTTAGGAGGATAACCAGGAGAGCATATAGCCTCAGAAGATAAGTGAAGAAAGTGATTTGTGGAAGAGGGGACAATGTTAAATGTTAACAGATTGATCAGATAAAATGAAGACTGAGAATGGCCCATCTGTAAGAGAATAGAAATACAGGTAAATAACATGGGTTTGAACTGCATAGGTCCATGTGGATTTTTTAAAAATAAATACTGTACAGCACTGTAAATGTATTTTCTCTTCCTTGTGATTTCCTTAACATTTTCTTTTCTCTAGTTTTGTTGTAAAGATACAGTGTATAATACATATACAAAATGTGTTTAATCAACTGTTTATATTATCAGTAAGGCTTCTGGCCAATAGTGGGAGTCAAAGTTATTTTAAAAAGTCATGTGGACTTTTCAACTATGCAAAGGATCGTTTCCCCACCCCACCTCCTTCAGTGGTCAGCTGTATATAAAGTCTTTTGTTATAAAATCTTTTGATATATATGTTTATACTGACAGCTACTACAGAAACAGTGTTTACCCTTTTTTGAGGAGGTGTACGTTTTTACAACCTTTCTGAAGTGATGTTATCTAAAATTTAAATCGTGCTTTTTTTGACCAAGTAATTTCACTTGTAGGCACTTATCCTATAGAAATATTTATACATGCACACAAAGGTATTGTGTGTGTGTGTGTGTATATATATATATATACACACACATATGATACAATATGAGTATTAATCACAGCATTGTTTACAATTGGGGAAGAAAACAAATTTTCATCAAGATGGATATAGTTTTAAAGGAAAGATATTAGTGTATAGAGGGGCACATGAGTGGCTCACTTGGTTTAAGCATCCAACTCTTGATTTCACCTCAGGTCATGATCTCACAGTTTGTGAGTTCAAGCCCCACATTGGTCTTTGCACTGACACTGTGGGGCCTGCTTGGGATTCTCTCTCTCCCCTTTCTCTCTACCCCTATCCCACTTGCTCTCTCTCTCAAAATAAATAAACAAAAAAAAATTTAAGTAAATAAATAAAGGAAAGCTATTAGTGTATAGATATGAAAGACACCTGCTACAGCTTGAAACTTGACCTTCTAGAATTCAAGTATTGAGGACCTAACCCTAAGTGTGATGATATTTGGAGGTGGAACCTTTGAGAGGTGATTAGGTTTAGATGAGGTCTCAAGGGTGGGATCCCCATGATGGGATTAGTGTTCTTATAAGAAGAGGGGGACCTGAGCTCTCTTCTCTCTGCCATGTAAGGACACTAAAGCCGTGAAGTAAGTGCTCGCCAGAACTGAATTGACTGGCACCTTGACAGAGTTCCCAGCCTCCAGATCTATGAGAAATAAATGTTTGCTGTTTAAGCTACCCAAACTATGGTATTTTGTTATTGCAGCCCTAGCTGGTTAAGACAGAGAGCCTTATTGAATGATAAAGTTGGGTTATCTAATAGAATGTATACGATCTCATTTATGTTAATATACCTGCGGGAGGCCTGTCTAATCACACTGTCAAAAATTACTCTATTTACCTTCCCTGATACTATTACGTACCCTTTTCTATCTATAGCACTTATCACTATCTAAAATTATTAATTTTTATACTCATTTATTGTTTTGTCATAGTGGAAGTTCTGTAAGATTTTTGCCTTTCTTGTTTATCTTTCTATCTCCAGTGCTGGGGTATATAACTTTTAGAAACATTATTTTAGGGAAAAAACCTTAACAGAGAGTATTCCTGCAGCAAATTAGACCACAAATTCTTTCATACTGTTTCCTTCAAAGGGTGGTGGCACATTTCCCTGCTTTTGAGTGTAGGAATTAGTGACTAGCTTTTAGTAAGTGGAATATGGCAGAAGTGGAGGGATGTCAATAGGCCATAAAAGGCACCATGACTTCCTCCTTGCTTCTTCTCTTCCATCATTCATTTGGGTAGACCAGCTGCCCTGTCATGAGGACATAGCAAGCAATGCTCTGGAGAGTCCTCTGGGCAAGAAACTGAGGCCTGCTCCCAATAGCCAGTGGGGAACTTAGGCCTCTAACAATTTCGGTCAGCCCCAGTCAAGACTTAAGATGACTGCATCTCCAGGTAACAGCTTGACAGCAAGGTCACAGGAGGGAGAGAAGGACTGGAAGCAGGTCCTCTGGAGTGGACTCTGGAGAAGATTCTGTACCAAGATTCTTAGGCCATGTCAGATTTCCAGCTCCTTTACCTTTCCTCTCCTTGCAGCGAGGGCTAAATTGACTGAGATTTTTAGACTCAGTAAGTTACTGAGAAAAGTGTGTTAAAATTGGCACTTAATTATTATGGGTTTTTCCCTGTATAGTTCTGTCAGCATTAACTTTTTAATTGTGAAACAATTTGCACACAAATTTAAGATTTTTACTTTTCTGTTGAATTGCCCCTTTTTATCATGAAATCCCACCCTTTATTTCATGTGATACTTCTTGTCTCACAGTGTCTCACACTTTTGATATTTAAAAAAACTTTTTTTTTTAATGTTTTATTTACTTTTGAGAGAGACAGAGCATGAGCAGGGGAGGGGCAGAGAGAGGGAGATACTTTGATATTAGCGAAACCACATTTCTTTCAGTTGGTGTTTGCATGGCAATTTTTTTTCCATTTTTTCTTCAACCATTCTGTGTTGTTTAATTAAAGCTTATTATTATGTAAACAGCACATAGTTGAGCTTTGTGTCTTTTAATCCAATTGTATAATCTTTGCTTTTAAATTGGAATGTTTAGACTATTGATGTTTAAAGTAAATTCTGATGAAGTTGGATTTAAGTCTACCATGTTGATGTTTATTGTCTATTTTCCCCATCTATTCTTTGTTCATATGATGGTTAATTTATGGGTCAGCTTGGCTGGGCCACAATGCCCAGATATTTAGTCAAATAGTATTTTTGATGTTTCTGTGAGAGTGTTTTTGGGTGAGATTAACATTTAAAGTGGTGGATTTTAAATTTTTTTTTTCAACGTTTATTTATTTTTGGGACAGAGAGAGACAGAGCATGAACGGGGGAGGGGCAGAGAGAGAGGGAGACACAGAATCGGAAACAGGCTCCAGGTTCTGAGCCATCAGCCCAGAGCCTGACGCGGGGCTCGAACTCCCGGACCGCGAGATCGTGACCTGGCTGAAGTCGGACGCTTAACCGACTGCGCCACCCAGGCGCCCCTAAAGTGGTGGATTTTAAATAAAGCAGAATGCCCTCCATTATGTGGGTGGCCTCATTCAATAGTTGAAGGCCTATTCAAAACAAAAATTGACCTCCCCTGAGTAAGAGGGAATTCTGCCAGCAGATTGTCTTCAGACTTGAGTTGCACAACATTGGCTTTTCTCTGGGTCTCCAGCCTGCTGGTCTACCCTATAGATTTTAGGCCTGCCAGGCTTCATAATTGCATGAACCAGTTTCTTAAAATAAAATCTCTTTCTACATACGTACACACAGTCTATTCATTCTGTTCTCTGGAGAACCCTAACACAGTTTCTTAATTTTTCCTTTATCACTTTCTTTGAATTAAATATTTTAATTTTATTATTGTATCTTTCTTTTGTGTTTTAATTATATACTTCTGTTATCTTTAGTGATTACCCTTGACCTACAGATTAAAAAATGCATATGTATTTGACTTACGATAACTTAAAATTAAAACTTTTATAATTTCTGCCCCAAATTAAGAAATTTATATTTTAACTCCATTTTAAACTACCCTATAGCCACTGTACTATTATCATGTACTTTTCCAAATGTAATAAATCCTACAAGACATTATTATTGTTGTCATTATTAACTGCTAGTACTTATTTCTGTTTCTCTACACATTTACCAATTCTATTGTTCTTTATTCCTTTCTACTATTCTGTGTTTCTAAAATGGGCTAATTTTCCATCAACTTGAAGAATTTCATTTAGTATTTCTTATAGTATAGTTCTTATAGCAGTAGGTCCCTTCAGTTTGTTTGTTTTTCCCTGAAAACTTCTTTATTTAATCTTAATTTTTGAATGGTATTTTCATTGGGCATAAAACCCTAGGATAACAGGTTTTTTTCCCAGCACATTGAAGATGTCATTCTGTTATTTTCTGACTGCTTTAGTTAAAAGTCAGCCCTCAGTCTTCTTGTATCTTTGAAGGTAGTGTGTCTTTTTCTCCCCTCTGTGGTTGCGTCTAAGTTTTTCTGTCTTTAATTGTAAACACTTTGACTGTGATGTGCCTTGGTATGAGTTTATTATCTTTATCATGCCTAAGATTTGCAGAGTTTATTGAATCTGTGGGTCTATGTCTGTCATCAGGTTTGGCAATTTTTTTAGTCACCATTTCTTCAACCCTTTTGTTTCTCTTTTCTTATTTTGAAACTCCAATTACAAACATGCTAGATCTTTTGAGTGTGTACCACATGTCTTGAATGTAATTGAAAAAAATTTTTTCTGCCTGTGCTTCAGTTGGGTTACTTATTTTGATTTGACTTCAAGGTCATCAGTCCTGGTGGCTGTGCTTCTAAGACACAAAGACAGAAAATATGGAAACAGGACTGAAACTGTAAATTAGGTTTAGAATAGGGAGATGTTACCATTCCCTAGCAACTGGTATTCAAAGCAACATGTGAGCATAATTAGCTGTGTATCTAAGCTCTTTATGTGTATGATGACAAAGCAAGTTTTTACAAATGTCATTTTCTATTGCAGTATAGTTATTTTCAATTCCTTTCTCCTTCAAATACAATTAATGAATCCCCTTTTGGGAGTTGTTGTGGTAGAAGTACTTTAGTCCATGTGTAATATCCGGACCATCACAGTATTATATTAGTACAGTAAGACCTTGGTTTGCAAGCATAATTCATTCTAAAAACATGCTTGTAATCCAAAGCACTTACATATCAAAGTGGATTTCCCCATAAGAAATGATGGAAACTCAGATGATTCATTCCACAACCCCAAAATATTCATATATAATTGATTACAATACTGTAAAATGATACACAATAAATACAAAATAAAGAAAATGCAAAATATAAAGAAAACTAACCAATTAACCTCTACTTACCTTTGAAAATCTTTGTGACTGGGGTGAGGGAGACAAGAGAGAGGAGGGTTATTGTGTAGGACAACTTTCACTATCTCTAACGGAATCACTGCTATGTATTGGCTCAATGAAATCTTTTTCTACATGGGGGCCGTTGTACATGTTCACACAAATGTTGACTGTAGTACAGTATTAATAAACTTGTCATATAATGTATTTAATGTAACTGGAAATAAGGCAGGAGAGGAAAGGGTCTGTATCTGCAGGCCGCCTCACCTAGAGTGAAGGAAAGCATTCCCAAGTTTACTCTTGTATGGAAAAGCAAAGGACTGTCCATAGGCGCTTTGAAGTGACAAAAAATACAGTAGTGTCAGTTGTGGACACCTTCCAACGTTCTGAAAAATCACTGGGGCCTGAGACCCACAGTGAGAGAGAGAAAACTGTTGGCTCAGTTGTGATTATGTGATGTACAGCAGCATCATGTACCACTCGTATTGCAAGACATCGCTCGTTTATCAAGTTAAAATTTATGAGAAATGTTTGCTCATTTTGTGGGACACTCACAAAACAAGTTATTCGCAATCCAAGGATTTATCGTATTTAAGCAGATGCTTCTCCCAAATGTTCCCTTGAGGGGATGTTTTCTGAAATGGCATTCCTCATGGGAATATTTGTATGACTGAACAGCTATTTTCATTAGAAATCCATTGTCTGTCTCTCTATATATTTCTTTTTGTTATTTTTTTATTATTATAAATACATTTCCTGTCTCTATATTTCTTTTTGTTATTTTTGTATTATGTTTCTTTTTAAGTGACATTCGAAAGTTAATTGATCAATTGTCTGTTGATACAGGGCACATCTGAAAGAGAAAAGGCAGAAACCACTTTAGATCTGTTGGCAGATATGAACAGATTCACCCCCTATATGAATACGAAGAGAAGATCCCATTGCAGCCTGTAGAAGCTGGAAAAGGCAAGAAAATAAATTCTCCTCTAGAGCCTCTAGAGGGAATGCATCTGTGTCGACACCTTGATTTTAGTTTCGTAGACTTGTATAGGACCTCTAACCTATATAACTGTAAGATAATAAATTTATGTCATTTTAAGCAACTGAGTTTGTGGTAATTTGTTACAGCAGTGACAGGAAACCAATACACTAGTCCTCCTCCATTTATTCCTGCAAATACACATATCATTTTCAGATTATAAGGACATGTATTTGTATATAATTTCCTGCCAGAATTGTTACTCAGAACCTCCTGAATGGTGTTGCCTGATTGTTTGATTTACCTTTTTGATTAAAAACAAAGATAACAGGTATTTAAAAGAGAGAGAGAGAGAGAAAAGAGGGGCCCTTGGCTGACTCAGTTGGTAGAGCATACTACTTTTTTTAAAATTCTCTTAAAATGTTTATTTATTTTGAGAGAGAGAGAGAGAGACAGACAGAGTGCAAATGGGGGAGGGGCAGAGAGGAAGACACAGAATCTGAAGCAGGCTCCAGGCTCTCAGCTGTCAACACAGAGTCTGACATGGGGCTCGGACCCACAAACCACGAGATCATGACCTGAGCTGAAGTCAGATGCTCAACTGACTGAGCCACTCAGGTACCCCTAGCATGCTACTTTTGATCTCGAGGTCATGAGTTCAGGCCTCATGCTGGATGTGTATAGCTTACTTAAATAAAATAAAGAAGAGAAGAAACCAGGAACATTTCATGATGAAGGTAAAAACAAATTTTGATTGATTTTTGAAGAAATAGGATTGTTATTAACCTTGCATTACTCCAGGAGATAATTGATAAATGTTGAGTAGTTTGTTTGGTTTCTCAATGAAGGATCAAAGGAAGCAGTACCGCATGGTCAACTGGAAGCCTTTCTGCCTCTGTGATGTATAGACAATACACAAATAGAGTCTGAAGGTCTAGTGTGACATTGAAGAGAAGGTATAGGGGAATAGGGCTGTGGGAGCTGAGAGTTGAGGTGGTGGTTAAAGAATGAAATATTCTAGTTTTATATTTCTGGTGTGGGACAATTCCGGCTGATGACCAAGTCCCGGGTTGTTTCTGAATCTGCATGAGAGAAATTTAAGTGAGATAGAGGCAGTCATTACTGTTAGGGTCAGGCGTAAGGCAGGGTAAAGATAGGAGTCAGAGGCTAAAAAATTTTAGCAGTCAAAGGCTTTATTTGGGAACTAAGGTCTTGGGCGAGGTTCGGTGACTCAGGGAGGGGGGGGGAGAGAGAGAGAGAGAAGTCAGGGAAGTCGCTCCCAGGTGTGGTGGGGTGGGGTTTTTAAGCTGCAGGGGTTCCGGGTTTAGGTCCGGGTGGGCCTTTTTCGCGTCAGGTCGTGCTGTCGCTCAGTGATTGGTTGACCTCCAATTCGTTCTGGCACACTACTAGGGGCTTTTCATTGGGTTGCGCTGGCAAGATGGCCGTCCCCTCTACTGTGGTTCCAAGGACATCCTAACAATTACTGGTAACCTGGTCCTCAAAATTAAAAAAATCCCTGATTTGTAGTATTTGTTGATTTTAATCATGTAAATACTGCCACCAAGGTGATTTCAAGCTACCAACATGTTACTGAGTGCAGAACTAGAAAGAGATGTGAACAATCAGCTCTCAAGAGCTGGAATGAACTGGCTTCGGCAACCCATCACTGAATCTAGGTGAAGGTCACTGGAATTAAATAGATACCCTAATCACAAAGCTATCCTGTTGGATGAGCCATGTACTGTGGCTATTGAAATCCAGGATTATGGCATGAATTTGGTATAGAAGCGTTTGAACAAGGTTCCCAAATCTTCCTTGAATAAAGAATTGGAGAGTGGTCATTTGGTAACAATTCGTAAGAGTAGGTTTTATCAAAGCCTGGGGTTGGAGGGGCAGGGAGGGACACTGTCAAGGAAATTAGTGGAAGTGTTATTCAAATATACCTTCAATCAACTCTCCTAGCTGATTTATGTAAAGTAAAACTCTGGTTTATGTTTATGTGAAGTAAAGCTCTACATGATTCAATATGTGCGGGGTTCCAGTTATAAAGGAATAATTCAATAACCAAAAGTAGTTGATGTAGAGGCTGCTTTGAGACAAACAGGTGGTTAAAAGGTTTGAGCAATGGAATACAGACAGGCCCATAAGGTGACCCACCTCAAAATATCCATAGGCCCTAACTAACCAATGGGCTGTTTACAACTCAGCACAGTTACCAAAAAAAAATTCCATACATCACCATCCTCAGCTTCCCCCTTGAAAGCAGCCCCACCCACTGCCCCATGGCCGACCGTCTCTCCTCTGCTGTCCTGCCTGCCGCTCCCAAATTTCTATCTCTTTTGTTCTGCCTCACTAGAATTCTTTTACCTCCTGCAGCCTGTGCCCCACCAGCTTCCACGGGATTGGCTGATCTAGAGACACCCCATTTAGACACCACAGTTGATAGTAATTCCAATCAAGCAACAAAGAAATCCGATATCCATAATTCACAGTAATAACTTCCATTTTTTACTCACTGTATTTCTCACATTCTAAAACCCCTTACCCTCCTGTTAAAAGAAAAATGTCCATAATTTACTGATCTTCTGGCTTTTATTCAGCAATTCATGAATCGGGCAGCATCCAATCTAGCAGCTAGAAAAGGTCTCCCAGAAGCTGTATAAAATGAGAGACTTTCACAGGCACAAGGAAGCAGACACAGGGAAGTCATACTAGGTAGAAACAGATTGGTTACTGCAAGGTTACTTTCCTTACATGGAGCAAAGGGAAGTCTCAGAGCCAGGTTGGGGAACTTGTGTTGAACAGGGAAACACAGATTACTTGCCGAGGCCTTCCTTTTCTGGGAGAACCAAGCATAGAAATGTAGTTAAATTTTGGGTTACTGACATGAGTCTTAGCTCTACGTTGGGCCTAATCTGGTTACTTTGACACTTTTTTCACCCTACTCTCAACTCTCTTGGAAAACTTCCCATTTTTAATGGGAAATTTCCCATTTTTACCTGACAGAAGTTCAGAAACTGAACTTGCTAACTCAGAGCCCAGAGTTTACAAATGGGACATGAGATCCTGGATGTTATGGGGTGCAAACAGAAGATACTATTTTGTTTGTAACTGAGGGTTTCACAGGTGGTTAAAAATAATTGGTCAAGGGTAGACAAAGAGCTAGGATTCTCCTACATTGCTGGTAAAAGGTTAAATTTGTACGAGTTTGAAAATATGTTTGGAAGTACTCCTAAAACCAAATATATGCATACCCTGTGACTGACTCAGTGGTTCTTCTCCATCAACAGTAGAATGGATAAATTGTGGCTTATTCATTCAACGGGATACTCTACAGCAATGAGAATGAATGAACTATTGTTTTACATCCAAATGGATGAGTCTTACAACTATAATAAATAATATATGATGTAATGGCAAATAAAATAATTGGCAAAAGAAGTCTCAAAACGTTATGATTCCATTTATAAAGCTAAAAAAAATGGCAAACCTAAACTACAGAGTTAGAAGTCAAGAGACTTGTTCCCTTTGCAGGAGGTAATAAAGGTGGTGAAGAAAAGAACCCTTGAGCTACTGATAATTGTTTCAGATACTAGTTATAGGAGGATAGATTTCTTGTGAACCTCTATCCAGCTGTACAGTTATGATTTGTTTGTTTTTCTTTATCTGATATGCTTCAAAACAAAGTTTTTAAAAAGTAGACTTCCTGTTTATAATAATGGCAGTCTGGGTTATTCTACAGGCTCTTTTGTTAAAAAGATCTAAATAATGAAAGGTTGATGCTTTTAAGGAGAAATTTTTACTATTTTATCTAAGAGTTGACAAAGGATTAAGGAATAGATTCAAAAATGAAGGGAAAATCTGGTCAGGCATTCTAGCAGAAAGCCATTTTTAAGCTACTTTGCCCTGAGGGCATTTGTCTAGCCCAAACAAAAAGAGCTTTGACTGCCTTATAGAAGAAAGATGACAGAAAAGAGGGCAGAGACCTTGTAAAAGCTGGAGTTTTTGCCCAAAGATCCTCCCCAAATTCAGCTTGGTTGACCCAAAGTAGAGCTGCTTTATCTAGGGTGCAGCCCAGGTTGTAAATGAAGTGTTAGGGAAAGGGGCAGGGTCTGACAGTGGAAGCAAAAGGGGAGCAGGAGGGGAGTAGACTTTTTGAGATGTTTGCCTCGAGTGGGGTAGATCTGGTCAAATGCACTGTTCTTCTGGGAAGCTCTTTTTCCTGGTCCTGTGGCTACAGAATGTGGGCTTTTCTTGGAGCATTTTGGTCTGTGCCCATTGGTGTTTCTGGATTAGGGAGCTCTCCTGTGCCCAGGCCTGGATATACTGGAGACAGACAAAATCCCAGGGAACTCAACACCCAAGGTCGATAGCCAGTTTGTCTTTTCTTCACCTTTATGCCTTCTGTCAGTTGCGCTATGGATTTTGTCGAGGTTTATTTGTTTGTTTCATTATTAGCAGGAGGACTAATAGGGTGGCATGTGCTTATTTCATCTTGACAGGACCAGAAACGATTCAATAAGTTCTATATTGACTCCATATTCTATATTCCAATTTTGTCAGTTGTCCCAGTAATGTGTTTTATAGCATTATTTTGTTTCTGGTACAAGATCCAGTCCAGCATCATGAATTGCATTTAGTTTCCATGTCTAGTTTCCATCTATAATAATTTCTCAGTCTCTCACTTGTCTTTAAAGATACAAAAACTTGTGAAAAACAAAGGCCAGTTGTTTTTTAGAATGTCTCTCATTCGGGTTTGTCTGATATTGTTTCCTCATGATGAGATTCAGGTTATGAATGAAAAAAAAAAGTCTTTTTTAGAGCGAGTGTGTGCAAGTGGGAGAGAAGGGCAGAGGGAGAAGGAGGGAGGGAGGGAGAGAGAGAGAGAGAGAGAGAGAGAGAGAGAGAGAATCTTAAGCAGGCTCCATGATCAGCACAGAGCCCAATACGGAGCTCCATCCCATGAACCTGGGATCAAGACCTGAGCTGAAATAAAGAGTTAGATGCTTATCTGACTGAGCCACCCAGTCACCCCCAGTTTATGAATTTTTTGAGAGAAATACAACGTGAATGATGTTTGGTCCTTCTCAACTTATCATATCCAGAGGCACATGATACCTATTTGCCCCCCACCTTTTTTTTTTAATCTCTTTTTTTTTTTTAAGTAAACTCTAGACCCAACATGGGGCTTGAACTCACAGCCTTGACTGAGATCAAGAGCCGCATGCTCTTCCAGCTGAGCCATCCACACACCCGTTTGCTCCTTATTTTGATCACTTGCTTAACATGTTCTTCTATTCCTCCAGGGTATAATTGTTTTTCCTTTTGCAACTAATGCACACATTATGAAGAGAAACTTTGATAGTGATTAAATATTCTGTTTCTTATCAAACTTGGCCTCGACCCCATGTGTGTAGCATCCGTAGATGATTTTTGCCTGAAAGAAATTTTATTATGATGGTTATAAAATGGGGATTTCCTGACTCCATCAGTACCTCTATATGCTGGCACTCTACTGCAAGAAAGAGCTCTTCCCTCTTTGAAACCAACTTTAGGAATGATCCCTTCTAGCTATGGTAGGAGATCTAGATAACACACTAGTCCTTCCTCTCCTTTCCCCCATCTTCCCAGTACAGTTATATTATTTTTAGTTCCTCCATTAATTATCATTTGTGACTTAAATTAATATACACTTTTTTCTTGTTCTGTCAAGTATCTATGATGTCTCTTGATCTTCGGGTTAGTGAAATGAGGGTCTTATTTTCCTTGCCCTGCCCTTTAGCTCTCTTCCCCCATTCTACTTCCCAACTTCTGTCATGTACACTTTCACATTATTGAGGTCGTTATTTACGCGATGTTTTATAATCACTATTACGTTACTGTGAGCTTATCCAGTTTCCCATCAACTTTCCACTTTCTCATCATTGATGATCTTTGCCTGACTTATTTCATTAGGAGAGGCAAAATACTGGTATTTAAAGTTACAGTATTTGCTCTGCATTTACTAGCTGCCAGACTCTATTTTTCCGACCGTTCTAATTGTTGTAAAGTACAATTTCAGTGTTTTCATTCATGCATCTCATGGCTGCCCACTGCTTCATGAATTAAGTTCCAATGCTTTCGTGTTATGGCCAGGCCTTTCATATTATGTTTCCTACCCTTTTTTATCTCCCTTATTCCTTTAGATACTCTATGATCCTGGGAAGAGTTTCTGTGTTCCTCAAAAGTTCCACCTCACCCTTGCTTCTTTATCTTTGTTCTTGCCTTTCCTTCTATCTAGATTGTTCTCAGTCCTGTGGAAATTTTATCCAAAGTCCTCACAACGGCCTCAGAGTGGCCTACAAGGTCTTACACACTAGAGTTTCTATTTCCTGGGACCTCATCTCCAGTGCTTTCTCTCTCTCATTCTAGTCAGACTGTTTTTCCAAGACACCATTCACAAGCCACAAGCTTTGTGATGTCACAGAGACATCAGGTCTTTGCATTTGCTGTTCCCCCTTCCTAGGGCACTCCCTCCAGATACTAGCATGGTTCATAGTCATCAGCTTTTTAAAGTATTTGCTCAAGTGTCACTTTCTCAGTGAGGCCTTTTCTGACCTGTCTCTTTGAAACTGCAGCACCTCCCTCCCTTTCCCTGTACTCATTCTCCCCCTTCCCTCTTCTATTTTTCTCCATAGTACTTGTTCTGTCAAATGTGTATTATGTGATTTATAGATTTCATTTATTTTCTGTCCCATCATTACCCTCTGCTAAATAGAAATTCTGTAAGGATAGACTTAATCTATTTTGCTCACTGCTGAATCCTTACAGCTAGAACAATATTTGGAATTTAGTAGATATTTAACAAATATATTCAAGATATTTAAATGAATTTGTGGAATGAATGAATGAATGAATGACAAGACCTGCACTGTGGTCAATTTGTTGGTTGTTGAATAAATGAATCCTCCTTTCAAGAGCCATCTCAAATATCTCTTTTTGGAAATTTTTTGGGCACAAAGTTTTATTTCTCCCTTTGCAATATGTATTCATTTTATTTCCTTTTTTTGACTTGTTGCACTGGCTAGGTTTTTCAGCACTGTGTTGAATAAGAATGATGAGCATAGACATCCTCTACCCAATCTTCGAGGAAAAGCAGCTTAGTTTTTAACCATTAAATATAATGTTAGATGTAGATATTTGATATTTTTTAAAACCAAATTGAAGACGTTTCCTTGTATTCCTATTTTTGGAAATTTTTATCGTGAGTGGGTGTTGAATTTTGTCAAAAGCATTTTCTTTACATATTGATGTAATCATGATTTTTCTTTTCTAGTCTGTTAATACAGTAGGTAACGCTGATTTTTGAATGCTGAACCAGTCTTGTATTCCTGAAATTAAGCCCACTTGGTCATGTATGTAATTCTTTTATATACTGCTGACTTTGATTTGCTAATTTTGTCAAGAATTTTTGCGTATATTCATGAAGTACGTTCATTGATTTGTAGTTATTATTATTATTTTTCATATTGTCTTTGTCTGGTTTTGGTGTCCAGGTAATACGAGTGTCATAAAGTGAATTGAGTCAAATCATTTTGTTGTACACCAAAACAATGGTATATGTCAGGTACATATCAAACTTAGGAAGTTAAAATTGAAAAATACCAAAAAAATGAATTGGGAAGTATACCCTCCTTTTCTGTTTTTTGGAAGATATTGTATGTAGAATTGTTGTTAACTCTTCTTTAAGTGTTTGGTAGAATTCTCCAGTAAAGTCATCTGGACCTGTAGATTTGGGAGGGGTGTTAACTATAAGTTTAATTTCTTTAACAGCTGTAGGGACACTAAGAATAATTAATGTTAGATGAGTTGTGGTAGTTTTTGTTTTTCAAGGAATTGGTCCATCTAATCCAAGTTGTCAAGTTCATATGTGTGGAGTTGTTTGTAATTGCTGTCATCTGAATGTTTGCATATCCCCCCAAATCATATGTTGAAACCCTAATGCCCAATGGAATGGCATTGAGAGGTGGTGTCTTTGGGAGGCGATTGGGTTGTGACAGAAAAGGTTTCATGAATGAGGATAGTACCCAGATAAGAAGCTCTAGAAGCATCCACTGCCCTCTTCCACCATGTGAGGACACTGCCAGGACCTCCCAGCCTCCACAACTGTAAGAAATAAATTTATGTTGTTACCCAGTCTGTGGTATTTTGTTATAGCAGCTCAAATGAACCAAGCTGGTAATATTCCCTTTTTATTTTTTTAGATGTTGCATCTCTGGCCAGCTGACTTCATTTGCTCCAAGTCTGGGACATCTGAAACGTCAAAGAAAATCCAGGCAACTGGGCCACTGTGTTGTTGCTCAGATCCCTGGCTGGTCTGCTTTCTTCTTTCCACCTTTCAGTCTTATGTTTGTTTTATATACAGTGTCAGGGTTTTTATGGTACTTAAGTAGCAGGAGGAATAAGGCAAAGTTGATCTACTCTATATTCCTAGAGTGTAAGCCCCCATCTTTAGTTTTTGATGTTAGTGTGTGGCTTATGTCTTGCTAAGGTATTGCATCCAAATCATTTTTTTGACAAGATAAAATCATTTCATGCATATTACTGTAAGACCATTGTTGTCCATTTGGCAAGTCTTACTTATATTCAGTGGCCTGAGATGCTTGGTGAATACAACTTCTGAATATGTGGAAATATTTTAAGATTGATTTAGAGCAGACTACTTCTATTATAGCAACAGATTTGCCCTCATTTTTATTTGTGAGTATTTATAAATAGAAGTTTATTTGACAAATAAAATATGGTAGTTTAATTCTTCGAAGGCAGTTTACAGACAGATCTGCTATAGGATAATTATAGGTGTTTCAAACCTGGATTTGATTCCATGGACAAATGTATAAGTAGAAGAGAAACATTGCCAGGAAGGAGCATAAATGTGCATTCAAATAACTTTAATCGTTAAATTATACTTTCAGTTCTTTCTGACAAGAATGTCAAATCCGTCTCTCACAGTTAAATTGATTGGCCCAGTAATCTGAAATAAATGGTCTGAGATTGTGAGTTTACGTTTTAAAATCCTCTCCATTTAGCCAGAGGGAGAGACCATATTACACACACACTTCTTCTATGAAAAAATATGACTGTTCTGCCTGTTTTAATTTTGTTAATCAGTTTCCCCCTGTTATTCACATTGCTTTATAGCGGTTTTCATAAACAATGCATTGGCCTACACCAAGGATTATTAGGTGTTTCACAGCACAGGTGTGAGACTTCTTGACATCTCCAGTGTTAGTCATCATTGACTCAGTGATCCTTGTGCAATGGTGAGTAAAGCTAAGGGGGGGAATGTAGGCTTTTAAATTGTGAAGCAAAATCATCGTTCTGGGATTTTGCTGGGAATCACACATTGGATTATAAAATGTCAAGAGGCCCAAATATGAATTTAAGTTAGAGCTTTACAAAGTAACATTAAGTTATCCTCTTAATGCATTTTAATATAATTTCCTTTAGTATCCTTCAACATCCTCTAAGCCCATAGTGCTTCACAGTTATTTTAAAATCAATCCCTAAGTCAATATCCTTTCTTTGTAATTTTAGTATCCTCCAATCTCCTAAGAACAGCTGCAAGTTGAAATGATGTTGGAGAACTGTGGCAAAAATCTAATAAAAAAAAAATGGCTTCATTTTGCAGGGAAAGGTGTATTAGGTAATTGACAGAGAATGACCAGGAACATGGATGTAGGGGTAGGTCAGACAGATTGAATTGTTAAGTATTTTCAACCCACTGTAAATGAAATTTTGAAATCAATATGCCATTTTTGTTGCATAAGCCTGTTAAGGACAGAAGCAAGATGGAAAGATGTAATACTGATTTGTTTAGCTGCTAAAGCAAGTGGAAGTGCTGTGTGTAAAAGTTCCAGGATCCCTTGAAAAAAGCAAGTTGCACTCTTACATAATTTTGCTTTAGAAAAGGGTATTTATAACTGTGTATGAGATAATTGTGCATTATATACTATTGCAATGCACATGATGCTAATTTTTCATCTTGGAACATCTTATTGACTTTTTTTTTGTTTGTTTCTTTAGGGTTGCAGTGGGTTTTCCGTAACAGCTTTTTTCTTTTTTTAAGTTTATTTTTTAGTAATCTCTACACCCAATGTGTGCTTCAAACCCACAACCCCAAGGTCAAGTCGAATTCTTTTCCAACTGAGCCAGCCAGGTGTCCCCCATAACAATTCTAGGCTAGACACAGACTTACTGAGGTTTCTCTATGCTTTATCATGCTGCATGCAAATACAGGAATTCTAGGCAGCCATGATGTCTCAAGTACATTTGGTTCCTTACCCAACAGCCATTTCCTTCTTTTTTTTTTTTTTCCACTAGGCCTCCATATTTTTTGGGTTCCACTCATTCTTTGCAGTCCTGTGCTTAGAGAAGAGATAAATCCTGGTAAGACCCTTTCTCCTAGCCAGTGATCGGTTTAGAGATGTGACTATCAACCAGTTTGGCCAAGGAAACATG
This sequence comes from Acinonyx jubatus, assembly GCF_027475565.1. Classification (NCBI taxonomy): domain Eukaryota; kingdom Metazoa; phylum Chordata; class Mammalia; order Carnivora; family Felidae; genus Acinonyx; species Acinonyx jubatus. The sequence continues at coordinate 108,424,948 of NC_069386.1, read as the reverse complement.
GGAAATATGCTGGAGGAACTTCTGGGAAGATTTTCCCTGCTTTCAAAAACGACACAGGAGGGAGGGAATCATCTGTTCTTCTGAACATTGTGACTGAATGTGACCCTTGAACTACTCATGGATAAGCAGAAGATGGAAAGGACAGACCTGATGACAATACTGAGCTGCTGAATTTGGAATGAAATTGGGGGCTGCCCTACACCCAGACTTGTTGGTGAGATGTTACATCTCCCTCTGTTAAGGCCTTTTGGGTCAAGATTCTTTATTACTTGCAACTGAAAAGGTCCTGTTAAAATAGTATTATATTACAGCAGCCTTGGCTTACGTAACATCTTCTGCTTAGATGACATATATAAGATTTGTGCTCCTAACTTGGGTGATTCTCTCTTATTAAGCATGATGCACTAATCACGAAGGATTAAAGAAAAAAAGGATAAGATAGAAATTGCTTTGTAGCTTTGGAAAACTATCAGGACTTTCCATCCTATTGAAAGCAGGCTTCTAAGGATGAGTTGCTCTTGTTTCCAAATGATGTGTGGTGGTGAGAGGGAGAAATGACAGTGATGGTGTCACACAGGGTGTCATACAGGATGATGGTGCTTCTACAAAGCCTGGACGATGAGGCTGGAGAACTGGGGTTCTGTGGAATCATGCTATTGCTGCAGGTGACCTTTTTAAGGATAAAAAATAAGGGGCGCCTGGGTGGCTTAGTCGGTTAAGTGGCTGACTTCGGCTCAGGTCATGATTTCATGGTCCGTGAGTTCAAGCCCCGTGTCGGGCTCTGTGCTGACAGCTCAGAGCCTGGAGCCTGTTTCAGATTCTGTGTCTCCCTCTCTCTGACCCTCCCCCATTCATGCTCTGTCTCACTCTGTCTCAAAAATAAATAAACGTTCAAAAAAAATTTAAGGATAAAAAATGAGAGTTAGGGGAGAATCATGGAGGGAGGCGTCTAAATTAAATTTTCTCCTCAAAATAAAGCAAAGGGGGTTACAGGTTGAAGGGATAAGGGAGAGGTCCATAATTATACATAATGTTCTGGTTTTATTTTATTAAACAGTTTGTTTAATGTTTATTTTTGAGAGAGAGAGGGAGACAGAGCATGAGCAGGGAGGGGCGGAGAGAGAGGGAGCCACAGAATCAGAAGCAGGCTGTAGGCTCCAGGTTCCAGGCTCCAGGCTCCGAGCTCTCAGCACAGAGCCCAACGTGGGGCTTGAACTCACGAACTGTGAGATCAGGGCTCAAACTCATGAACTGTGAGATCACAACCTGAGCAGAAGTCAGACACTTAACTGACTGAGCCACCTAGGCGCCCCTGTAATATTCTGGTTTTAGATGAGACTGAGCCCTTGGCAGGCTTTATGGTAGCATATGTCTAGGCCTCAGGGACGATCTAGTCCAGATTTCCATTCAGAATTCTTCCTAAGAGAGAAATAGACTCTCAGCTCATGAATTTCATGAAGTAAACTGATTCTCTCATCAGTGTCTTTCAGGATAGCAATGTCAAGCACGCTAGATCTATTCAAGTTTCTGTTCAGGGTTCTGAAACAAATACTGGATCACAATACACCAGAAGTAGCTGAACAGCGATGTTTGTTTGTTTGTTTGTTTCTTCCTTTCTTTCTTTTTTGATGTATGTTTCTCAATGTTGCCCATTTCCATCTTTATCTCCACAAAATATCCTGGGAATGGAGGTAGACTTGCAGATTCTAGCAATAGTGAGAAAAGGCCAGAAGGATCTGAAACCTCAGAAAGAAACTGGAAGTGAATGAAGTAAACTGATCAGAGAGAGAAGTGGCCCACAGCTCCCATTGTCTTCCCGAGGTACAGGTCAGAAGTAGCATGTCCCCAGAAGATTAAATTCTTCCTGTAGACACCAGCTTGAGTGCCTGAGAGTTCCAGTGCCTTTCCTGACCCCCTGTGGATTTCAGGCTTGTCGAGCTAAGCCCCCATGATTGCATAAGCCAATTCCTTGCAACAAATCTCTTTATATAGATCTCCTACTGGTTCTGATTCTCTGCTTGAACCTTGATTGCTACACAGTCATGAAGAGGAACTCTTAAAAGCAGCTAGAAAAGAAAAAAACATTATGCCCAGAGAAATAAAGAATGACAGCAGATTTCTCATTAAAACACGCAATTGAGGAGACAGTTGTACATCTTTAAAGTAACAACAACAAAAAATTGCCACTTACATACTAGAATTTATATATTCCAACTTTTTTCACTTTGAAATTATAATTTTTTATTATAGGACATAAATTGTATAAAAATTCAATTATAACAAAATAATTGGTGACTTTCGTGAAGCAAAGGCAAGAGATGTAACTGCTATGGTCTTATTAGTCGAGCAGGCAGTTTGCAATCCAGAAAAGGACTTTCACCAGAACCTAACCATGTTGGCACCCTGGATTTCCAGCCTCCAGAACTGTGAGCATAAATTTCTGTTGCTTCTAAACCACCCAGTCTGTAGTATTTTGTTACAGCAGCCTGCATGGACTAAAACAATAGCTTTTAGGGAGTAATTGTGAATTCCGTATTTTTTCATGTTAGCACTCACTCAAATATTATTCATCCAAATGGTGTTGTCCTATCCACAAAGCCAGACATGCATGATAATAATTAAATTCAGTCATCTTTGATATTTTGCCACCTTTCAGTCCCAGCCAACCATAGCTTTATATACACTTTTCAATTTTTATCATTTCAAAGGTGTATTTGCAAAATATATCTGTACAATAAAACCTTGTGTTTACCAATTGGTTGGCTTATTTATTATGTTTAAAAATGTAAGTGTGTAATGGGTAAGCATTCATTTGTACCCTTCTCTGAGGCCCCCAAAATGTTAGGGCCCACAGGAGGGACTCTCTCAGGTCTTGCTCTGGTACTGTGCTATGGAAAGTCACCTGAGTGTGAACCGTCCCTAGCTAATTTCCTCTCCTTCCCTTCCTCTCTCTTGTTTCTGTTGTGGAAAACTGGGCACAGGGTGAAAAGAATCTCCTGGAGATCAGTTTACACACTTTCCCTTCCCAATAGAGAAATAAAACAGTTGAGGAGCCCTCCGTGTGACAGAAGAGGCATCTGTGAAGACCATACTGTACTCAACAACCAGCAAAAAGACTGGTTGCCTTCCTAGCCCGTACCCAGTCCCCAATGCTGGAGGATGCCTAGAATTCCACCCTTAGAACTTTATTTAAGGGGCACCTGGATGGCTCAATCAGTTAAGCGTCCAACTCTTGATCTCAGCTCAGGTCATGAGCTCATGGTTCGGTTGGTGAGATAGAGCCCCACGTCCTGTCATCAGGCTCTGTACTGACAGCAAGGAGCCTGATTGGGTCAGTCCCACTCTTTCTCTCTGTCCCTCCCCCATTCACACTGTATCTCTCAAAACAAATAAAAAAAAAACACCTTTATTTTAAGGTTGGAACCATTCTCTATCTTTGTGTGTTGGTAATTCAAGAGATTTGATTTGGGGAAAGGAGCAGAGAAGACCTGTGTTTCCAATGCAACAGGGCAGATGAACCACTGGGAGGCTGAGGTAGAGATGAGGGGAGGTGGGAGGGAGATGAGGGGAGGTCGGGAATCTTGGCAATTTTTTTTTTTATCTCAGTGTATAGCAAATTTTCTCATTCTTTTTTGCCATTGTGTCATTCATAGCTTTATACCTCAATATCTGGTGCATAGTTAAGCAAATGATAAATATTGAATAAGTGAAATATTGAATGAATGAAAATAAAGGGACATTTTTGTGCTGCTCTTGGAAATTAGCTGAGCAAGTTATTATATAAATGTTTCAACACGTAATATAGATAAATTATACAAAGCCTTCCGATTCAACAATTGAAATATTACTTGTCTTATTCTTTACCATCCATTAGAGGGAGACATGACTCTGTAGTGTAAAGCCAACACTTTGATCCTCTAACTGGAAAATCTGAACCAACTCTATAGCAGGTGGTCCTTTGTAGAATTTGAGCCCTTAATAACTCTGTCTAGGACTGGATGTTCTAGGGATGATAAAGGATGTTAATTTCAGGAGGAGAAAATGTCTGGACCAAAGCACTTGGACCAGGAGTAAGGACACAGGTGAACTTGGCTCAGTTACTAACAGCAAGACTGACTACTTTTGTTAGGTGGGGTGCTAGTAAACTAACTCTTTAAAATAAAGTCTTGTTCTGAATGTAGTACTTATGGATTCCCTAAAGAAAAAGACAATACAGTATTCACAGTGAGCCATGAACCAAAAACTAGAGAACAGCTGAGAAGTGTTCACATCAATCAATGTCCTCTGTTCTGAAGGAAACAACACTCTCGGGCCAAGAGAAATCCGTAGTGTATCTACTTACTATGGTCAATTTCAAGCTATGATTGGTTTAACAATTGAATTGCAAGTTCCTTGAGTAACAATCCGCAATCCGGAGCCAGTGTGAACAGACTTCTGCACACTGCTGAACTTTGTTGGGTCTTAGTTGCCTTTCCTGGAAAATGGGGATGGTAAATAACCCATTACACAGATTCCATTATATAGTGGGCATCTAAGCCCTTTGAACATTTTAAAGCAATGTTTTCCAAACTTCCCTGATCATAAAATCATCCAGTGGGTTGTGGAAAATGCACACTTCCAGGACCCACCCCAGAGCTCCTGGTTCAGAGTCTGCTGGGGAGGAGGTGCCTGGGAATCTATATGTTAAACCAGTGACTCGGGTGACCCACGATCTAGGAATATGGAAAAACACTGCTTTAAATTAGTCTCACAACCGGGTTCTAGGTCAGTGGGTCCTTCTCTGACTCACTTCACAAGTGGGCCTGCCTGAGGAGATGCAGGCAGAACTCATCTACGCCGGACAGGGCACTTAATTCTCTTCTACCCCCTCCATCCTAGGAACCCAAACCTCTTTAACCACTAAACCTGCTGTTTGCCTTCTCCGAGGCCAAGTCTTCCCTACACCTGTGAAGCCCTTTGTTCTAAGGGCTGCTGGATTTTTTTTTTAATTTTTAAAAAATGTTTTATTTATTTTTGAGAGACAGAGAGAGACAGCATGAGTGGGAGAGGGCAGAGAGAGAGAGAGAGAGAGAGAGAGGGAGACGCAGAATCTGAAGCAGGCTCCAGGCTCTGAGCTGTCAGCACAGAGCCCCCGACTCGGGGCTCAAACTCATGAGCCGTGAGATCATGACCTGAGCCGGTCAGACGCTCAACCGACTGAGCCACCCAGGTGCCCCTGGGCTGCTGGATTTTTTAAAGCCATCGTGTACGGAGAAACAGCCAGGTGTCATCTCATCCCCACAGCCATCTCATGCAGTATATTCTTGTGCTCTTATTTTACAGAAGGTCAAAGAGGCCAGAAAAATGTTCAAGGGCATATATGCGATAAGAGCCTGGGCTCCATCCTGCTGTGGGCTCTTCTAGGCTGCCTGCTCCTTTGGTGCCTGTGTGTTCTCCATCTTCTCTGTGGAAGCCCCGTGCTCTGAAAGCAGCTTCCAGTAGCTGGAGTGGAAGAATGAAGGATGCCGAGGGCTGGGCCTGGCACCTGCAGAATTCAGAGGAGCCACCCAACCTGGGGAGATCGGCACCTTCCACGTCTGAATGAAGTTCGGTCAGCTCAGGAAACAAGCGCCAGGAGGGGGGGGGAGAGGCTAATTTCTAAGAGGAACCCAAACATGCAGGGGATCCTCTGAATGTCCACAAAAACTCCCCATCTGTGCCCTCTACGTGTCTCTGATCATTTGTGACAGGCACTGTGGGTCATTTCTTAGGCATTGGTCTTCTCCCCTCCACTAGAGTACAAAGCCTTCAGGAGATCAGCAGTTAAAGAACCCAGAGAATGTTTTTGTTCTGTGCAATAGATCTGATCGGAACCCTCCACCTACTAGCTGTGTGATATCGGGCAAATTACTTAAACTTTCTGAGCCTTAGTCTTCTCGTTTGCTAAATGGGAACATAAATCGTGCCTCCCTGGTGAGACTGTTTTCAGGATTAAATGAAATAGTGCAGATAAAGTGTTTACAAGCAGTTGCTGAATGAATGATCTCCTCCTCATCTGAGAACAAACACCTTCATGTTCTCTTGTGTCTTAGGCAGGGGGACTTAGGGCATTTTTGTTTTTCGGCATTAAGAGGGCATTCTCACACAGAGAGAAATGCATGAAGGCGAGAAGCCTTCCCAAAGAAGAACGTTTTGTGGAAGAATAAATGTAATGTCGAGTGTCAGAATAACTTGAAAGTAAACATAATAAAGAAGTTGTCAATGATTTTTCTCCCTTGAATGGTATTTTAGCTGGAGATAAGGTGGGAAGGGATGGGGCCAGGGGACACAAGGCCAAGGATACTCACGGTAGCAGTATGGCGAACACTCCGAGACCTTCCCAAGTGTTGGGGACACAGGAAATGAATTTCTCTCAGGGAGGCCGGAATGGATCTATGCAGAGTCAGATAACTAGGGTTTCTAGAACCATAAGTCTGGTGAACTCACTTAAGTTTCCTTACGTGCAAACCGGGAATAAGATCACCCTGACACAGTCGGTGTGAAAATGAAGCGCGGCATGGCTACGTAAGCGCTTTGTCAACTGTAAAAGCCACCATCGCCCTAAGAAAGCAGTTCTCTTAGTAAGTTGTGGCAGCCGAGTGGAAGAATATGGTGGATGAGAGCGGGCTGAGGAAGTATCTGGCCAGATGTGGGCAGAACCAGGAAGAAAAGATCAGTGAACAAACTGCCTGGACAGACAGGAAAAAAAAAAGAGCTACAAAAAGAAGCGAAAAAAGGGGAGAATGCTGGGATCCTAGGACACTGGACAACACCGGGGACTCCTCAGAAGCTATATAAGCTACTTGGAGAAGTTCGTCTCCTGGTCGTAATTCCCAGCAAAAGGGGAGATGGAATCATGGAACAGATCATTCCTCTCTCTGCTTAGACTCATCAGATCAAGCAATGACTTCTGTGCAAGAAGCAGCATCTCTCTGTACACAAGGGATGGGGTCTGTATTTTTATAAAAGCCGCTGATGCAATTTGCATCACTAGAGTGTCATTTGACACTCTGAGACATTTCTGGTAACTTTCCATGATATGAACAAAGAACTTGAAAATGTCAAATACATTTATGAGAAGTAGAACAACTTCAACTTTTTTGAATTCTAAACTCTATGGAAGCAGACCGTCTTATTAGAATCTGTGGCTTCTTGAGCCATTTCTGTCTAGATATGCTATTTTTTTTTTGACCTCATATCTGGGACTATTACACTGTCTGACCTGTTATTAATATTATTTTATTCTGTGCCAGAAGAGGCAAGGAAGCTGCATTTCCAGAATCACATTTGAGTCATTTGTGAAATTGCATATTACAATTTGCCACCATTTCTAACAGTTCGCTGACATTTTCTTTCTCGACTGGGTGTTCACATTCCTGCCAGTGACCTCCAGGGGCTAGCTGCTTTGCTAGCTCAAGAGAGAATTGCTTCAATCAGAGTTGGGGCTCAGGACAGGAACGTGTCTTCTTCATGCTGTTTGTTTTCAAGTGGGTAGAAAATCAGAAACAAATTATGCAAGAGATTTTTGTGGAGTTTAAGTACCTTCAAGGAGCAGTAGATAGGACAAAAACTTATTGTATCTGCACATTTGCAAATGTCAAAGACCAAGACGGAGACAGATGGAGGGTGTGTTATAAGGAGTTGGCTACGTAAGCTAGCTGCCCAGGTGGTTCATTTCAACTGCAGGTCAGAGTAACCTTGTCCTGTGGTCTGGGTGCTTAGATGTCAGGTTAGGTCTACCTTGCTGCTTATGACCTAGGCCACCTTACTAAGGGCTCCGGTCAAAGCCATGTCAGTGAAGAACAAAGTTATATAAATATGCACACAGATGGTCATGCCTAGGCAAGAACTTGACAAGATTTCACTCAGCAATATCCATGCTCTACAGGACACACAGGCTTCAGTTGACACAACAAATCAGAAAAACGTCACAGTCGTAACAGAGGAGAAAGCAAGGGATTAACACGTAGGTAGAAAACCTTGGGGTGCAGCTTTCACTCTGCCATAGGCACGTGGGTGACCTTACAAAAGATACGCCGTCTCTCTAAGGCTCTGTTTCCCCATCTGTAAAGCAGGGACAGCCAAAGGGAACTTATGAGGACTAAATTCAATAAAAATGAGCCAACCTTGGGCAAGCCTGCCTACTGCAGTGTTTGGGTGGGAAAGGTGCATACACGTTAGGTTCCTTTTGATTTCCACAAAAGACGTGATCCTAGAGAGCTCTACCCAAATCCAGTTTTCAAATATCCAATTTTATCTGACAAACCCTGATTCATAAGCAGCTGCAATAACCTGACGGGCGCGTCGCATTAGTAATCCCACCTTTCCAATTCATCACCTCCAAGTGAGGGTGTCATTGTAGGTGCCACATTCTTTCCCTTCTCTCTTAATAATTCCATAAGTTTAGGGGTACATCCCTCAAGTCCTCTTACAACACGCCAATATATGCTCACACATCATGAAGAAAGAGGCTGACCCTATCATACTCCGGAGCAGTCAAGAGCATCTGGGGACCTAAGTCCTCCCACTTGACCTCAGGCTAAGAAGAGAAAGAGAGCGACAGTCCAAAGCTGTCCCGGAGCCCGCAACGCTTTGTAGGAACCCTCCCCTCCACATCTGTTTTTGCTTTCTTGCCTTCAACAAGGTTTTCGTTGTTTGTTTTGCATCTTAATAGTTTCTCTACTACAGGAAATCTCTCGCCTTTTCCTCTGATTTTTCCAGGTTGAAGCCGTCAGCAGGTACTTGTTGAAGGCTGGGTTGATCTAGGCGTGTGTTGAATGCTGTGGGTGCTGTGCTGCGGTGGGGGTGGCTAGAGAGCCAAGACGCGCACTGCACAATCACGGCGGCGGAGACAGAGCGCACAGGCAGGAGGGACCCTGGGGGGCAGGCAGCCTGAATGTTCCGCTGGGCTGTCTCCGCCTCCACTTTACTCAGCCTCTCGGTTTTGGGCTGGGTACGACTTCACTAGACGGAAAGGGGGCAGGATGAAAAGAAGAGGAAGGGGGCACCTGGGTGGCTCATCTGGTTAGGTGTCGGACTCTTGATCTCGGCTCAGGTCACGATCTCATGGTTCGTGAGTTTGAGCCCCGCGTCGGGCTCTGCGCCGGCAGTGGGGAACCTGCTTGGGATTCTCGCTCTCCCTCTCTCTCTGCCCCTCCCCCGCTTGCCCTTGCACCTTTCTCTCTCAAAATAAATAAATAAATATTAAAAAAAAAAAAAAGATGAGGAAGGTGCACCCCGATGGAGAGGCTTTCTTTCCTCCTGTAGCAAAATGTCCCGGTCGAATGCCAACCTCCTGTGCTTTCCTAGGTGACACTTAGCTCATCTTGGAAGCTCATCTCCTTAGTGTAATCATAAATGCTAGTAAATTAATATCACCCATCATATATATAGCATGATTGAATTTCAACAATTCAATGCTGTAACCCCAAAGGATGACTGAACGGTGATGACTTTAGTCCCTGTTATAGAATATTTTGGGAAGAGGAAATACATGTCATACCATGTAGGTGCTTCCTTGGGGAGGTCATGAGTGAGGTACAAATCAGATGAGGAATCTCCTTTCTTTTTTTTTTTTAATTAAAAAAATTTTTAATGTTTTTATTATTTATTTTTGAGACAGAGACAGAGCATGAGCAGGGGAGGGGCAGAGAGAGAGGGAGACACAGAATCTGAAGCAGGCTCCAGGCTCTGAGCCATCAGCCCAGAGCCCGACGCGGGCCTCGAACTCACAGACTGCGAGATCGTGACCTGAGCTGAAGTCAGATGCTTAACTGACTGAGCCACCCAGGTGCCCCATCTTTTTTTTTTAATTTTAAAAGTTTTATTTTAGAGAGAGAGAGAGAGAGCATGAGCAGGGGAAAGAGGCAGAGGGGGAGAGAGAGAGAGAGGGAGAGAGGGGCTCAATCTCATGACCCTGGGATTGTGACAGGAGCTGAAATCAATAGTCGACGGTCAACTGACTGAGCCACCCAGGCATCTGATGTGGGGGTCTTCTGAATGGAGGCATGGTCCTTAATACTAGATTTCAGGGTGCTTTTCAGTCTAACCATTGGTATTAACTGAATCCCTTCTTAGTTTTGGTCGTGTGTTAGGAATAGTCAGAATAATTATCTTCCCTCTCGTTGCGTTAAACTAGGCAAAGTTTCCATCCCTAAGGTACCATTATCTTTCTCAATCCACAGGATGAATCAGAAGGAAATGTACTCACTCCCATTCATTCTTTTTGCTTAATATTTCCTGCAGTGAGGGTTCCTTGCGTAACAAAACGCTTCTGTGGGTGTTTGAGGGTCTTTAAAAAGAGAACATGCTGTTCCCATGAGTGGAATGCCTTCTGAAGGAAGCATCGCAGCAAACACAGAGCTCTAGTTCTGGGGTGAGCTGATGCTTAACTCTCCGGTGGCAGGAGGCTTTGAGGCAGGGCTTGTGTGTGGGAGCTGTTGTGCCCCGACATTCAAGCCATCTTCATTTCTGATTGATTGCAGTCATGGCATGCAAGAAAGCAGTCTTGGGCTCTTGCCTGGGTTCAACTCTTTCTCGGCCACGGGCTGGCCATTTTCTCAACTGTCAAACGGAGATACTTAATGATAGAATTTCCCTCATAGCCCTGTTGTATATAACTTTTTGTTAATGTTTATTTACTTTTGAGAGAGAGAGAGAGCTGGGGAAGGGACAGAGAGAGGGAGACACAATATCTGAAGCAGGCTCCAGGCTCTGAGCTGTCTGCACGGAGCCCAACGTGGGGCTCGAACCCATGAACCATGAGATCATGACCTGAGCTGAAGTTGGACGCTTAACCGACTGAACCACCCAGGCGCCCCGTTCATAGCCCTGTTGCGTATAAAATGAGCTAACATGTAGGCAAGCAGGGCATGGCTGAATGCCTAGTAAGTGATAGCTGTCAACGAAAGCATTAATGCCACTTGCTCCTTTCTTACCACGTGTGGCTTTAGGTAGCCGAGGTAAGCTCTGCAAGCCTCAGTTTCCACATCTGACGAGGAACTAGTGGATAGAACTGCCATGCGGAGTAAATGGGATGCTATGCAAGCACTTAGCGCACTCTCTGGCACCGTGTAGTTACCCGACAGGCGTCAGTTTTCTTCACCCTCACATTATTTTTGTCTGCCTGTCGGCTCATCCCTGAAATTCCCTCATAGTAATCTCCCTTCCAGAGGAAGGTATCTTGTTCACAAGTAAGTACTTCCAAATGGGAGTGATTTTTTTTGAAACCATCACTTAAAATTCTCTCCTGAAGGCGGCAAGGAGGAAGGAGCCTATGGGTGCTGGGGACGTGCAGGGACACCCAGGAGAGGGGACGAGGAAAGCTGGGATTGGTCGAGATCAGCATGCGTCCCCTACAGTCCTACACCATGAATCCGGTCAGTTCCGCGTCCTCCTGTTCAAAGGAACTTCTCTACCTCGGGGAGCGGGAAACCTGGCCTTCCAACTTGAGAGGATCCAGGAGTCTTCGCTTTCATGAAAACTGAAGGGGGTGGCAGAGTAAAGATTTTTCATCACCATTGTTATCAAGTAGGTGGCTTCCCGTGTTTGGAGTCTGCCTTCGCCACCTGTGGCCCTCACTCTCATAAATGCAGAGCACAGTAAAGTCTGTCTAGGCTGTTTTTGGCTAAACCCCTCAGCGCTTGAGCCTGGCGTGGTAAGTCTCCCTCCCGATCCCCTTTCGGTCTTTTTCTGTCAGGGATCTGGAGTCACAGCCCGATCAAGAACCATGTCCCTCGTGTCACGCGTCCGGATAGTCTGATGATTAATCAGACACAAATGTGGCCCTGGGGTCTCAGCATGGCCTATGGGACACCCGTAACTTGCCATTCGACTTTCGCCAGCAGTGGCTGCCCTAAAGCCAGGTGCTTCTTAATGACTATCCTGAGATCCCAGTCCTCGCACTGTGTGCCACCGCAGGGTAGGTGAGGAGACCTTGGGGACCCTGCGGACCGGGGACCTGGAGCTGCCACCAGGGGGCGCGCGCCTGCGGAGAACCCGACGGAGGTGCTGCAGAGGGAGGAGGGGCGCAGCCGCCGCGGAGGCACAGATTTCCCCCCAGGTGCTTCTTCGCAGTAGGTGAGTTTGAGGAAGCCTCCTGGGATCTTTGCTCCAAAGCGAAAGGTCTTCCCAGCGAGCCGCTGAGAACCCACTCCCACCCCTCCCCCCCCCAGCCCGCGCCCGCGTGGCGTGGCCTCTCCAGCGGCGCGTGGGTGAGGGTCTAGGGACGTGAGCCGCAAAGTGTGGTCCCCAGCCGGGCAGCATCAGTTGCAGCCGCACCCTGAACCTAGTTAGAAGTGCACGTTCTCAGGCCCCACCCCCCAGACTCCCTAAATCCAAGACGGGGGGGAAGGGCGCCAGGGGTGCTTTGCTCCCCCTGAGGGTGACTGTGAAGCGCTCGAGGGTGGCAGGCCTTTCCCTGGGGCTTCTCCCTACGTCCAGGTGAGTGTGGATGGCCGGGCAGGGGAGTCCGCGTCCTCCCGAGATTTCCTGGCAGCCGGCTGGGTGGTCACGTGGGCTCTTGGTCTTTCTTCCCCACCTCCTCCCCCCGGGTCTTTAAAAGGAAGGAGAGGCGCCTCGTTAAGTCGTCTGTGATCTTTGCAGTGTCTCTGGCTACTGGACCTGTTGAAACCCACTTCGCGTCCCTGCTGCTAGGCAGCTGGACGCGCCGAGGCTGCGAGAACCGCCGCTGGAAACTTGCGGGGTGGAGAGGGACCACCCTGGGCTGCGACAGGCGCCCCGTCTGCGGCGATCGAGGGCTGGGCTGCGCGAGGTGGGCTCTCTCTCCGCAGCTGGTGGCCGAGCGCCAGGTGCGAGCCAGGTGCTGGAGCCGCTACTCTGGGAAAAGCACGTGTCCGCATTTTAGGGACCGCTAGGCCGGTGTTTCCCTGTAAGGTAAGTGTCCCTTGGCTCATAGTGTGATTTGTCTGCTTTTCTGTTTGAAATCCCGGGATGGGAAACCAGTAATATTGAGAACAAAAGACCAACTCCCCCCGCCCCGCCCCCACCCCCAAACCACTTGTCTTGAAAATTATAGGAAACAAATTTCATGCTCTGATAAGTATTTTCATTCAAGACGCGGACAAGTTCATTTACTTCATTAGTCTGTGCTTGTAAACTCCGGCTTCATGCGTGCCTATTAAAAGGAAAAACTCTGGGACAGTGGACCGTGGATCAAGCAGATGACCAGTGTTTTAAATGTATTAACTGGCATTCCTCAGTGATAACAAAAACAGATTTGCTTCTGTCCCGGACAAACTGAGCAGGATTAAGATCTGGTCTGTTGTGTTTGCAGAAGACGAACACAGCTGCTGCTCTCACCCCTTTGTATTACGGTTTGTGTCTCATTCATACTGGAAGCATGAACTTTAGTGGAGGGAATGGTATTTGTGGGAAAAACAAAACTTCGGGTTTGAGTGGATTTCTATTTAGGAAAACCAGGTTGACTCAATTTTACTAGCTTTTTAAAAAGCAACTTTGTGCTTTGGTGTGGTACACGGCACTTTGGAGGAAAGGGTTTTGCCTTGGTTGTTAGATTTTTAGCCTCACATGGACATTCCATTGGGAATTTTTACTTTTAAGTTTCTGAACTCACAGTGGCTGTTGTCCTTCGTGTGTGGGGAAAGATGTTTGTTACTTAAGTGAACATGTGAAATCAAAGGTTTGTGCTGTATTGTCACAAGTCTGTGTGCTGTGACTATGACACTTATTTTTTGACTTTTATTTTTTTTTTCTGCAGAAAAATCTATATTTCTGTATATATTCAGGAAGAGGGAAAATGTAAGGGCCTGTTCAACAATAGGTGTTAAGGCATAATTTCAGGATCCATATGACATCCAAGCATTTTTTTTTTCTGTTGAATTACTGAAACATTTTCATTTCAAAAGTAGCCAGTGTCCTGTAACACTTACGACTTATCTCTGAAATCAATTAAAAACACATTTCATAGTGGTTCCGAGGGACTCGAATGAATCTAATGACTAATATTCCTCAATTTATAATATGGAAAAGGTAAAATTTAGTAGTAAATTCAATGCTTAAAAATATAATTAGCACTTATAGATATTGTTATGTCCATTTTTAAGGCACTGCAGTTTTCTATACATCCAGCTAATGATGCCAAATACATCTTGTGATCATTTTAGTTCACGTTTGAGTCATTTTGTAGAATACCTATAAAATATAATAATTCTATAAAATACTGAAGGCTGAACTTCAATCATTTATGGGTAAGTTTTTTAGTAATTACATCTGGAACACTTGAGAACTGTATACTTCATGATTCATTGCCTAGCACATGGATTTAGACATAATAGCCTTTTAAAAAAAAGGCAGGCTCTTGGCCCTGTAATTTACATACAGTAAAATCTAGCCTCTTTAGGTGTATCACTCTGGGAATTCTGACAGTTGAACATTTATATAATCGCTTCTACAATCAGGACCTAGAACAGTGCCATCACTCCCCAAAAGGCCCCCTTTGTGCCTTCATACTTCACCCTCTCCACCCATCCCCAATGCCTGGAAATCACTGAGCTGTTCTCTGATTTTACCATTCTGCTCTTTGGTATGTTCTTACCTAGAAATAATGATCTTCCTTTGCTTTTCAAAAAAGAACCTCAGCCCCCCCCCCCCCCCCCCCCCGCTTTTGGTTGGGATGAGTCAGGTTGTGGATTGTGTACTTTTGTTTTAGTCCTATATACTTTGGAATAAATTGAGGCAACAAGAAGCAATTTTGCAAATAGGGCTACATGTTAACTTCCCATTAGACTAGTAGATTTCATTCTTAGCACATTTGGATTCTGTTGCGGGATAAGCTTTGGTAATGTACGTCATTAATTATCCCAGATGAATTACACAGTTATTTACAAAACATTGGTTATTTAGGTAATATTGATAGAATGTATTGCATTTTTATAATCTGGGCAATTAAAAACACTTTTATTGTACTTGTAATCTCAAGTTACAAGAAAGTTACCTGAAATTACACATTATTAAATGGTGAGGAACAAAACAGTGGTTGAAAATGGCAGTTTGGAGACATTTAAAATATAAGACAGAAAAAAAAATATAAGACAGAGTGATTGTGACTTAAGTTAGAATACATTCCTTTCTTCTTTTTTTTTAAGTTTATTTATTTATTTATTTTGAGAGAGACTGCAAGTGGGGGTCAGGCAGAGAGAGAGAATTCCAAGCAGGCTCCACACCACCAGTGCAGAGCCTGACCCAAGGCCAGACCCCACGAACCGAACTGTGAGATCATGACCTGAGCCAAAGTCAGACATTCAACTGACTGAGCCACCCAGGCTCCCCCAGATACTCTCCTTAATAGGCTATGAGGTCGGTGCCCAATTTATGTGTAGATGTCAGAGTTTTTTCATTTCTGTGCTCATGCTTTGAAATTTAGATTCTCTTGCAGGACGTAGATGCAAAATCTTTTGTAAGCTAGTATTCTTTACGGCTTAATATGCTATTCAGTGAACAGTCAGGAGCCATATCCTAAGAGTGGTACGTCTTCCCTGACAGTTGGAATTGGAAGGGGCAGAGACTTGCCGAAGACCGTGAAGACTGATGGGGTCCCCCTCCCTGCCCCGCCTTAGCGTGTGATGACTTTGCGGCTGAGGCTCAGTCCTCTTCCCCATTCAAGCCCTCAAACTTCTGTTTGCCAGCCAGCTCAGTAAGGACCAGTGGGCTACTAGGGGAGTTAGGTTTTTCTCATTTCAGAAGATATGTGTACACATTCCTAAGAGTTGCGTGTGTGGGCGCTTGGTAGTTCAGTTGGTCGAACATCCGACTCTTGATCTCGGCTCAGGTCTTGATCTCAGGGTTGTGAGTTCAAGCCCTGCATCGTTAGGCTCCGTGCTAGGCATGGAACCTACTTAAAAAAAAAAAACAAAAAAAACAGTTGCATGTGAATCGGTTATTAATGATCAGTTCCATGGTGATTTTGGAGTGTTTTCTCCTTTCCAGTGAATACTAAGTTGATTGAGAGCTGTGTTTTGCTGTGGAAAATTTAAGGCCAAAGACTGGTAGACAGCCACAGACACACATGAGGGATGCTTGACAGTTAAATATTTTGTACCTTTTCCCCCAAATTCCTTCTGGTGTCTGCTTTGTGAATGTGCATCTATGACACATAATGCATGCATTTGTGACGTATGTTGCATGGGGCACACACACGAGGGGTGCTTGAACTGAATGCTTGGGGAAGTGTGGCAGACAGGCTTGAGAACACAGCACGAGGAGAATGTGGCATTGGGTGCTCCACAGGGTGCTAGCAGCCTACCAGCGGCCCAGCTGTTTGGACTGGTGTGACGGATTGTTAAGCAGAAGTTACCAAAGTACAACGAGGAGGCAGAAGTCTTCAGGGCGGTCAGAAGAGCCTTTTGCCTCGCCTACAAGTTCTGCCACCCACTATTGGCGTGCCCAGGGGCATGTAATAGACTGACGTCGGTTTCCTGGACTGTGATAATCCCTCACAGGACGCTGTCACACACACATCATTTCACTTCGTCCAAGTGCTGTGAAAAAACGCAGCCCACAGCAGGTGCCCGTTTCTGCTGAAGAAGCCGCGGAGGCTCAGGGAGTTGACGTGATTTGAGTGTCATCACCTGGCTTTCAGCAGAGTCAGGACTTGGACCCTGTGTGCTTCTCTGTCCACCGGGCCGGAATATACGTAATAACAGGCCCGGTGGCACCTGCCTTCTTATTGTTGAGCTAGATTTGATAGGTGCTTTGATAAGATCATTCTACTCTTAGTGGAGTGCCTTTCTACCATTTTCTAGGGCTTTTTTTTTTTTCTTTTTTAAATATCTCCCAAGGAATCACTGTTCATATTTGGAATTTTTTTTTTAATGTTTATTTATTTCTGAGACAGAGAGAGACAGAGCATGAGTGGGGGAGGGGCAGAGAGAGAGGGGGACACAGAATCTGAAGCAGGCTCCAGGCTCTGAGCTATCAGCACAGAGCCTGACGCGGGGCTTGAACTCACAGACTGTGAGATCGTGACCTGAGCTGAAGCCGGACGCTCAACCGACTGAGCCACCCAGGCGCCCCCATATTTGGAATTTTAAAAACTTTTTTTCTGTTTAAGTTCTATAATGTGTTCCTGAGCCAGTGTGTTAGAACGCTGTGTACCATCACGTGTGCAAAACGCTCTCCTGCTGAACACAGATGTGACCCGGAAGGGCTCACCACCGGTGTGTGAGCTGGAGGAGTGGGGCTGAGAAGCCTCTGCACAGAAGACCGGGGCTGTTCATCATGAGGGCCATGGGCCAACTCTTTGCTGTGGCGACTAATGAAAGAAAATTGACACGCAAAGGAATGTTTAATTCTTAGAATCAGGATGTCCGGGAACATGTTCTTTGGTTGGCCAGGTGAAGTTCGGTGCCTGCCAGGCCCAGCAATTAAGCTGTTGAGAGACTGTTTCTCCCTGTGGTACCTGGCATTGTGCTCGCTGAGTCAAAGCGTGCTTGTTCAGAGGAAAGTGTTGGGAAACTCCCACCCTACAATGAGATTCTTTCCCTCACCCATTTTGTCTCCCCAGTTTCTTTTTTAAATTTTTTTTTCAACGTTTTTATTTATTTTTGGGACAGAGAGAGACAGAGCATGAACGGGGGAAGGGCAGAGAGAGAGGGAGACACAGAATCGGAAACAGGCTCCAGGCTCTGAGCCATCAGCCCAGAGCCTGACGCGGGGCTCGAACTCACGGACCGCGAGATCGTGACGTGGCTGAAGTCGGACGCTTAACCGACTGCGCCACCCAGGCGCCCCTGTCTCCCCAGTTTCAATAGGACCTGCTCACATAACCGGTACAGGTCTGCTCATGCACTTTTCTAGACGTCCAGTGAAGACGTCTGCTACTTGTTTGCTGTCCATCAGGCCTCTTGCTATGATTTAGGTTCATCACCCCTTGTGTCTTTGCTTCAGAGGAGAAACCCTTTGCGTCGGCTACCAAGTTCCTAATGATCTGAGGTCCCATGTCACATGACTCTGGATGCATCCAAAGGATATCCAACCAAAAGGCAACATGGTCTTTCAATCACTATCCAGCAACCAGCGCTCTCACGTGAATCACTGTGCGAGGCATGTGTGGAAACTCTGGAGAAATTGATTGGTATAAGTATGTGAAATCCGTTTTCCTAAGCAAAGTCACCATGGCACCTGATTGATCGCCTGGATGAATCCTGGCATTTGCCATTTGGCGGTGTGTCTGACAGGTCATTTCAGCATTTCTGGGCTGAGAATGAACATTTCAGCTGTAGGTGAAACTGAGTAATGAGGTTGATTCTGTGCTCCCGAGAGCTGTCATATTCATTTTAGATTGTGTGTTCACTTTCCACCTGGATAACAGCAAGTGTTATTTCAAGTTTATGAATTTCTGTGCTGCTGTTCGTCACTTTGTATCAGTAGGAGCTTTGTGTTTGTAAGAGGCCTAAGGAAGGTAAAAGATTGCAGTGGTTTTCTGATAGGTGGCTGTGTTGGCTTTGCTGAATTCCTTATGCTAAGACGCTGAGTACCTTTCTTTGGGGCAATATAAAGTTGAGACAGCGTGAAATCCAGTAAAACCTTGATTGACCAAAACGTTGAGAATGTTTTTTTGTTTAAACCATTCAATTGATTTTATTATTAATTGTGTATTAACTTGAAGTCTTGCTCAAATTGTTACTCTAACATTCACTGCTGCCCTGCTTCATAATTTCCTGCATGCAATGTGTATACTCACCACAGTGACCACACTAACTTTTGGATATACTTTTATTTATTAAATTGGGTAGGTCATACACACACACACACACACACACACATGTTCCCCATATGTGAAGTTCCCCAACCTACTCCTCCTCCAGCCCCTGGCAACTACCATTCTCCTTTCTGTCTCTTATGGATTCGACTACTCAGTACTGCATATAAGTGGAATCATACGGTATCTGTCCTTCTGTGTCTGGCTTATTTCACTTAGCACAATGTCCTCAAGGTTCATTCATATTGTCTCGTGTGTCAGAATTTCCTTCCTTTTTAAGGTGGAATAATATTCCATTGTGTTTATGCACTACATTGTGTGTGTGTGTGTGTGTGTGTATGTATATAGTCAAGAAATGCAAAATGTATTACCTCCAGGTTACATTTTACTATACATAAATACAATTTGTTAAGCATGCTACCTTCAGTATTTTCCTCTCCGTTGTTATAATGTGTACTGTTTAAGTTATGTTGTTAAAGTACTTTAAATGTTTTTTGATTAAACATCTGGATGCACAAGATATGCTGAGATCACATGGCAAAAACAATGTGCTAAAATGCAGTCACCAAGGTACAATATAAGAAACATAAAGTACAGAGAGCGAGCACATGTGTAGGTGGATTGAAATAGGAGAGGTGTTTTCAGGACAGATTGAGGGATAGATGGCTCATCACAATACTGATGGTCATGGAATTGCCATCTAAACATTACCAGTGAGCTAATTACCAATGCCTGTGTTTCTTCTAGATTCAACCACTTGCTCTAACCTAGGTTATTTCTGTGGACCTGTAAATGTTCTCAAGCATCTCTGTTTAAAACCGTTTTTGATTGGGGCACCTGGGCGGCTCCGTCGGTTAAGCATCGACTTTGGCTCAGATCATGATCTCATGGCTGGCGAGTTCAAGCCCTGCATTGGGCTCTGTGCTGACAGCTCAGAGCCTGGAGCCTGCTTTGGATTCTGTCTCCCTCCCTCTGCCCCTCCCCGACTTGTGCGCACGCTCTCTCTCTCTCTCCACCCCCCAAATATAAATAAACATTAAAAAAAAAATTAAACCCTTTCTTGATTAACAAAATGTGGTGCATAAACACAATGGAATATTATTCCACCTTAAAAAGGAAGGAAATTCTGACACACGAGACAATATGAATGAACCTTGAGGACATTGTGCTAAGTGAAATAAGCCAGACACAGGAGGACAGATACCGTATGATTCCACTTATATGCAGTACTGAGTAGTCAAATCCATAAGAGACGGAAAGTAGAATGGTGGTTGCCAGGGGCTGGGGGAGGAGTAGGTTGGGGAACTCTTGTTTAACAGGTGGGGAGTCTTAGTTGTGCAAGATGGAAAGAGTTCTGGAGATGCACAGTGCTGTGAACATATTTAACACTACTGAACTGTGCATTTAAAAGAGGTTAACATTGGGGCACCTGGGTGGCTCAGTCAGTTAAGTGTCTGACTTCAGCTCAGGTCATGATCTCACAGCTCGTGGGTTCGAGCCCAGTGTCGGGCTCTGTGCTGACAGCTCAGAGCCTGAAGCTTGCTTCAGATTCTGTGTCTCCCTCTCTCTCTGCCCCTCCCCTGCTCATGCTCTCTCTCTCTCAAAAATAAACAAACATTAAAAAAATAAGAGTGGCTGGGGCTCCTGGGTGGCTCAGTCGGTTAAGCGGCCGACTCCAGCTAAGGTCATGATCTCGCGGTCCGTGAGTTCGAGCCCCGCGTCGGGCTCTGTGCTGACAGCTTGGAGCCTGGAGCCTGTTTCAGATTCTGTGTCTCCCTCTCTCTGACCCTCCCCTGTTCATGCTCTGTCTCTCCCTGTCTCAAAAATAAATAAAACGTTAAAAAAAAATTAAAAAAAAATAAGGGTGGTTAACATATCATAAGCTTGATGTGTGATTCACCACCACTTAAAAAAAAAAAGTTTGGAAACTGCTAGTTTTGACAATAGTTACTATTATATGGTTTATCCTGCATATTTTCTGTTAGGAATCAGGGATTGTATGTGTTGATTAGGAATCTAAGTAATGGACGTATGAAATTCTGTCATTAACACATGCATGTTGATTTTTTGTGTGAAATGTATATAAAACATATATATATGTATAGGTATATATATATGTATAGGTAAATAAACTTTTTGGACACTATATTCTTCTCCAGTTACCATTCCCTCTCCTGTCTTTCATGGTCAGTCAATGTCGATTTTAAGTTGTAGCACGTTTGTGCTCATGCCTTAGCATCTCGCCTGGTCTTTCCTGCCTCCTTTACCTGGCACGATAGCCCTCTGCAGTCAGAGTGCGTGTGTCGGGACTCCTCGAGCTCTCTCCTGTCTCAGCACGGTACCATGCCTACGAACGGTGCTCCCATCTCTGGCTGACACCCCTGAGTGCCTGAAATCTTACATTTCCTCGTAGTCTTTCATAATAACAAATATTTATTGAGTTGTAGTGGAAGGTGAATAAAAATAGTGTGTGCCTTCAAGGAGCTTGAGTTCTAATCCTACTTCTGCCATTTACAAGGATGATTCAGTGCTGTTCTAATAAGGAGGATTACATTTGCAAGTAATTATAGAGGAGCTAAGAGTGAAAAAAGTGCTAAGGTATGAAATGCCAGCCACTCCACGATGCATTTTGCATATTTCTTACGGACACGGCAGGTCTTCTGTAGGAAAACAGCAGATTAGGGTGGGATGGTGGGTTGGGGCAGCGGCATGGATTGCCTTGGATGTTGGAAGACTGTGACTGATTACACAGGCTGGTGGGAAGCAGAGGGCTGATCAGAGCTGGGTTTCAAGAATGTTAATCTGGCAGCTGTATGGACCTGGAGAAGGAGCTCACTGGAGACCAGGAGTGGTAAGGAGTCTATTACAGATGCACAGATAAGAAGTAATGAGAGCTTGCTCAGATGGTGGCAAAGACAGACCACGAGGAAAAGGCACTGGGAGGAAAAAAAAAAAAAGTCTGCCTTGGTGATTAAAGATAATTGGATGCAGGGGAGAAGTCAAAGCTAACTGTACTGGGCTTTGTCATTAACACAAATAGGAAATTAGGAGTGGTTTGGGGGAGGAAAATGATTAATTTTACCTTGGATATTGTATTAACTATCTAGGGCTGTAGAATTTAGCAGCTTAACTGACAAACATAATATCACACACATTTTCTGAGAGTCAGGAGTCCAGGAGTAGCTTAGCTGGATGGTTCTTGCTTAGCTCCTCTTAGGAGGTTGGAGTCAAGATGCTGGCCAGGGCTACAGTTCCTCTGAAGGCTTGCCTGGGGCTGGCAGGTTAGTTTCCAAAATATCTCACTCACAGAGCCATTGGCTGGAGGCTGTGGTTCCTTGCTGGCCATTGGCAGGGGGCCTCCATGATACTGCTTGAGTGTCCTCACACTATGGCGGCTAATTTCCCCTGGAATGAGTGATCCAAGGGAGCCAGCCAGGAAGAGACCTCAGTGCTTTTTATGACCTAGTCATGGAAGCTACATATCATCCCTTCTGCCATAATTTATTCATTAAAAACGAGTCATTGGGGTGCCTGGGTGGCTTGGTCACTTAAGCCTCTGGCTCTTGGTTTCCTCTCGGGTCACGATCTCTCAGTTCATGGGTTCGAGCCCCACATCGAGCTCCGTGCCGGCAGTGCAGAGCCTGCTTGGGATTCTCTCTCCCCCCCACCCCCGCCCCTCTCTGCCCCTCTCCCACTCACACTGTCTCTGTCTCTCTCAAGTAAATAAACTTTAAAAAAAAGAGTACAAATCTAGCACATACTCAAGGGGAGGTTAGACTCCACCTTTTGAAGGGAGGAATGTTGAAGAATTTGTGGACATGTTTTTTTTTTTTTTAATTTTTTTTTTCAACGTTTATTTATTTTTGGGACAGAGAGAGACAGAGCATGAACGGGGGAGGGGCAGAGAGAGAGGGAGACACAGAATCTGAAACAGGCTCCAGGCTCTGAGCCATCAGCCCAGAGCCTGACGCGGGGCTCGAACTCACGGACCGTGAGATCGTGACGTGGCTGAAGTCGGACGCTTAACCGACTGCGCCACCCAGGCGCCCCATGTGGACATGTTTTAAAACCACCATACGTATATTGTTTTGAGGACAAATGAAATGGGCATTCAAGTGAAAAGGTCAGGAGAAAGTAGATGGAGATGGAGAGATGGAGATGGAGAGCTTCCCAGGCAAGCTTGTTTACGTCACAATCTCTCTCAACCAGTCTAGTTATTAGTGGTCGTTGTTCCCCTTCCCAGATTATATTATTCCAATTATCCTAGTATTTTTTTAAAGTTTATTTTTATTTATTTTAAGAGAGACAGAGGGCAAGCGGTGGGGACAGAATCCCAAGCAGGCTCTGTGCATCAGCACAGTGTCCATGCGGGGCTCAAACTCACAAACGTGAGATCATGACCTGAGCTGAAGTTAAGAGTCGGATGCTTAAATGACTGAGCCACCCAGGCCCCCCCATTCTAAGCTTTTATTATTAAAGGTTTCCATTTGTAATTGTATTTTTTTGTGTCTTTCCTCCAAAGCTTCTTGTGAAAACTTTTGAACTTCAAGAAGAGGTGAAAGACTGGTATAATGAATGTCCACCATCTAGACTCAGTAACTGTTAACGTTTTTACTTGGTTTCTATATCCGATTTAGCCATCCAAATATTTTATTTCTAAACTATTTAGTGGGTGGCATTCTCTTGTAAAGAAGAGCTTGCCCTCAACTGTGGCATAAACTATGGATCCTCTCAAAAAGGCAGGGTACAGGCTTAATTTCTTTCCCTTAATTACTACTTTTCAGAGTGAGGGACTGATGTAACAATCACTTGCAATGGTAGCCGATGATTCTTTTTTCCCTTTTTCTGGATTCATAGTCCAAAGGTAAAGCATGAGTTCTCTCTGTATAATGCCCGATGTCCGTGGAGGTTGTGCCATTTTGCATTCCTACCGACAACGTCAGAGAAAGTCTCTGTTTTTCCACAGCCTCGCCAGGGAGGGGAGGTCAAACATTGGAATTTTTGCCAAACGTGATAAGTGAGAAATGGTGTCTTGGTGTAGTTTTAATCTTTATGAATGGAATTGAGCATCTTTCTTTGCATTTGAAGGGCCATTTGCCTTCCCTTTTCTGTGTTCAGTGTCTTTTGCCTGTTTAAAGAATTTTTTTTAGTCTTTTTTTCACTTTAAAGTTCTCTATATACTAGGGAAATTAGCTCCCTATTTCTTTTAATTTTTTTAATGTTTATTCATTTTTGAGAGACAGAGAAAGTGCAAGTAGGGGAGGGGCAGAGAGAGAGGGAGACACAGAATCTGAAGGCTCCAGGCTCGGAGCTGTCAGCCCAGAGCCCGATGCAGGGCCCGAACCCATGAACTGCAAGATCATGACCTGAGACGAAGTCAGACACCTAACGCACTGAGCCACCCAGGCGCGCTGAGCCCCTTATTTCTGATAGAAGTTGAGAGTTCCCCCCCCCCCCATTTGTCATTAGGCTTTTGGCTTTGCTTATGGTGTTTTTATGATGTACAAAGATTTACTTTTCTCTCCTGAATTTATTGGTCATCTTTTTATTGCCTGTGGATTTTAAGCCATAGTGAAGGTTTTTCCCACACCCATCTTATAAAGCAATTTTTCTGCGCTTGCCTCTAGCACCTGTGTGGTCCGCTCTCCTTCCCCTCACTCCTGGTTGCCTTTCTCTTTTAACATTTGGATCTCTGAACCCTTTGGAGTTGATTCTGGCATGTGTTCTTTTTCCAATGGCAATTCTACTGTCCAATGTTTTCTTTGTGATGTAAACTATCAGAGACCTTTACCATATGCCAACTTTCCAAAAACTTTGGAGTTTTTGAATTTTCTATTTTGGGATTTTCTATTCTGTTATGTAGCAGCCTGCGGCCAATCAGGGGGTTGAAACTATAGGTTTCAACAGAGGAGAATTTTTCTTTTAAACATTTTCTAACATTTTTAAAATTTTTGAGACACAGAGACAGAGCATGAGCAGGGGAGGGGCAGAGAGAGAGGGAGACGCAGAATCTGAAGCAGGCGTCAGGCCCTGAGCTGTCACCGCAGAGCCAGGTGCAGGGCTCGAACTCATGAACTGCGAGATCATGACCTGAGCCTAACGCGGGCGCTTAACCGACTGTGCCCCCAAGGCGCCCCCAACAGAGGAGGACTGATATAAAGAATAACTATGATAAGAGATTAAATATAATAAGTAACTCTATGCGGTTCCGTAGGGGTAAGGGAGAGCACCCAAGGAAGGACCAATTTGGAGGGGTTCAGATCTCTTCAGGAAGGGTGGGTGGGCCGCTAACCAGGGTGCAGTGGGGGGGCGGGGGGGCAATCAGCAGCCCGTTGCGTGGTTGTGCCCTGGGAGTCTGGGTGGCTGCACAGGACAGAAGGCCTTTACAGCATGCAGGTAGCAGGAGGTGAGGAGGTTTGTACAAGGAACGACTGACTTCTTTGTGACTCCTCAGGCCACAGTCTGGACAGGTGAGTGTGGAAAGGACCCGCCACAGGGCCAGTCTCCCCTGATTGTTCTCACCCTCATACTGCCGCCCTCTGCCGGTGTCAGAAGTCACAGCAGCTTCTTGCTCCTGCGGTGTCCGTGCAGCGCCCTCTACTGAGAAAGGTTAGCATTGTGCTCACTTTAAACAGGTTAAGCCACTCCAGCGCTTCCCATGGGCCATATACTGAACCTGAGAAGCGATAAATTATTAACTGACACGAGTGCAGTGGCCTGTCTGTTCCTTGTGTTTATTACTGGTGACTGATTCATTGTGTGTTTGAATATCTGTTAACGCTATCCAGGCCCATTGACCTGCTCTTTCGATGTTTTCTTGGCAATTCTCGTTTATTTTTCGATAAGAATTTTTAAATAAACCTACCTAGTTCCAGAAGGGGGAAAAAAAAACCCTTGCCATTTTAATTGAATCCTGCATTTTTTAATTTTAAGAAGTATTTTATAATAAATTCTTGTGGTTAAAAAAATTCTTGGAGCTAACAACAACAAAAGTGATAAAAAAGTGAATAAAGTAGCAAATGAGAGTTCCTGCCCCCTGAGGTTAGTATTTTTTTTGTCTGTCTTTCAGGATGTGTTTCTAAGCTGTGTGTGTGTAAGTAAGAAATATGTGTGGACATTTTTAATAGTTAGGCCTATAGCTCTAATTTAGAAATGTCTTCTGTTTTTCTCTACAGCCCCCGAGTCTTTGAGAACCTTATAATGTCCCTTTGTGCCTCTTCTCACAAAGAGTTTCCTCAGCTGTTACCTATTCAAGACATGGATATCAAAAACTCACCATCTAGCCTTAACTGTCCTGCCTCCTACAACTGCAGTCAACCCATCCTACCCCTGGAGCATGGCCCCATATATATACCGTCCTCCTACGTGGAGAGCTGCCATGAATATTCAGCCATGACATTCTATAGCCCTACTGTGATGAATTACGGTATTCCCAGCAGTGCCAGTGACTCCGAAGGTGGACCTGGTCGACAGACCACAAGCCCAAATGTGTTGTGGCCAACCCCTGGACACCTCTCTCCCTTAGCGATCCATTGCCAGTCGTCGCTTCTGTATGCAGAACCTCAAAAGAGTCCTTGGTGTGAAGCAAGGTCGCTAGAACCCACCTTACCTGTACACAGGTAAGTCCAGTCTTTATTCTGAATTGTACTTTAGGGGCATTATTCAAATCACTTTATGATTTAGTGAGAAGAAAGATATGCGTTACTCCAGGTCTTTCTTCATCACATAGATTACTTAGAGCACCTGACACATATATTCTGAATTCTAGAATATCTATTCTGCTCTTCTAATCCTCATTTAAAAAGTAAGCTTGTAGATCTGAGTTCTGGGGAAAATTCACTATCATGACTACGGTTTTTAGACATTAGAGTTTGAAATAAAAAATCGCTTTTCTCTTGATGAAGTGACTTGGGGTTGAAAAAGAAATTTTTAGGGGTGTCTGGGGGGCTGTCGGTTAAACCTCTGACTCTTGATTTCGGCTCAGGTCACGATCTCACAGTTCCCGGGATCGAACCCTGCATGGGGCTCTGCTCTGACAGAGCCTGCTTGGGATTTTCTCTCTCCCTCTCTCTCCCTCTGCCCCTCCCCTGTTTGCACACTCTCAAAAAAATAAAAAGTAAAAAAAAGAAATTTTTACTTTCTTTTCAAGTTCGATGCCTCTTATCTTGTAGTGAAATCACAGTTGAGTGTTCATGGCACATTGTGTCCAAGAGAAAAGCAACTGGGGAAGTGTTACTGCTTCAATGAAATGGACTGGACACATGAAGCCTGAAAAGACAGGCAATGATTGGCACAAGTTTTTGACAGTGAACTAAAATAGCATTTCATAAAGATTGATGGGAAACTAAATGTAGACTTTAGTTGAAATTTCTTGAAGTTAAAAAGAGTATCTGTACTCTTAAATGCAAGGTAACGTGGGTTATTTCCATTTAATTTGTAATGTATTTGATGATAATTACAGCTATGGAGGGAAGAGGTCGGGTAGGGAGAAGGATGAGGGGGAGATAAATTTCTAAAACAACCAAAGTATTAAGTTCTTGCATGTTGGGTATTGAAATTTGTTACTTTCAAATGCTGTCCTAACACTTTGAGAACGCTATGTTACACTGTAATTTTATTTTTCTCCTTTTTAAAATCGTTGTGGGTAAAAGAGAACATAAACATTGTAGATAACTTTTTTTTTAATGTTTATTTATTTCTGAGACAGAGGGAAACAGAGTGCGAGTGGGGGAGGGGCGGAGAGCGAGGGAGACACAGAATCCAAAGCGGGCTCCAGGCTCTGAGCTGTCAGCACAGAGCCCGACACGGGACTCGAACCCATGAACTGGGAGATCATGACCTGAGCCGAAGTCAGGAACTCAACCGACTGAGCCACCCAGGCGCCCCATGTAGACAACTCTTTTAAAGTCCTGTTTTTCACTCAGCCTTTAAGGGAAGAAATATTTTGTTTCTGATCATGAGATCTAATCAGAGTTCTAATATAGGGTAAATTAACCCATAGTATAATTATCTTCGTTTATAAATCAATTATATCTCTGACATTTCCTTTCCAAAAGAAACATGGCTTAGCACGATTAGAACTAGCCAGGTATGCTTTTAGTGTCCGCTAATACTGCCTTCATGGGCTGTCCCTTCCTCTGTGGAAGCCACTGCCCTTCTCCCCAGCACTGCACACCTGCTTCCTTCAGAAACTTCTCTGAGCACCAGCGTGTGTGCACTTTCTCCCTCTCTCTTCTCCTTTCTCTCTTTTTCTTCTCCCCACCTTTTCCTGTCCTTCCCTGCCCTTCCCGGCCCTTCTCCACCCTTCTCTACTCTTCCCTACCCCTTCTCTCTCTCTCTAAACCAGAGTATAGCGTTCACTTCGATGTCATTTAAAGTCTATCGGCTACTCCTCTTACAGTTGTTTTCACTCTAGACCTTCCTCTTAAATTGCAGAATGGCAGTTTTTGTTGCCCATTTAAATGGGAACTCTGAAGGGCTAGTTAGCACCACTGAGGAATGACTGATACTTGAAAATGGTTAGGTGAGATTAGGTCCATCCTTACAGTGTTGATGAATTAGCAATTATGGAAGGCCACTGCACACCCTGCTTGTAGTTCAGACCTGTGGGTAAGACTTGTTCTGGTCACTTATTACACTCAGAGATGTGCAATCTGATGGCTACAACCAGCCGTCTATAGTTACTAGTGACCCTCAGCATTGCATGGATGGGCATAGACTCACCTAACTACCTTCAAACATCAGTCATTCCCAACAGTGTGACTCTTTCTGGATCTCATGATATCAGCAACAAAGGTCGTGCTTGATCAGATTTCCTGGAATTTATTTATTGTGAGCTCTGGAGGGCAGAGGTAAATTAGACAGTGTTCGTGCTATATTTTTTTTCTAGAAAGTCCATCTTTTCCCCTTAATGCTGTGTTACAATGAATATTTTCTTTGCCCCCAGAGAGACACTGAAAAGGAAGGTTAGTGGGAGCAGTTGTGCCAGCCCTGTTACTAGTCCAAGTTCAAAGAGAGATGCCCACTTCTGTGCGGTCTGCAGCGATTACGCATCTGGATATCACTATGGAGTCTGGTCGTGTGAAGGATGTAAGGCCTTTTTTAAAAGAAGCATTCAAGGTACAAGAGTATTGTTAGCTGCTTCTGTAGTTTTCCGCTTTTGCTTTCAAAGAACTCTGCAGATGACCTGGCAGAAGTTTCACCGTTGGCCTGTTTGGTACACAAAGTACAGCAGTTGAGAGGCTCGTGTGTGTTGGGGGATGGGGCGAATGGTGGAGTAGGTTGTTTTAAGCATAGAGCCCCTTATCTTTAATTCTGGATCTCTACCCCCAGAGCCCCAGAACTTGAACGGATCTCTTCCCACCATCACCCATCACCATTTTCTTGGGAAGAGAGGCCTAGTTACAACTCTTATGTATCTGTTACTGGTTTTTGATCTGTGGTTACCATTAGGTTTGTATGTAACATCTTATGCATATGGTAGTGTATGTTAAGTTGATGGTCTCTCTTTTTTTTAATGTTTTTTAAAATGTCTTATTTATTCTTGAGAGACAGAGAGACGGGGCATGAGTGGGGGAGGGGCAGAGAGAGAGGGAGACCCAGAATCGGAAGCAGGCTCCAGGCTCTGAGCTGTCAGCACAGAGCCCGATGCGGAGCTTGGTCTCTCAAACTGTGAGATCATGACCTGAGCTGAAAGTCGGACTCAGCTTAACTGACTGAGCCACCCAGGTGCCCCTTAAGTTGATGGTCTCTTAAGTTTGAACCCATTCTTTACTCCTCCCTCCACTCCCCTCCCCTGCTGTGTTTTAAATCTACTGTGTCATACTTTACATCCTTTTATTTTGTGAATTCCTTGACTGGTTTTTATAGATATATTTAATTTTACTGCTTTTGTGCTTCCCACTTTTCTTACCTCTGCTTATGGTCTTTCTTTTCCACTCAAAGAGTCCCCTTCAACATTTCTCATAGGGCTGCTTTAGTAGTCATGAATTCCTTTAACTTTTGTGTCTGGGAATCTCTCTCTAAGTTTATTTTATTTTATTTTATTTTATTTTATTTTTTTGAGAGAGAGAGAGACGTCGAGAGAGAGAGTAGGGGAGGGGCAGAGAGAGAGGGAGAGAGAGAGAGAGAGTCCCAGGCAGGCTCAGTACTGTCAGTGCAGAGCCTGATGCAGGACTCGAACTCACAAACCATGAGATCATGACCTGAGCCGAGATCAAAAGTCAGCTGCTTAACCGACTGGGCCACCCAGGTGCCTCACTTTTTCTCCCTTTCTATTCTGAATGACAGCCTTGCTGGATAGAGTCTTTTTGGTTGCAGGGTTGTTGTTGTTGTTTTTTTTTTTTTTCTTTCAGCACTTTGAGTATATCATGCAGAGTTTCTGCTGAAAAATCAGTTAACAGCCTTATGGGGGTTTCTCTTTTATGTAACTGTTTTCTCTTGCTACTTTTAAAATTCTCTCTTTATCACGACTTTTTGCCATTTTAATTATTATGTGTCTTGGTGTGGCCCTCCTTGGGTTGATTTTGTTGGGGTCTCTGCGGGCCTCCTAGATCTGGATTTCTATTTCCTTCTCCAGATGGAGGAAGTTTTCAGCTATTATTTCTTCAAATGAAATTTCTGTCTCCTTTTCTCTCTCTTCCTTCTGGGATCCCTATAATTCAAATGTTATTATGCTTGATGGTGTTGTTCAGTTCACTAAATCTAGTTCCATTCTTTATTTTTTTTCTCTCTCCTATTCAGCTTGATTCCTCCCCATTACTCTGTCCTTCAGGTTGCTGATCCATTCTTCTGCTTCCTCTAGTCTGCTATTTATTCCCTCTAGTATGTGTGTGTGTGTGTGTTTTAAGTTTTTAATGTTTATATATTTTTGAGAAAGAGAGAGAGGCAGAGAGAGAGAGGGAGACAGAATCCAAAGCAGGCTTCAGGCTCTGAGCTGTCAGCACAGAGCCCACATGGGGCTTGAACTTATGAACTGCGAGATCATGACCTGAGCTGAAGTTGGATGCCTAACAGACTGAGTCACCCAGGTGTCCCAGCCTCTAGTGTATTTTTAATTTTAGCTATTGAATTTTTCATCTCTGATTGGTTCTTTTTTATGTTTTCTATTTCTTTGATAAGAGTTTTACTGAGGTCCTCTACTCTTTTCTCCAGTCCAGTGAGTATCTTTATGACCATTACTTTAAATTCTCTATCAGGCATGTTACTTATCTCTGTTTTATTTAGGTCTCTTGCTATGATTTTGTCCTCTTCTTTCATTTGAGACCTTATTCCTCTGTCTCCTCATTTTGTCTAACTCTCTGTGTCTATTTCTATGTGTCAGGAAAGTCTACGTCTCCTGCTCTTGAAAGTAGTGGCTTTATGAAGAAGAGGTCCTGTAGTGCCCTGTGGTGCAATGTCTTCTGTTCACCACACCTGGGTCTTCAAGGATGTCACCTCTGTGTGTTGTGTGCACCCACTATATAGTGGCCAAGGTGCTTTGGCAGTCCTGTTGTCTGCAATGGCTCTCTTTGCCTATTGTGGGCTGAGTTGGGTCCCTTTGTTGTTAGTGAGCCAATCTGGGGCCACCTTGGCTTGAATTGAGTCAGACCAGGCATTTGCCAGAGATGTGGTAGCACTGAACTACAGGGCACTTTTCATGAGTTGTCCTTTGAGAAGCTTTTGTTGGTGGGTGGGGCCAGGAGTTAAGACCAGATGTCTGCCTCCAACCCACTGCTGGGGCCACAATTGGACTGGTGTGGTGATCTTTCCCTCTCCCCAGGTCAGGAGTCACTTTGGAATGGTGCTGGCCCCTCTCAGGGCTGCTCGTACGCTGTCAGGCTTGTGACACCTCTTTGGATGGGCTCTGGCCAAGGGCGTATTAGAGAGGGCAAGTCTGCAGGAGAACATGGGCCGTGGCAGGCCTGCTGTTAGCAAGTTATATAGAGGGTATTGGGACTGTGCTGGTTTTTGCAGGTGTCTGTGTGTCTAGGCTGGGGGAGGGGAATGGCACCCACCAGCTCCTTTGTTCCTGGAGCAATCTCCCAATGATTCCTGCCACTCTAGCACACACTCTGAGAATAGTAAACAGTCTCCCTTTCATATACCCCAGGCATTTTTCAAATAGCTGCTTCTATGCTGTACTTCCATGGAGCTGTTTGTTGTGCTGTCTCTTTAAGGGCAGGGTCTCCATTTCCTGTTGCCTTCCCAGCTCTCTCAGAGTCAAGTGCGCTGATTTTTAAAGTTCCACCTGTTAAGCCCCCCTGATTGTAAGAACTAATGAAATTACCCCCCTCTGGTTTTCAAAGCCAGATGTTAATGGGGATTTGTCTTACTCGTGTGCATTCCCCGTACTTGGGGTGCCTGGTATGATAGTCTGTTCTTCTCCCCATTCCCAGCCAGTGGGTCCTTCCCCTGCTATGGACAGTCCCACAGGTCTGTTTAGCTCCTGACTACTGTTCCACCCTTCCTACCCTCTTCATTGTGGCCTTTTCTCTACATTTATCTGTGGAGAGTCTGTTCTGACAGTCTTTGGGTCATTTTCTGTATTATTAACACTGATGTGGGTGTTATCTAGTTGTATCCTTGGGACAAGGTGAGCTTAGGATCCTCCTATTCCACCATCTACCCCAGAAATCCCTAGTTATAACCCTTGTGAAGAAAAAGCTTGGAAAAAATGTGCTTATTAGGAATTGCAAAGATTGTTTCTTCCTTTGACTTATGTTTAACATTTGGCATGTGTAAAAGTCATGATGGTAGGATGGCTCCCGATCAAATCTAGAGAGGGTGAAGGGTAGAATTTAGTAGTAAAGAGTTGCCTTCCTGTAGATCCCCTGAAATTCATCCTGCTGTATAGATGGCCACCTATTTGTCCTGACTCCTCCATTTAGTAGCTCTATGACTTTACCTTCTAGTCTGTTTCCTCCTCTGTGAAATGGAGATACTTACAAAGTTATTCTAAAAATGAAATGGAGTTAGTTATGTGAAAATATTTGGTCATGTATAAACATCATGCAAATTTAGGATATTCTAGTTGTTTCCTATCTCTTCTACATTGAGATATCATCCTTTACCTTTTCTTTGTATTTTTCTTCTAATCCTAATCTCATTTAAATCTACTTCCTTTAAAATCTTCATAGTTGGGTGGGGCACCTGGGTGGCTCAGTCTGTTAAGCGGCCGACTTCGGCTCAGGTCATGATCTCGTGGTCTGTGAGTTCGAGCCCCGCGTCGGGCTCTGTGCTGACAGCTCAGAGCCTGGAGCCTGTTTCAGATTCTGTGTCTCCCTCTCTCTGACCCTCCCCCGTTCATGCTCTGTCTCTCTCTGTCTCAAAAATAAATAAACGTTAAAAAAAATAAAAAAAAAAATCTTCATAGTTGGGTGGATGAGGGTCCTCTGCCATTTCCAAACTTAATTTTCTCATTAAAAGAAGAAAGCATCACAGATAAAGAAAGCATATGTCATCGAATTATCAAAACATAAATTGTATTGTTTGCTTATTTATAATTGCTTTTATACACCAAGCTTTTCATTCTGTATTTAATATATTTAGTGCTTAGATATTTTTATTTATGATAATTGCAGTAGTAGATTATAAGGCCAGGTCCACTTCCCTATTATATAGTAAAAACAATTCAGATATCTAAAATTCAGAACTGAATTCTTGATATGATGACAATTCTCTATCTTGTTGAGATTCCAGAATGTTATTCCTTAAGGAAATCTTGACCTGATACAACTAACTATATCCTTTGAAAAAGATCCTTTTTATTTGCTGTTGGGAAAAAAAATCTCTACCTGAAATATCTTTGAACCCTTAGACTATGGCTGATTACAATGATAAGGGAGTTTCCTCTGCTTTCCATATATCATTCCTTCCTACCACATGGGTCAAGGAACTATTGGGAAAGGTGAAAGAAATGTCACATTCTAAGTGTGCAGAAGGGAAAGAGGTAGTGCTCTGTGCCCTTACAATTGCTTAATGTATAAATGATCATTTTTTTTGGACTCCATATTTTTCACATCCCCCTAATATAAAATGTGTTGCAGCAGCCAAGAATGGACACTCAATTCTTTTTGTATATGGAATAAGAATGAAATGTATTTATCATATTATCATTATTCATGATAAACACTCTTAACAAAGGAGGTTTAGAGCATATCTCATTGTAATAAAGACCATATTTGAAAAACCCACAGTTAACATCATGCTTGGTGGTGAAAAACTGAGAGCTTTTCTTCTAAGATCAGGAACAAGACAAGGATGTCCACTCTCCCCATTTTTATTCAATGTAGTACTGGAAGTCCTTGCTAAAGCAATCACACAAGAAAATAATAAAAAGCATCCAAATTGGTAAGGAAAAAATAAAACTTTCACTACTTGCAGATGACATGATATTATACATAGAAAACCCAAAAGTCTCCACCAAAAACCATTAGAACTGATAAATAAAATAAATTCAGTAAAGTTGGGGATACAAAATTAATATACAGAAATGTGTTGTTTTTCTATACATTACTAAATAGCAGAAAGAGAAATTAAGAAAACCATTCCATTTACAACTGCACCCAAAATAGTAAAATACCTAGGAATAAACTTAACCAAGAAGGTGAAAGACCTATACTCTGAAAACTATAAAACACTGATGAAAGAAATTGAAGATGACATGAACCAATGGAAAGAGATTCCATGCCAATGGACTGGAAGAACAAATATTGTTAAAGTGTCCATACTAACCAAAGTAATCAATCGATTCCCTATCAAAATACCAACAGCATTTTTCACAGAACTAGAACAAATAACACTGAAATTTGTATGAAAGATCCTGAATAACAAAAGCAATCTTGAGAAAGGAGACCAAAGCTGGAGGTATCACAATGCCCGATTTCAAAATACATACTACTTACCTATAGTAATCAAAACAGTGTGGTAATGGCACAAAAACAGACACACAGATTAATGGAACAGAATAGAGAACCCAGAAATAAACCCATGATTATAAGATCAATGAATCCTTGACAAAAGAGACAACAATGTACAACAGGGAGAGAACATTCTCCTCAATAAATGGTGCTGGGACAACTGGACAGCTGCATGCAACAGAATGAAACTGGATCACTTGCTTACACCACATACAAAAATAAACTCAAAATGGATTAAAGATCTAATGTGTGTGAGACAGAAAACCATAAAACTCCTCGAAGAAAACATAGGTAGTAATCTGACATCAGCCTTAGCAACGTTTTTCTAGATATGTCTCCTGAGGCAAGGGAAACAAAAGCAAAAATAAACTATTGGGGCTAGACCCAAATAATAAGCCTGTGCACAGTAAAGGAAACCATCAACAAAAGAAAAAGTCAGTCTGCTGAATGGGAGAAGGTATTTGCAATGATATATCCAACAAGTGGTTAATATCCAAAACATATATAGAACTTCTACAACTCAACACAAAAATAATAGTAATCCAATTGAAAAATGGGCAGAGAACTTAAATAGAAATTTTTCCAAAGAAGACATACAAATGGTCAATACACACATGAAAAGATATTCAGCAGCACTAATCATCAGGGAAATACAAATCAAAATCACAATCAGATATGGCTGAAATAAGTCAGTCAGAATGGGTAAAATTAAAACACACACACACACACACACACACACACACACACAAGAAATAACAAGTGTAGAGAAAAGGGAACCATCATGTACTGTTGGTGAGAATATAAACTGGTGCAGCCATTGTGGAAAACAATATGGAGGTTCCTCAATACATTAAAAATAGAATTACCAAAAGATCTAATAATTCCACTACTGGATATTTAACCAAAGAAAACTAAAACTAATTCAAAAAGGGATAATGCACCCTGTGTTTATTGCAGCATTACGTACAATAGCCAAGATATGGTAGCAATCTAGATGTCCATCAATAGATGAATGGATGAAGAAGTTACACGCACACACACACACACACACACAGAGTGAGAGAGAGAGAGAGAGAGAGAGAGGGAGAGAGAAATGTTACTCAGCCATTAAAAAGGATGAGATCTTGCTATTTGTGACAACATGGATGGATCTAGAAGGTATAATGCTAAATGAAATAAGTCAGACATAGAAAGGCAAATACCATGTGATTTCACTTACATGTAGAATCTAAAAATAAAACAAATGAGCAAAGAAACAAAAAACCAGACTTTCAAATACAGAGAACAAACTGGTGGTTACCAGAAGAGGGTGTAGTGGGGGATGGGTGAAATAAAGGGAATTAAGAGGTACAAACTTCCAGTTATAAAATAGTCACAGATGGGGCGCCTGGGTGACTCAGTTAAGCATCCGACTCTTGATCTCATGGTTCATGAGTTTGAGCCCCATGTCAGGCTCTGTGCTGGCAGCGTGGAGCCTGCTTGGGATCCTCTCTCTCTCCTCTCTCTCTGCCCCTCCCCTGCTCATGCTCTCTCTTTCTCTCTCTCTCAAAATAAAGAAACTTAAAAAAAAAAGATCATTTTAAAATAAAGTAGTCACAGATGAAAAATCTAGCATAGGGAATATAATTAATAATACTGTAATAATGTTGTAAGGTGACAGATGGTGACCACACTTACATGGCGGGCACTGAGTAATGTATAGAATTGTTGAATCAAAATGTTATACACTTGAGCTTTTGTTTCCCACCCATGCCTGTGGTCTTACCACAGCTTGTTTGTTCTGGATTCTAATTCTCTTTTATTCCCAAACAAACCAATCTTCTGGTTGGAAAAAAAAAAAAAGTTATACACCTGAAACTAATATAGCATTGTATGTTAATTATACTTCAATAAAATAAAGCTAAAAAAAGGAAAAAAATTAAATGTATTTATCTTAGTCAATTTTCTTCACATTGTTTTATTAAATAACTTTATTTTCATTGATTTTTTTAAATATGGGAGGTTATTTTTTAGTTGAATTTGAGATACAATTTACATATAATAAAATTCCCCTATTTTATTTGTATAGTTTTATGAATTTTGAAAATGCATGTGGTCATTTAACCACCACCATAATTAAGATATGGAATGTTGCCATCAGCCCAAAAAGTTCCTTTAGGCCCATTGCGGCCAATTGTCCCCCAACCTCCCAAGGCCCTGTAACCATCGATCTATTTTCTGTCCCTATAGGTTTGCCTTTTGCTAGAATGCCCTATAATTGAATCGTAAAGTATATAATCATCTGTGTATCGTTTCTTTCATTTATCATGATGCTTTTAGGATTTATCTGTGTTTCATGTACAGTAGTTCATTCCTCTTTGTTACTGGGGATTATTCCAGTATTTAGGTGTACCACAGGTTGTGTATTCATCTGGGTTGTTTCCAGTATTAGGCTATTTTGAATGAAACTTCAGTGAATATTCCTGCATCTTCCTTTCTCTAGACCTAAGTTTTTGTTTCTCTTGGGTAAATACCTAGGAGTAGAATTGCTGCTTGTATGATGAGTGTATGTTTAATTTTATAAGAACCTAACAAACTGCTTTCCAAAGTGGTTGAAACATTTTGTATTCTCAACAACAGACTATGAGACTTCCAGTGGGTCTACATCCCTGTAAAAACTTGATATTGTCAGCTATTGGGTATACAGTTGTGTCTCATTGTGGTTTTAATTTGTGTTTCCCTGATTAGTAATGATTTTGAGCATCTTTTCATGTGTTCACTGATTTTTTTTCTCTCTCTATATGACCTATTAAGGTCTTTTATATACTAATGTTTTATTCTGTTCTATTGTCTAGTGCTTCATTCTTATAGAAGTACCACCACATTATTTTAACTATTATAGTTTTCTTTTTTTTTAGTATAATTTTATAATGCATTTTAATACAAGCCAGTATAAATATCTCCTGTTTTAAAAGTATTCTGGCTATTTTCCTTGGTTTCTTCATACATAGGAATATTAAAATAATTTTATTGTGTCCTCCCATCCATAATGTTAAGAAAAGTGGAGACTTTGTTAAACCTAAGAATTATTATGGAATAAATCTTTTTAATAGTCTTCACATCAAGAATATGTCTCCATTTATTTAGGTCTTTTATATCTCGTATACAGTTTTGTTACACATATATATAATACATTTCTCAGAGGTATTTCTGTAAATTTCATTCTTTTGGGCTATTTCTTTTATGTCCATATATAATAGTAATACTATTCTATTCACTTTCATTTTGGTATTCATATGAACCTTTTATCATTGTCTTTTGAAAGTTAAAATCTTTTTGAGTGCTGCTCAAAGATCTTTAATTCTTTGTTTCTTACAACTTTGGAGTCTGAGCTTTCAATGGGAAGCTCTGACAGCTGGTAGGTTATACAGCAGATTCCTTATCTTGGAGGCACATATTCCATTACTTGGGATTCATTTGGCCTTGAAGCCACAGAGGATGTCCTGAGGGAACAAAACACAAGGTTGATTCCTGCTGTTGAGGGATAAGCGTGCCAGGGAGGGTGCGGATGATAAACATTGCTCTATCGTTGAAGTGACAAAATCGGGAAGGTGAACTGAGCTTAAACTCAGATCTTCTGATCTCAGTCCAGTGCTGTCTCTCCCCTCTGTGCTATGGATATGAATGATGACAGGTATTCAGACTCAATAATTTTGTAGAGTATACAGATAACCTTTTATCTGTATACAGATTATAAAAAGCACATTTTCCTATAAAGCTTTATATCTTTAAGAATTAGCTACCTATTTTGCTTTGAACTTTTCTGTCAGTTCTGTTAGTATGGAATGGCATGCCTCTCAGGTTGTTGCATGAAACAAGAAAACCATTTTATTTAATTTTGTTGGAGAGGGAGAGAGAACGTGAGTGGGGGAGACGGTTAGAGGGAAAGGGAGAGAGAGAATCTTAAGCAGGCTCCACACTCAGCACGGAGTCTGATGCAGGGCTCAATGTCACAACCGTGAGATCATGACCTGAGCTGAAATCAAGAGTTGGACGCTCAACCAACTGAGCCATCCAGGCGCCCTGAGAAAACCATTTTAATACGTGAGGTAGTTCGTATAGTTTAAGGACTTTTTTTTCCCCTTTTCTGCCAGAAGTGAATTCAATTACCCTGGCCTTCTTGTATAAGACATTTTCTAGGCTATTTTTTTTTTTGAACGTTTTATTTATTTTTGAGACAGAGAGAGACAGAGCATGAACGGGGGAGGGGCAGAGAGAGAGGGAGACACAGAATCGGAAGCAGGCACCAGGCTCTGAGCCATCAGCCCAGAGCCCGACGCGGGGCTCGAACTCACGGACCGCGAGATGG
Organism: Acinonyx jubatus; assembly: GCF_027475565.1. NCBI lineage: Eukaryota > Metazoa > Chordata > Mammalia > Carnivora > Felidae > Acinonyx > Acinonyx jubatus. Next base: position 108,385,944 of record NC_069386.1, on the reverse strand, counting down.
TGACCTGAGCCGAAGTCGGACGTTTAACCGACTGAGCCACCCAGGCGCCCCAAGGCTATTTTTATTTAGTGTGTTCATATTACTATGCTTTCTCATTGTTTTTAAGTAAAATGGTCTTTTAAAATGAGGTAAAAAAAAGTGAACCTTTCATTGTCCCTTAAATGCTTATTGTTGTAAACCTCTATAAAACCAAAAAGGATGACATCATGTATTATTCTTTGAGTTTTTAGAAGGTCCTTAAAAGATTGATACCTCTATGGAAAGTACTGTGGGGTTACATTTACCTTCTAGCCATAAAAGATTATGTTTTAGCGGACAATTGAAAATTTCTAATTGGGAATGTATCTTGACTTTTAGCATATAATTTATTTTTGAATGTTTTAAGTGATCATAAAAGCAATAACAAGTAATTATCTGTTCCTTTAAAAAAGATTTATACCATACCTCATATTGCCTCCTACTCTTGCGTGTGTGTGGAACCTGTAAATATGAGAGTTGCTTCCTTGGTTAGGTTACCTGATATGGCAAGTGGTGATGGGGGAGTCTCGTGATTATGCTATAATTATGTAAGACTCCATCATACTGGAGTGGAGAGGCACATGGGAAGTCAGAGATGTGCCCCCCCGGCCTGGAAGAAAGCAGACATCGTGCTGTGAACTGCTTTTGGACAGGGAACTGGTTCCTCTATGAGTTGGCAACAGCATCCTGCTGACAGCCAGCAAAAAAATGAGAACTTCAGCCCCACAGCTGCAAATGGCTGATTCTGCAAACACCTTATATGAGCTTGGAAGGGCGTGCTGAGCTTCATATGAAACCACAGCCCAGCCAACACCTTGATTGCAGCCTTTTGAAACCCTGACTAGAGTAAGCTGTGCCTGGATTCTTGACTCGTGGAAATGAGATAAGTGGGTGTGGTTTTAAGTGTGTAAGTTTGTAGAAATTTATTACGCATCACAGAATACTAAAACCATAACCTTAAGATGATTCGACTGAAGTTACATGTTTTCTTTTATAGAATGGGGATGATAGCTCTTTATAGGGAAGTTATGGGATTCAATGAAATGTTGATAAAGTATCTGGGAATCAGTACGTTGTCAGAATGTTGGTGAGCCAGGCTTCCTGTGTGTGGCCGGGATGAAGGTCGCTTGAGAGGGCGTTTGCATCTCTTCGAGAGCTGTAGTCTCTGCCGTTGCTGCTACCCCAGGCTGGCTCAGGAAATGGTGGTAAAGCCACAGGCAACTGAATTTCAATTTGTGTTTGGTTGAACAAGTGTTACTGGAATCTACCTAAAGTGGGAGAGAATTATAAAATTCGATTTTGGTGCAATCGTGGAACAATGTCTTTTTGCTCTAGGGATTGGGTAGGGTGCATCTGTTTCACAAGGCTCAGCTCTGAACTCTGGGTGGAGTTCAGTCTGCACATTTCCTTATTCTCCTTGGACCAGCAACTACCCGAGGCATTTCCTTTTTTTCAAAGGGCCTCTTCTTGGCTCCAGCGGCCAAGCCAGACTGTTGGAATATCCCATCTACTTACATACTATTGGCTAAAGCAAGTTTCATGGCCACACTCAACGTCAGTTGGTAGGCGACCACACTTTGGCTGCTCTAGTGCACTGCAGGGTCACAGGGCTGCGGGAGGCAGTGGCAACTGAGAAAAATAACCACAGCCAGCCTCAAGTGGCAGTTCTTTTGGTTCTTCAGTTTGCTAATTTCATTATCCCCTTAGTGATTAGTTTCGCTCTCTTATTTGACTATGGATTCCCATAAGGGGCGCCTGGGTGGCTCAGTGGGTTGAGCGGCTGACTTTGGCTCAGGTCATGATCTCACAGCTTGTGGGTTTGAGCTCTGGGTCCGGCTCTGTGCGAACAACTCAGAACCTGGAGCCTGCTTTGGATTCTGTGTCTCCCTCTCTCTCTCTGCCCCTCCCCCTCTCACACGCTGTCTCAAAAATAAATAAACATTTTGAAAAGTAAAAAAAAAAAAATCATGTTAAATCCCAAAGAGGGATATGTATAAAAGAATGTAAGCAATTGAATTTGGTGACCTGATATACAAGTACTATCCTTGAGGTGTTCTGTGATTTGCAGAACCAATTTCAGACGACTGTCTTACTTTCCCTGTCCAAAGGAGAATATTTCAGCTTTGCGCAGTGGCAGAATTGTAGCCAATGAGGTTTATCCGAGGCACGATTATTGCTAATTGAAACCAAAGGAGAACGTTTCTAATGTATCTCTTGAGAATTCTAAGAACATGCAGAGAATAGCCTGTTGGTCAAAGAGCAGGATATGGAGATATTCCTGGATTTTCTATACTCACTAATAAGGTGCTCATGACGCTGAACTTTGGCCTTTGTACCTATACGTATCGTTAAGAAGATGCCCCCTACCTCTCAGCCGGGTAGCATTATCAGTGTTGTTGACCAGGAAGACATGTAATCAAAATATTGTAACAATAGCCTGCCTTTTTTGTTTTGTTTTGTTTTGGTTTTTTCCTCCGTTGTAGGACATAACGATTATATTTGCCCAGCGACGAATCAGTGCACGATAGATAAGAACAGGCGCAAAAGCTGCCAGGCCTGCCGACTTCGGAAGTGCTATGAGGTCGGGATGGTGAAGTGTGGTGAGTGTTCGCTTCCTGTTTCATTTCATCGTATGGGGGGCGTGCCGATGGCTCTTTCAAACAGGACAGGTGGGGGAACTGGGGACGTGTAGCCTGGATGGGAGGAGAGTTAGGACTTGGTAATTATCATCAAGTATTTGTACGCTGCCACATTGGAGGGGGCATTGATGTATTCCCCGTAGCTGCAGAGGACAGAGCTGAGGTGAACAGGAACGAGTCACAGGGGGCACATTTTGGCCCAATATAGGGAAGAACTTTCTACAGCTCAGGAGGTCTGACAACACAGTAGACTGCTGCTGGGTTTAGGGAGCTCTAGAAACCAAAGTGCTCAAATGGGCTGGATGACCATCTGTCTGAGGCCTTGCAAAGTCTAAGGGTGAAGTTCAGATAAATGTCCACAGTCAAAGCTGTGACAGAAAAGTAGAATATCTTGTGGGTTACTTGGAGAGCTATGGGAAAGATTCATGCCTAGCCCTGTATTAGCTTTCTAGAAAAGGTACATATAGGTGTCAGAAACATGATAGAACCATGGAAAGCACACAGAACGTAGATTCTGTTGTATGATATCTATGTATGCATATATGCGTATAAACATACGTATGTGTGTGTATGCACACATACATGTATACGTACATGAAGAAGAAAGAAAAATGGGCACATTAGTATAACATCTGACAGTAATGCGTACCTCCTGCTCTCTCCACCTGGCTAACTTTTGATTCCCTGTCTGTACACACTTGCATGTATATGTACTCACAGCAGCTCTGCCCGAGTTTTCCTGTTATTCTCTAGTCAGTATTTTGCCTGTGGTTAGTTGTAATTTCTCTATTTAAAAAATTTAAAACAAAAGTCTCCTTTCACCCTGACAGTCTCTTAGGAGCTCTGCCTTTTGAATATTCTCTCTTTTTTTGTATTTGCTATGATATAGAACCTTTAATTTCAATATTTATAATTTCTCATCTTTTACATAGACTTTCATATATATATAAATGTGTATATGTATATATACACATATGCATATATACACATTTATATATATGTATAAATATATATATACACATTTATATATACATGTATAAATGTATATGTGTGTGTGTGTGTGTGTATAAATTTATTGTTTAATTCACTTCCAAGTTAGTTAGCATATAGTGTGCAATAATGATTTCAGGAGTAGATTCCTTAATGCCCCTTACCCACTTAGCCCATTCCCCCCTACCACAACCCCTCCGGTAACCCTCTGTTCTCTATGTTTAAGAGTCTCTTATGTTTTGTCCCCCTCCCTGTTTTTATATTCTTTTTGCTTCCCTTCCCTTATGTTCATCTGCTTAGTGTCTTAAATTCCTCATATGAGTGAAGTCATATGATATTTGTCCTTCTCTGACTAATTTCACAGCATAATACCCTTCAGTTCTATCCACATAGTTGCAAATGGCAAGATTTCATTCTTTTTGATTGCCAAGTAATACTCCATTACGTGTGTGTACACACACACACACACACACACACACACACACACACACATATATATGTATATATACCACATCTTCTTTATCTGTTCATCTGTCGATGGACGTTTGGGCTCTTTCCATACTTTGGCTATTGCCAACAGTACTGCTACAAACATGGGGGTGCATGTGTCCCTTCGAAACAGCACACCTGTATCCCTTGGATAAATGCCTAGTAGTGCAATTGCTGGGTCATAGGGTAGTGCTATTTTTAATTTTTTGAGGAACCTCCATACTGTTTTCCAGAGTGGCTGTACCAGTTTGCATTCCCACCAGCAGTGCAAAAGAGATCTTCTTTCTCTGCATCCTTGCCAACATCTGTTGTTGCTTGAGTTGTTAATGTTAGCTATTCTGACAGGTATGAGGTGGTATCTCATTGTGGTTTTGATTTCTATTTCCCTGATGATGAGTGGTGTTGAGCATTTTATGTGTCTGTTCGCCATCTGGATGTCTTCTTTGGAGAAGTGTCTATTCATGTCTTTTGCCCATTTCTTCACTGGATTATTTGTTTTTTGGGTGTTGAGTTTGATAAGTTCTTTATAGATTTTGGATACTAACCCTTTATCTGATATGTCCTTTGCAAATATCTTCTTCCATTCCATTGTTGCCTTTTAGTTTTGCTGATTGTTTCCTTTGCTGTGCAGAAGCTTTTTATTTTGATGAGGTCCCAATAGTTCATTTTTGCTTTTGTTTCCCTTGCCTCTGGAGATATGTTGAGTAAGAAGTTGCTGCAGCTGAGGTCAAAGAGGTTTTTGCCTGCTTTCTCCCCTAGGATTTTGATGGCTTCCTGTCTTACATTGAGGTCTTTCATCCATTTTGAGTTTATTTTTGGGTATGGTATAAGAGAGTGGTCCAGGTTCATTCTTCTGCATGTCGCTGTCCAGTTTTCCCAGCACCATTTGCTGAAGAGACTGTCTTTATTCCATTGGATATTCTTTCCTGCTTTGTCAAAGATTAGTTGGTCATACGTTTGTGGATCCATTTCTGGCTTCTCTGTTCTGTTGCATTGATCTGAGTGTCTGTTTTTGTGTCAGTACCACACTGTCTTGATGATTACAGCTTTGTAATACATCCTGAAGTCTGGGAGTGTGATGCCTCCAGCTTCAGTTTTCTTTTTCAAGATTGCTTTGGCTATTCGGGGTCTCTTCTGGTTCCATACAAATTGAAGGATTGTTTGTTTTAGCTCTGTGAGGAATGCTGATATTATTTTGATAGGGATTGCTTTTTCTTTTTCTTTATGTATGTAACAGATAAGGCACCTCATCTGGCTATATTATAGTATAGCAGAAGTCCTCTTATTTGATCACACTTCTCTGGCTTTATAATCACTGATGTTTCCTGTTTTCTTTGTGAAACACCCTGCCAATGCCCATGACCTCCCCGTGTGTATTGGTTAATCTTTAAAACATTCAAGCATTTCTGTTCCCACCACTTTAGTTTTAGACTTATCAGTAACCAGTAGACTTTTTCCAAAACCTATTTCTACTCATTGTAACTGTCAAAGTATGTAATTTAATTAGAATTTATACAAACATGAAATATGAGTAGGAAAAGATATCATTTCTGTGAAAGCTTTGAGTACAACTCTAAAGGAGGGACAGAGGGACACCAGGCTGGCTCAGATGGTAGAGCATGTGACTCTTGATCTCAGGGTCGTAAGTTCAAGCCCCACATTGGGTGTAGCACTTACAGTAAAACAACAACAACAACAACAACAACAACTGTAAAAGACTAGTAGCTATTGAGTTAGGTATGAATGAGATTGTGGCGGGGGGGAATCATAAACCTAGAAAAATTCTGAATTTGGATTGCTTTATGAGTGCCTAAGTTCTTGCTCCGTTGTAAAGAAGTGGAAATTGAACATTCAGAGGCTGTGCATCGTGGATATGGTTTATGTAGGAAAGTTACTTGTGATTTAAGTGGCAGATGTGCTTAAGGAGAAAGATTTGGTCCTCTGACAAAAGATTACAAATTAAGTGTTTCATATTTTAAGTTAACATTTTAAGGTGAGTGTGTATTTTTTAAAAAGCTATTTACAATTTAGTCAGGATAAGAACACTTTTATTCTACTACGATCTGTTGGACAGGTGTAGCCCTGGTGGTTTGGGACCAGGGCAGGAGCACATGATAATCCGCCTGCAGGGGGTGGTGTATGCGGTGGGAGAACAAGAGGACAGGACTCCCGAAGGTTGAATTTCCTTTTTTGTCTTATTTCTTGCTATCTGTGACTATGCTCAAACCTAACGTTTCTGGCCCTTGGTTTTCTTATCTCTGAAAAGAAGATATCTGCTTCACTGAGTTTTGTGAGGAATACATATGAAAAAAAAATATAAAGACCTAGCACAGTGTTTGGCACTAAATTTTAGTTTTCCTTCCTTTCCCCTCCCTCTTTGAAAAGCTCATATAAGTTATGAGGAGTTTTGATACAATACGGTCTTGCAAGGCAGAGTACAGAGATGTACTTTAAAACATTTTTCTGGGGTGCTTGGGTGGCTCAGTTGGTTAAGCGTTCAACTTGGGCTCAGGTCATGATCTCAGTTTGTGAGTTCGAGCCCCGTGTCAGGCTCTGCACTATGAAGCCCGCTTGGAATTCTCTCTCTCTGTCTCTCTCTCTCCCCCTCTCTCTGTTCCTCCTCAACTTGTGCTTTCTCTCTCTCACAAAATAAATAAACTTAAAAAAAATCTTTCATGATACCAACTCAAAAGATATCTGCAACCCCATGTCACAGCAGCATTACTTATTTGTTTATTTATTTATAAAATTTATATCCAAGTTAGCATATAGCAGCATTATTTATAATAGCCAAAGCATGGAAATAACCTAAGTGTCCATTGCCAGATGAATGGATAAAGAAGTTGGTGTGTGCGTGTGTGTGTGTGTGTATAAAAATGGAATAGCATCCAGCCATTAAAAAAAAGCCCACAAAGAAATCCTGCCATTTGTGACAACTTGGATGAACCTTGAGGGCACATGCTAAGCGAAGTAAGTTAGAGAAAGACAAATACTGTTTGATCTCACTTACATTGGAATCTAAAACAAAAACAAAAACAAAAACAAAACCCAAACTCATAGGAAAAGAGATCGGATTTGTGGTTACCAGAGGCAGGGTGTTGGGGGAGAGGGAATTAGAGAAAAGTGACCAAGGGTACAAACTTCCATTTACAACATAAGTTTTCTGACATAATGTACAGCATGCTGTCATTAACACTGCTGTATGATAGATATGAAAGTTACTAAGAGAGTAAGTCCTAAGAGTTCCGAAAGAAAAAAGAAATCTTTTTCCTTTTTTCCTTTTTTTTCTTTTAACTTTCCCTCTTTATTGCATCTATAAGAAATGATGGATGCTGACTAAACTCACTGGGGTGGTCATTTCACAATATACATAAGCCAAACCATCATGCTGCATACCTTAAACTTACACAGTGTTGTATGTCAATTATATTGCAATAAAATTGGAAAGAAAAATCTTTCATGGAAAGGAAAACCAGAGAAAAGGTCATTAAATTTGGGCAAAAAGAAATTGGGCAGGGCTCTCTAAGAGAAAACATTTTATCATCTTTGGAGATTGCATGATGAGATGGGTTGATGTGCAAACATCTGGATATATCGCCCTTTACTAACCACAGAGAAGGACCATTAGGAGTGAACTTTCTTAACTATGCTTCCCTCCTTTTCCGGCACTCTTCTTGTCTGTCCTCTCAATAAACCCTCCACCCATATTCTTCCTTCCTTCCAGTCTTGGAGGAGTAGGGACTCCACCTGCACCATTTCCCTTTTATTCAGACATTTTGTCTTTTCTGTTATCACCGTTTTCTTCACCAATCTTGGGTTTTCTATTGAGGTTTTAATATGGTTGGAAGATGCTCACCCAGACTTACTTCAGGGATGAGGCTTTGTTGTAAGGATACGCTGAAATGTAAATAGCCCGGAAAACAATCCAAAAGGCCATGCATTTGATCTCTAGAGATTCCTGTGTTGGGAGAATAAATCTGTATCTTTAGATGCCATCTCTCTATTCATCTGCTGTATATACACATGGCAGGGATTGGATAGGGATGTGGGACAAAGTAGTAAAACTGCCAGCTCTGGATTCAGACAACTGCTTTCACTATTTTCTAGTTTTCTACCCTGGGCAAGTTATTTGAGCCTTCTTGTGCCTGGCTCCTCCCCTGTATCTTGGAGATGCTAATAGCCCCTGCCCTCTAGGGCAGTTTTCAGAATGAAATAATCTATATACATTGTACAACATCTGACACATAGAAGCTTCCAGTAGCTGTGAGCTGTCATTTTGATCATTTACCGTTATTATCATTGTTGTCATTGTCATCACCATTGTCATCAACATCTTTTCACTGGGGCTATTTACCACTTTCTATTTTTTTTACGTTTATTTATTTTGAGAAAGAGCACGCATGCATAAGTGGGGGAGGGGCAGAGAGAGAGGGAATAGAGAGAAAATCCCAAGCAAGCTTCCCACTGTCAGCACAGAGCCTGATGCAGGGCTCGATCTCATGAACCATGAGATCATGACCTGAGCTGAAATCAAGAGTCGGGCGCTTAGCTGACTGAGCCACACAGGCACCCATATTACCACTTTCTAATATGGAGCACTCCTGTTTGGTAGAGTTCTTTATCACGCTTCCTCAGAGGCACACTGAGTGACTGCCTAGATTCCAGTGTAAAAGCCGTGACACTAGAAATATCCTTGGTAGAAAACACTGAGCTCCTGGTTGAAGACTTTATTTTATTGATCTGGAATCCCCAGGACTCCGTACAGAGCTCAGTATATAGGGCTTTGTCAGTGAAAGTTGATCAAATAAATTTGAGTGTGTGATTCAAAACCTTTCACTTTGTATGTTAACCTGTTTCCTCATATACTCTACAAAAAGGAGATGTGTGATCAGACAGGTGCTTTCTTAAACCAAACATGTTGTTCCTTTTTACCCTGGGGGTATAATTGATCTTAAATAATACCTATTGCTTTATGTCTGATTACTAACACAATGAGTTATATTTTAGGCTTTTAATTCTTTTAGTAAACAGTTTGATTTGGTTATCTCTAGATAGATAGAGGCCTTCCTTCTAGTTTGATTAGCCAAGGATAAGAAGAAATTCAGATAACTTTTCTTGGGAGCAAGTAATTTAAATGTACTCATACCTCTTAACTAATATTTCTTTTTAAAATATGGACAACTGAATTTAGTAAACAAACATAATGGTAGGAATATAGAAACTAGGCATTTTTCAGATATTTTAGTTTTTTTGTGTGTGTAGGAAAGTTGTACCCATGCTCATGACATCCTGACTTATAATATGTCTTTCTTAATTTTCACTTTGTATTTTTGTTTTTAACCAATGGATTTCAAAATTTTTTTTAATGTTTATTTATTTCCGAGAGAGAGAAAGAGAGACAGAGCACGAGCAGGGGAAAGGCAGAGAAAGGGAGACACAGAATCCAAAGCAGGCTCCAGGCTCCAACCTGTCAGCACAGAGCCCGATGCGGGGCTTGAACCTACAAACTGCGAGGTTATGACCTGAGTTGAAGTCGGATGCTTAACCCACTGAGCCACCCAAGTGCTCCTAACCAATGGGTTTTTAGAAATTCTTTTGTGCTAAACTTTATAGGGGCCTGGATTGTATTTTTGTTATTTCTTGTGATCAGAGAATATGATCTATGACACCAATTTTAGTTAAAATTTTATTCATGAACTAGTATGTGATAATTTTTGTTCAAGGAATTGTACAATCCAAATGTTCTGTATTCTGCCTTTCACCTTATTGTTTACGCTGTCAGTTGCTGAGAAAGATACATCAAAATACCCAAATAGGGGTGCCTGGCTGGCTCAGTTGGTGGAGCCTGAGACTCTTGGGGTTGTAGGTTTGAGCCCCACGTTGGGTGTAAGGATTACCTAAAAAAACCTTAAAAAATAAAATAAAATATCCATTATAATAATGTATTTGTCAATTTCTCTTTTTCTTGCAGTCGCTTTTTCACGTTACATTTATAGGTTGTTTTCTTATCGTTTTGATGAGATAAGAATTATCTAAGTTTAGAATTATTTATCTTCCTTTTATAATCTACTGATGAGGCTTTAATAATGATTTGTGCCTTACAGTTTATATTGTCTGATATTGATAGAGTAACTGATTTATTTCATTAATTTTTGCCTGTTATCTTTTTTTATCCCTTTGTTTTCAGTTTTCTGTGTGTTAGATATATCTCTTACAACCAGTCTATGTCTAGATAAAAAAAATATAATCTCAGAGTTGCTCTCCATTGATGAATTTAGTCTATTTATGTTTATTGTGATCACGATATTTGAATTCATTTCTATCATTTTATGCTTTAAAAAAATTCATCATATATTTTCTTTCTTTCCTTTTTGGAATTGACACCATTTTAGTGTTTTATTTTTCCTCTTCTAGTTTGGAAGTCATACATTCTGTTTCAATTCTTTTAGTGACAGTTCTATTTTTAGCATGCATTCATGAGAATTCAAGCCACTCTCTCTAATTGATGTTTCTCTTCCCAAATAAACAATCTTAGAAAGGTCTAGCCAAAATTATTCCTCTCTCATCTTATTTGTTATTATCCAGTATTTGGTGCTACCTTATTTCTATGCCTCCAAAAATTAATTGTTATTATTTTATACATTCTATGTTTATTAGGTTTCCTCTCATGTTTAACAATTTAGTTTCTTACCATTGCACCTTGAATTTCATTGCTTTTCTTGGGTTCATGTTTCTCCATCCCAAAGAAACAGTAATTATTTCAAAGGGGCTATGAGTGATATATCTTTTTAACCTTTGACTAACTGAAATGGCTTTAATTTTTTTTTAATTTTTTTTAACGTTTATTCATTTTTGAGACAGAGAGAGACAGAGCATGAACGGGGGAGGGTCAGTGAGAGGGAGACACAGAATCTGAAACAGGCTCCAGGCTCTGAGCTGTCAGTACAGAGCCTGACGCGGGGATCGAACTCACAGACCACGAGATCATGACCTGAGCCGAAGTCGGCCGCTCAACCAACTGAGCCACCCAGGCGCCCCTGAAATGGCTTTAATTTATCCTCACTCTTGAATGATAGTTTATCTGAGAATATAATTCTAAATTGAAGGTTTCTCCCTTCCCCCACCATCTTAAACACATTATCCCATTGTGTTTCTGACCCATAAACCTACAGTAACTGAAATATATTGAGACCAGCAGAGGAGTAAAAACATATATATACATATGTGAAACATATATGAAATAGAGGAGACAATCCAGAAAAAGACACCTTTATACATATTTCTTAAATGACAAGGCATTTTATAAAAATCTGTGGGAAAAATTTATCCAATAAATGCTACTGGGAAAATTATACATCTGTTTGAAGAACATAATATGACATGATACAAACATACATAAACTTCCAAATAGATTTGAACCACAAAAGTGCTTAAAGAAGATATAAGAAAATATTGGTGTAATCTTGATGTGAAACAAAAGACCGATTTGGCTGTCATACTTCTTATGACGAGAGATACCATGAGTAAAGTGAAAAGCTATATAACAAGGCAAATATGGTATATAAGAAAAGTTGTCTATAGTTACTAAATAAACTTCATAGGTTACTGGGGGTGGGGGGAAGAACAAAAGAAATAAATAGGCAATATACAAGTAAAAGAAATATAAAATATGGCAAATGTATTAGTCAACCTTGCTAGCAATTTAAAAAAATACAAAGTGAAATGAGATTGGTTAGTCATTTGTCAGATTAGCAAAGATTAGAAATTATTTGTAATGTCCAATGGTGTTATGAGGAGATAGGAAGCCCCTTAAAGTATCATTTGGATTATACATTTTAAAATAGTTTTGGAGGGGGCATCTGAATGGTTCAGTTGGTTAAGTGTCCAACTATGACTCAGGTCATGATCTCGCAGTTTGTGGGTTCGAGCCCTGCGTCAGGCTCTGTACTGACAGCTCAGAGCCTGGAGCCTGCTTTGTATTCTGGGTCTCCCTCTCTCTCTGCCCCTCCCCCACTCGCACTCTGTTTCTCTCTCTCAAAAATAAATAAACGTTAAAAAAATTTTTTTTTAACGTTTATTTATTTTTGAGAGACAGAGAGAGACAAAGCAGGAGACGAGGAGGGGCAGAGAGAGAGGGAGACACAGAATCCAAAACAGGCTCTAGGCTCTGAGCTGTCAGCACAGAGCCTGATGTGGGGCTTGAACTCATGAAGCATGAGATCATGACCTGAGCCGAAGTCAGACGCTTAACCGACTGAGCTACCCAGGTGCCCCCCAAATAAATAAACATTTAAAAAATAAAACAATAAAATAGTTTTGGAGGGGGCCCCTGGCTGACTCAGTCTGTAGAGCATGTGACTCTTGATCTCAGGGTTGTGAGTTTAAGCCCCACGTAGAGATTATTTAAAAATAAAATCTTAGAATAGTTTTAGAGGGTAATCTATCAATAATCTTAAATGTGTATATGCCTTGGTTCAGCAACTTGACTTCTTTGAATTTATTTTAAGGGACTAATTGGATACAGGTACTCATTTTCATTGTAATATGAATACTAGCAAAGAAATTAGAACCAACCTAGATTTCCATCAAGGGACACTTCAGATAAATAATGCTATATTCATAAAACAGAATGCTATATAGGTTTTTAAATTGTAAAATGACGCCTTTCTAATAAAAAGAAAAAGGTTTAAATAGTATATGCACACTGTGATCTAAATTTTGTATATGAAATATGCAAAAGTAAATAGCATTAAAAGAAAACTGAAAGAATTTATGCCAAAATTTGTGCTTTTCTATATTTTTCAGGATTTAAAAAAATTTATTACTTGAAATATATTTATTTGTGTAAATATATAAAAATGCATGTGTATATGTGTAAGCACACACAAGTACATGTGACTATTTTCAGAATGTATTATAAAAGTGTATTATTTGATAACTGTTTGGAAACATCAGGGTTCATTCAGTTCCTAAGTTTTGCCTATCTTTTGTCTGAAGAAAACTCCTAATTCTGTGGTTTGAAAACTGAGGTTATGTCAGCACCCTTTTTTTTTTTTTAAGTTCTATTTATTTTGAGAGAGAGAGATGAGCGAGCACACGAATGAGCGAGGGAGGGGCAGAGAGAGACGACAGAGAGAGAGAGAGAGAGGGAGAGAGAGTCAGTTCCAAGCAGGCTTGGTGCTGTCAGTGTGGAGCCCAATGCAGGGCTCGATCCCACGAAACAGGAAATTATGACCAGAGCTAAAATCAAGTCAGACGCCGAACCCACTGAACCGTCTAGGCGCCCCGTCAACACTCTTTAAAAGAGAAATCGATTTCGTCTCCATAGGTAATCTTGAAATAGGAGACCTTACGTTCATTTGGGCTACTGTCCCTGAAACGTCCCGTTTTGCTCTTGCTAATATAGTCACAAATGTACCCATCTCTGGTACACGCCCCACAGGTTCCAGGAAGTAAGTCAGGCTTCTGTTCTAAGACACGCTGTGGGGACAGGCTCGGGTCTTAACCACGGTGTCACGGCCTCACTCTTGCCCCGGCGACTCGGGCGCCTCGAACGCCGGGTTGGCGAAGCCACGGGAAAGCACGGTGTGATCGTCTCTCTGGTTTAGGCTCCCGGAGGGAAAGGTGTGGCTACCGTGTCGTGCGAAGGCAGAAGAGCTCCGAGGAGCAGCTGCGCTGCGCCAGCAAAGCCAAGAAAGCCGGGGGCCACGTGACCCGCGTGAAGGAGCTGCTGCTGAGCGCCCTGAGCCCCGAGCAGCTGGTGCTCACGCTCCTGGAGGCGGAGCCGCCGCACGTGCTGGTGAGCCGCCCCAGCACCCCCTTCACCGAGGCCTCCATGATGATGTCCCTGACCAAGCTGGCCGACAAGGAGCTGGTGCACATGATCGGTTGGGCCAAGAAAATCCCAGGTAGGGCTTTCTGGATCTCAGCTCAGTGCAGAGGACTTTAAAAAATATATAACTAAAAACGATCTGTTCCAGCTTTCTGTTCTTCCCTGGCATCTGTGCGGGGCGTGGGGGGGGGGGGGGGGGAGCTGTGAGCCCAGGTAACTGTCCTTTATAATCTTCGATGACGCGTATTAAGTCTGTAGAAGGAGTCCAGGGCCAGACGTTGTGAGTTGCACACGTAGAGTTCAGAGTTTCCTTCCTTAGGTCAGCGTGTAGCCACAGCTTTAAGATGTTGGTTGTTTTCTCTGTGTTGTGGGTGTTTTTGTAGCTTGTGAAAACTTGCTCTTTTGTTTTCACAGACGCTGGGAGCCGAGGAGGAGGGTGGGTGTTTCTCACGGCCTCTTGCTTTCCCCAGGCTTTGTGGAGCTCAGCCTGTATGACCAAGTGCGCCTCCTGGAGAGCTGCTGGATGGAGGTGCTGATGGTGGGGCTCATGTGGCGCTCCATTGACCACCCCGGCAAGCTCATCTTTGCTCCAGACCTCATTCTGGACAGGTGAGAGAAAAATGCATCGCGTTTCTCCTCCCGACTTGTCTGAGTCCCGGGCGCTGCCTCACACCTCACACCTGAAAGGTCAGTCAAGAGGATGATAATGTCATGAGCTCCCTCACCAGGTCAAGAGCCCAAGAAGGAGAGCATGGGTACTAGGATTCAGTGTCCTGTGACTTATCCTTACCCGCAGTGGGGTGACATTTACAGGTCAAACTATAAGAGCCCGTATCTTGCAGAATATGTGGCTAGGAAGTGTGCAGGTCAACTTAGATTTTTCAGCATTAAAAATTCCATTTTCAGTTTATAATTTTAAGTTGCTCTGCTGTTCTTTCCACTTGTAGGGACCATGCCTATCTCTTCCTGGACAAGTGATAAAATTCTTACAGATCTGCAGTTTATTTTAATGTGCTTTGACTCTAACTGCATGCTCTATAGCATTTTTGACAGCAGTGGAAGGAATGGTTATTAAAACCAAACGAAAGGTAATGGAAATTGGGGAATGATAGCGCCAATGCCATCACTCGATTGCGCCTTGTTTTCTTTTAAAGATGGCGCAGAAAAGGAACCAATTTTTAATTGACTCAGATGAACTGTTCATGGAGGAAAAACCAGAATATACAACACTAAAAATGTTAGTAGGAAAAGTGGGACACTTTCTTGGAATACATTTGAGCACAGGTTGAAAATCTCTCCATGGAAATGGATTTCCACGTTCCTTATTTTGAGAAAGTTCTAATGTAGAATGTTCAGTCACATTTGCCTCGGTGCACAGTGTGGAAGGAGCCATTATATAAATGGAAAATGTCTGCCCCCAACTCTTGGAACTGCCTGTTTAGATCATCAGGAGACCCCCGTGCACATGTTACACAGATGAAAAGTGATACCCCTAAGTTGTTAGCACCCACTCTGCCTCTTGTTCTGCATGACACCGTTGACAAAGCACTGTTTTAGTGGAGAACAGAGCCTTTGGGAAGAGCAGGAGCAAGCCCTGGTGTTAAACCATAGAAGAAGGTAGGTTCTGGAAACCATAGAAGAAGGTAGGTTCTGGAAGCCGAGACCCTTCAGTAACAATCAAAACAGTCAACTTATTGGCTTGTATATATCAGTCCCCATCTTAAGCATTTGATGTGTTAACTCATTTTATCTTCACGGCCCTTTATGGGTAAGTGCTGTTATTATCCTTATCCTTCAGTTATGGAAATGAGGGGGGTCAGGTAATTGGCCTGCGGTGACAGGGTGACAGGGTCGTAAGTGGTAGAGCTGGATGTAGGGGCTGGCTGTCAAGTCCATGCTCTTAACTCTGACAGTAGTTACCTGTACAATGGGTCATGCCCCTCAGAGGGACAGAGAACTGAAAAGGAAAAGAGGAGGAGGCTGAGAGGCAAAGTGACTTTCTACTTGATTCTTTTATCTTGGAACAACTCCATTCTACTCTCTGCCCACTTCAGAAACCTCCTCCTCTTCCTGTCATGGAGGACACCATCTGGCAAGGCAGGCTGGAAAGCCAAGCCCCCTGCTGAGCCGTCACTATCGTTCATTTACTCATTATGTTCCTCTTGGCGTTCAGATGAAGCCACACACACATGCACACATACACACTTCTCCTAGAAGTTAGTGCTAGGAAGAAGTTTCACGCCTTGAATCAATACATTTGCAGACACCGGGATTGGGTTGTGGTTGCCTTTTGTCCTGATTTCTACATTGATGCCGCATTTAATGTTTATGTGCAGTGACTGTTTCGTTCCTGGTTTTTAGTATAACCACCTCTCCTCTTTGTGTGAGTTCTTTGATTCCTGTGGATGGAATTTACTGTAAACTGACACGAATCCTGGACAAATTTTAGGCCTACCTTTCGGTTAAGTAATAGAAGGAAAACAAGAAGTAATTTTTGTTACAAATGATTTTTAATAGATTCACATTACTTTTTATAAATATTTGAAAGTATTGTGTTGCCCAACACACACATCTAGTATATTTGAGTAGAGGAGAGGCGCCTTTGGAATCGTAAATGCGTTCACAGTGAGCAAGCATTTTTTGTTTGTTTGTTTTTGTAGTGCCTGTGGTGGTTATTTTTTGTTGCAACCTCTAATATTGTTAACACATAAACTTTGTGAGGTCTAGAATTTCAAGTCTAAGATAAGATAGTTCAATTCTTTTGTGCGTCTATTATTACAGATAAATATTGTTTTATGTGATGGGTATGTTTCTGGAGGAGTTGTCGCTTCAAATATGCTTGAAACGTTTTTTATTCAGAGTCAGAGGTGATGCGTCACAAAGAAGTTCTATTATGAGGTTTTTCTGCAACATGAATAAATAATTCGCACACCGCTTAAAAACCGCTCTCTTTTGGCAGACTGTCCTATCAGAGTGCCTTCACGTGGTGGTGTGACCATGAAAGCTGTGAATATAACTAAATTAGCCCCCTTGTGGAGACTGAGGCAACAATTCCTGTTTCCCTTTATTCTTGTTGAGGCTTCTGCAGTGAGAAAACTTAGACCTATTGAGGATGAGAGGAAGAGCTGGTTATCTCAGCTTATTTCTAACAAGGTAGTTCTCTTGGTAACTATAGAGTCACAAATTCATGTGAGGATCTACCACAGAATCTGAGCTTTTATTTGCTGGAAAAATCGTATCTGCTAAGACATGTCATGTCCTTGGCATCAACAGGAAACGGTCTAATGTTAAGTGTTATTTAAAAATCAGGGGCGCCTGGGTGGCTCAGTCGGTTAAGCATCTGACTTCAGCTCAGGTCATGATCTGACGGTTCGTGAGTTCGAGCCCCACGTCAGGCTCTGTGCTGACAGCTCAGAGCCTGGAACCTGCTTTGGATTCTGTGTCTCCCTCTCTCTGTCTGCCCCTCCTCTGCTTGCGCTCTGTCTCTCTCTCAAAAATAAATAAACATGAAAAAAATTTTTTTAAAAATCGGAGGGAGTTTGGATCTGGGCACGTCCCTCATTGTGGATGCGTATGGATTTCCGTGCACTCGTATCATTGTGCGTGTACTGAGTCTGCATTCACATTAGTTCTTTGTATGTCGACTTTCTTTAAGATACCCAAAGAATCTTCACTTTAAAAATTTCATCTCCCTTTGGTACGCACGTAATTTTCATTTCTGTTCAATATTTAAGTCTTCTCCATGTGTTAAGCTTTAAGCCCCCAACCTGTTGCCCTGACACAGAAGTAAACTATGGTCACCAGATACGAACGTGGGTACAAAATGGTGCACCCAAAGCCAGGTCCACTCATTCAACATTTTGTCCTTGGGATCAAATAGAATCTTTTTCTTTTATAAAGGAGTGGTTATCATACAATAAGACATTCCACATGTAGTTACTAATTTTACCTTTACTTAGCCCTAGTTTATGGACAAATGGTGTGCAAAAGTAAGTTTTTATGAGTGGGTTGGTTTGATAGATTGTTTCAGTATTTTAACATTCAAATCATATGTTCTTTCTCTCTCTCTCTTTTTTTTTTTTTGAGAGAGAAAAAGCGTGTAAGTGAGCAAGGGGTAAAGAGAGAGGGGGAGAGAGAGAGAAAATCCCACGAGGGGTAGAAGGAGGGGGGAGAGAGAGAGAGAGAGAGAGAGAAGCAGGGCTCCCTTGAATTGGGGCTTGTGTTCCCCCAAAGTGGGGTTTGTGCTTACCTGAAGCAGGGCTCAAGCTTATCTGATTCGGGACTCAAACTCACAAACTGAGATCATGACATGAGCTGAAGTCAGATGCTTAACTGATTGAGCCACCCTGTGTCCTGTTCTCTCTTTTTAATTCAAATCTTTTAATCCCATCCTAATTTCTTTTTTGTTTGTTTGTTTTTTAGATTTTTTTTAACATTTATTCATTTTTGAGAGATGGAGAAAAACAGAGCGTGTGCAGGGGAGGGGCAGAGAGAGAAGGAGACACAGAATCTGAAGCAGGCTCCGGGCTCTGAGCTGTCTGCACAGAGCCTGATGCAGGGGTTGATCCCACAAACCGTGAGATCATGACCTGAGCCGAAGTCAGATGCCCAGCAGACTGAGCCACCCAGGTGTCCCCCATCCTAATTCCTTACCCCCAGTTCAGTTCATTCCATAGTTATAAAATAAGAGTAATAGATCTCATTAACTTATTATTTAAAAGTCCTTCCTCTGTAAGACTCATTTTAAGGCAGAGCTTTAATAGGGTGTCATTTATGAGGTGTTGTCTCATATTTCCTGTATTTCTCATTTATTGTCTACAAAAATTATCTGGTTTCTCCAGCCTGTGAAGTGAATACAAATATTCTAACCGTGCCACCCCTTGAATGAAATGGCTGGCTGTCACATCTATTTAATAAAAGCAATCAAACCTGATTCTTTAAAATTCATTCAGAGATTCACTTTTTCCATGAGGTATACATGTTCTGATTACAGTGAGTTATAGCATTTCTCAGGGTTTAGGATGCTCTAGAATATAAACTCTCCCTCCATTTTTTAAAAAAGTGTATTTATTTATTTTGAGAGAGAGAAAAAGAGCATGAGTGGGAGAGGAGCAGAGAGAGAGGGAGAGAGAGAGAATCACAAGCAGGCTTCAAGCTGTCAGCATGGAGCCTGGATGTGGGACTCGATCCCACAAACCCTGAGATCATGACCCAAGCTGAAATGAAGAGTAAGATGCTTAACTGACTGAGCCACCTAAGTGCCCCTCCCTCCATTTTTGAAATATGAGTTTGTGTTTAAAATGGCAAGCATTTTGGGATGCCTGAGTGGTTCAGTCAGTTAAGCATCTTGGTTTCAACTCAGGTCAGGATCTCACAGTTCATGAATTTGAGCCCCGCATTGGGACTGCTTGGCATCCCCTCTCTCTCCCCTTCTCTGCCCCTCCCCTGCCCCTCCCCTGCTCGCTCGCTCTCTCTCTCGCTTTCTCACTCAAAATAAACTTTAAAAAAATGGCATGCATTTTAATGAGGAAATTATACTAGTTTCAATACTTAGGGATGTGTTTTTAGGTACACGTGGCAATCTCTGCACAAAATGGTTTTGATTTCAGATGAATCCTCTTATCATACTGGTTGGGGATTGGTGTGAGTATGCATGCCTCTACATGTGCATGACCCCACCTCTGACTGGGTCTCAAAGAGAAGAGCCAAACTGTTAATCAATGAAGGACTTGGGGGGCTTTTTGTTTTTGTCCCCAGAGATATTTTGTTTTGTTTATTTAGTTTGTTAGTTTCATTTTATTTTATTTTTTAATGTTTATGCATTTTTTGAGACAGAGAGAGTGCAAGTGGGGGAGGGGCAGAGAGCGAGGGAGACCCAGGATCCAAAGCAGGATCCAGGCTCTGAGCTGTCAGTACAGAGCCCGACATGGGGCTTGAACCCACGGACTGCGATATCATGACCTGAGCCACAGCTGGTCACTTAATCGAATGAGCCACCCAGGTGCCCCTATTTATTTAGTTTTGTAAAGATTAAAAAAAATTTTTTTTTTATTTTTGATAGACAGAGACAGAGCACAGTGGGGAGGGGCAGAGAGAGAAGGAGACACAGAATCTGAAGCAGGCTCCAGGCTCCAGGCTCTGAGCTGTCAGCACAGAGCCCGATGCAGGGCTCGAACTCACAAACCTCGAGATCATGACCTGAGCCGAAGTCGGACCCTTAACTGACTGAGCCACCTAGGTGCCCCTGCAAAGATTTTTTTTAAAGTAATATCTACACCCAACGTGGGGCATGAACTTACAACCCTGATATCAAGAGTCAAGTGCTCTGGGGCGCCTGGGTGGCTTAGTCCGTGAGTCATCTTGATTTTGGCTCGGGTCATGATCTCGAGATTTGTTGAGTTTGAACCCCTTGTTGGGCTCTGCGCTGATAGTGCAGAGCCTGCTTGGGATTCTTTCTCTTTCCTTCTCATCCTCTGCCCCTCTCCCATCAAAATAAATAAACTTAAAAAAAAAAAAAGTCACATGCTCAGGGCACCTGGGGGGCCCAGTCGGTTAAGTGTCCAACTCGTGATACCAGCTCAGGTTATGATCTCAAGGTTACGAGATTGAGCCCCGCTTTGGGCTCCGTGCTGAAGGGGAGCCTGCTTGGGATTCTCTTTTTCCCTTTCTCTCTGCCTCTCTCCCACTCATGCATGTGCACTCTCCTTGTTAAAAATAAAGAAATGATCATTAAAATAGTCATTACAAATGTGTAACATGCTGTAAAGACTGAGCCAGCCAGGTGCCCCTGACCCCCCAAGACATTTTAGAACCAGTTTTATTCAGCATCAGCTCACCTCAAGCCCAACAATTACGATTTCCAATAATTGTCCCCAAGCATAGTGATTTGATTATGTGGCATGAGGGGCCTTCAGGGAATAGGTATTTCACTACGTGCAAAGCATGCATTGTCCTTACTGGACACTTACAGCTGGCTGCCTGGGAAAGCCCAGAGCAGGGGAGGTGGGAGGAGGGGAGATTTGGGGGTTTCCTACCGATTTGGGCACCCTTTGCCCAGGGCTGATTCTCCAATGTGGCCTTTCCCTATGAGTGACTTCTAGGAGGCGCTGGCGTTTTATCACTTAACCTGTGCATGTTCGGAAAGCCTCAGGTGGTTGCAGAAGTTACCATATTTGTTTGCAACTTGCAGTTGGCTTGCTTGTAGCTTTGTGCAGGTGAGTCTGCGAGGGTTTGGATGCTGTGGAATGCAGGATCCTGGCCAGAGGCTGTCCTCTCACAGAACCCAGTGGGAAAGACTCACCACCATCGGTGCTCCATTTCGATTCCGCAGAGGCCCTTTCTCCAGCCATCGCCATCACTGGAAACGTCCTGGCTTGGGGTTGGAGGGAGGAGGAGAGGGAACAGTCAGTTCTCTGAAGATCTCGGGTTCCCTTCAGGGGCTGCGTGGGAGACTAAGGATGAAACCCGCAGACACCCACCTCTGCCAGGCTCCCCTTCATCATGCTCTGCAGGTGTTAAGAAGCAAATGAAGTTTCATGGGAAAATCATCTAACTGCTTGTCAAGGGCTTCCAATGACTATGGCTGATGATAATAGAAGATTTTGGGGGGAGCAGTGAGGCAGAATAATGTGTGTCTGGCTGGAGTGAACTGAAGCTGGTATTTTCCAGATACAGTTCAAGTAACTTCCTTCAAAAGTATGCATATAAAAATTCATTTCTATGAATGTTCAAAAGAATTTTGATTATATGGTTTGAAGTTTGTCTAAAACCTTTGCTTAAAAATAATCTTTGGCAAGTCAAAAATGTGCATATTTCCATTTCTGCCTTCCTTTCCTGATTCTAATCTGTCTTCTCGCATTGTGATTTCTTTGGCTTTTTTTCAAGTTACGTTAAATGTCTCTTAGTTGCCCCACCAGTTTCTTACATGACCTCCAGGAAGTGAGTTAAGCCCTCCCGTGTGAAGGATTGTTTCAGTATCATTCAGTCTTCCTCATTAGCCCTTCAAAGTCTTCTGATGGGATCACGGAAGGTCTCATTTTAGCAACGTGTGTCGTAACTAGGGCTGGTTGGCCGAAATGGTCTAGGAAGGAAAATGATCAACAGAAACGGCAATCTGTTAAGGAAACATTTGGTGCATAGGTAGAAGGAAAATGTATTTCTAATGCACACTTTTGTCTCAGTAGCATTCATTCAAATGTTTGCGGTTGGAATTTATAGAAGTTCCCTATCCTCTCTATGTGAAGATTATTCTAGTAATTTTATATCACTGGATGTGCTTTCATTACCGGTTTGTCAGAGTTAAAGGGTGTTCAAGATGAAATTTGAGGTTAACAAGAAAATACTCATTGCTTTTGCTGGTTGCCTAGTGCTGCATGTTTCTTAAATTTCCAAACAAACTTTTGTAGGGATGAAGGGAAATGTGTAGAAGGAATTCTGGAAATCTTCGACATGCTCTTGGCAACGACTTCAAGGTTCCGTGAGTTAAAACTCCAACACAAAGAGTATCTCTGTGTCAAGGCCATGGTCCTCCTCAACTCCAGTAAGTAGCCACACAGCTGGGCTGTGTTTTATGGGGGAAAGATGCTGTTTCTAGAACTAGCTTGGTGGGAAGAACAGTATCAAACTTCTTATTTTACTTAAAAAGGGAAAAATGGCTTCCTTTCTGACTTCTGTGTTTCATTTTCTAGGGATTGAAACCGTAGTTAACTTTTGGTAACTTGAATATGAATTATTCACTGGCTGAATTACTGGCAGTAATTTAAAAAGTGGCTCAAGCTGGAAAAGAAAAAAAAAGAACTTTAAAATACTTACTTTACAGCTTTGTTCATTGTTTATACAGGCATTTTACATGGTTGACCCGCATTTGTATTTACTCTTTTGCTTTTACAGATTCATTCATTCATTGATTTCATTTATTCATTTGGTAGAGACATTGAAGATGTAGTCCTGCCTTCCAACAGCTCACAGTCTAGGGAGGGAGAGAGAGAAAACAAATCATGAAAAGCAGCGATCGGTGGTCTAATAGAGTAGGTACAGAGTGCTGTGGGAAACCAGGAGAGACACAGGAGTGGCTGCAGAAGGAAACACGGTTTGAGTGCGTCTTCAGGGACGGGCATACATTGGCGGGACAAGGGAAGCACTAGGAGAAATGAAAGGAGGGCCGGGAGCTGCAGGCTGTGAGAGGAGCAGAGGGAGGTGCGTATGGTTGTGCAGGGTGGTACCGGAGATTACACTGCACGCCTTGGCCGAGAACTGCCCCTGGGGTGCTGAGCAGCCCTAGAAGAGGTCCAGGCAGGGCAGTATCACGGACAGAGAA
Source organism: Acinonyx jubatus (assembly GCF_027475565.1). Lineage (NCBI taxonomy): Eukaryota > Metazoa > Chordata > Mammalia > Carnivora > Felidae > Acinonyx > Acinonyx jubatus. The sequence continues at coordinate 108,362,660 of NC_069386.1, read as the reverse complement.
GCGTTCCGTAGAGATCACTGTGGCTTCCACGTGGAGGACTGGCTGGAGAGGGAGAGACAGAGGCCGGGGCCTACACAGAGTCATCAGGGACGCTGAGAGCCTGAACGGACTTGCTGTGGAGGAGCCAGGGAGGAAGGGCCTGACTTGAAGGAAACATCGGGGTTCGAAGTGAGAAATGAGAGAGGCACTGAAGGTACATGGGTGTGGTAGTGTTGCTGCTCTTTTCTTATTATATAAGTAAAACCTGGTTCTTGTAAACATTCAAACAAAAGAAAAACATACAAGGAAGAAAAAAATCACCAGGAATCTCCCCCCGCCCCTGGGCAAGATAACCACCATAAGTTTGGAGACCAATCTTTAACAGCTCTCTGTAGATAGATAGATAGATAGATAGATAGATAGACAGACAGACAGCTCTCGATAGATGTAGGTAGGTACATAGGTAGAGATGGGTAGATAGGTAGATAGGTAGATAGATATACACACACACACATACGTACACAGAGAGGGAGATACCCATGCACACACAGGCTTATATGTATAATTTTACATAAACAGCAGAGCATCTTATGTTAAAAATTATAAAGACTTTGAAAGAGGCCTACTTTCATCTAATTATTGGGTTGACCCTTCCAGCCCAACACCAACTAGCTAGTCTTAACAACCAGAGGATAGATTTTATACCTTCTTCTATGCTCTAATAATCTTTTAAAATAATACGTCCCCTCCAATATCCACATAGATAAGCTTTTTCCCCCTATTTAATCAAAGTTAGGGGGAGCCTGGGTGGCTCAGCTGGTTGAGTGCCCAACTTTTGGTTTCAGCTTGGGTCATGATCCCAGAGTCGTGGGATCGAGCCCCACATGGGGCCCTGTGCTGAGTATGGAGCCTGCTTGGGATTCTCTCTCTTTCTCCCTCTGCCCCTGCCCCTCTCCCCGGCTCACACTATCTCTCTCTCTCTCTCTCTCTCTCTCACAAATTAAAAACAAAAACAAAAAACCTCACTTTAAAAAATTAGCATAATTTTAAAAGTTGGGATACCTATATATACAAATACTTCTCTGTGTCTTGTGTTTTTACTTTCCAAAATGCTGTGAAATACCTCCAGGTCAGCTAGGAGAGGTCTAACTCATTCTTTGAGTGAGGACATTGTCTGAATTGTTCAACCATTTGTTTGATGGGCCTTTACTTAATTACAGCTTTTTTTTTTTTTTTTTTTTTTTTGCCATTATAAACATTGCTGCAGTAAATACAGTTGTGCTATTTTGTACACATTTCTAAGTTTTTATGTAGTGTTGACACTGTTTAGTTTACCACCTACCTGGTGTTTGGCCCAGCTCCTGTCCCTGGTATTGCTTGCTTTGCTTAGCTATTTACTCTCGTTGGCTTATTTCTTTCTGAAATAATATGGGTATGCAAGTTTTTGTTGTTGTTGTTTTGTATATGCAAGTTTTAATCCTCCAACTGATGACTTACGGATAACTTCATTTGGGCATCATATGGGGCTTTGCTACCTAGATTTTATCCAATCTTACAACTTCATGCTGGAAACAATGGGAATCTCTGGGATCGTTTGATGCCACTTTATTTTAAATCATCCAAAGCAGCAGTTCCTGAAGCCAAAACTCAGTGCAGACCCTGTGGCCACCTTCTGGGCACCTGCCCACTCCTTCTGTAACCTACACTTTCCTGCGTGTCTAACACCCCCACGTACTGTTAGCCACTGGCACTAGATCTGATGAGAGGGAAAGGGAGACATACAGAGCAGTGCTTCTTGAGCCTTGGCATGGAGCATGGAGATAGAGGGCTGGATCTGGGCAGGGAGAGTCAGTCCTGAGGGAGGGGAAGGGGGCAAATGAAGAAGGAGATCTAGAGACCCCGAAGACAACCTTTATGTACTTCCCAGTTGGGTTTCAATCTGGCCCTACCTGCCTAGCAGGGCATTTCCCCTACACCCAGTGCACTCTCCACCCCAGTTCCAGAAAACAGTTTGTGAATAGAAATGGTCAACTGTTGGACGAATGAAAATTGTAGAGAAAGCCAAAGAAGACTCCTAAATGCTCTGGCGCTTCTGGCACCTTCTTGACATTTGTACCATTCACCTTTTACAACATAGTACGAGGCTTACATCAGCGATTAAGGTGATGTGTGTATAGAGTACGTCCCACTGAGATATTTGAAATTCATCGTGGAAGAAAATGGACTTTTCCTGATCTCTTTGAATCCACCTGCAGACCTTACCTCACACATGTGCTGCGATTTCTGTCTTTGTTGCTTGAAAAGTTCATTCCCATCTTGGCACAGGAGGATCATCAAGTGCTAGATTATGGGGCTTCTCTTACTTTTGGAAATAATTTAGAACTCATTTCTGTGAAGCAAAGTGCTCCTTGCAAAGCCATGTGCTTCTTGTTACACCACTTTGCAGTAGAAAGCCTTCTGTTTGGCAAGGCTTCTTACTGTCAGTTTAGCCTCCGAGACATCATATTGTGTTGTTGTGAAAGCTAGAAGTATCATCTGTGCAAATGGGAAAGACCAAGGCTACAGCGTCCCTCCTGCAGCATCTGACAGAACTGCCATCATAAAATTACAGAAGGTGAGTCAGGCATGTGATGTAATTACCATTTGTGGTGGTAAATTGAGTAGAATTTGTTTTACACTCAATTCTATATTTAGGAAATCTTCTTTTAACAAAGTTCCTTTCTCACTTGGTAGTCAAAACAGTTGTCAGATGCATTTAGGAAAACGGGATTCTGTTTCTCCTGGGAAATTTCCATTGTCAGGAGAGAGGGGTCTTTTGTGTGCTAGATTTTAAGCATTTGAAGGTATAGGCTTTTGCTGTTGTTGTTTTGGATTATTTGTAGCGTTACATTAAAAATAGGGACAGAATCTACTTTCCCACCTTAAATTTAAAAAAAGAAAAAGAAAAACTGGAGAATATACAAAATAGACCTTGGACATTGGACAACAGACCACACAGGACAGTGATCCCCAAGAGAAGGGACACAAATGAAATGAACTCTTGGATCACCCAGTTTACTGTCTAGAGCCAACTACCAGGTTCCATAGGGAGAGGTAACCCAAATAGACACCAGTGGTCTCCCTGCACAGGGAGGACAGAGTCATGAATTTGAGGAGGTCAAGGCAGCTGGGATTTGCAGGGGAGGAGACTACTGGAGAGAAAGAGCTGGGTGCATAGGCTTTGGAGATCTGTAGCGGGTGCCCTTCAAGTTTTCGTCTGAGCATTAATCTCATGCTTATGAGGATACTAACCAAGGACAGGGAAAAAGCCATCAGAAAGGAGCAGACAGAAAATCCCTAGCATTTACACAGGGGCTGGAATAGTTCATGTGCTCACCACCCAGCAGGAAAACACTGTAATATACTGGACATTGGGTGTAGTATCCAAAAAGGTATTGCATCGGTAGTGAGGTGAACTTAGCCCTAGACTTAAAGGCTGCTCTAATCCTACCAAACAAAACTTAAAAGCACGCCTGAAGGATGAAATTTATTGTCAAGTAATGTAACTGCATCACAGAACAAAGTTCAAGAATATTTAAAAGAATCCAAGAATATCCAATACCCAACGAGGTAAAGTTCACAATGTCTTATAACCAGTCAAAAGTTAGCAAGCATGCAAAGAAGCAGAAAACATGACCTATAATAAGGAGAAAAACCAATAAACTGGAAAAGATCCCAAAATGATACAGATGATAGAATTCGTAGGCAAGAACATTAAAACAATAGTTTAGTAACAATAATTACTATAACTATTTTCCAAATGTCTAAGAGGTAGAGGAAAGCATGAGCAGATTTAGAGGAGACATGAAAAATATGAAATACACACAAATTGAATTTCTAAATGTGAAATTTATAGCTATATGGGATTTATATCTGTGTTGGGAAGTGGAAGAGGGACAGTAAAATATCCTGCAGACTGAGAAAGCACTTTGAGACCAAACAAACAATGCAGACCACTCCACACTGTTTATATGGTTTTATTTAAAGATTAAACAAGTTTCTTTCACAATGGTAAATGGGTATATTTGTCAAGAAGACATAAAAATGCTAAACATTTATGCATTAAAAAGAGGATGTCAAAATATCTGAGCAAAATCTGATAGAACTGCAGGGAGAAATGGACAAATCTCTTGTTATAGTTGGAAATTTTAATGTCCCTCTGTTAGTTCTATCAATACAGAACAAGTAGACAGAAAATCAGTAAATATAGAGACTTGAACAATATCGTTAACCAGCTTGACCTATTTGACATGTATAGAACCCTCTACCCAACAACAGTAGAAAATATGTTCTTTTCAAGTATTCATGAAATATTTACCAGGATAGACCATATTCTGAGTTATAATACAAGTCTCAATATGTTAAAAAGGATTTAAGTCATACAAAGGATTTTCTTTGATAGAGTGAAACTAAATTAGAAACCACTAATAAAAAGGTCTTGGAAAATTTCCAAACATTTGGAAACCAGATAACATACATCTAAATAACCCATGGATCACAGGCAAAAGTCACAAGCAATACTAGAAAATATTAGGAACTAACTTACAATGAAAATACATTGTAGCAGAATTTGTGGGTTGCAGCTAAAGCCATAGTTTGAGGGAGATTTATAGCACTCAAGACCCATAGTAAAATAAAAGCAAGGTCTCAGATTAATGACCTTAGCTTCCAACCTTAAGCAACTAGGAAAAGCAAAGCAAATGAAACTCCAAGTAAGCCAAAGAAAACAAATGATAAGGATTAGAGTGGAAATCAATGGGACAGAAAAAAGGAAAGCAATCGATATCAAGGAAACCAAAAGCTGATTTTTTTGAGAACAATAAAATTGTTAAGCCTCTAGGCAGACTGATTAGAATAAAGGAAAGAAGGCACAAATTACCAATATCAGGAGCGAGAGAGGTGACATTACTGGTGACATTATTATTCTGCAGATATTAAAAAGAATAATGAGGTCATATTATGAACAACTTTATGCCAATACATTTGAATACTTAGATGAAATGGAAAAATTCCTTAAAAGACAGAAATTACTCAAGAAGAAATTTTAAAATGCTGAGTAGCCATATATTTATTAAGGAAGTTGAATTTGTAGTTAAAAACTTTCCCATAATGAAAAGTCCAGGCCCAGATGGCTTTTCTGGGAGAATGCTACCAAACATTTAAGGAATTAATAATCCCAAATTTGTACACACTTTGTTTTTTACTTTTTTAATGTTTAATTTTTTTTAAAATTCCAGTATAGTTAACATACAATATTCTGTTAGTTTCAGGTGTACAATATACTGACAGCAATTCTGTACATTACTCAGTGTTCATCACTGAGCACTGAGTGAACAAGTGAACTGATGACAAGTGAACTCCTTAGTCCCCATCACCTATTCCTCCACTTGCCTCCCCCATGGTAACCATCAGTTTTCTATATTTAAGAGTTGTTTCTTAGTTTCTCTCTCTTTTTCCTTTGTTCATTTGTTTTGTTTCTTAAATTCCATATATAAGTGAAACATACGCTATTCATCTTTCCTGACTGACTTATTTCACTTAGCATTATATTCTCTAGCTCCATTTATGTTATTGCACATGGCAAGATTTCATTTTTTATGGCTGAGTAATATTCCTGTGTGTGTGTGTGTGCGCGTGTGCACGCGTGTGCACGCGTGCATGCGTGCGTGCTTGCGCTTTATCCATTCATCTTTTGATGGACACATGGGCTTCTTCCATAATTTAGCTATTGTAAATACTGCAATAAACATAGGGGTGCATGTATCCCTTTGAATTAGTATTGTTGTATTCTTTGGGTAAATATTCAGTAGTGCAATTACTGGATCATGGGGTGGTTCTGTTTTTAACTTTTTCAGGAACCTCCCTATTGTTTTCTACAGTGGCTGCAACAGTTTACATTCTCACCAACAATGCCTAAGGGTTCCTTTTTCTTTACATCCTTGCCAGCACCTCTTGTTTCTTGTGTTGTTGATTTTAGCCATTCTGGCAGATGTGAGGTAGTATCTCATTGTAGTTTTGATTTGCATTTGCCTGCTGATAAGTGATGATGAGCATCTTTTCACAGTGTCTGTTGGCCATCTATATGTCTTCTTTGGAAAAAATTCTGCTCATGTCTTCTGCCCATTTTTAAATTGGATTGTTTGGTTTTTGCTGTTGAGTTGTATAAGTTCTTTATAGATTTTGGATATTAACCCTTTGCTGGGTATGTTGTTTGCAAATATCTTCTCTCATTCAATAGGTTGCCTTTTTAGTTTTGTTGATTATTTCCTTTGCTGTCAGAGGTTTTTATTTTGGTGTAGTCCCAATAGTTTACTTTTACTTTTGTTTCCATTGCTTCAGGAGACCTATCTAGAAGGATGTTGCTACAGCCAATGTTAGAAAAATTACTGCCTGTGCTCTCTTCTAGGATTTTTATGGTTTCGTGTCTCACATTTAGGCCTTTAATCCATTTTGAGTTTATTTTTGTGTATGGTATAAGAAAATGGTCCAGTTTCATTCTTTTCCATGTAGTTGTCCAGTTTTCCCAACACTATTTATTGAAGAGAGTATCTTTTTCCCATTGTACATTCATTCCTCCTTTGTCAAAGATTAATTGACCATTTAACTGTGGCTTTATTTCTGGGTTTTCTATTCTGTTCCATTGATCTATGTGTCTGTTTTTGTGCCAGTACCATACTGTTTTTGATTATTACAAATTTGTAATATAATGTAAAGTCTGGGATTGTGATACCTCTAGTTTTGTTCTTCTTTTTCTTTTTTTTTAATTTAAAAAAATTTTAATGTTTATTCACTTTTGAGAGACAGAGCATGAGCAGGGGAGGGGCAGTGAGAGAGAGAGAGAGAGAGAGAGAGAGAGGGAGAGAGGGAGACACAGAATCTAAAGCAGGCTCTAGGCTCTGAGTTGTCAGCACAGAGCCTGATGCGGGGCTCGAACCCACAAACTGCGAGATCATGACCCAAGCTGAAGTCGGACACTCAACCGACTGAGCCACCCAGGCGCCCCATGTTCTTCTTTTTCAAGATTGCTTTGGCAGGGCACCTGGGTGGCTCTGTTGGTAAGATCCGACTTTGGCTTAGGTTGGAAAGATAACATGCTAATTGATGTAGACAATCCCAAGGGGTCTACAAAAAAAATGGGTTTATTAAGGTTGTAGGATAAAAGGATAATATATATAAATCAATTGTATTTCTACATAGTAGCAATTAACAAATGATAATTGAAAATAAAATCAATATTATTTATATAGCATTACAAATTATTAAACTTAGGGATAAATTTGACAGAAGGTTTGAGACTGAAAACTCAAAACATTTCTGAGAGAAATTAAATAAATTGTAAATAAATGGAGAGATATGTTAATGGCCTAGCAGATTCAATATTGTTAAGATGTCAGTGCTCCCCTCAAAATCATCTATAGATTCAATTTGGTCCCAATAAAAATCTCAGCAGGCTTTTTTTGGTAGAAATTGACAAACAGATTCTTAAATTCGTAGGGAAATGTAATGAACCTAGAACAGACAAAAGAACTTTGAAAAAGAACTAAGTTGGAAGACTCATACTACTGGACTTCGAGATTTATTCTAAAGCCACAGGAATGAAAACAACATGTATTGACATCAAAATAGATCACTGAAACAGAATAGAGTCCAGAAATAGACCTATACAACAAGCAATTTTTAACAAAGGTGTCAAGGTAAATAGGGAAAGAATGATCTTCCCACTAGATGGTGCTTGAACTAAAATAGGCAAATTTTGAATGGATACCTCATCAAAGAAGATATGCTGCTGGCAAATAATTACATGCAGTGGTGCTAAAATTATTCATCAGAGAAATCTAAATTAAAACACAATGAGAAACCACTCCATACCCAATAGATTGGCTGAAATTAAAGAGACTGACCATATCAAGGGTTTGTGAGAATGTGGAATAAGAACTCTCACTGCACTACTGGGGAGGATATAAATTGGTACAACTACTTTTATTTACTTATTTTGGTGCAGATACTCTTGAAACCTGATTGGCATTTTCTTAAATAGTTAAGCATACATGTACCAGGTTACCCATTCATCCCACTTCTTGGTATTTACCGAAGAGAGATGAAAGCATATGTGCATACAAAAACTTGTATGCAAATGTTTATAGCAACTTTATTTGTAATAACGCTAAACAGGTAACAACCCAAATTACCACCAACAGATGAAAGGATAACCAAATGTGATATATCCATAGAGTAGAATACTGCTCAGCAGTAAAAAGCATTGAACTACTGATAGATATATGCAGCATTATGAACCTTAAAATAATGGTGCTGAATGAAAGAAGATAGACAAAAAAGCATACATACTAGAAGACCTCATTTACATAAATTTCAGAAAAAGCAAGCTAATCTATAGTAGCAACAGATCTGTAGTTGCCGGGGGATGGGATGGGGGTTGGGGAAGGTGGAGGGATAGATTACTTAGGAACACGAGGGAACTTTTGAGGGTGATGAATGTGTTCATTATCTTGATTGTGGATTATGCTTTTAATGGTGTGTGTATGTGTGTGTGTGTATGTATATATATATGTACATATGTCAAGACTAATCAAATTGTACACAGTAAGTATGTGCAGGTTATGGCATATCAGTTATACTTCAACAAATCTGTAAACAATGTAATTAAAACAGAAAAAGAAAGACGAAGAGGGCAAAAATTGTAGCCTGAATGGAAAAGACATACTGCGCAGCAGAGGCTGTATCCAGTACAGGAGGGAGACCCTGGGGATGAGGGTCAGGAAAAGAGAAATGGAGTAGGTTTCTCAAAGTCCAAAGGCTGTGGATGTTCTCTGTCCCGTATTGGGAGAGCAGAGTCTCTGAGGGCTGCTACTTGTTGCTGTCAGCTTCCCTTGTGTGCTAGGTAAGCATTGGGCTGTCTGGAGGTAGTCTCCTGCGTAAGTGACGAGCTCAAGTTGGGATGACATCATTCAGTCAGGTCTGAATTGGTATCAGCATGCTAGGTGGCCAGGTCAGGGTTTGTTAGTAGTCATATGTATGTATACGTATGTATGTGTTTATATCTGACTTTTTTACAGCCAAGACAGTGTTTTTAACGGAACTATGAGGTATAATTAATATACAATAAACTGTACCTGCTTAAAGCATACAATTTTATGCATTTGGGCAATCATATACGCCCCTGAAAGCGTCACCACAGTTAAGATAGTGAACATATCTATTACACTCAGAAGTTTCCTTGTGCCCCTTCCTAATTTCCCCCTTCTTCATTTCTTCCCCCTGTCCAATCCCATGCAACCCCCCAATACAATTTCTGTCACTATAAAACATAGTCAACATAAAATGGCACAGATTAGTTTGCATTTTATAAAATTTTATATAAAATGTATTTGGGGGTGACCAACTATTTAGATTTACCTGAGACTGAGGAGTTTCCTGGGATGCAGGACCCTCAGTCATGCTAACAGGTGTGTAATGGCATATATTTGTGGTTTCTTTGGTTTTTTCCTATAACTAATGATGTGAATTTTTTCGTATGCTGCTTTGTGATATCTGTATCTTCTTTGGGGAAGTATTTGTTAAAATAGTCCATTTTTAATGGGATATTTGTTTTCCTTTTTTTTTTTTGAGGTACAGTTGACATACAGTATTAGTCTCAAAATTTTTTTAACATTCAGCTTTGAGAGACAGAGCAGAACTGTGAGTGGGGGAGGGACAGAGAGAGGGGGAGACACAGAATCTGTAGGAGGCTCCAGGCTCTGAGCCGTCAGCACAGAGCCCCACGCAGGGCTTGAACTCATGAACTGTCAAATCATGACCTGAAGTCGGACACTTAACCGACTGAGCCCCCCAAGTGCCCCTGTATTAGTTTCGGATGTAGGTAGTTATGTTTTAAATAGCTGCATACTTCTGTGTTATTTATCTCTATTTATTTATTTATTTATTTACTTACTTACTTACTTACTTACTTACTTACTTACTTACTTACTTACTGGGTTATTTATCTCTTCTAATAATGGACATAATATAGAATGAATATTAACTTTATTATCCAATTCAATTTCAGTTTAGTAAATGTTTATTTGGTTTCAGGTATGTGCCAATGACTTCTAAATAGTAAAAATGTCAAAGTGAACTAGATACATGTGTTTGGTCTAGAATAGCGATATACACTGAAACAGGTAATCGGGGGTCTGGTCCTTGCTAGGCTTTAGTAGCAGAAGAGTATCGTCCTTGCTACAGGGAGAGAGATAGAGAAAGGACATCACCATTTTGATTCCTCTCTCAGCACGTCCTCTTACACACAACTTAGGATGTGAGGGGCACTTGGCATAACTTTATTATTCTCAGCCTTTGATGCGGCTTCTGAAACTTGGCTTCTAAAATTTGGAGATCACAGAAAACACTGCATTTAACAGCCTGTTACAATGTTTGCTAAAATGTTTTAGAACTCAAAAGTGTTATACAAGTGTTGTAGTTAGCATAACAACATATCCAAATTAAGAGTGGTGGGACCAGCCATCTTGTCATCCAGAAACCTGAAGACTGAATACGTTTTCCCCTGGATAGAATCAAGGGTACTGAATGTAGGACATGGAGTCGGATCAGTCTGCAAATAGTCTTTAAAAATATTTAAAATTAGGAAGAGGTCTGTGTTTTTATATTTTTTTTAATGTTTGTTTTTGAGAGAGTGACAGAGCATGAGCAGGGGAGGGGCAGAGAGAGAGGGAGAGAGAGTGACAGAGCATGAGCAGGGGAGGGGCAGAGAGAGAGGGAGCCTCCGAAGCACGCTCCAGGCTCTGAGCTGTCAGCACAGAGCCCATTGTGGGGCTTGAACCCACAAACCATGAGATCATGACCTGAGCTGAAGTCGAATGCTCAACCGACTGAGCCACCCAGGAGCCCCTGGAAGAGGTCCATTTGTCCAAGCAGTTTTAAGGCTTAAAAAGGATGAAACTTTTTGTTCAATGAAAGAAATAGAGGGTTAGAACCAGGCAATGCTCTTTGCCATTAAGAAGATGATGGAGACAACAACTCAAGCCCTGGTTCACTCTGAGTTTTGGGGAGAGCTCCCGTGAGGTAGGTGGGTGGAAGGCAGAGGCACAAAAGGATACACAGAAGGATGCTGAAGAGGCCAGACGGGGCCTTTTCTATTGACGGACTGTGGGAGCAAAGCATTGTGAACATCAGCCTGCTGGTTTCCTATCACGGGCCTTTCTCAAACACTGGCCTGTTCTCGTGGTGCTGGGTAGGAGGTGGTGATAAAGGGATGGGTCATGGCTAGAGCTTCCTTACCTTAAAGCAAAGAGGCAAACACCACATATACCTCCCCAAAGTACATTTTTCCTTTGGCTAGTATTCTGGGATTTTTATTAAACACTTAAGATTTTCTGATTTATTTGCCTTCAGTCAAGGAGAGCTTATATCTTCATCCTTTGAACATAGGATGTGGCAGATCTTGGGGAGTCTCCCTCCCCCCCACCCCGCCCTGCCTCGGTGTACTGCTCAGAATGTCATCAGGTAGGTTAGTGAGAGCAACACACAGCTGTTCCCAGGTGATAAAGAGGAGAGGAGATTATGTCTTTGTTTTTATTTTACTTTCTTTGGTATGTGTGGGGCATGGTGCCAAGATCTTGTCTTCTTTAGTTTCATGTAAAGTAATTGAACTGTGTTCTAAAATGAATCTTGACGTTTTTTAAATACTTTTTTTAAACATTTTTTTTTACTAACTGATTTGTTTCACTACTTTTTTTAAAACATTTTTTTTTTTTAGTGTTTACTTTTGAGAGAGAGAGACACACACACACACACACACACACACACAGAGTGCAAGCGGGCGAGGGGCAGAGAGAGAGGGAGACCCAGAATCTGAAGCAGGTTCCAGGCTCTGAGCTGTCAGCACAGAGCCCGACGCGGGGCTTGAACCCATGCACTGTGAGATCATGACCTGAGTCAGAGACGCGTAACTGGCTGAGCCACCCAGGCACCCCAACTGATGTTTTTACTTTTGGCTGGTAGAAGAGCTTAAGTTTTGTTCCCTGTGTGTCTGGGTGGTGAGCATCCCAGAGGTGAGGGCTTTGTGTCCCGTCTCCTGCCTCTGCCACAGCCTGCCAGTTAGCAATGACTCTGTAAGTACACGCTTGGTGAGCCCCGGGGTGTGTGAATGCCCAAGTGCAGGCTTGGCACTGCTGACCAACGAGGCAGCAAAATGGGTATTTTTTGGCTAAATTCCTTCCCAGGATGATCTTATATAGGTTAATCTTTCTGCATATAAAAACTTTCCCTGTATCTAAAATTGATACAGTCCTCACAAAACCTAACTGACTCCCGTCCCCAAATTCCTTGCTGGTGATGGCAGTGATGGCCCGGGAGGAAGCTACACTGCCCCCACAGCCTCTAGAAGACCCAGGGCTTGCCTCTGGCAACGACTACTCCTTTGTGAAGAGGGATTCACCTACTAGACAATTCACCCATTTAAAGTATACAATTCAGTGGATTTTAGTGTGTCCATAGACTTATGCACCACCCATCATCACAACCAATTTTAGAATATTTTCATCACCCCAAAAGAAGGCCTGTACTCATTAGTCATCCCTCCCTAATTTCTCTTCCACCTTTACTCCTAGGCAGCCACCCCCGTGTATAGATATGCCTGTACTGGACACGTCCTATAAATGGAACCATACAAATTGTGGTCCTTTGTAACTGGCTTCTTTCACTTGGCATAAGGTTTTCAAGGTTCATCCATGTTGTAGCATGAATGAGTCTTTTGTTCTTTTTTATGGCTGAGTAATACTCCATTGTATGGACACACCCCATTTTGTTTATCCATTTATTAATGGGCACTAGATTTGCTTCCACTTTTAGGCTATCATGAGTAATGGTGCTGTGAATACTAAATGGTGCTATGTGTACTTAGCTGAGGAGTTATTTTTATTTTTTCACTTTGTCACTTTGGACCAACACACGTCCTTTTAGAATCCAAAAACATATTTCTGACAGCAGAAATCCATGGAGCACACATCCTGTAGAAGAATGGACTGAAGGGTAGTTTAGAGAAAGCACTTGTTAATGCAGCTGGGGTCAATTTTAGGGGAAGTAAGTTTAATGAGATTAATAATTTTCTGTGCGTATCCCTAAAATATGCATTAACCTGCATTTTTATCATTTCAGTTATGATGGTGTGATTGACTAACCTGATGTAAAAATCTGAACCTATGTACATTCAGCTTAATTCTTCCCTTTATGACTATTCATTCCATGCCAGTCTTTGCACTAGGTGATGAGGATATAATGATAAGCAGACAGGGTCTGTGCTCTCGAAGTGCTTATGTCCAGTGTCTCTGAGGGTGGAAGGGTGGCCATGGGTGTGTATAAGGAAATCCAGGATGTGGGACAACATGGTGCTGTCTGCACTGTCAGAACTTCAGAGGAGAACCAGAGTAGACTTAGGGTGGGATAGTAGGGAGGTCAGGAGAGGATCCAGAAGGAAGTTCACAGCCAGGCTGGGATCTAAAGGAGGAGTGGATGTGAATAAGCAAAAGAGGGAGGGTGGAGAGGAGGAGAGGGAGAGCGAGCGAGTTCCTAAGCAGAAAGTTGGGCGTGTTCTTTGCATCACCTGCTCTGGAGTTAAAAGGGTTCAAGGTGAGGGGTGGTGGGAGATGAGGGTGAAAAGAGCAGAGAGTGGCCTGGTACCCTTGAAAGCTGCGTCAGATGGTTTGGACTCTGACCCAAGAGCAGGGAAGTCATGAAAGGGAGCCACATGAGCGGGTCTGCATTTTGGTGGCTCGGAAGGGGCACGTTGGGCCAAGGGTGGGACTTGTTTCCCTTGCGGTGTGAGGGCAGGTCACCTGCTGTGGGGTTCAGTCAGAGTTTTGAGGATATGGGGGGATTCAGGAAGCGTCACTGTGGAGAATGAGGTGAGCCTGTGAGTTAGAGAAGCAGTTCTGGGTTACTGTAAAAAGATGAATATTTTAAGCCTACATCGTCAGACATTGTGGAGGGACAGGCCCCAGGGGTGTGGTGAAGCATTACACTTGCATAATTGTGGTTCAAGATGTCCCTTGCCTCCACCGAACTGTGTGGAACTGAGCTACCTTAATTGAACTAAAAATACCAATAAAAAAAGAGAACGGAAAGTGCCCAAATTCCGTGGATGATGGTGTGCTGGTCCTCATTATCCTTCTAGCACACAGCCGGCAGGTCCCTGGTTGGTTCCACAGAATTGCCATTTATTCTTACTTTGAAACCGAAAGCCTGGAAGAGAAGCTAATTATTTCCCTGCTTCCAGGGATGCAGGAGGCAGGATTGGTGGTGGGGTGTGGGGGCAAGAGGATTTACCTGAGCCGTTATTTTGCAAATACTGGGAGGCCACAGTATCTCAGATCCTAGAGTCAGAGGGGGATTAAACACCGGGCAGGGTAGGATGAGGTGGGGGGTGGGGAACAGCCTACTTCGAGGATGGCTTTGGGGATCTCAGGAGTCATGTGCCTGCAGGCTTTGCTCAATGAGGTGCTCAGGCCGGAAGCACTAGGAAACTGGTCTGGGGTCCAAGAATTAGAGATGGTCTTCCTGCCCCAGCGAGGTGCCACCAGAGGTGTGATGCCAAGGGCCTGGACAGCGGGCCTGTCATGGCTGTCTGCATGTGGTGGACAGGGGGAGCTACGTCGCCATGGTCATTCGTTTATGTTTGTTCAACTCCCCTTAGATGAGGGGGCCTCCTAGGGGCTGAGAGTAGAATTAATCTCACTCTCTGACCCTCTCTGTATGTAGCTGTTACTACAGCTGAGAAACACCATGTAATGGTTCAGGCCACCAGATAGGTTTACTGCTAGGAAAAGCCACGGTTGTGGGCCACGTGGCATTTTGAGAGACCAGTTAGTCCGCCCACATTCAGCCAGGCTGGCTCTTGGGGGAAGGACACCATGGGCAGGTGAAGATTTTTTAAGATTTCACTATATGTGTAGATGCCAGAACAGCCCAGATCAATTTGGCCCCCTTTCTGGAGAATGTAGGCATTCTTAGCTGCTGGATACACGACTTCCATTCCCTCTCCTCAGAGCAATGACTCGTGGCTGTTGTTCTCCGTCCAGGTATGCACCCGTTAGCTGCAGCAAGCCAGGAGGCTGACAGCAGCCAGAAGCTGACTCACTTACTGAACGCCGTGACCGATGCTCTGGTCTGGGTGATTGCCAAGAGCGGGATTCCCTCCCAGCAGCAGCCAGTCCGCCTGGCTAACCTCCTGATGCTCCTTTCTCACGTCAGACACGCCAGGTACAATCCTGGGGTGGGGGTGGGAGGGCAGCTCCACTGAATGTGTGGGGGTGGGGGGGGGTTGCACGCACGTGCTCTGAGAAGTGTGAAGAGCTTTGAGAAAGCGTTTGCAAGTTTGAGAGTAATAAGGTAGAATTTTTACCTCTAAAGGAAAATAACCCCCTGAAAGGGAATGGTGGTGGTGGTGGGGTCCCTTCATCGGTGCATGAGCCTGTGGCCAAAGATTGGCATAGTGGGCACTGACTAGCTGTCATGTGACCCCTTATAGGATATTTATGGCATCCTTCATCTGTTTTTTAGTTGCTGGGGGTTTGGGCTTGTTCATGGAATTCTAGAAAGGGCAGTGTCTCTCCTAACGTGACGTGCCTCCCCTCCCTGCACCACTACTCTGAGGTCATTTTCTTGGGGAGGTTAGATCAACTCCTGAGGCTAGTGATCTGGGGAAGTACTGAAGCAGCAAATGCATTGCTCCTGGGGGAAATAGAGGGTTAGGTTCCTGAGAGGCTCTGGTCACAACATTTTCATCCTCCAATTCATACATAACCTTGGTGTACCTGTGTTTGTGTTTAAAGAGTGGTTCTGTTCTTGTGACAGCATCAGGATATTAAGAATGAGACCAAAGGGAACTGGCGAGGCCAGCAGGTTTAGGAAGGTAGGGCCATGAGTGGAGTGTATTCAGGGAACACGAATCATGTGTTCTGACGACGAGGGACTCCCCTGGTGTAGGATGGTAGCTCTGTGCTGGGATAGTGATGCTCAGTGCTAGATGGCTCCTGGGACGAGGGTCACCCTGCCCTGGAGCAGGAAGAGGGGAGATGAGGTTGGAAAGTAGTTGCTACCCAAGGAGGACGAAAGTCTGGGGGCTGTGGGGAAGGACAGTACTCACCTCAAGGATTATTACAAGGGGGCGGAAATGAAAACAACCTTTGCCTTGTTTCCTCTTGAATGATTATTTGCCACCAGGATCATTTTCAGAACAGGTACCATCCATTCTCATTATTCACAGATTCTGTATTTGCAAAGGTGACTACGTTTACAAATTTATTTGTAACCCCTGAATCCATACTCTATGGCATTTTTCGTGCTCACTCAAGGACATGTGCAGAGTGGCAAAAAATTTGAGTTGCCCACACGTACATTCCCAACTGAGGTCAAACAAGGTGACACTTGCATTCTTGTTTCGGCCCTCATACTGGGAAGAAATGTCCTTTACGTGGTCTCTGAAGTGCCATGTTTTTGCACTTTTTGTGCTTTTTGTTGGGAGATTTCAGTGTCTAAACGTGGCCCCCAAGCACAGTACTGAAGCACTGTCAGTGTTCCTAAGTGCAAGAAGGCTGTGATGTGCCTTATGGAGAGAATATGCGAGTTAGATCAGCTTTTATTCATGCATGAGCTATGGTACCATAGACTGTGAGTTAAATGCTAATGAAGCGACAAGTTATGTTAAACAAGGTGTCTTTAAACACAAACACAGGTACACCTAGGTTATGTATGAATTGGAGGATGAAAATGTTGTGACCAGAGCGTCTGTATTTTCCCCAGGAGCAGTGTATTTGCCGATTCAGTGTTGGTGGCAACTATATAGAACATAACTGGTATGAAAAATGAGAATTGCACTCCGTGCCAGGTTCTGTCGGGCCACTGCAGGTGGGTGGTGGAACACTGAGGTGCTTGCCCTTCAGTGTAGATGATTGATGGAGCCAGATGGAAGGACCCTACCTAGAGCAAATGGCAAAGGGATTTGGGGTGTGGGGTGGACCGACTTTGTTGGGGAGAGTTGGGGAAGATTTTGAAGTTCCCACGGCTGCCTCACGGGAAGGACTCTCAGCATCTCTTTGTTCCCATAGTAACAAGGGCATGGAACACCTGCTCAACATGAAGTGCAAAAACGTGGTCCCAGTCTACGACCTGCTGCTGGAGATGCTGAATGCCCACACACTTCGCGGGCACAAGTCCTTGGTCACAGGGTCCGAGTGCAGCCCGGCAGAGGAGAGTAAGAGCAAAGAGGGCTTCCAGAACCTCCAGTCTCCTCAGTGATGCCCATCCTGGGGCGAACAGGCCACAGAGGAGGTCAGAGGCTGAAGTGTGAACCCCAAATGCAAACCGCGAGCTCCATCTGGAAGTAGGCGGGCTTCATCGTCTTTCTCCTGCGTGGTCCCTCATTGGGTCATGGTAGGCTCAGCCATGTGCTGTCCTTCACCTGACCTCTCCACTTCCCAGGAGTCAGGCTGAGAAAACTAGGGAGCATGTTTGAAAGCAGAGTTTACCTCTCGCTTGGCCTCATAGAATCTCAGTGCAGTTCCTTTCTTACTTTCCATCTCCCTTCTGTTCCTCTGGGAAACATCCTGAAGGTTTTGGAATGAATGGTGGAAATCTGACGTGGAAGGTTTATAAGGTAGAGAGGGAGAGAATGAGGCACTTTAAAGAAGTGGACTAACCTTTAAAGAAAAAATTTTTTAAATGTTTATTATTATTTTTTTTTGAGAGAGAGAGTGAGAGCAGGGGAGGGGCAGAGAGAGAGGGAGACACAGAATCTGAAGCAGGTTCCAGGCTCTGAGCTGTCAGCACAGAGCCCTACGTGGGGCTGGAACTCACAAACCATGAGATCATGACCTGAGCCGAAGTCGGATGCTTAACCAACTGAGCCACCCAGGCGCCCCAAGAAGCGGACTAACCTTTATTGTGCCACCTAACCTGCCCTTAGATAGGCATTTGTTTGCCCTCTTCCGGGCTACTTGATTATAGGATTGAAAACCAAACAATGAATGAATGAACTAGCTCTACAAACCTGCTTCACAAATCTGTGAGGACTAAGGCCGTGTATCACTATTACCATTGAAGGCCAGAGGGATTGCAACCTGGGGAGCCGGTGGTCAGGCTGGGAAGTGAGCCACGTTCTCCACCCCCACGCCCCCCCCCCCCCCACCGCCGCACTTGACCTTGATGCCATCTTCATAGAGGTTCATTCCTCTTGGTTTGCATTCATAGAGCCTGCTAATTATTTGGGGTGCATGTGTGTTTGTGATCACTTTCATGGAGGATTGTAGAGATTTAAATCTAACTGCCCCTGGAATTTTCCTTCCTCAAAACTCTTTTGTCCCAGGTGCCCAGTGTGTGCGGGAGAAAGGCCCAGTGTTTGCAGGAATGGGTTTCTCTTGTGGGTTTGGGTCACAGCCACAGTGCTTCCCTGGGACATCCACAATTGTCACATCAGCCATCCATAGACAGGGACACATCAGGCTGTGTGTGCAAGGCATGCTGTTCCGTGGAAAGATGAATGGCTACAGACACACCGGTATGTCGGGTTCATGGCCACAGTGTAGATTTGGTGAGCATTACCACCTGAACAACCCTGGTCTGCAAACTCTACTTAAAAAAAAAAAAAAAAAAAATATATATATATATATATATATATATATATATATATATATATATATATATATATTTAGGGATATTTATAGCAAGAATTTTTTTACATCCTACGGCTCTTTTGAACTGTTTTCTTATCAGAACATTTCTATGGTGAGTGTGGGGGGGGGCACTTCGTAAACTATTAGTTCCTATTTCAAGTGGAACATAAATAGGACGAGGTGATAAAGCACCTCTGAAATTACAATTTTAACTCACTTTTTCATAACGGAAACCTTCAGGAACATGGTGAATGCGTAAAATGAGTTACATCTGTACCTTGAAAGTGAGCAGTTAAATAATCATGTATGATTTTTTTGATGATGTTTTAAAAAATTACCTTGTGAGAGGAGATTAAACTCATTCTTTTTTTGAAAATAGGTTTACTTTGCTAGCACACTCTGTATTTACTAAGTCATTAGGAAAATTAAATTCAATGTTGTAAAGGTTGGTTTCTGCTAGGGAGTCCTTGGATAATTCTTAATTTTGGTGCAGTTTTACTGAAAGTTGAGTAGAGCCGTGTCAGAAACACGTGGACACAGACCTAGAGAACATGCCATTGTCTGTAGTCTAAGGTGGCTTGAAATTATTCCTAGTGGCTCAGTGTTGCAGCCTAGGTGAGATTTGGTATAGATCACATGGACTGCCTTTTACAGGAACTGGGGAACCAGTGTCATCCAGAAGGTCAATTTTCTTTCTTTCTGGGCAGCCTAGAACCCTGAACGTTGAACAGAAGATAGCAGGTTGGGGAAACCGAAGTGGGAGGCAAAGGAGGCAGTCTTGAACAAGTATTTACTGATGAAGTTCTCTCTCTCTGTCTCTCTCTTTTTTCATGTTTGTTTATTTTGTGCGTGCGCATGCGAGAGAGAAAGAGCGCACGCACGCAAGCTGAGGAGGGGCAGAGAGCGAGAGAGACAGAAGATCTGAAGCAGGCTCCGCGCTGTCGCACAGAGCCCGATGCAGGGCTTGACCTCACGACACTGTGAGATCATGACTTGAGCTGAAGTCAGACGCTTAACTGACTGAGCCACCCAGGTGCCCCTGCTGATGAAATGTTCTTAATTGTACTTACAAAAGAGACTACCAGGTTCAAAAACAAAAACAAAACAGAATGAGGTCCAAGCCACTGCCACAGAAGCATGCAGTGACATTTTTTAGGTTGGATTTTGCTGCCCAAGGTAGAAACCAGATTTGTCTCAGGTGTCTAAGCACCTTTCCGTGCCAAACCCTGTGCTTGCCCGGAGGGTGCATGTGCTTGAGTAAACCCTTCCAGCACCCACTACGCATCCCCTCATTATTCCCACATGCTTCTTGAGGCTGCTTGCTTCACTGCATTTAGATTCAGCCACGAGGGGGATGTAACACGTTGGTAATTTCTTCTTGGCTCAGGTTGCCATTCGGGGGGGGGGGGTTGTGCTGCTGGTACAGGTTAGTCTAGCCTGGGGGGGGCCTCCTCCGTGCAAGGCTGTCTCTTAGAACTGGGATCTGGGCCAAGTAGGCAGTTGAGATGACATGGCGTATAGTTGAAAAGAGTTCTTCATTTTGTTTAGAATATTTTAGGGCCCTTTCCCCCACTGCAGATGGAGTGTTTCGAATCTCTGTGCCCATCTGCTCCAAACGTGTCCTCTAAAGACACCAGTGTGCAGTTTTTATGTTTTTGGTAAACTCTCAGTATCCATTTTAAAGATGAATCATTTCTCCTTAATAGTGCTTTCTTTTAAATGTCATCTTTTTTTGGGGGGTATCCATACCCCTCAAAGTGATCTATAGACAACTTTAAATTCTGCCATAGCTAAGCCAGGATTTTGTTGTTTCCAAGATCAGTTTTCAAAAGGAATTAACTTGGGGAAATAGGACCTGATAAATGTAAACAGGAATTAACTTTTGAGTATCGGAGGGGGGGAAAAAACCCCACCCAGCTACACTTTATGTATTATGGAAAAATGATCTTAGCTTTGTCTCACACTCGTGTGGCAAGATTCTTTTCTTCCATTTTGATCTGCAAGTTATTGTTTAATGTAAGAAGCTTATTTGTGGGAGACGAATGAGATTTGGGCTTAATTCCAAAAACACGAGTGTCTCATACAGAATCATACGGCAAATGTTAATGAAATAATTAACATGGAATATTCTTAACACAGGGAACGTTAGAAGAGAGCATTTACTCGGAATCCCGGGAGGGAACTGGCAATTCCTAGAGAGGACGGTGTGGGAGAGCCTGGGGCTGCACAGTGAGTGTGCACACGTTGTCCTGTGTCCCCCACCCCTCCCCCGTCCCCTCTCTGTGACCTCAGGCCTGTCACATTCATACTGTCTACTGGCACCATTACAGAGGATTCTACCCTAACATCATTTTGAAGAGATTTTTCTTAAACACTTGAGGTGGGAACGGAAGATTGTCAGCCTAATAACAAATCTAGAGGGTCTCAACTGTATTAAAAACAAAACAAGGCAAATCAGCAAAAGTTCTGCAGTGAGACAGTCTTTATCTGGATTATTTCACCTGCCGACTCAGCTAGAAGGCAATTATTCTAGAGTTCAGTAAAAAGACATGAGTTACCAGTTCTTGGCAGAGTGACTTATATAATCATATAAGTAAGCTAGGTTGAAGCAAATCTAGAATATTCTAGCATGTGAAAGCCTTTTAGAAAACATAATAAAGGTTACGTGAAGGAAATGATAAAAATACATCATTTAGTACCTAAAAGTAACATTTGTGGAACACTTACTGTGTGCCATAGTTCTCCATGCCTCATACTTTTGCATTTACTCCTCATAATAATTACCGTTATCCTAATTTTCTGGCTCTGGAAAACAGAGGGTACAAGCAAACTTGCTCAAGGTCACACAGGGCAGTTAGTGACAGAGCTAAACACAAGTAAAGTTCCAAAGCTTAAAGTAATCATGCAGTTTAGTTAAAAACAAAACAAAACACACACCAAAAAAAAAACCCCAAAACACTAAAGAAATATTTTTAGACTGCAGAATCCATTCATCAATTGCGATCTGACACCCGTGGCTGCTCTGGTTTAAGTGGGGCCTTCCCAATTTCTGCAATACCCTGTAGGCACAGTGACAGCTTGCAAACTTGACATAGAGGTTGAGTCTCAGCTTTTATCCACACGTAAAATTAAAGCCCAGAGGGGTAAGCTGACCTGCTCAAAGTCATAAAACTACTTATGGCAAAAGTTGGACAGGAATGGAAGTCTTCTGCCTGCCTGGCCAGCATTGCTCCTGCTGCTTGATGTGAATCTCAGTGTGTAACACACATTAGAGTTAGGGTTGCCTCTGGGCACCTGGGTGGCTCAGTCGTGAGCATCTGACTTCAGCTCAGGTCATGATCTCACAGTTCAGGAGCTCGTGTCCCACTTCTCTCTCTCTCTCTCTGTCTTTATGGGATTCTCTCTCTCCTCTCTCTTTCTCCCTGCCCCTTGCTCTTGTGCTCTCTCTCTCAAAAAAAAAAAAAAAAAAAAAGTTACGGTTGCCCTCTGTTGTATCTTTAGGTCCTCCTACCTTTTTGGCTTAGATGGGGCCTGCAGAAAACTTTATACAGGTGGAACAGAAAATGAAGAGTTCTAGTGTTCCCTCACCCTGGGCTCCTAAGCCAATGGGTGGTATTCCTGTCACCTCCTATCTGCTATTGCTTTCCCCAGATGCACTGGAGTGGAGTACGGGGTTCCTTGGAAATTTACCCCTGTAAAATTCTCACACCTTTTAGGTACTTACTGATGCTTCCCCATGGAGTTTGGTATACAATCGTGTGAAACACATGCCGTGTATTCTTTGTAGCTCTCAAAGTTGCTGGAATTTCGGCTCCAGTGACAGCTCGAAGATGTGCACTGTCTCTGCGATATGCAATCTTCTTATAACCCTTTTTGTTGCTTTGGAGTCAAGGATCCTTCTTTCCCCCCCTTTCTTTTATTTTTGGAGTTCCAAGGATCCTATCCACTTGTGAGGCCAGTGGCTGGCTGTTCATGTGTGGGAGGATTTCCTTCATGGGAAGGGCGAAGGCTTGTGAACGCTCGTCCTGAGCAGCTCCTATTAGCACGGTCTCCGCACGTTTGTTCTTCTGCGCTGGGTGTCTAACTGCCCGGACTCTTGGTGCTGTGGCTTTGTCATCTGGTGGTCCTGTGTACCTCAGAGCCTGTTGGCTGGCTATAGCTTGTCATTTTTTCAGGTGAATGCTTTGTACCATTAAGTAGCCTTGTACATTTGGGCCTTTTTACAAATGAATGTTGTGTGACAGCAAGTTTTGAGGTCTGCTTTCCGTTCTTCCCACGACTGCTTTTCCCCTCTGCTGTGTCCCCTTAATGTTTATGGAAAGAAGTTTAATGTGACATAAGCTAAATAAAGTGTTTTTCATAATTTTGGCTTTAAAAATGTATTTGTTGGGAATATAAGAACTTTCAATAATTAGGCTTAATTAGTCCGTGTTCCCATATCTGAATTCTATTCTATTTTAGGTTTGCAGCACCCTTTAAGAACTTGATGAAAACCATGGACAGTCTTCCCAGAAAAAGGTACATAAGCAACAAATGCTTGCCTACAATTTCAGGAGGGTTAGAATCTGTCTTGAGCTGTCAAAGACTTAAAAAAAAATTTTTTTTTAAAGTTTGAGAGAGACAGGAGTGCTAGTGGGGGAGGGGCTGAGAGAGAGGGAGACACAGAATCTGAAGCAGGCTCCAGGTTCTGAGCTGTCAGCACAGAGCCCAACGTGGGGTTCGAACCACGAGATTGGACACTTGACTATGCCGCCCAGGCGCCCCTGTCAAAGACTTTTTAAATGGCAGCAATTTAATCTTTGGTCAACTAATCTCACCCTGGTGATTTATGACCACAGGCACTGTGTGTTCAAATAAAATGCAGCTCCCCCATGTAAGAGTCCTGGTTTGCCTGATATATAGACTCAAGACTCAAAAACCGTTATTTTGAGAATGTATGTGTACAGTTAGGCTTTAAAATGCAGACGCTTTTCTTTCACTGGAACTTTGACTTGCTCCAGGGTCAAAGGTTTCTGGAGCCATCACCTCCTTTGGACTGGAAGAGAAGGAGGTCAAGATTCTGCAAAACTGGAGCAAGGACCTCCTTCTAACCAACTCAGTGGCTTAGAGAAAAAGTTTGGGTATCATTTTTCCCTTAAATGTTCCTCTGGAATTTTTGTAATCCATGAAAAGAAATGAATTATTTTAAAGCATCAAAAGACTTGGCGGTTAAAAAAAAAAAAGTACAGTGGGGCACGTTGGTTAGGTGCCTGACTCTTGATCTTAGCTCAGGTCTTGATCTCAGGGTCATGAGTTCAAGCCCTACACTGGGCTCTGCACTGAGCATGAAGCCTACTTAAAAAAAATTTTTTTTTTGAAGTGCCTGTTTCTCCCTATCAAACACTTTCGTCAATTGTTAAAGTGGAGACTGGTTTTCTTCCAACTGGTCCCTTAAGCGGCTTGGGAACTGCACATGTCCTGGGGATGTCTCACCTGCAGAAGGGGCCACTGGCGCTGAGAGTCTGGGCTTCACCCACAGATAAGCATCCTTGGCTTCCCCTGAGGTCTGTGCTCGGCAGAGAAGGAGAGAGGGCACTGACCGAGGTGACCATTAGGTCAGTGGTGTCTCCCGTGGGTCAAGAGCTGCAGGTTAGGAACAGTTAACCCAGGAACTGGTTCAGCGACTTCTAATCCCTGTAACATTTGTTAAAATCTGTTCGCTTTGGAGAGAGCTGGGAATAGAAAAATCTGGGTGAAATGATCCTTTCCTTTGTACCCACCTTCCCCACCATGCTGCCCTCATCACTCCCTACAGCACTAGGGGGACACACACTGGGTAATTTCTACATATGCAGGTTGTGGGAGTTTAGATCTCACAAGTTATTCTGTACAAAGTTAAATAATATAAAGCTTGGCTTGGAATTAAAACCAATAAATCCCCCCAAATATATATTTTTTAAAAGTTTATTTATTGGGGCGCCTGGGTGGCTCAGTCGGTTAAGCGTCTGACTTTGCCTCAGGTCATGATCTCCCGGTTTGTGAGTTTGAGCCCCGCTTCCGGCTCTGTGCTGACAGTGTAGCAGGTTTCTTGTACAGAGAGCCCTAACACCGCGGCTTTTCTTTCCAGGAAGCAACTTTATTCGTGCCAGCACGGGCTCAGTTGGGTTTGTACCGAAAAGTGAGCCCGGACGCCCGGGTGGTGTAGCCTTTTATGCATTTTCTGCTTGTCTCCCATATATGGGTAATGTATAGACATACAGTCTGATTGGATGGTCTCATGTTACAGGGTCATGAGGGATGTCACGTATGCACGCAGCCAGGTTGCCTTCCCTTATCTTGAGGGTTTGTTTTTTTACCACATTCCTTAGGGAGGGGACTCCCCCACCACAGCTTAGAGCCTGGAGCCTGCTTTGGATTCTGTTTCCCCCTCTCTCTGCCCCTCCCCCTCCCGCTCTCTTTCTCAAAAATAAAAGTTTATTTACTTTGAGAGAACAAGGTGGGGAGAGGCAGAAGAGGGGGACAGAGGATCTAAAGCAGGCTCTAGGCTGGCAGCAGAGAGCCCTATGTGGGGCTTGAACCCACAAACCCTGAGATCATGACCTGAGCTGAAGTCAGATGCTTAACCGACTGAGCCACCCAGGTGCACCCTCCCCCCAGCAAATATTTTAGAAATAATTTTTGTTCTATAGAAGGTTATGCATAACACTTAACTTGTAATATAATCCAGTGCAACAAAAGTATGGGTATTTGTATGGTTGTTTTAATGAGAAACATTTGAATTGTACATACCACAAATAGCTTCAAGTTTCTGTAACAACCTCCCTCCCCCCCCATGGCCAAACAGCTAAACAAAACCTGAAGCATCACTTTAAATGTGAAAGTCTTATAAAATTAACTTACAAAAACATCCCTATCAAGTAGTTTGGCATTTACTGTACATTAGTCAAAAGGTCAAGCTAAAATCTGATTCTTTTAAAAAAATCAAAGTTTACATTATTCATACAGATCCAGCATTGTTAAAAAATATGCACAAATAACCACATCCATGCAATATAATTTCTTTAAAAATTTAAAGCAATATAAAAGAGCAGACCTAAGTACAGAACAGAACATTTTGGTTTATAACCTGTAGCTCAAGGTTGCTAGCTGATTGGAGTAAAATTAATTCTAAATCTCTTAAATATGATTGTTTCAGTCAACCAGCTAAGGGTGCACGTGAGTTTCCGAACCATTTCTAAGGTGGAATCCGCTAGCGTGTTTCGGTAACGTGGGGTGAACGCTACTGTTCGTTGAGCAGAGTAGGTACATTTTAATAATGTCGTTTTTCAAATAAATCGGAATTTGCGGAGAGCTCGGCTCTTCTTCAGGCAGCTGCAGTTTCCAGAGATCCCAGACCCATCAAAGAGCTTTGTCAAACTGCCTGGGGCGCAGAATGTCATTCGGAAGCCCTCTCCGGCCAGCCTGGAGGGCGGTGTCCGTGGCGAGATCCCAGCCCGGCCGCCGCTGATGGGGCAGGGGCCGGGTCAGGCACCCGCGAAGCCGGGCGGTGGTGAGGTGCCACAGGCCAGGCGGGGCCTCTAGGTGGGGGGCGGCCCGTTGGTGTACCTCAGCATGGGGTAAAAGGACCTGGCGAAGTTGTTGGCCTGCGTGCAGCTGTAGTCCTCTTCCGAGGAGGGCAGCAGGCAGGCCAGGAGCAGCAGCAGCAGCAGGAGCAGCTGCAGGGGCAGCGCCGCCCTGATCACCCGCGCCAGGAAGGAGCGCCGTGGCCGCGAGCTGCCGGGGCTGGGCACCCTGCCAACAGACCAGGTGAAGAGGTGAGCAGGAGGTTCCGGACGCCGCACCCCCTCGAGCTACCTGACCCCTGCCTGCGTTAGGTGAGACATCCGGGGCCTGACGTGAAAGTGGGTGCCCACGACTGAGGTTCAGTTCTGGAAGAGCAGCCCAGCCCCTTTCCAGACTGAAGAAAACAAGTCAGCTGGGTTCTTACAAACACCTGGAGCGTGGCATTGGCAAGACTGGTGAGGTGCGTGTGTGTGTGTGCGTGTGTGGAACAGAGGACTCATTTCTGTGACTGCATCCCCCCTACCTGCTGTCCGCCTTGTTCTGGTCTTTCGTCATCCTCTCTGCTCCAAACTGCTGGATAAAAACAACCCAGTTAGTAAGTGAAGACTGGTTAGTCCTGTCCATGATAAAACCTCCTTCCTTCTTAAATTATACACCTTCCTTAGCTCATCTTTCTGCCAAGCTTTTGAAACCAGACAAATACATTTGAGATTATACTCCAGGAGGTAAGAAATCATTGGGTTTGTTAAAGTAACAAGAGCTTCGCGGTCCAGTTTGTTGATCTGTTGTTAATGGGGAGAGATCAGGAAGCCCCTTCAACAACACTAGAAGGGCTCCCATCTTTCACAGCCTACTGGGGGGCGGAGTCTCCAGTTCCTGTCATCTCAGTAACTTCGAAAAATAACCAGCGTGCTTCTCGGGGCAGAAAGGGGCTCTCACCTTGGCTTGGGAAGCTGGTGTGGATGCAGCTGGAGGCTCGTCTCCAGAGTCTACCTCGTCCAAGCTGGGCAGAGATGGGTCTGGGTTCTGAAATCCACACCCCAAGGGTTCAGTTCAGGGAAACAGAGGTTCTGAGTAATCTCAAGAGCGCAAAACGTGCTTCATGCAGTTTCACTGCTCTGCTCACCCCTCCCCCAGCTCAAATCTTTCTGGAAGAGAGCCCTTTAACACAGACTTCTCCAGTCCGAAAGGAATGTAAACAAGGCAAGGCCAAGCACAGCATTAAAAACCCATAGCACACATGGGGGGAGACCGAGTTTAGCTGCATCAAGGGTTGACAGCTTGCCAGATGTGCTGAAGGATCATGTGGCCATCAACACACTATAGCCTTGGCTGTACAGGTAGAAATGTCACTCTAGAATGGAGGGGTGGGCCTCCCTCAAGTCTGGTGAAGCCATGGTATGGGTATCCATTCGTTCTGAGTTGGAGCACATTTTAAAGACAAGAAAGTAGAAAAATGAGAGAGTGGGCAGCAGAGAGCGCCCTGGACGGTGAAGGAGTACTCTCAAGTCTACTCCATATGAAGGAAAGACAGAAATGATAGAGGGATCAGACTGGTTTTTCACACGCCAGCCATACGAACAGGTAGGTACCATATTGTTGTCTCCCTCTTGTAAAGGACAGAACTGCGTCAAAGAGTTTGTGTAACTTTTTAAGGCCGCCCAGGTAGAAGGGGCGGGACTCGAGGCGCCCCTCGGACCACGTGCTTATAGCCTTTGCCCCACAGCGAGGCCTGCCATTCTGCTTTCCTGTTGGCATCTGATACCACACGTATTTAAAAGCCACAAGTGGACTCACCTGGCTGCCCTGCAAGGACATTAAGTCTTGGGACACTTGCTCAAGTAACTGTTTGAGTTTCTTCTCAATAACATGTACCTTCTCTTCAGCCTCAATGTAGTCTTCGCCATGCCCCTTAAGAAGAAGGCTGTTTGAAAGCTCTTGTAAGGTGTTTACTTGAGGTTCACGTTCCACGAGCTCCTTTTTCAGTTGCTAAAAATAAAATGTGTGAAATACAAATAAAAATAGCCGCTGCTTACTGTGGCCAGATGGCGCTTGCTTAGTGCCAGGACAGTTCCGGGATGGATGATGGGTGGTGGTCAACTCCAGAACATTCTACTAGCTATGTACCTGGGTGTGTCTGCAAGTCTAGCATCATTTGGGCAGCAAGTAGGTGACACCCTGCCCCTATTTTCCACTCCTCATTCTGAAGACAACTTGAGGCTGGAGGAGTTGGAAGAAGTGAGGGGAAGACTAGACCTTTGTCCACCGCAGTAGCAAAGTCAAGGAAAAAATCTAAATTGGGTAAGTTGAGAAACAGCAGCTTAAGCATACTTTATAGGAATAGAGGCATGTGTCTGGTGAATCAGCCTGTGTGGTTGATTACCTTGCTTGCTGTCCCTTTTGGTAGCCACTACACAACATGTGGCGATTTAAAATTACAATTCAGTCTCAGCCACAATAGCCACGTTTCAAGTGCTCAACAGCCACCTGTGGCTAGTAGCTATCAGACTGGACAGTGCAGATATAGAACATCTTCTTCACTGCAGAAAGGTTACTGGACGGCACTCTTCTTGAGAGTGGGGCTTTACAAGGATTTTAGCATAAAAAATTTTTTATTTTTATTTAAAGAATTTTTTAATGTTTATTTTTGAAAGAGACAGAATGTGAGTGGGGGAGGGGCAGAAAGGGAGAGAGAGAAGCCAAAGCAGGCTCCAGGCTCTGAGCTGTCAGCACAGAGCCTGATGTGGGGTTCGATCCCACAAACCCCGTGGGATCATGACCTGAGCTGAAGTCAGCCACTCAACTGACTGAGCCACCCGGGTACCCCTATAAACATGTTTTTTAA
The DNA here is from genome assembly GCF_027475565.1 of Acinonyx jubatus. Lineage (NCBI taxonomy): Eukaryota > Metazoa > Chordata > Mammalia > Carnivora > Felidae > Acinonyx > Acinonyx jubatus. The sequence goes on along the minus strand of NC_069386.1, from coordinate 108,333,575 downwards.
GGGGCACCTGGGTGGCTCAGTCAGTTGAGTGTCCAACTCTTGCTTTCAGCTCAGGTCGTGATCTCATGGTTCGTGGGACTGAGCCCTGCATTGGGCTCTGCACGAACCTGCTTGGGATTCTCTCTCTCCCTCTCTTTCTCCCTCTCTCTCTAAGCAAACATTAAAAAAAAAAAGCTTTTAAAATAATGACCAGTACTTTAAGTTTAAACTGTTTATAACTGAATCACCTACAAAGTTATGGCTAAGAAAGTCACCTGGTTAGTGAAAAAAACATATGAAAACACAACTGCCCTTCAAGAAATAAGACTTTTCAATAGCAGATTTAGAAAACTCATATAGCTCATTGTGTCTGTGGAGTAATTGAGCATATTTTCCCCCAGGGAGTCCTGATATTCACAAAGGAGAAAATACTTCTAATCAAACGGCCTTATGTTTGTCAGGATCTTGCTAAACCCCTACGTCCCCCGTTCCCGAGAGTCTTAAGGACTTCCTGCTTTTAGCCCTGGCCCTTCATCTCTGCAAGCCATCCTGCTTCAGAACTACTACCAACTGGAACACGAGAGCAAAATGTCACGTTGGCGTTGTTCCAAGAAACACGAGGGGCAGCTCCCTGAGTCCTCACCTGCCAGGGGCCAGCGGCAGTGCAGGACCCCTTAGGAGGAAACTTACCATCAGTTCTTCCTGACACTCCAGGAGCACCTGGGGGTCTGCCTCTGGGTCCGTGACACGAGCCTTCTGCCTCCGGCTCTCAGCACTCGCTAACCACAGTAGCAGATCTTGACTCAACTGGTGGAAGTCCTTTAAACACACACACACACACACACACACACAACACGTCATAGTATTGCCCTTTCTCTGAGGGCAGGTGTGCTGAGAAGCAGCTTGATGTGTTGGGCCTTCATAGTATTTGCTCTGGTCTTTATCCGATGAATAAAAGGGCCAGACTTAAACTAAATGCCAGGGCCCCCCAACAAGGAAAAGGGAAAGCCGCAAAGAGGATGCAGGTGGCACAGTCCCAGGAGGTGTGATGCATGTCAAGTGACGAGTGCTAGCAGAAAGGCCGGGCTTCACAACGCCACACCTGCTATGACACAGAAAGACCACACAAACGACTCCACAAATCTGGATTCAGCGGCAAAGGGAGACACCCCAACAGGACAGGCCGTGGCCCAGGGACACATGTGCACGGGGTCTTGCTGGTGGGGCTCGTGTTCCCAGACATGGGGTCAGAGCTCACACGGGATGAGCATTTACCATGTGCCAAGGGCTGGGCTAAGATTACCTTGTGAGGTAAGGACTAACATGATTCCCATTTTTCAGATGAGAAAACAGAGGTCTAGCCGGCACAGTGATTTGCTCAGAGTCGCACAGCTACTAAAGCTCTAGGGTTGGGTTAAACCACTCCTTGTTCTGAGCCAGGTCTCTTAATCGCCCTGCTATACATACGGTCCTCCTGGCAAAAGGACAGAGATGGGGCAGCGTGGGGCGGCATTTCTGACCTACTGGAATGTTCGCTGGAACCCTTATGCTAAGAATGGGCCGGGGCAGCAGAGCAGGAGACACAGGGCGGGACAGCAGCTGAGCCTCTTGGAAACAAAACGATAAAGCACATGTTTCCTAACACAAGCCGTGTTTGTGTGCCAAAGCATCCTGACTAGGATAAAAATATCTGCCTCTCCCACCCGTGTGGGCCGGGCCTGGGGGCCGGCGTACCTGGCACTGCACGAGGGCTCTCCGTAAGCCCGCTCTCCAGCTCTCCACCGCGCCCTGTGCCGCATCCCAGTGCAGCGCCAGCTGGCCGACGCGACCTTGGAGCTCTTTGGACTCCGCGCTCTCAGTCTGCAGATATTCCTCGCTGCTCATGTTGACGGAGACCACTAGAGCCTTGTAGGTGTCAAAGGCTTTTAGTATTTCCTACCGCAGAGGGAAAAGACTGGGTTAGGCATTCTGAAAATAGCGATGTGGGGTTCATTTGAACCTCAGCAGGGAACGGATCTGCCAAAGGCTTCTCTGAGCTGTGGCGGCAGAAGCAAGAGCCAACTTGCTTTCAACTGGCTGGGCAGTATCAGGTGAGGAGCTGCCTCACAAGGTCAGTGACCTTGGCTGGCCAGGCTGAGAGTAGAGGCCCGGCTTCTGGCTGGTCGACTCAGCCACAGGCATGAGTAGACCCTGCCGAGTCCTGGTTGGCTTATTTCTGGACCACATTAGAAGTCTTTCAGATAAAGTACATGTAGTTAACCTGCACGAATCCCTCGATATCACAGAAGTATTATTACTTAGGGTGAATAGTTAACCCAGATATACTGATGCACAAAGTAAAATACTAATACCCATGTGAAGACTGCCTGGGTACCCTAAACTCCTGCCCTGGGTTGTCTTAGGAGCTCAGGCTCAGGGCTCCAATTGCCTCTCCCCTGCTCCCTGGCTAGTTCTAGTGGGGCAACGGCCGACTATGTGGGTGACAAATTCTAACTGGGTAACAGAGTAGCTACATCAGGCCACAGAATTCATCAGCAGGTGAGCTGATCCTCCCCCCGCCCCCATTCTCAATGCTCCCCCACCAGCCTGGATTGCACAGTTTGGAAGGGCGTTTTTCAGCTGCCTGGTGGTGCCCACTAGCACCTCCTTACGAGTCTAGAGGGGTCTCTGAAGTCAGATCTTTCCAGCACAGGGGATCTGAGATGCACCTCCCCAGCACCGCTGGGGGCTTTGGGATCATGTGCCAATGATCTTCTGCATGGAAACAAAAACCTACACCTGCGTCCTTGCCCGTTACAGAAGTGGAACGGGACAGACCGAGCACTACCCCTGCTTGCAGCCTGCCACCTACACCGCTGACAGGTGTAACCTGCTGGTCCTGCACAGCGAGCGTCCACATGCACGTTCTGGATCCCTCTTCCCTCCACACCTCCCCCTCACCTTGAGCTGCTTCACTCTGAGCTCCATTTCGTGGATATCAGAGGGAGGTTCTGCCATCTTTAACGTTTCCAGCTCTGCTTCCGTTTTTTTCAGCCAAGTGGTGATGTCGCTGATCTTGGAATTGAGCTGTTGCAAGTTTTGTTTCATCCTGAGTTGATTGTGAAGTTCTTGTGCTTGAATCAGCTCCCATCTGTCAAAGGCGCCTGGAATAAAAAGTCGCGGTAAAAAGAAGCAGTAGCCCCAACAGATTTCCCGGTCTCCAGCTAGTCCAGGGTCAGGATGGCAAAACCTGAAGGGGATGCTCCTTGCAGGAGGCTTGGCTTCAGGAGTCCTCGCCGTCCCCTTGCTGTGGTTCAAGGCCGGTGCCACCACCCTCCCACAAAGGCTGGGATGAGGTATGGAACGGGCTACGAGACCCAACATGGTGCCAACATGTACTGCAGTCCAATGTTCAGCAGTTTAGTTTATGCTGTTTTCCGGCACTTTCTCTTCTGGTTCATGAATGATCGGGTCAATTCTATCAGTTCGACTTTTGGCTTGGGAGAATAATTACTTTTATAATCATTGAACTGGTCTCGAGAGGAGCCACCTGACTGCTCTTTGGACATCATCTTCCTGTCTGATCTTTATATACAAGTGACATTAAAATACGCACTTCATATGAGGCTCATTGGTCAATATTTTTCTTTTTTAATTTTCTTTTTTAAAATTTACATTCAAATTAGTTAGCATATACTGAAACTGATTTCAGCAGTAGACTCCTTAATGCCCCTTACCCATTTAGCCCATCCCCCTTCCCACGACCCCCCTCATTGGTCAATATTTAAAGAATAGTTTTGAAGGACACCTGGGTGGCTCAGTCGGTTGAGCATCCAACTTCAGCTCAGGTCATGACCTTGTAGTTTGTGGGCTCGAGCCCTGCGTCAGGCTCTATGCTGACAGCTCGGAGCCTGGAGCCTACTTTGGATTCTGTGTCTACCTCTCTGCCCCAACCCCGCTCGCACTCTGTCTCGGTGTCTCTCTCTCAAAAATAAACATTAAAAAAAAAAAAAAAAAAAAAGAATAGTTTTGCAAGTAAAAAGCCTAGGAATTTGTTCGTAAATACAAGTCAGCTGATTCTGTTTTTGCTTTAAAACTTTATTTTTTTAAGTAATCTTCACACCCAACGTGGGGCTCAAACTCACAACCCCAAGATCAAGAATCACATGTTCTACTGACTGAGCCAGCGAGGTGCCCTACAAGTCAGCTGATTCGAAAATAACAATGGCTGCCGTAGACTAAGTTTAGCCGTTTTGGTGGATTACAGTTGGTCAATTCTTAATTAATGTTCTGTCGAGCAATGACTTAAATTAAATGCTCAGCTGACCCAAAATATAGCCTTGACCTGTCCTAACAACGGCCTAATTTATCTGTACCTGACTGCTGCCCGGTGAGAGCAGCAAGTCCCTCGTCTTCCTGCTGTGAGCTGCCATTCAAGGCTCTGGCACCTTCTTTGCCACCGTCAGTGCCTGGGGATAGCAGCAGCTTTACCTAGAATGAACCGATTTTTATGTTACCACTTATAAATTTCAAAGGCTGTATGAAGAGTATCTTGGTTCATAGGAACAGGTAGGAAATGAAGATATGAGACCCCTTTCCTTTTAATATTAATATTACACGATTAATAATTATTTTTAATATAATGATTATTAATATTAATATGGAGATTCTTTATTGGGTGCATTTATAGCAGAGCTAACGGCAGAAATAAAGCCTTAGTAAAGACCAAGACTGGTGGGGGGGAGCAGGGGAGAGGTCAGTATTGGAAATAAAACGGCCTAATTTGGGGCTTCCTAACACTTCTCAAATGAAACATGCAAAAAAAAAAAAGCTAAAAACCACCGCTGAGCTACCAGGCTGTTACTGCGTGCACACTTTTGCTTTTGCAGAGTGTTTTACAAAATTTAGTCATCCCTCCTCGTCACTCTGTGGAGCTGGTTGGCAGATTATCCCCAGAATTGGAAACACAGGACAAATCTGCCTCCGGGGGTCATTCATTACTGAGCATTTATCTTTCACTGCACATATTGACTCTTCTGTTAGTGCAGAACTGACTGGCCTATTATCACAGGACTTTCCAAAAATAAAGGTATCCTTTTTAGTAAAGCCATGCTTTCTTTGGTTTGTGTCCATATGGCCTACTTGCGTGGAATGAAAAAAATACCGCCCCCGCCCCCCCCTTCAGATTTCTGGTGACACGCCTGGTTCCAGGCACACAGAAAAGGGTGGAGGCTTTTGAAACTGGCCAGGGGAGGAACACAAGCATCAATGCTGGGGGAGGCCAAACCATGTGGTCCTGGATACAAAGCAAAGGTGAGGTGCTGGGGTCCCTCCCTCTCCCCACGACTGTCAGGTCTTATTCTGCATCACAGAGGGGCAGATTAAAACTGACAGCTGCTTACTAAGCAAGAGGAAGAGCTGCTGAACTGGGCATGGCAGCCCGCTATCAAATGACTTGGGCCTGACCGTACAGGGGCAGAAGCTTCTCCAATTATCTAGCACTATCCATTCTTAGACACAGTGGGCACTTGGCGGACTAATTCAGTGATGCCCACCACCGCTTCTGGTTTCTCTAGAAGAGGATGATTAAAAGTGCACAGAGACATTTGAATTTCAACTCGCTCCTCCCTAGTCCTCTGTGCTGAGGCTGATCTGGAGCCAACGTTAAATCCTAGGCTGGCGGCCCCCAACGGCTGCACAGCCAGAGCATACCAAGGACTCATGTTGCCCGAGGAAACCATAATGAAGAAGGAATGGTCACTGTTATAAACAACAACAACGAACCACATATGGTAGTAAAAATCGTAATAATCGTAACAGTGACCACTTCTAAGAGCCTTCTTTATACATTCTTACAAATCAACACAGACAACAATTAATGGAAAGTAGGTTTATCCTCAGGTGAGGAAGGCTTAAGGAGGCAAGGCAAAGTGCTGTGGCCCCAGAGCACTCTATTGGTGGGGTTAGGAATCAAACCTATGTCTACCACTGTACATGGTCAAATCTTCCTGAGTACAAAGTCACAATGTTTTGAATAGGACATGCAGTCAAAACGTAAACAGAACACAGTTTGGGAGCAGCTCAGGAAAGCCAGTATGTTGCTTCTCCATTACTTGCACGGATGACTGACTCAACAGTAATAATCACTGCCGCATCATGTTCATGTACACAAAGATCGTTCTTGGCCAGAAACCAGTCTTTAACTCTAGTATGTTTTGCCAGGGTTCTAATGATGTATGGACGGCTCAGCAGAGATACTGTCACCATGGGAAAACCAGCTCAAAATCCCCCTTGAAAGTGAGCACACGCAGCATACACCAATCTCTCTCTCTCTCTCTCTCTCTTAAGAATTTCAACTACTAATGCACTTGGGTTATATTCTCAGTGCAGTCGAGACTTACATAGGCTGGTTTATAGGGAGTGCTGGAATCTGAGGGGACGGTTTGTACATTCCTATCACTTCCCATTTGTTTGTAGCGATGCTTGGGGCAGGAAGGGCTGTCAGGAACATGCCATGAGTGGTCCTCAGAAATGGATTTCCCTGAAACAAAACACAGCAAGTGACAGTCCATTCTCTCCAACCAAAGGATTCATACTTAGTTACACAAAAAAAGGTCATGGGTAACATGGCATCAGGTTATAGTATAATATGAGTTCTGCAGCTTTCCTTGCAAAGCATGCACATTTGCAAAATGTCAGTACGCCCCAGAAGGGAATGAAATGAGAGTCATGCAACTGAGCAGCATTGTGCCTTCACTAGATGGGTTCACGATGGAGCACAACACACACAGGATTTTTTGAAGATGAATGGTGTTTTGGAGCCGGGCATCTAGTGGCGGGGACACTGGCAGCGAGGCCAGGTCAAAGGGCCAGAAGGACTGAAGACCTCTCAGGAGTGGGGGAGAGTGAACGTCAGCATGGACCTGGGGACCAGAGGGCCGCTCGTGGCGCTACCCCACCACTGCACATGGCGACGGGGCAGGGAACATAGGTTAGAACTGCAAATCAAGGGAAGGAAGGTTTCTTCTCCTGTGGCTAATGCAACAGTACTTTTACCCCTGCCCACCCATCCTCTTCCCAGGAAGCACCGTAAGCAAGGAAGGAAGGAGTTCCAAACCAAGCCACCGTGAAGAAAGCTTGGTCTATGCCGAAGAACTTCAGTTAGATGGCGGGGGGTGGGGAGGGGGGATTAAAGTTTTAAAAGACACCATGAAGAATTCCCTTCTGCACAGGCCTGAGGGGCAGGAGAAGGACAGCATGGAGACTGCTCCTGTCTGGGCGGGGTTCTGTAAGGAGCACGCAGGTATGTGTGAGTACGGCAGTGTAAATACACCATGACACAAGGACCAAGGCGCATGGTGTCCACAGAAGGCAGAGGTCAGACATGACATGGGAGCGAGGTTTAGGATGCAGTGTTCGCCACAGGAGGCTGCCATGTTGAGACACATGCACGGTCAGGGGCCTACCAGAAGACGCTTTCAAAGTTTTTGTGGTCATTTTAAGATAGGCCTCAGGATTTTCAGGGATTTCTACATCTGAAAAAGAATAATGTCATTTTCCTCACCGCAGGCATCTGTAGATGAATGCCCAAGTATTAAGTTAAAACAGTAGAAACATTGTCAGCTGGGAGGAGAAGAGTAACTACCTTTGATCTGTCTTATTAAAAAGGTTTAAAAAACCGAAAGGATTTTTTTCAGCCGACTCTTGACGGTTTGAAGCCGTTGTGGGAGAGGGGGGAGTCCACAGAAAGAATGGAGACAATCTACCAATGCTCTGAAGAACTCAACTGAAAAGTTCACTGATGAGCCTCCCAGACAGCCAGAGCCATCAGAGAATAGCCTTAATGTCCCCAGGTGAATTTCGTTCCTTTTTCCCTTTCATTCCACCTGTCATAGGAATGAGCCACTCTCAGGGAAGTCAAAGTGGGCAGGACAGAACACAAGAAGCCACAGAGGTCTGGGTCAGCCATGAGCTGGACTCTGGGTCATCCAGAGATGGCCATGTTGCTACAGTGCTAAAAACATAACCAAGTGGGTCAATGTCAAGGGCTCTGGAAACAGGGGCTGTTACCTGATAGTGCACTGTAGTATGGGCCTTCCTCATCATCTTCGTGAGAGGAGGAGCCCCCCACGTCACCTGTGTGATCCCACTCCAGAGGGATGGAGTCCACGCTGACGGGGGTCTCACAGCCAGACCGCTCGGGCCCCGGCGCCGGGGGCACCAGATGACAAAGGGACTGAGGGGAAGAGGGTTCCTCGCTCTCTCTCCTTTTGCGCCAAGAGTCAGCCTGGATCTCTCTGGGGTCCTCCATGTCCGTTTCATTCTCAGAGGCCTCTTTTTCATCTTCCAAGCCCTAAAGTGGGGATGTCCAGTTTTCAGAATGAACCACATTAGAGGCTTGCAGCTGTGAGGTGCACGGGGAGTCTGCCTTGTCTGGCAGTTCCTGAAAATGGCCACTGCCCACATTTCTGTGGCCGCTTTAAAAAAGAATCGGGTTAGGTGCACCTGGGTGGTTCAGTTGGTTAAGCGTCAGAGTCTTGATTTTGGCTCAGGTCAGGATCTCACGGTTTGTGAGATGAAGCCCCGTGTCAGACTCTGCACTGGTAGCATGGGGCCTGCTTGGGATTCTCTCTCTCCCTCTCTCCCTCTGCCCCTCCCCTGGTCACTCTCTCAAAATAAGTAAACTTAAAACAAATTTTTTTTAAAGAAAAAAGAATCAGGTTCCCAGGGCCTAGTTGTGATTATTCTAATTTAGACGCTTTAGTGTGAGGCCCAGAATCTGTATTTTCGGCAAAGCCCAGCCTCTTTCCTAGGAGAAACCTGACATTTGATGGTCTAAGTTAAACAACTTTCCCTAGAAGAAAATGGAGGCCAACATTTTATTAGTGGTTAATGGTAGGTTTCTCCAAGAATCAGAAAATTTTAAATAAAAAAAAAAATGTAAGGCCATTAAGAGTATTCTGGCTAAGATTCACAACTTCATGACTGTATGTACCAGGTTCTTTCTTTCTTACCCCTCAATCTTATTGTTCAGGATACAGAACCTTATTCTTCCTATGTTGTAATGCCTTGGTTTAAGAGAAATGCCTAGAAACTGCTACATTTAGAAAATGAGGAACCTATGGTGACTTTTAAGGCTATGTCTGATGAAGGAATAACCATCAAGTTAGCCAGTTGGAGACACAAAAAAGGAAAAAATGGCCAGTTGTGTTGCTCAATATGGTTATCATGAAAGCTTCTGGCACACAAAGGCAATGAACTTTGAATAGTGGCCTGAATGCCACCTCAACTTCCCAGAAGGTCCCTCTGCCAAGGGAAACTTCACAGTTGCTATGGGAAACTGGTGCTTTTGTCACTTCACAGGTGAGAACAGGGGTGCCCGGGTGGCTCAGTGTCGGCTAAGCGTCCAATTCTTGATTTTGGCTCAGGTCATGATCTCATGGTTTGTGAGTTCGAGCCCTATGTTGGGCTCTGTGCTGACAGTGTGGGGCCTGCTTGGGGTTCTCGCTCTTCCTCTCTCTCTCTGCCTTTCCCCCTGCTCATGCTCTCTGCTTCAAAATAAATAAATAAACTTAAAAAAAAAAGTTCAAAGGTGAGAAGAAGGCACCAGAAAGGCACAAATATTAAAAGCTCCCGACACTGGGGCACCTGGGTGGCTCAGTCGGTCGAGCATCCGACTTTGACTCAGGTCATGATCTCACAGCTCGTGAGTCTGAGCCCCACGTCGGCCTCTGTGCTGACAGCTCGGAGCCTGGAGCCTGCGTCTCCCTCTCTCTCTCTCTCTCTGCCCCTCCCCCACTCTCACTCAGTCTCTCTCTCTCTCTCAAAACGAACAACTTTTTAAGGCTCCCAGACACTAAGAGGAAAAGGCCAACACATTCCCAAATTAATACCGTAAGCAAAACCAGAACATATATCTGCATATCCTACGGGTGCTGACACATGTCAGGAGAGCCCTGGGCTGAGGAACACACAGAAAACAGTTGAGGGGCGCAAAAACTTTCAGAAATGCCGTCCCTTCCATCGGGTAATGGGAGCCCCCACGTTAAGTGTGACTCTGGAGTAATAAAAGCAGAAACAGAACGGTTTTGCTCTCCTTTTTACCATAAAATACGTCACAGCTGACCAGTACATAGGTTTCCAGCTCTGTAAAAATTTGGCCAGACGTCAAGTGTGCGGAGCCCATTCGGTGAACCGTCAAGTTTGCGCAGCCCGGAGGCGCTCCGCACGAGCGTGTGCTCCCCTTACCGGAGCGCGGGAGGTCAGCCGGCGGTGGAACCGCGAGACGCGGCCGAAGACCTCCTGGCAGTAGCGGTGCAGCTCCTCCAGCTCGTCCTCGATCAGCACGGCGTCCAGGGGCTCGCTCTTCTGAATCAGCTGCTCCCCGAACACGATGAGCTGATCGATCTTGTTGGTATTTAATGTAATTTCCTGTTGGAAACCCTATTCAGAATAGGAGAGAGAGACGATTTCAAAGAAGGAAAGTTTCCCTGAGGATCCAGACGATGTCTACTTCGTTCTTTCACCCAGGACGCGAGCTTCATCGATTTTTTAACAAAGCGACAATAAAGATTTAGGTAATTTAAAATGACTGTAGGGGGGCGCCCGGGTGGCTCAGTGGGTTGAGGGTCCGACTTCGGCTCGGGTCATGATCTTGTGGGTTGTGGGTTCGACCCCTGCACTGGGCCCTCTGCTGTCAGCGCAGAGCCCGCCGCCTCCTTCGGATCCTCTGTCCCCCAATCTCTCTCTGCCCCTTCCCCGCACGCGCTCTCTCAAAAATAAATAAACATGAAAAAAATAAATAAATAAAACGATTGTGCGTATTTTTTCCCTCTCCCTTCTGGGCACTGACTTTTGCAATTAAAATAATTCTACATTTGATCTTAGCCAAAAGGCCAAGAAGCGGTTACAATTAAAATAATTCTAAAAGTTTGGCAAGGACAGACATCTACTGCCGCTGGGTGTGAGGGCCAAAACTTGTCTTACTGACACTGAGTGGAAACAAAATTTCTCATAATAAACCACCCGTGGGCATTTGGTCCTGCTGACCCAATAATCACCGCATTGGTGCCGTTACATTAAGGAAGGCAAGGGGCGCCTGGGTGGCTCAGTCGGGGTTAAGCGGCCGACTTCGGCTCAGGTCATGATCTCGCGGTCCGTGAGTTCGAGCCCCGCGTCGGGCTCTGTGCTGACAGCTCAGAGCCTGGAGCCTGTTTCAGATTCTGTGTCTCCCTCTCTCTCTGACCCTCCCCCGTTCATGCTTTGTCTCTCTCTGTCTCAAAAATAAACATTTAAAAATAAATAAATAAATTAAAAAAAAAAAAAAAAGGAAGGCAAATTTCTATTTTTCAACTTCTTTTAAAAGCCCAGGAGGGAATTACAGTAAAATTAAAGCGAAATGCACATATTTGAGACAGCAGAAGAGGTCTGTTCATGAACCCACTCTTGATACATATGTTCTTCCTGCCACACCCCGCACGTTGCATTCCGACTCAAGAGCTGGGGAAAGAGCACCTTGTGAAGTTCTGTTTGGAACCCCGTGGATGATTACAAATGACAAAGAATACAGAGCCTCATGCCAGTGGCCCCTTGACTGTAAGGAACAGTATCCTCTCTCGTGACAACCCTGCGGGACACAGGTGGGGTCAGCCTGGCTGCTTTAACAATTCTGGAATGTGCTCTCAGGGTGTCAGGTGAAGTTTGTGCTTGGCCGGCTCTCCCCTGCAGAGGTGCGTTCTCCCGAGAGGGGCCGTGGGTGCAGGCCTTACATTCAACTGGCGCATCTTGTCGTCGGCGTCGCTCTCCGAGAAGTGCTCCACGTTGGTCAGCTGCAGGTCCATCTCCGTGAGCCACACGAGAACGCTCTCCCGGGTCCCCTCGAATTCTTCCCTCTGGTTGGTGAAATGCTGCAGAAGAGAACCGGGTGTTTGGGTGGATGGCAGAAGACAGTTCAGCAAGGTTACTTTTGGCCAAGACGAAAGGGTACCCCAGGAGACCCACAGGGCATCAGGGCCAGTGTGGGGTTGGGAGCCCGGGCTCTGCTCCTGGCTGTGGGATCACAAACAAGTGCCCCAGCTTCTCTGAGCCTTCGCGTCTTTGTGGGCAAGTGAGGGTGTGGGACCGTGGACTGCGACGTTTCGGGTCCTTTCAGCAATTCTGTAATTCTCCAAGTCAGTGATTTTCCCAACCTGCCCTTTGAGGAACGCCCTCAAAGTCCGGGCCAGGCACCTTGCCTGTTTTTACCTGTTAGCCTTCTGTGGAAGCTTTTGCTTAACAGAAAGATTTAGTAGCTTCGAGATGAAAAGTATGGATGTCGGGGTTAAGCCTGGCCTAGTGCCCCATTTGCCTTCACTGAGGTAATCCTGAATGTGTGCCCTCAGAGAAAGAAGACCCAGATTTATCACCTCCAATTAAGGATGCCTCTTGGGTTACCACCTTAGAGGTGGGCAGCCGATTCTCAGACAGACAGCATTCAGTGCCAAATGACCAGTCACAGTCAAATCGGTGGGAGATAAGGAAATTAGTGCATGGGGGGTTGTCTGAAAAGCTAGCCCACTCCTTCTGGAGGGTTAAAAAAAAAAAAAAAAAAGCCCAGATTTTCATCATCTTAGAATGATTTCAAGAATGTTCTGCCCTGAGAACAGAAGCAGGGGTTAAAATTACTTGCCGCAGCCATAGACCACACTGGCCCGGTCAGTTTGCAACCAGACTCACAAAGGTTAACACCCCAAGCCTTCCACATTCCAGAAATCTCAGATGAATGCCTATTAGATTTAAAAATCCAACCCAACCTTTGAGGTTAGGTCAATGTGCTCTGAAATTCGGAGGATAATCACTGTCCCCAAGCTCCACAATGCAGAGGGGGCTCGGTCTCCAGCTCTCACAGTGCAAGAACCAACGGGACACACAAAAACGGGCAGATGGGCAAGGCGGGGCCTCTTTCCAGGCGAAGAGGCACCTTTGCCACACCGGGTAATGGCAGCGGCCCAGGCTCTGGGCAGTCTGTGAGCCAACGTGCAGGCCTTCCGGGTATCCAGAATTGGAAAAATGACGTGCTTGTTACCACAACTCACATAACCAGGCCCCGCCTAAGAAGCCTATTCTTGGGCAAACAACCTCTTTAAAAAACATGAATGCTGGCAGCTTCGGCTTAAAGCAAAGGGAAGGCCGGCTGGGAGAACGTTCAGGTAGCTGAGGCCGGAAATGAGGTCTACCCATGGCTTCGCTCTAAGCCCGATACCGCACATCGCTTCTCCCCGAAAGGCTACGAGTAAGGCGGGTGATGTAGACAAGGTTACTCTGAGTCTCCGCAGGACGGCCGTGACCCGCTTCTGGAGGTTGTCCCAGCGCTGGTTGCCCTCGTGTACCATCTGCTTCAGCTTGCTGGCCGTGTCCGTGCGGTTCTCCCGGGCCAGCCGCCGGTACTGCTTGTTGATGAGCTCCAGCTGCGTGAGCCTCTCGTGGATCTGCCGCTGGAAGGCCTGTGACACACGGGCCGCGTCAGTGCCAAGGCACGCGGGGGGCCAGCCCGCCCCCTCCCCGGCCCCAGACGGCCCGCCTCGAGGGCTTACCCCCCCAGGATGAAGTGGCGGCGGAGAGCCTGCTTCACCTGCCCTGATGCTAAAGAACGGCCTCTCAAGTTCACCGCGTGCCGCGTCTTGCCCGGCAAAGCGGACTCAGCAGCTGCCGGCAGGCTGCGGACTGCGCCGCCCTGGCCAGAGGTGGGGGGAGCCGGCCCCTTAAGGGAGTCACCTGAATTGCCCAGAGCCTTGATTCCCAGGAGCGGCGGGCTGGAGGGGGGCCCTTACCTCGAACCTCTTCAGCTCTTCTTTGGCATTTGTGTACAACACCTCTGAGGAATTTGGGTAGGCTGCTGTCCTCTCGGCTGACTTGAGCCAGTCCTCAAAGCGGGAGTAATCATCTAGAAATTTCTGCCACAGACGCCACGTCTCTTCGATTCTGATAGGAGGAAAGCACCTCAATATAAGCCAGCCATTTCAACAATGAGCTTCCATTTTTTTTCCCCCTCCCTTGATGGGCCCAATTCCCGACACCCCTCGCACTGGCACTGTTTAGGGGAAGAGACCCTGATATCCCTCTTCTAAGAAATAACCAGGAACGTCCCCTTCTCGGTCAGGACACCTTCTGTCTAGGACTGCCCTTCAGAGTTCCTGAAGTTCACAGAGGTTAGCAGGCAGGAGACAGAGCTCCCACTACTTTGTGGCTAGGGACACAGAGGCACAGTGGCCAGCGTGGTTACACCTCAAGGCCCAGGACTGCTGGGGAAAGCTGTTGCCCTGATTATATTTTTTTCTTGAATAATTCACTTCATGCGCACTGGTCACACCTACTGAGCCTTCTCTGCCAACAGCCTTGGAAGCGGAGTGAACAGAACACAGCTACTCTTCCTGAGATCAGAAGGACGCACGGAGTCTGGCTGACCATGTTCAAAACGTTTAGGGGCGGCTCATTTCTTACTTCATTCGCCGTTCCATTGACATGGCGCAGATGTTCCTCCAGCGTCTGTCCAGGCTTCTGGTGGTCTGCTGGATGGAGTCACACTCGGTCTCGTTGGCACAGGCATCGGAGTCGTGCAGTAGGACATCGCAGATGTTAAACACAGATTCCACCCCTGCGCTGTGTTGTTCGATGTCTCGCTGCAGGTCCTACGGTTTTAATAGAGCAAGGAGCGCCTTGAGGTGGTGGTGGTGGTGGAAAGATTGGCATCAGAGGATCTCCACTCCCCCGAGACCCTCTTCTAGCCCAGGGGGCACAGGCCTCATGCACGTCCACCTTGGGATCAGTAACGATGACCACGTCCCCCCCACCTCTGCACAACCCATGTGCCGTAGCACCCGGCAAAGCTTCAACACTGGCAACAACGGGATTTATTTGTTGAACTGGCTAGAGGGGGTAGGAGATCAAAGGGTACCCTCTTCTGAGAGCCCACTGCCTCACAGACTCTGGGGAGGCATGGCATCCACCCAATATCACCAGACCACAAGGGCCTCCCATTTAGACATGGCTCCTGGGAGGTCTTCCTTGGGAATCTCTTCAGAAGGACCTAAAACTTCAGCAATAGAAACTCTTAACTTTTTATGGGTCACAGAATTCTCGAATCTACTGAGACCTTTGGTCCATCTTCACACCCCTCCCCTCCCCCGCCCCCCCCCCCCCCCGCCCCGCAAATCATGCATGCAGCTGCATGCTGTCCACAGCCTCTCCATGAGCCCATCCTAGGGCTCCATAGCCCCAAAGGAAGAGTCTGGGAGTAGAGACCCCACTTCCCCAACGGATGGGGTCTGAATGAGGGGGCAGGGTCTCTCTGGAGTCTTGTGCCAAACAGTGCTACAGTTCCTAGATTCAGCAAAAAGAGAATTCGTGAAGAGACAATGCATGGTTATGGGGAAAAATGGAAAACCTGTTTAAGAATAAACACAGCTTTGGGGTGCCTGGGTGGCTCAATCGGTTAAGAGTCTGACTCTTGGCCGTTGAGCGTCCGACTTCAGCTCAGGTCATGTTCTCACGGCTCGTGAGTCTGAGCCCCATGTCGGGCTCTGTGCTGACAGCTCAGAGCCTGGAGCCTGCTTGGGATTCTGTGTCTCCCCCTCTCTCTACCCCTCCCACACTCATGCTCTGTCTCTCTCTGTCTCAAAACTAAATAAACAACAACAACAACAAATTAGAAAACAAAATGAATCCGACTCTTGGTATCGGCACAGGTCACGATCTCGTGGTTTTGTGAATTCGAGCCCCACCTCGGGCTCTGTGCTGAGTGTGGAGCCTGCTTGGGATTCTCTCCCTCCCACTGCCCGCCCCCCTGCCCCTCCCCCGCTCATGCTGTCTCCGTCTCTCTCAAAAATAAATTAAAAAACTAAAACAAACAAACAAAACCTCTTAAAAAAAGGATAAACACATCATTTTCAGGTATTGCCCAGAGAATATTTCTGCACACCATGAGAGGGCTGGAGGAGGGAGAAAGGAGAAAGGAGGAGCCTGTTTATTTTGCATTCTGGATGAATTAGGCTTCTCCAGGTATCTAACTTCTGTGGTAAGTGAAAACAGACCACGCTGCTAATCTCAGTATCCAAAGGACATTATGAAGAAACAGCAAAGACAAAGCTAAATCAGCCACTGTTGGCGTAAGTTCCCCGGGTTAAACTGGAGAGATTATTTTATAAACTGCCTGCCACTGTCTACAGAAAGGCAACATAAAAGTTCATTCTGGGTCACCTCAATTATTTAATCGTTTTGGAAATTACTATTAGATAAGACTAGTATTTTCTTACTTTTCTTCTGATAAATGTACAACTTTGATCATTCTCTGCTCAGGCGGATATGAAAGAATAAAACGTTAATGCTCAAACCACATTTTAAATCAAACAGTTTAAAAAAAATTTTTTTTTTTTTAATTTGAGAGAGGGAGAGAGAGAGAGAGCACAAGCAGGGGAGAGGGGAAGAGGGAGAGAGAATCTTAAGCAGGTTCCACACTCAGCATGGAGCTCAACGTGGGGCTTGATCCCACACCCTGGGATCGTGACCTGAACTGAAACCAAGAGTTAGTCGCTCAACCGACTAAGCCTCCCAGGCGCCCATAAATTAAACAGTTTTTAACAGGATCCTAACTGATTAAAAATGAGCACAATGAATTATATTAAGAAAATGTGTTTTCTAGAGGTGCCTGGCTGGCTGGGTTGGGGGAGCTTGTGACTCTTGGTACTGGGTCATGAGTTCGAGTCCCACGCTGGGTATAGGGATTACTAAAAGAAATAAACTTAAAAAAAAATAAATAAAAAGACAGCAGAGGGTGCCTGGGTGGCTCAGTTGGTTAAGCATCCAAGTCCTGATTTTCACTCAGGTCATGATTCCATGGTTTGTGAGATCAAGCCCCATGTTAGGCTCTGTGCCTGACAGTGGAGAGCCTGCCTGGGATTCTGTCTGTCTCTCTCTCAAAATAAATAAATAAACAAAACATTAAAGAACAAAAAAAGAAGAAGAAAGTGCATTTTCTAGTTTGTCACTCTATGTGTCCTATGAAGAGCCATGTACAGGGTGATTTTTTTTTTTTTTTTTTTTTTAAGCTCTGCAGTCCAGGACAAGTGGCGGAAGTCTTCCTGGGGTCCATGCAAGTACCGGCTTTCAAATTACTAAGGTTTAAATAGAACTCAAGCTTTAAGAATTCTCGCCGGCTCGCAGAATTGTCATGGGCTTCCTAAAATGTATTAGCACTGGTAAATGTCTCTTTTGACTTCATTAAAATAATAAGGAATCCTAACATTGGTGTTATATGAGTAATAGTGGCAGTTTTATTTAAAAAAAAAAATTTTTTTTAACATTTATTTTTGAGACAGAGAGAGACACAGCACGAACAGGGGAGGGGCAGAGAGAGAGGGAGACACAGTATCTGAAGCAGGCTCCAGGCTCTGAGCGGTCAGCACAGAGCCCGATGCAGGGCTCGAACCCACGGACCGCGAGATCGTGACCTGAGCCGAAGTCGGACACGTAACCGACTGAGCCACCCAGGCACCCCAATAGTGGCAATTTGAATTGAAAAATGGTACCTGCCCCTGACCTCAGCTGGTAGGGTCTGGTTGAAAATTACTGAAAAGGTCCAGTCTATGGATAAATATGAGGGCTGCATATTTTAATAGACTATTTGCAGTTTCTCTACCTTATTTATTCAGCTTATATTGAATAAAATGGCGATAGAAAACTAACAGCCAGGGTGAATGGGAGAGCAAGAAATGAGCTCTGTGATAGTTTATAGATGACTATCAACATTTTGGTTAACCAAATTGCAAAAATTTTCAAAATTTCCAAACCAGACATTTAAAACACGGCAGCATGATCTACGGATTATAATATGCACTAGTTACTTGGTAAAATATAGAGTAGTGAAGCACACTGAAAAAATGCGAACCATTTAAGTGCCAAACGAGGGACATGTTACGGACTAAACCGATCCCACCACTGATTCCCAGTGAGGCATGAGCATGCACAGTAAATTAGATTTCAAAAACTGCGTAAGTGCAATTTGAAGAAGGGGACTTAAGAAACAACACAAGACGATGTAAAAGATTTTTGCCGATGGTTCTGGAAACCATTTGCGTTGTGTTTCTGTTCCTGAGCAGGTGACCAAGAGCACTGAAGCTGAGAAAGAGTGTAACAGGGGTGGGAGGAATGAGGAGGAAGATCCAAGGTAAGAGGTCGGGGAGAACACGACCAGGAAGGAGGAGAATACAAAACGAACTAAAAAAATAAGATAAAGGGAGAAAAGAAGAAAGTCAGTCTCGGGGCGGGGGAAGGAGGTGGGGGGCAGAAAATCACGTGGGGTGGGGCTCCCATGGTGGCTCCAGATTGACTCTGGGGGGAGGGGCTTGGGTTGGCAAGCCAGTGGGGCAGAGTGGTCGTGGCTTGTGGTTTATGGAGGTTGGTGTTTAGCTGAGTTGGCCTGCTGGGAAGGGGGCTACTGGTAATTACAGAATGGGGGGTACCTAACAGCACCAGCTCCCCATGTTAGCATCTGGCACCCCACAGTGAACCAGGGAGCCAAAGAAAACAGGAGAGAAATGCCCAAGGCTTAATGAAAGTGGTTCATGTTAGAAGTGTCACAAAGGTTGCTACCACTTTCTCTGAAGATGATCTATGCCACAGAAATAACAACGGAACCCTTATTGCTTCAGGATTTCTGCATAAGAGAAGCAAAAACGACCCTCATAAGGTTGACCTCTTACCCAGGGTGTTCCCCAGAACACTGCAATGAGGATCTGGGAAGCACTTTTGCGGGCTTGAGGGCTTCTGCAGAAGGCACTACTAGATGATCCCAAACTTGTAGGTCTTATTTCTGGAAACAATCATGCAACTTATTATACTTAGTGATAGAAACTCAAGTAAGGTTTTTTTTAACAGCCCACATATAATTCTTTTGTGTGACACATTTCTGTTTTTCGTGTTTTTGGTGAAGGCTTTAAGGTCTGGTTTTGGTATAATTTTTTTTTTTTTAAACAAAAATACTAAAAGTTTGCTCAGGACATGGGTGGTAAGTGGAATTTTGAGTGCCCAAAGATAACCATGTCCTTGTCCCCAGAATCTGTGAATACGTTGGGCTACATGTCAAAGGAGAATTCAAGTTGCCAATTAGCTGACCTATTATCCAGGTGGCCTAGTGTGATTAGGGTCCTTAAAAGTGGCAGAGGGAGGCAGAAGGGTCAGTCAGAGGGAGGAGGGACTGTGAAGGAAAAGCACAGACAGATGCCATGTTGCTGGCTTTGCAGATGGAGGAAGTGGCCATGAGCCAAGCAATGTGGGCGGTCTCCAGAAGCTGGAAAGGGTAAAAAAAATGGGTTCACCCCTGCGGCTGCCACAAAGAAATGCAGCCCATCTGACACCTTCATCTTAACCTGGGGTCACACTTCTGACCTCCAGAACTGTAAGATAATAAATTGGGGTCTAAGTTGCTAAATTTGTGGTAAATTTGTTAAAGCAATCATAGAAAACTCCTACAACATCTAACTTCCTTACAGTAACGGTAGTCCTAAACACCAACTCTTTAATTGGCTTTGGATTACTATGAGATAAGAACTCCTTGATGGTGATTCTGAGTTCTGTGAAGAGGGAAGCTTCAAATCAACCACAGTGAAATTATGGACCATTTCAATACAGGACCAAACCAGGCCCGGAGGATGGCAGCTGCTCCAAATTGTATCCTTTGGGGGATACAGTCCCTGCAATTTAATGTTTTGGCACACTCAGGTTTATAAAACATTAACACACATTATTGACTCCTGCCAAATTTTTCCTCTTAAAGGAAAAATATACTCAGCTTCTGTTTATCTGAAAAAACTCACCACTCAGGGTGAATTGCTATTTGCAAGACCTGTCTGTAAAGAGACTGCTCAGGGAATTTATCTTAGTGGATCAAACTTGCAAACAAAGCTGATAATGTCCAGTAGCTGTGACTCCACTGAGAAGGCCATTAAAATCCGTTCAATGTCCATTAACATGGTACTTCTATCAGTATTCATTTCTCCACAAAGCAAAGACAGCATTGAGATGGTCTCCATGAAAAAGACATACTTCAATTTCTGAGGCTAAGTATTTTTACTTAGTAGCATTGCTAAATCATACTAATTTGAAAGTGAGAGAATAGGCATTGTTTAAACAGGAATAGTAATAGACCGAATAAAGATCTAAGTCAAGAGTAATGGCTCTATTTTATGGTAGCATGAGATGTCACTTATTCCCGTTAAAAAGACTGACTTGAACTCAAGGGAATTCGTCATCAATTTATCATCACCTTCTGCCCTCGAATCTAAGAAGTTTCAGCCCTAGTTCTTTCTCTAAGAACAGCTGTTACCTGTGGGTGAATCTTTCTGGTGAGCTGACAGGTAGCAAACACTAAGACTTTGGAGATAATGTGAAGAAAACATGTATGAATGTGAGAACCTGATGACAACCATATTGCTTATATGGTCAAAACAGAATCTGCTCACAGGTCCGAGAAAAATCTATGAAGGTGAAGGAAAGCTACTGAAAGGATAATGTAAACTTAATTTTTAAGTAGGCTCCACACCCAGCACGGAGTGCAGTGTGGGGCTGGAACCCACAATACCGAGATCAAGACCTGAGCTGAGATAAAGAGTTGGACACTTGGGGCCCCTGGGTGGCTCAGTCAGTTGAGCGTCCGACTACGGCTCAGGTCATGATCTCGCTGTCTGTGAGTTCGAGCCCCACGTCGGGCTCTGTGCTGACAGCTTAGAGCCCAGAGCCTCCTTCGAATTCTGTGTCTCCCTCTCTCTCTGACCCTCACCTGCTCACGCTTTCTCAAAAATAAAAATGAACATTAAAAAAAAATTTTTAAAAAGAGTCAGATACTCAAACGACTGAGCCACCCAGGTGCCCCAATACAAACTTAATTTAATTTAATGTTTTTTTTAGAGTTTATTTATTTTGAGAGAGTGCAAGTGAGCGCTGAAGAGGGGCAGAGAGAGAGGGAGAGAGAATCCTAAGCAGGCTCCTCACTGTCAGCACAGAGCCTGACGCGGGGCTCAATCTCATGAACCTCAAGATAATGAGTTGGGTGCTTGGGGCACCTGGGTGGCTCAGTCATTTAAACATCCGACTTCGGCTCAGATCACGATCTCGCGGTTCACGGGTTCGAGCCCCGCGTCAGGCTCTGTGCTGACAGCTCAGAGTCTGGAGCCTGTTTGGGATTCTGTGTCTCCCTCTCTCTGTGTCTCTGCCTCTTATAGTCTATCTGTCTCTCTCTCTCTCTCTCTCTCTCTCAAAAGTAAACATTAAAAAAAAAACAAAAAAGAGTCGGACGCTTAACTGACTAAGCCACCCAGGCATCTTAAACTTAATTTTAAAAATAAAGACAAGCTCCAGGCACTGCATAGGAGAATAAACTTGTGAATATGAGCCCATGGAAGTCAGGAAAGTGAACTTGATAAGTCAGTGACATCAATGAGCACCCACCAGGTTAGTGTGATGTTAACACTGGCAGGACTCAGTGGTTTCACACTGTGGAGTTTCCAGGGTTGGCGCTGAGGGTATGTAACTGATGAGAGAAATGTACAGAGTACCGAAGGGGCTTCCTAAGCATGTTGTTTATCATACCTTTCCCCTCCTAGCATCAGTTGTATTGTCCCATGAAAACTTTTCCTGGTTAAAAAATTTATTTTTCTTTCAATTCATTGCCTCCCAAAACGATACGACCAAAAACAAAACAAAGATCCAAGTTTAAAAAAATACATAAGCAAAAAACCTTATTTACCGCTAAGACCTCTTTCTCAAACACTGATCTCACAAAGAGGTATGTGAACGTGGTGGCAGAGGGGCACTCAAGACATATCATCTCACACATACAAGGACATGGACACTGGTCAGTTTTCTCTGGAAAAACACACCAATATTATGAAATGTGAACACGCTAAAAGACACAGCCACTACGGGGAAGGTCTGAGTTAGCAGATATCATAGGCACCTATATGCTGACAAAAGTTTGTTTGCCCACCTGCTGCTCGGCGAGCCTCTTCTGGATCTCTTGATCGTCACAGACGTCATAAACAACAGGCTTAGAAAGCTCTGACTCAATTCGAGCCAACCAGGTGCGAAGGTTGCTCATGTTTTTGTCCAACTGCTGAATAAACGCAAAGGTCTCCTTCAGCTTCTTCACCCTAAACGTATTTGCAGGAAAAAAAGGAGGTTAAAAAAAAAAAAAAGCCCAACGTTGAGTGGTGAGAAAAAGAAGGTGTCACAGGATAAAAAGCAGCTTATGTTGGTTATTGATTTTATAGCAGGAACAGCTCTCACGTCACGGATAGGAGTTTTCACAGAATATGTGACACTTCACAAATTGCTGGTCTGGTTGATTTTCAAATGCACTATGAGTTAATCCACCCCTACAAATATGAAGTCCTATCTTTCCCAGAGTAGGATCCCCTAAGACCCAGTACCTCTTTCTAGGGCTGCGGAGGAAAGAGGAGATGCTATCCCCGCTCTCTCTAGGTTAAAACAACCACGCTTGATTTCTGTCCAGTTTCTGTCTTGGGTATGCCTGAGATCGCGGCGGTCAGGGACATTCCCCGATGGTTTAAAGGCGTTACGTGCCTGGCTCGCTTGGTGATTATCTGGCCCATGATGATGCTCGTGGAACCCTCCTCTTGAGCAAGCACAAAACATATGCTAAAGCCCACCGCATCCAATCTAAGGGGTTGAGGGTGCCACACACATATACCCAGCCCGTTACGGGGCCGCTGTGCCAGGCCAAAAAGGGAGGAGGGAGTGGGGAGGAGGGACAGGCCAGGATAATCTGCAAGCACCGTTCTAAATCCATCTGCCTCCTACTCCGTGTGGAGCGGATTTGAACGGACACACACGGCGTCAGTATAATTGGTGAGCTCACTGGCGCCTCAAGGTACTGTCGGGGGGGGGGGGGAAACGGCTTGTTCTGGGGATCTGTGGATTCTCAGCGAATCTCAGCGACTTGAAGTAACAGCCGTGACGCCAAGTTCCCATTGACCAAGACTCAGGTTACAAGGTGCCTTCAGAACTCCATCCCACAGCACTACGGAAAGAAAAACTGAGGCTCCAACTCACCAGCAATGCACTGTATTCCCTGCCACCATTTCTTCCCAGGTTGCCTGTGACCAGTTCCCTTGCGCCCTCCTTGCCCTCCTCCTCCTCCCCACCTGTGGGTCTGCGGCCAAAGTGTACATTTGGGGTGGCATGGCCGATCCACGCATGCTCCGCTGCTTTCACAGTCCTCGCCCCACCCTGTCGTATCAGTTTAATCCCCTGACCTTTTCAAGTTGTCCAGCATGCAGTGGCCTCTCTGCCTCTTTCTCTGCACTCTGCAAAGTGGCTCCCCTTCCCTTCTCCTGGAGCCTCCAGCACGGCTCACCGAAGACACTGGGGGGCCCCTGGCCCACGTGCTCCCGCAGCACCTGGGACCTCCTGCCCTGTGTTGCGTCTGCGTCTCTCATTCGCTATCCACCCATCGCAACAGAGCCCGTGCTGGCCAGGCTGCACGGGGCTCCCTACCTCTGCCAGCCCAGTACCTCCCACACTGCCTGGTGGGCGGCGTTGACAAACATTTGTTGCATGAATAAATGCGTAAGAGCATCTCCACTACAAACGTAGACCACAGAATTGTGTGGTTTTTTAATTTTTTTAAATGTTTTCATTTATTTTTGAGAGACAGAGCACAAGTGGGGGAGGGGCAGAGAGAGAGAGGGAGACACAGACTCCGAAGCAGGCTCCAGGCTCTGAGCTGCCAGCACAGAGCCTGACGCGGGGCTCGAACTCATGAACCGCGAGACCACGACCCTGAGCCTAAGTCGGATGTTTGACCGACTGAGCCACCCAAGCGCCCCAGAATTGTGTGTTTTAATTTTTATTTATTTATTTATTTTTGAATCCTACCATCAACCAAATCAACCCTGGGGACTGACGTCTAGCTCCAGCTCTCTTACCAGCTGGTTTTCTGATTTAGGAAAAATCCTTTTGTTTCAGCCTCCTCATCTCTAGTAGGCTTCTGAGGTCCCTCAAGGTCCAGGGAGGTGATAATATCTGGGTGAAGTTACGGCCAGAGTTCTGGAAGTGAGCAGACCTGGGTCTAAGTCCCATTGCACCATGTATGGGCTTTGCACACTGCAAGGAGCCCAACTGTCCTGATTCCCAGTTTCCTGGTCATCCACCTTGCAGGTGGTTCTGAGCCCCAAAACAAAAGGACGTGTGTCAAGTCTTTGGCACAGAGCGAGAACTCAATATTAGTTCTTATTGCCACTGGGATTACACGATGCTACAACACCACCTCATTTACACGACACCGGACCTCACAAAGTCCTTTCATAAATATTTATTCTCAACAGTGCCAGGAGGGAGGCCAGCTTAGGAGGCGGCCACGGAGTCCGGTGGTAAAGAGCACAGACTTTGTGGTGAGGGCCTCGGTTTGAATCCTAGCTCTGTTTAAGCTCATCTGAAAAACTGTCAACAGCAGTTAGTCCCTTCCTTCACTGGGTGGCTGAGAGGGTTGAAGGAGATATAAATACATGAAATGCATTTGGCACTGAGCCTAACAGAGATAAATGCCCAGAAACCACGATCGAGAGGATTTTCATGGTGGTTAAGTTTTTCCAAATTACAATCTTACTGCAAATACCACAAGGAGTTCCTTTCAAAGCCTCAAGATGATTTATTAAAAAGGAAGAAACAGAATCTGGGGCCAGGCTTGGACGCAGTTGTAACCTAGATCCTGCCTTCGTCCCTGTGGCTTTCGAGGGACACCCTCCTCCCCCCAGTATCTTGTCACCCCGACTGCCTAGGGATCAGAAAGGACATGCCAGACAATGCCAGAGGAGCTGGGAAACCCAGGCCCTATTGGACAAGGAGTCTTCCATGCAGTTTGCGAGGGGCTGCCCTTCTGGAAGCTCTGGCTGGAGAGGCAGCCCAGCCCTGAGAGCTCCCTAGAATGGAGGGGAGAGGAGGGTCAGCAGCCTCCGCACAGCTCTCCTGCCTCCACCTCCATCCAGCACCTGACCCTACGCCATCCTCAGCATCCCAACCTCTTTATTTTAAAAAGAAAAGTGCTAAAATGCAATTCTTTAAATGGGGGGGGGGGGGGCGGCTAGCAGACAAAAGAACCTGGATGTAAACAGAGACGAAGCGACCTTGAATCCTATTAATCCCAGGGTGAGACGTACAATAAGTGGGGGTGGGGCGCAGTAGGAGGCAGGTGGAAGAATAATTTACTTGGCTTCACCAGGACTGATACTCCAGGCCAGTGACGTCCAAAATGGAGCGCTCAAGACAATCCAATGGAGTATGGGAACAAAATGTTAGACTTTCTAGAGCTATCCCATTCTTTTGAAGCGTCTACACTGGGCACACTTTAGAATTCACAAACTTTACGACCATGTGGAACAACTACAGACCACGCTGACACGTACCTGTGCCAGGTCTGTCGTGCTTTATACACGGGCAACTCATTTAACCCTCCTGGCGATGTTAGGAGATCAGTACTATTAGCATCCCCATTTGACAGAGGAGGTAACTGTGGCACAGGGATCAAATAACTTGCCCCAGTCACATGATGATTAAATGGCAGAGGCAGGATTTCAACCTGGGCATGCTGTTCTTAGGCTCTTTCCTCATAGCAACTCATATAAACCTACATACGCTAACGTGCACGCACGAGCCCATGAGATAACGTTAGGCATGGGATGCCTTTTGTTGCTGTAGGGAACATGATTAGAAGTCCAGAGTCGTGGCTCTAGGATACGCTGCGGGGGTAGAAGCCCGTCCACCAAGTGCTATACTTCGGGTGCTCCCAGTTGCCCCTCCATGATTTCCTTTCAGTAAGCATTTAACCATGTGCTTTGTCTTGGATCCTGTGCAGATCCCAAGGATTCAGGAGACAACTGAAATACAGATCTTATTCCCGAAGAGCTGATAATCTAACTGAGATTGAATTTCGACATTATAATAACAATATAGGAGGCGTTTCATAAATATCTTTTGAATGAGTAAAGGAGGTTCACCCATACCTTCAAATTTGTCCTTTTCAGAAAACACATAGCTAGGTTCTATGTTAAAGGAAAGAGGGAAAGGTCAGAGCACCTCTAAGCCATCTTGCCACAGAACAATTTGCTGCCACATTGCAAGCCCTACATGCTCCTCTTCGTATTTTATTATTTTTATTTTTATTAAAATTTTTTTTTTAACGTTTATTTATTTTTGAGACAGAGAGAGACAGAGCATGAACAGGGGAGGGTCAAAGAGAGAGGGAGACACAGAATCCGAAACAGGCCCCAGGCGCTGAGCCGTCAGCACAGAGCCCGACGCGGGGCTCGAACTCACAGACCGTGAGATCATGACCTGAGCCGAAGTCGGACGCTTAACCGACCGAGCCACCCAGGCGCCCCTCCTCTTTGTATTTTAACTGCAGGTCCTTTAGCATGTAGAGAATAGTCCTGAAATGGAAATTATTCCATATAGATGAATTTGATATTAAAAGCCTCCATCACACATTGCAAGCCTTAGGTCTGAGACATAGAATGATGCTAGCCGGACTTGGTCTGGTTCCATACAGGGCAAGCGAAATATTGACAGGCCCACAAATCATACGTACACTTAGGTCAAATTAAAGAGAAAGGGAAGGTAGGAGGAAAAGAAAAGAAGAACGTTGCCAAGAAGCTATAAAAGATTCTCCTAATCAGGATCCAACCTTACCCCTGTGTCCCAACGTCCGACTGAGGACGAAATATCCAAAAGTGCATGGTGATTTAAATAAATGTTGTTGTTGTTTTTAGATAATCCCGTCACAACTTACTTTAGGAACCCTCACGTGTACTGTTGAGTTTGTAGCGTATTCTATGCAGATACTGTAATCTGATTATCACCTTTCCAGGGTCAAGAAGTATGGGTCATTTGCCAACCCAGGCAACCAACCTCCATGGTAGGCCTTGTTAATATCGCTCTTGGAAAAATTTAAATCTCTAGTTCATGTTGAGAAACAAGGAAACCCATTCAGAACCCAGACCGCTGGCACAGGGAAGCAACCACAATATTGCATCACATCAACCATGGACGCAGTTTGTTTACGTGGCTCATCGTCTCTAACTTGCCCATGTTTCACCCAGGTGCACCACATATAGAAATCCTGTTTCTCTACAAACAATAAGTGTGATTTCCCGAGTCAAAGTCTAATTCTGAGGATTGGGAGAACAACATTTTTAGGTGCAAAGGGGAAGTTTCTCACCTGTGTAGATTACTGGAAGACCTTTTTATATGAAATCAAACAAAAATAAGAATTTTTACTAAGAGTAGCTACAAATTAGGAGATCTTTTGCAGGGATTATGGGTAGAAATGCAGCAGATAATCAAGGTGAATAAAGTTTTATTTTAATAGTGATAGATCAGAATACAATACTTATGAGCCCTGTCTCCCTCTAAAACAAACAAAACCAAATCTGGTTAGTATATTCTATGTAGCAGACCTAAGGCTTACAACATGTGATGGAGGTTTCTAGTATCAAATTCATCTATATGGAATAATTTACCCTTCAGTCCTATTCTCTACATGCTAAAGGGTCTACAGCTAAAATACAAAGACCTTAGATCATCATCAATGAAAAAAATCCTATGCCAATGTGGACAGCATAACTTAAAAAATACTGAAAACCGAGATGGTCAAAATATCTGAATTTGTGCAGAAACAAACAGCTACTCAAACCTTGGGGGCAGCTGTCAGCTGCTAAAAACACCATACAGATTCTGTACAACTACATCTTTTTACGTGACTAAACAGCTTTATAGTAAGATAATCAATTACTCCAAGATCTTGAAGCCCTGATTTGAGACATTCGAGCTAATCGTCTCTTTGAAGCATTCATGTCGCCGGAGGACTTCCATTTTCCACACAGCATAATCACCCCTCTCCCTTGCTTGTCAAAAGCTGGGCGCAGACGCCACACTCGCGAGCTGACACTGGGAGAGAACCCATCCCCCCCTCCCCATGGCTGAGCACACACACACACACACACACACACACACACACACACTCCACAGCCACCATCTCATCCATCGCTCCTATTGTAACCAAAATGAGGGAGCAAGAAAGGGAGACATACAGAGGCAGCAGCCGCCCCTCGGCCATATGCTGGGCTGATGGCTGAAATGGCACTTACTGTTGATGAGAAAAAACCATTCCTTCTGTTTAGGGGAAGCTCCAAGTTCCCGGCTGCACCTCCACCTCCCGGGCCAAGGCAGCCCCTCCCCCGGCCACCCGCCAGTCCATCCCCTGGCTCAGCATCCGAGCGGCCGCCCTCCCGCAGGCTCGGGCCACAAAGCAGCGCCCCCAGGAAGGGAGCCGACCTGCCTCTCGGCTCACTGCAGTTTTAATCTCCGTTTTCTCCCTTCCAATAAACAAATATCTCCAGCTCCTTCCTCTCTCTCTCACACACACAGTCTTTGTTCTGACGCTACAGGATTGCAATGCTGGGGGAAGAAAGTCACAGTGTTATCTTGGCTGTGGGTTATTTATGAAGTGCTGTAAACAGTGGGAAGAGAAACATTTAGGTTTGGGGCATGGGAAAGAGGATTTCTGTCCTCCTCAAACCAAATTTTGGCTTCAGATTGGAAAGAACTGGTGAAACTGGAAACCCCTGAGTCCAACAGGGATACCCTCCTAGGGTGCTCCTGAGGAAGAAATTTCCAGGGAATGCGGGGGTGGGAGGTGGGTTTCTGCCCTGCCTTTTTAGCCCTGTGCATCCTGGTTTAGGAAAAGGCAGAGAGTTCACCAACTCCATTCCTCCGCCTTTTGCAAAAAAATTCTATGTTATAGCACAAATGGAGTTCAAGACTTTGCAGAGGAAGAAGATTTTGCAATTTTCCTTGTTAGCTCCTCCCAGGATTGACCATAATGTCTCTGAAAATTCCTCCATATCCTTAATCTGGGTTTCTCTAGGGTATCCCAAGTGGCTGTTTACCAGAGCACCCTTGGTTTGTGTCCAGCCCCTTTCAGACTTACTCTCAGCTTTATTTGAAGCCTCAACAATATCATTTCTCATGGGTCCCTAAAGCCCAACATACCGTAATTATTATATCCCCACCTTGAAACACAGCGAGCACATTCTAGACCCGTGAAATTAAGAGGACAGGTTTGGAAACCGTTCTCCCCAAATGCAACATCTAACTGGTGCCTACACGCTTAGCTGTCCCTGGGACCTGCTAAGTATGATCCCCCAAAGACTAGTACATTGGACCTGCTGATGCTGCCCGATGCTGTCCGTTCACTGACCCCCTGGTGGTTGCGGTCTTCTTGAGGAAACTCCCCAACCCTCAGGGCCCAGGAGCAGCAGCCCCATGCTCCGGAGGGGGAAAGATCAGGCTGATGGGAAGGAAAATGGAGATGGGGAGGGTGACCTCACATCTGGCTTCTCCTGCACTAAAATCTCTAAATCCTTCCAGTTGTACTGGATCAGGCCAGAGCAAGTCGACTCTATGACTAGCAGCATTGTTTGGTCTTCCAAAATAACCTTGAGAAAATACAGATAAAAAGAGAGCAAGGAAAAACTTTATCAATTTAAAAAGGCACACATCTCCCTGCCCATTCTGCAAGGGATGGAAAACACTCCCAACACACGGTCGCCATGGTAATAACTGCTAGGTTTAAATGACAAAATTTTAATTGCTACTATTGTGAAACAGGTGAGGTTTTCATGTTTGGTAGGTGAAATGTGAAAATTATGCTTAGTTAAAAAGTTTCTTTTCATGGACTTGATTCTTCTGATAGTGAGAACTATCTAGTCTAAACAGGGAGGGATCATATGGGAGCATGCCTGAGCAAGTCCCCCCTTGAAACACTGGCTTAAGGATATCAAGTCTGCTAATGACGTTGCCATCAAGAGAAATTAAATTTTTTTTTTTAAATCTGTATTTTTTAGAGAGACCATGAGCAGGGGAGGGGCAGAGAGAGAGAGGGAGACACAGAATCTGAAGCAAGCCCTAGGCTATGAGCTGACAGCGCAGAGCCCAACGTGGGGCTCAAACTCACGGACAGTGAGATCATGACCTGGGCCAAAGTCAGGCTTAAGTGACAGCCACCCAGGCGCGCCAACCATCAAGAGAAATTAAAGAGAAAGGTAAAAACATTGAGGACATTTTTTCTTAAGGAAAAGAAAAAATAAAGCCCCCGTGGTTCCTTTTTCCATAATGAACATTCAGAAAAAACAGATAAGCAAAAAGAAAACCGAAATCACTGATGATGCCAACACCAACAGATAACCAATGTAAACATTCTGGGGTATGTCTTTCCATCCAGTGGTCCCGTCTGTTTTAGGCACTGACAGCCTTGACCAGATCATTCACACATACTGCTAGAAAGAGTCTTTAAAAAGAGCCTCCTTCTCCTCAGCTACTTCTCCCCAGGTCTCTGAAGAGGCTCCACAACCAGCCAAAGTGACTTAGCAAAGACAGACTGACCAGTGGCCACAGGGCTCCTACTTCATAGGATGAAGCTAGGGGTTTACTGAATGCAATGGGGAGGGGTTTCTGGGAAACAAAAGTAGATGGGTTTTTAAGGAGTTCAACTGTTGGGTTTCTGAAATCCAGGTAGACACAGATGAGAAGTAGGACTGAATTTTCCTCTGGCATCAGTCCCATTGAAGGCAAGATGGTGGGGAGGTGGGGGGGGGGGCGGGCAGGACCCCCTTTTCAGAGCTTTGGTCTGTGCTGGCTGAAGCAAGCCAACTTTGTACCTTTTGTCCATCATCCAACATCCCGTGCCTAAAGTGTTCCCACTAATAGGTAGCCGAGCTGCCTCTAAACGGGATCACACATATTGGTAGTTCTGAAAACTTCTCGTAATTTAGTTGTCTCTCCTACACTGACATTTTGCTGGGTCAGTCCTCAAAGATATTACCTAAGAAAACATGAAGGGGGAGGAGCTAATAGCTACCATATTTTAAAACAGTTTTTTTAAAGATTTTATTTCTAAGTAATCTCTTCACTTGATGTGGGGCTCAAACTTACAACCCCGAGATCAAGAGTTGAATGGTCTACCGACCCAGTCAGCCAGGAGCCCTAATAATTGTAATTTAAAATTTTTTTTTTCAACGTTTATTTATTTTTGGGACAGAGAGAGACAGAGCATGAATGGGGGAGGGGCAGAGAGAGAGGGAGACACAGAATCGGAAACAGGCTCCAGGCTCTGAGCCATCAGCCCAGAGCCCGACGCGGGGCTCGAACTCACGGGCCGCGAGATCGTGACCTGGCTGAAGTCGGACACTTAACCGACTGCGCCACCCAGGCGCCCCATGTAATTTTAAAAAAAGTTAACACTTGGGGCGCCTGGGTGGCTCAGTCGGTTAGGCGTCCGGCTTCAGCTCAGGTCATGATCTTGTGGTCGCGAGTTCGAGCCCCGCGTCAGGCTCTGTGCCGAGAGCTCAGAGCCTGGAGCCTGCTTCAGATTCTGTGTCTCCCTCTCTCTGACCCTCCCCCCGTTCATGCTCGGTTTCTTCTCTGTCTGAAAAATAAATAAACATTAAAAAAAAACCCAAAACATAAAAAAGTTAACTCTTCATTTAATCTGTCAAATAAGCATAGTAGTATAAAATTAACATTTCTTGTCATCAAGTCAGATTGAGTTCTAGAATAATCACACCATACACCAAAAAAAAAACAAACCAAAAAAAAACCAAAACATAGTGCTTCAATGGCCTTTCTGTCGGTGAAATGAATAGCATGTTTTACATGAATTTAGATATCATTAAGGTAAGCAGCTGCCCAAGGGCCCATGACGATTGGGAAAATCTCCTGCAGCAATTCTGATGGAGAGCCCACTTCTCGGAATTTTGATGTCTACACCCAAGGCCAATATAACCTTATGTGAGGTTAGGTTCCCCTGCTCCCTCCTTTGATTAGCTGGTAATTTGGGGAGATGTATCCTTCAGGTTCTCTGCTTTAACGATTTTACAGAAGCTGAAGAACACCTTACAAGTAGAGAAAGAACAGTGGCTTGGGTCTAAGCCTGCTTTTTCCTCCTCATTACCATGTAACCACCCTGCACTGCGCCCCAGGCTAATAGTGTATGTGTGCAAACAGACCCACAGCTGTCCTGCTGCTCTCTCATCCAGGATCTTGTGCCTAGTTTATCAACCAAGACACTAAAGGTTCTGCTTGGCATTGTTCAAATCTAAATTCTGCAGCCTGTGCTCCCAACCCCTTTCCTCAGTGGTGACACCTTTGCGTAGTACCCAGCATGAAATCAGTGTCAGAGATCCGACAAGGAGCTAATTCCACATGAGGCTATGGCAGGTCTCAGCTTGCCTCAACTCACAAAGTCAACTGAAGGGTAAACCCCACTCAGAGCTTCTTAGGCTCTCAGCCACCTGTCTCACCTGGTCTTTGCTTTAAGAGAAGAGAAATTACTCTCTCCCAAGTCCTCTAGTTTTGAAGGGATTAGACTCTCATTCTGTTCTCTTCGCTACAAACCACAAGAGTCTAGGGGAGCAGGGAGGCAACACCACTATGAGTGGAAATCCTGGCGCCTCACATGCTAGCTATGTAATTACAGGCAGGTTACTCATCTTCAACTTCTCAGTCTCCTTATCTGTAAAATGGGATAATGGTATCTACCTTTCAGAATACAATGACGATTAAGTGAAATCATGTGTAAAAAACACATGGTCAAGAATATAGCTCGCAGGGGTACCTGCGTGGCTCAGTTGGTTGAGCATCTGACTCTGGATTTTTGGCTCAGGTCATGATCTCGAGTTTCATGAGGTCAAGCCTCAGGTGGGCTCTGTGCTGACAGGGCAGAGACTGCTTGGGATTCTCTCTTCCTCTCTCTCTCTCTGTCCCTCCCCCCTCAAATAAATAAACATTAAAAAAGAAAAAAGAAAAAAAAAAAAAGAATGGACTGTCACTCTAGTCTTCGGGAAGCATAATCTAGACCTTGCTCCTAAATGATCCATAAACAGGTCTGATGTCATCATACCCTTGATTAGCGCCAGGTGCTCCAGAAGACTTAGGATATAAAGAGAATGTCAACAAAGTCATACTAGACACAATTTACTTAACAGAAACGATTGCATTCTTAAGCACTGAAATGTTCACGTCAACCAATATCTGAGACGCTCTGTTGTTGTTGTTTTGTTTTTTAAAGAGAGGGAGAGACAGAGGGAGAGGCAGGGGGAGAAGGAGACAGAGAATCTTAAGCAGGCTCCATGCCCAGCTCAGAGCCTATGAGATCATGACCTGAGCCCAAATCAAGAGTGGGACGCTTAAGCAACCGAGCCACCCAGGTGCCTCTCTGAGGCACTGTTCTAAGCACTGGGAATTTAAGAGAGTCAAAGACACTGGTCTCCCGGAAGAAAGACCTCTTAGTATCAGACACAACTGAGGGAATCCTCTCCCATTTAATAAACATGCTACTTCGTCTTACAGTCTTCTTAGGGGAAAACAATGATAACAGCCACTCAGGGAATGCTGGCTCCTACAGGCTGGTCCTGTGCCACATGCGAGACACAAACCATTCATCCTCATAGCAGCCTCTGACGTAAGCAGTGCTATTGGACATAGTTTGCAGATTTGGAAACTGAGGCTTAGAAAGGTTAGATCTGGAGTGCTTGGGTGGCTCAGTTGGTTCAGTGTCCGGCTTCAGCTCAGGTCATGATCTCACAGTTTGTGAGTTCAAGCCCCGCGTCGGGCTGTGTGCTGACAGCTCAGAGCCTGGAGCCTGCTTTGGATTCTGTGACTCCCACGCTCTCTGCCCCTCCTCCACTCACTCACACTCTGTTTCTGTGTCCCCAAAATAAATAAACGTTAAAAAAAATAATAATAAAATAAAGGTTAGATACCACTCAAGTTTCTACAGTAAGTGGGAAAGGCAGGATGTGCTCAAAACCTGTGCTCGTAATCCTTATTTGGGTTACCAGCATGGATTTCTACAGATTTTTTTTTTTCAACTGGCAATACAGACAAGTTAAATTCAGCCCAGCCTATGCTGCCAGCCAAATCACCCTAATACTTGTTTTGGCAAACCCTCCACTGCTAAAGAACCATGAATGACTCAGACTTTATTTAGCAAGCCAAATCTTCGGTTGAGATTGAAGGTCTTTTAAGCATTAGCCCTGATCTACCTCTCTAGCTTCATCTCCTACATTTGAGCCAATGGAGTTTCTTGTTATTTTCTGAAAGACTTCCAAGCTGCTCAATCCCTGTATCCTTTTGCTCACAACGTAACGGTCTCTGCCACCAGTAACCCTCGAGGATCTCAACCCGTCACTCAGGACCATCTGGAAACACCACTCCTCTGAAAGCCTCCTCCTCATTCCTGCCCCCACTCCAGAAAGATGAGCTCTGAGCTCTCAAACCACTTGGCTTTACAGCTGCTCAGATGTCTGCTCCCATTAACGTAATTGACTCATCTTACTTCCTGTCTGTCATTCTCCTAGCCCTTAGCCTGGCGCCCTTGCTGATTGAATCAGGTTCACTTACGGTTTACAGTAAACAGTAAGGTCAAGGAAATAAATGCCAAATTATTAAGAGCATCTTATTTTCATTACTCCCTAATTCCTCATTCTCCTTACAGGTCCTCCCGTATATTCTGCATCTCAGGCGTGTTCCAAATATCTGAGCACACTGCTACAGAAGAGACTTGCATGGCCGGTATGAATACAAAGCTACATGAGTGGTCCCAGAGCTGAGTGACCATTTTTTGCACGCCAGGTTGCACGTGAAAAACATTTCGGTTGGGGTCTGTCTTTGGAGAGAGAATTTGAAGACAAAAGACACTTAAAAGCTCTGGGTGGTGTCAGCTTCATTACTCTGTGAGGGGAGATAAAAATCACCAGTCTTATTTCTGATAAGGTTGCACTAGAGAATATAGCTTTGATTTGTGGCCACCGACACGCCTCCTAAGGCCACATCTTAGGACCAGATGCCCACTGGGGCCTGCAGACCAGCATCTAGAAATCAGGCACATGTCCCGACCTACTTGCATTTGCCTGCGTACAAGCAGGGACAGGCAGAGACGATTTCATCCGGGGGACACACAACCACTGAAGTAGAGTTGAAGTTTCTAAGTATTTCGTCCAGGATCTCTTCTCAAATTAAACCTAACTTCACATGAAATTTTAAGCTAAAGAAAAAAACATTGAAGTCTCATATATGAAAATACAATCTTCCTAAAAAGTTGACATAAGAATTTCAACCGAAGTTTGCCTTCCTAAGTTTATGAAACAGCTAGGCTGCTTTGGAGGCGACTAAGCTTAGTTTCTGGATGTGTGACGTCACCACGGTGCCTAGGAAATAAGAGTAACTTCTAGGCCATTTCTCACCTTGATCCAATGACATCAAAAAGATGCTGCCAGCGGTCATTGATTTTGTTGAGCTTGTCATCGATCTCAGCTGCTCTTGTCTTGTTGCTGGCCTTGATCAACTGGTCACCCATTTGCTTTAACTGTAACTTGTTTTCACTAAACAAGTTTATTTCTTCCATGCAGTCCTGGCAAAGGCACCAAAACACAAAAGCCTCAGTTACTACTGAAAATTCATTTCTTCGCCAGTCACAAAAATACAGGCGCCTCTTGAAATTAAAAAAGAATTCAAAAACTTCTCTTACCTGTTAATGCAACTCTTCAGTGAGTAGCTAAAAAGTCAAACAACACCCACTCGGCTCATGTGTAATACGTAAGGCAGTAGTTAACTTTTTAAACAAAAATTTTTTTAATGTTTATTTACTTTTGAGATAGAGACAGAGTGTGAGTGGGGGAGGGGCAGAGAGAGAGGGAAACACAGAATCTGAAGCAGGCTCCAGGCTCTGAGCTGTCAGCACAGAGCCCGACGCAGGGCTCAAACTCGGGAATGGTGAGATCATGACCTGAGCCGAAATCGGACGCTTAACCAAGTCACCCAGGCGCCCCAGTAGTTATTATCTTTTTACTTTTTTATTTTTATTAAAAAAATTTTTTTTAAATGTTTATTTATTTTTGAGATGGAGAGAGACAGAGCATGAAGGGGGGAGGGTCAAAGAGAGAGGGAGACACAGAATCTGAAGCAGGCTCCAGGTTCTGAGCTGTCGGCACAGAGCTCGACGTGGGGCTTGAACTCAACAGACCATGAGATCATGACCTGAGCCGAAGTCAGGTGCTCAACCGACTGAGCCACCCAGGCGCCCCACTTTCTTTCTAAACAAATTTTTAAAAAAGTTATTTATTTTTGAGAGAGAGAGAGAGAGAGAGAGAGAGAGAGAGAGAGAGAGAGAGGGAGGGAGGGAGGGGGAGGGGCAGAGAGAGGGAGACGCAAGATCTGAAGCAGGCTCTGCCGAATTGGGATGCTTACCCGACCGAGCCACTCAGGAGCCCCAGTAAGAGCTTTCTTGCAATAACCGAGTGGCATTTTGGGTGACCGCAGCAAGAAGCCTTTCCCTGTGGAGCCTGGTGGCCATTTCAAAAATTATGAGCCCCAGTTGCTGTTGGCGTCTCCCCTTTGGCGAGGAGAGCTCCCTCATAGCGACAACCAGAGAAGCCACAACCCCTGGCATATGAACTGATGCTTAAGCTGACAAGAGCCCTGCTCTGGCCAGACTTCCTGAGAGTAGGCACAACAAGCCTCATGCCCTCCTATGATGGTCCCACATCTCCCCCATCACTTACCAACTTTTCTCTGTGAAGGAATAAAGAGCGAGAAAGGCGTTCAAATTTCTGCAATGTTATTAGAAACATATCTAACAGTTTAGGCCACTGCGAGCCTGGGAATGAGGGCAGAGAATTCCGAGGCAGTCCTAACGGCAACCATCTGGATATTCCTGCTTACCTTCTGTAACTTTTCAATCATTTCTTCAATACTAAGATCTGCTGTCTGTAGAACTTTGTTTTCCATCTGCACCAGCCATGCACACAACTCTTTATTTTTTTCATTGAACACAATCCATGAATTGAGTCTGTCTTCAATCTCCTGTTTGCGTATAGCCACCTGGAAATGAAAATGAATTTGGCAGCTGAGTGTTGGCAGGAAGGAAACTATTTCCTTTCCCTTCCCCCCATTAAAAAGACTATGAATTTCATTCATTTTAATCAGTAACCCTGTAGACTTAAATAACTTTACCCACTACCTAGGGTTCAACATCAAGAGTTATACCTTTTTTTTTCTTTAAAAAAATTTTTTTTAAATGTTTATTTATTTTTGACAGAGGTGGGGGGCATGAGTGGGGGAGGGGAAGAGAGAGAGGGAGACACAGAGTTCGAAGCAGGCTCCAGGCTCTAAGCTGTTAGCACAGAGCCTGACATGGGGCTCGAACTCACGGACTGTGAGACCGTGACCTGAGCTTGAAGTTGGATGCTCAACCGACTGAGCCACCCAGGTGCCCCAACAGTTACACCTTTTGATAAATGCCATAAAAGCAACACAATAAAGATTATGTCTGAAGTGTAACTGACCGAAAGAATTCAGTTTTATTCAATGCATATCTACTATTACCAGGTCATATTAAAAATTAGATAGGAAAGATAAGCTAAAAACAGTAAACATCACCCAAATTTCTTCTGATCCTTGTTCTTTCAATATACCTTTATCGATGGCTTGCTACATGCTGATTTACAGTTTTATGACCCAAATCTTTTACTTTTTTTTTTTAAAGCAGGTTCCACACCCAGCATGTAACATGGGGCTTGAACTCACGACCCTAATCAAGACCTGAGCTGAAATCAAGAGTTAGACACTTAACCAACTAAGCCACCCAGATGCTCCCAAATCTTTTACCTTTTTAAAAATGACCAAGTCCTTATTTCTATTTAAGGCCAATGTCCTGCCTCTTCAACTTAAAAACTATAAATCTAGATCAAAACATTAATTTAACGTTTATAATGCAAATGGACTAAAAATTAAAATTATTTCACCATTTTAGTGGAGGATTTCCAAAATAAAGCAAAGTAAAATTAAAAACCAAAGGCACATCTCTCATTTAATCCACCTTCCCATTATGCCCTCTGGCTTTGGATGCAAAGTATGGAAATGCAATCACATAGTGGTCTGTAGTGAGCAGGCTGACCCCACATACCCAATGCTCTATTATGCATTAGCACCCCCTAAGCTGACTTCCACAAAGGCTCTTCCTCCTTAAAGGGTTCAAATTTACAAGTATAAAGAATGCAAATCAGACTTTCTAAATGTACAAAAGTATTCTCACCTCTTAAAAATCTTTAGAATCTTAGGGTTAAAAGAAGTAGCTAAGAGTTCTTTTGATAAATTTTTTTTTTTAATGTTTATTTTTGAGAGAAGACAGAGCATACGCGGGGGAGGGGCAGAGAAGGAGACACAGAATCCAAAGCGGGCTCTAGGCTCCCAGCTGTCAGCACAGAGCCTCATGCGGGGCTCAAACTCACGGACAGCGAGATCATGACCTGAGCCGGTCGCTCAAACCATTGAGCCACCCAGGCGCCCCAGATAAAGTTTTAACACCCCACCTTACAGATGGGGAAACTAAGGTAGAACTCCCAGAGATTTTCCTGCTATGTACAATGAAAACAAGTAAACTTCTCAGAGTGAGGCAAAAATACTTAATGCTTATACATTCACCCAGCCAAACGTGTTAAGAAGGCTCAAAGAACGATCCCTAAAAAACGAGTTTTGTGTTTCCATTCCTGAGGGCATCTATTTATCTTAGCTTTTTAAAACCCTGGCATTTTGCACAGCGCCATTCTGATTGGTTTCCTAATGGTAACAATTAAAAGAACATCTGGGCCCCCGTCTCCCGCTTCTACCTTAAGTTTTAGGAGGCTTTTCACATACTCTAAATATTTTCTTTTATATAAAATATGAACAAAAATTCTAAGAGATCATTTAAAATTATGGTTCATTGTGAATGTTAAATACTAAAATCAAGAAGAAAAAATTATTTTACTTTATTCAAAGGCACTCAAAAGCGAATTTCATCTTTTAAATACACTTCTTCATTCACAAAAATGAGATTAAGGAATTTATTTTTCTTAGGGTTATATGTTCTCAAAACAAAGACCTTTTCGAACCCTTTAGTTCCATCCTGTCACAAACATGTACTATTATCATACTCTAACCACGATCCAATGTTTATTAAAGAGAAGTGATCCATGGAGGTACTACGTGTAGCTGTGGATGGTTTCTTTTAGAGAGTTTTAAAAAACCAGCTACTTGAAAGGAACATCGGATTGCATGTGAATACAGAGTTCTCAGATGAACTACCCCTGTGTCAGGCACTAAGTAAGACTGTTGCTGCTCACTGGGCCCAGAGAGATACTGCAGAGACATCGCTCTTAAGGCCGGACAAGACCTCTTTGCTGAAGTCCTGATTCTAATATACCAGTGGGTACTGGTCATCTGTGTAAGACAGAGAGCAGAAAGCTCACAGCTGCCGGTAACAGCAAGTCCCCCCCCTCCCCCACCCCATTTAAGGTGAGTTTTTAAAAAGCCTATTAAAAGTGTGCAAACCTCCAGCATTGAGCATTGGAGAAACAGGGTCAAATCTGTTAACCATGTTGCTGCCTTCTAAAGGCACAGCAGCCAGCCTGGGCTCCAATTGAAAAGGGCCTCCGGTTCAATGAAATTAAGCCCCTTTCTACTTTGTCTGGCCTTTGGAGACATTTCAATAAACTCCAGAACAGCCGTGCCCTGCAGTTAACTGACTTACTCTCAAGCAGAGGTCTTCCCATTGTCTGTGCAAATGCTCTGTTTGCTCCTCCAAAACCATCACGTCCTCCGCAAGAATGTGCTGGGTTAAGTCGGTCTTCAGAGTGTGAAGTTCTTTCAAGTTCTGGGTCCAGTTGGCCAAAGACTTCTCTAGTTCCTGCATTTAAACACAACAAGGGGGGAAAAAAAACAACCCTTCAACTCAAGCTGCTGTTGTTTCCAAACCTGTAGGCTAATCCTTTGATTGGTCTGGGGGAGGGGAGGCCAGGGAAGGGGGCGGGACCTTCGGAATGAGAAACAGCCCAGGGCAGCGGCTGCTGTTGTGGTTGGCCGGTTCTTCACCACCCTTTTCTCAAAGGAAAAC
The DNA here is from genome assembly GCF_027475565.1 of Acinonyx jubatus. Lineage (NCBI taxonomy): Eukaryota > Metazoa > Chordata > Mammalia > Carnivora > Felidae > Acinonyx > Acinonyx jubatus. The sequence continues at coordinate 108,293,584 of NC_069386.1, read as the reverse complement.
TCCTCTCTACCTTATTTTCCTTTGCTCAGATAGTTCAGATTTTTATACAATTAGTTCTATTTTAAAGTCATGTAGGTCTTTACCTTTATTGAGAAGAAATTATTTTTGGAGGCTGGCAACAATCTCTCTCTCTCTTGCACACACACACACACACACACACACACACACTTTTAATTCTGAAACAATGTTACAGAAATGTCCTATCAAGTGTTATTTCCCATCTTAAAAAAAAAAACACCTAAGAAATGTATTGTTGCTACCATGGCAATCATAACATCATAACAACGGCTTCTGTTCAACAGAATTATTTTGGTTAAGCTTCCCCCCAAAAATGAATATAATGGAAGAAAAAATAAATTCTTCCCTAATATTTCGCAGAAACTGGTTAGCAGAAAATCTCTGGGCATGAAAACAATTATTTTTTAAAATGTGTCAAATTTAAACTTTCTGAATTCTAGGACTTACGAAAAGTGCTTTCACAAGAGAGGGGGTAAAAGGAACCCAAGAATCCTCCAGATTTTTCTTTGGCACGTTTAAAGGGTCTTCATTTGTACCTGTCTATTGCTAGAAAGAAGAGATTATTTTACTTACATCAAAAATAATCTGAGGGGTGGCAACAATAGAAATGTGTTAATCCTGATTCATTTTCAGAGTTCTAAAAGCTACATTGGCATGATTGCATAACTTGCTGACAGAAATTTATATTTACTCAAATGGCCCACAGAACTCTTTTTAAAGGTTGCATGGAGGGGCGCCTGGGTGGCTCAGTTGGTTAAGTGTCCAACTTCAGCTCAGGTCATGATCTCACGGTTTGTGGGTTCCAGTCCAGCACTGGGTTCTGTGCTGACGGCTCAGAGCCTGCAGCCTGCTAGGGATTCTGTGCCTCCCTCTCTCTCAAAAATAAAGAAACGTTAAAAAATTTTTTTAGGGGCGCCTGGGTGGCTTGGTCGGTTAAGCGTCCGACTTCGGCTCAGGTTATGAGCTCACGGTCCGTGAGTTCGAGCCCCGCGTCGGGTTCTGTGCTGATAGCTCAGAGCCTGGAGCCTGTTTCAGATTCTGTGTCTCCCTCTCTCTCTGCTCCTCCCCTGTTCATGCTCTGTCTCTGTCTGTCTCGAAAATAAATAAACGTTAAAAAAAAAATTTAAAAAAAAATTTTTTTAAAGCATTAAAAAGAAAAAAAAGAAGAAAAATCTTTAAACTCTTGTTACCTACTTTTACCCTCATGATTCTAGTAAAGTGGATGAGAGCAGATTCTGTGTGGAACACTTTTGCTAGCTATAGGCTATAAAGGGAATGACTCATAAGTGGATGCGTACCACTCACTGACTTAAAACTAAAGACCCCAAGACTGTGAGCTACACAGAGTGTTTCTCAGTCTGGTGCGCCAGGAAGCTCAGCCTGTCCATGGCCCTGCTCAAAGGTGTGGGCTCAGATGCCTGCATGGTCAGGGAGGCATGTTTAGGCTTTCCACAGCCAGGTTTAAATTGATTTGATTTGGATGCTTGGTTTCCTTCTACAGTTGAAAGGATAATGAACAGGTGTAGAACTTTTGAATATGGACATTTTTATAATTCTTAATAAATACTGCCAAATTGCATTCTAAGAAGAATGGCTGTATCTTTCTCCACATACTTTCTGGTGTTGTTATATATATATATGTTGTATATATATGTATCGTGTGTGTATATATACATATATATATCTATATGCATACACATATACATATATACCTTTGGATAAATATGTATAAGTGGACAAGTTTAAAATTTGGACAAGTTTAATATGCCTAATGTTGGACAAGTTTCATACATACTGGACAAATTTAATATGCATAATGATTAGTTATTAAATTTGTATTTCTTCACTTAGTTGAAATGCTACCCACTCTTTCACCCTGATGCTTCCACAAATATATTTAGTTAATTCCCATTTACACTTTCAGATCTCAGACATAAGGGTGATTCCTCAGAGGAGCCTTCTCTGAGTCATCAGACAAGGTTGGGACCCCTGTTTTATTTACACTCTTGTAGCCCCCTGTCCTTTTCCTATCTACCATTCACCATACTTATTCACGCGTGCGCGCGCGCACACACGCGCGCGCACGCACACACACACACACACACACACACACACACACACACAGACGAGTGAGGCTCTTTGGTTAGCATGTGTCTCTCAAGTAGCCTAAACCGTCAGTTCCATTACCGGCCAGCAATGACCACACAGTTCACCAATCCATTGCTGAGCACCTACCGTGATGCCTTGTGTACTTAAGTCCTCAGATACACAAATGTATGATTGAGATACAGAAATGTACGATTGAAAGGAAAGCAATTTGGCAGGGTCTCAAGAACTTTAAAATGTTCATAAAGTAAGAAAAGCAAAGAATCATCAAAGAATATATAGAGCGAGGTCGACTGTGGAGGTTTATTACAGTTGATCACTATTTGTACAAATATTTCAAAAATCATGCTTCTGTCTTTAAATGAAAATACTCCAGACTTGCTACCAAATCATAACTGCAAAAGGGAACATGCCACTCAGGTAAGTGTTTTTTCTTAATTTAACCAGAGAAACTGTCTATATTGCCTGTAAGATTCCCATTGTTCATAGAACATGAGATGTAAAATTTCGTTCTTTGATTACATGAAATGAATGGGACTCTAACACAGCACAGCAGCATTAAAGCCTTTGCCTGTGGACTCACTTACCAGGGGGATTGCCAAGTCCCATTTTTCAACCTTACCATTTGGGTAAACACAGGACCAAAAAATGTGTATATATATAAATATTGGCCGGTATATGCATAGAATATCTTTGGAAGAATACACAACAACTTGGTAACACTGATTACCTCTGTTGAGAAAAACCAACGGGAGAAGAAATTTTCAGGGCACCTGAGTGGCTCAGTCAGTTGAACGTCCGACTTCCGTTCAGGCCATGGTCTCCTGGTTTGTGAGTTCGAGTCCATGGGCTGGCTGCTGTCAGCTCAGAGCCCACTTCAGATCCTCTGATTCCCTCTCTCTCTGCCCCTCCCCTGCTCACGCTCTCTCAAAATTAAATAAAACATTAAAACATTTTTCATGTATGCCTTTTGCACCTTCTGAATTTTGAGCCATGTTGACAATCTTACTCAAAAATTATTTTAAAAATAAAAACTGTCCCCCAAACTCAATCATTTGACAAACTCAATCATTTGACAAAATTATTTTAAAAATAAAAACTGTCCCCCAAACTCAATCATTTGAACACAGATGTCCATAAAAGTGAAATGCTAGTATGTCACGAAGTGCTATTCCATGTGTCAGCTGAGATGTAATGACAATGTGATCTTCTGAGGAGGACAGCAAAGCCCAGACTGGTCAAGTGGTTAGTATATCTCTCTCCACTGATTTAGGGATGATAAGCAGTCTCCTAGACAGGCTTCAGGTTACTTGAGTTCGTTTTGGAATATGGTCATGGGATCGATGAACTCAATGCTTTTGGCCTCTCTTCCTGATTTTTACACTGAGAGGCAGAACATGGCGGCTGTGGAAACTGAAAGGATCCCACTGGAAACTGAAGAGTGTGACACTTGGGACACAATATGCCTTCTTATGAGTTTACAGTTCACATTCTGCCCTGGTTTCTAGACTTTATGGAAGGAAACGCTATGGATCAACTGAGAGAGTGACTCCAACTTCCTCTGTCCCCAAGATCTAGATCTACACTTAAAGATGTGGAGATAATAAAAAGGTTGAAAATTAGGGACAGATAGGAATTTTCTTAACCTAATAAAGCCATCGCCAGCAAATACCATACTTAATGGTGAAACGTCAGAATCATTCTCCTTAAAACCAGGAATGACGTGAAGCAGCCAGTTACCGATTCTTCTACTAAAAAATGTTCTGGAGGTACTGACCAGTGTAGAAAGTACAGGAAAAAAAAAAAAAGTATGGAAATAAAAGGAAGAAATTAAAAAAAAAAAGGCATTTTTTACAGATGGTGACTGTCCCAAAAGATTATATAGACAAATTATTGGAATTAACAAAACAGTTTAACAAGATGGTTGAATATAATATGAATCAAAAATGATCATTTCTAGGCACAAGTGGTAAATAGAAAGTATAATTAGAAAAAGTATTTCAATAGTCTAAAAAATAACATGGAAAAAATAAATGTAACAAAAGATGCTCAATACTAAAGAAAATTATAAATTATTGAATACAACCAAAAGGAGAAACATGCCATATTCAAGAATAGGAGTACTCAATATCAAAAAGATGTTTATTTTCCCCAAATTTATCTATAGATCTGATACTATTCCATTTCTGCAAAGACCTAAAATATCCACAAATAATTGTCAGAGCTGTATCAACTAGGCAGAATATAGTTTGGAAGGTTTTATAAAAATGTGATACTTGAGGGGCGCCTGGGTAGCTCAGTCGATTGAGCGTCCGACTTTGGCCCAGGTCATGATCTCACAGTTCGTGAGTTCGAGCCCCGCGTCAGGCTCTGTGCTGACAGCTCCGGAGCCTGGAGCCTGCTTCAGATTCTGTGTCTCCTTCTCTCTCTGCCCCTCCCCCACTTGTGCTCTGTCTCTATCAAAAACAAATAAAATACTTAAAAAAAATGTTTGTTTTTTTTTAAATGTGAGATTTGAGCAAAAACTCCAACCCATTTATTGGCTGCTAAAAAAGGAATTCTTTAATAATACTTTACTCTCATTTCAAAGACAAGGTCATTTGTTAAGGAACAGGTTTCAGTGTAATCTCAGAGGCCACATCTTGTATTACAGAGGAGAGAAACAAACAGAAAGAGGACCTGGAGGAACCCCCCCCCCCCAATTCCTAAGAAGAATTTCTGTAAAAGCCTTTCTCAGATTTATGCATGGATCTCAAAGAGCATGAATTCTAATTGCTTTAGAGACCAGCATGTTATTTTAGATAGAAGATAGGGGAAACGATTTCTGACTGAACATGGAAACACGGTTTCAACACAGGATAGAAAGGCAAACACTTCAACGTCTCTGAAAACCGCTAAGTGATTATCTGGAACGCGACTTTGCAGCTTTCAATACCTTAATCAGCTCTTTTTCTTTATGGAGGTCCTCATGAAGTTCTGGAAGAGGATCTCTACTTTGTGCCTTTAAAACTTGCAGCCTGCTTTTCAACTCCTTGATTTTCTTTTCACACTGGTCCCAGGTCTATTTGAAAACAGTATTAAAATTGGTAAGTGCTTTGCTTTTTAAGAATGAATCGCAGAAACCAAACAACTCATTTAATCCATTCCATTAAATGTCTTTTTGTAAATCCCACAGAAACCCAGTTCCTTTTCTCAAGAAGACTAGTCTAAAAGCAGACAGAACACCAGTATGGTTCCATACCCTATTGCAGCTTTATGTGTGGCTGATTTCAACGACTGAGTTGGTTGGCTTTTGCTTCAAAAGATTTCTTCTTCCTTCCCCATATACTTGATCTAATCTTATTTTTATTTTAGTTTCCGGAAAGTGCACATTTAAAAGGCTACTGTAAGGATTAATTTTTAACACAGTCTTGGGCACACACATCATAAAGCAAAAGCACTCAACCACTTTTCTTGTCTTCTTTCTAATGTCCCTCTGCGCTCGCTCTCTCTCTTTCTGGAAATAGCGTGGCTTTAGTGACCCTTTCATAGTGAAGCTTCGCTTCACATTTCTCACCGCTGCTTTGACTGCCGCCTTCTGCTTAAAGCACTTTACAGTTCATAAAGCATTCTCAACTTCGTTATCTCACTGTAATTATAATAATTTTAGGAGACTGACAGGGTTTCGCATTTTAAAATGAGGCTCAGAGAAAAGTGACTGGCCAAGGATATGCGCTTACAAGCACACCAGTCAAAGGTCGGCCTAAGCCTGCAGTCTGCTTGCCCGCACCCCGTCACCTCTGCAATGCCTTCCTCTCTCTCACAGCATCTCTTTTCCTTGACCCTTATATCACTGAGAAAATAGTTGCCTGCATTTACAAGTTCAGAATGTTTACAATAGATTCACTGGAATAAGTTTCTACTCCCGAGGTTGCTAAAAGTAGACAAACGTAAAGTCAAACATTCCTCAGTACAACTGATACCTAAACACACTTGAGTTGCCCCTATTCTACGGTAATATAGAATTCACATGAGGGGAGGTTGCTTGTCTGCAACATCAACTCTCTGGAACATAACCAAGAAGGAAATGAAGAGAGAAATGAAACTGAGTCCTTATTTCTCCCCGCAAACCATTAACTAATACATTTACCACCGTGTTTTACAAACAGGGGAAGTGTTCAACAAATATTTGCTAGTTAATGAATTTCACATAGCCCATATACCAAATAAAACTTGGATATTTTATTCATAGGAGAGATGTTCAGGCCCTAACTCAGCACATATTTATTCTTTATTCAAAAACACTAACTCTGGGGGACCCTGGGGGGCTCAGTCGATTAAGCGTCCCACTTCAGTCAGGTCACAATCTCATGGCTTTTGAGTTCCAGCCCCACATCGGGCTCTGTGCTGACAGCTCAGAGCCTGGAGCCTGCTTTGGAGTCTGTGTCTCCCTCTCTCTCCCTGCCCCTCTCCTGCTTGCACTTTGGCTGTCTCTCTTTCAGAAATAAACAAACATTCAAACAAAAAACAAACCATCTCTGATAAGCTTGGTTATCTGGTTTTGGTACACACACAATAGATTAGGAAGTGGGCTATAAGGAGCAGGTATACTCAGAGAAATAAAAATTAAACATAGACCACTTTAAATAATGTTTAGAGAAGAAAATATAAGAAAAATAATAAAAACCACAAAAATATTCGGGCAGTATAGTTGTGTTGGGCCATGGGATCAAAGCAGCTCAGAGTCCTTAAGAATACCTTGATATGTTTTAGTGTAACAAAATAATAATTATTTCCTAATAATGACTCAGAATAAAACATTTTGGTTCTTAAAAATATAATCATAAATTATCTGTGAAACTCTTATACGCACTTCTATGAAAAAGCACATTCTCGGACGACAGAACAAAGAGGAAGTATTACCGTGTTTATTTTCACATACCACACGCAACGTCAGACCATATGTGGAACATTAGCTTTCTGTGCAGAACTTCCATGGAACGTGAACAAGTTTCTTGTTTTGTAAAAGTGAATATAAAATAGAACCTCAAGTATGCATACATTTAACACTGAACTTTCTCAATGTTCGATTATTATTTTGCAACAAGTACCTAGTATGATTAGGACTCAAGGTCCCTCGGAAAACTTACAATATTGTGATTTCCTAAAATCGTTCCCATTTTTGCACAGCAAACAAAAATTCTATGTACTGCACCTGAATATCAGGAAAAGTAAACGGTGAGTTTACCTCTATATTGCTCTGCAACTGGGTAATCATCTCTCCTACTTGGAGCTTTGTGTCCTTCCAGTTGTCCTGGAGTTGACTGATTTTCTTGTCAATCAACTCTTTTGTTTCCAGGCTAGCTGTGTTGAGTAACTTTTCCCCAGCTTCTAAGGTGAGTGCATAGGTGATGTGCCGTCTCTGAAAATGAATGTCTTTACTCTAGAAAACCAAAAAACACAAAAAAGTGATTTCCTTAAGCCTCTGCTATTATCCAACTGCGACCGTATGTGTTTGTGAACATTTCCTTCGGAGCTTTTCCTGATGTTAAATTATACATAAATTAGACAGATCTGATTAGAAAGTGTGCACACGCACACACACACATTCACATCTAAGGTTACGTTTTACACTACTATATACTACACCAAGTAATGTGATCTTAAAATAATTTCCAATGGTTAAGAGATAACATTCTTCGTGTAATGATCAGAGACATAAAGACATAAAAATATATACTTCAAAGACTAAGAGCCTACAAGATAAATAGACCTGAGAGTATTAAGCAAATGATCGGAGTATTAGACCTGAAATTAAGAGCAAATACTCACTACGACCATGGTAGAAGAGTCAGCTTACTCTTAACCCCTGAGAGTCAAATGTGCATATTATGCTACACAGATATAAAAGGAGAGAACAAATAAAAAAGGCAAAATATAAAAAATATACACTTAAACTTATTATGGGCACCTAAACATATGCATCAGCGTATGCCCCAGAGGGACAGCTGTATGACGTTCCATTTAAGTATCGCGCAGGCTCTAAAAAAGAGCCTTTTAAAGAGAGTGAAAGTGGGGAAGAGGGGAAGAGGGAGAGGGAAGGAGAGACAGAGAGGGGGAGAGACAGAGAGGGGAAGAGACAAAGAGAGGGGGAGAGAGAGAGGGGGAGAATCTTAAGCAGGCTCCACGCTCAGCACGGAGCCCCACAAAGGGCTCAATCCCACAACCCAGGGATCATGACCTGAGCTGAAATCAAGAGTTGGATGCTCAACCAACTGAGCCACCCAGGCGCCTCCAGGCTCTTCTTTAAAGGGACTGAAAATATCTATTTTCACTATAAAAATGAAGTAAACACTTTTAAATTGACTCATACTCCCAAAAGCATTTGGTCTCAGGAAAAAAAAAAAACAACTTAGTTTTCTTTCTTTTTTTTTTTTTCTGTTCTAAATATGATTTCCTTCATCTTCAAATTTTTCCAGGGAGGCATAATGTAGGCATTTTCTAGAATGGGAACTGATGTTTAAAAAAAATCAACAGAGTATTGATTTACAAAGGTATTTCTGGGAATACTTGATACAACCCAATACAAAGTAGGAAAGCGGACTGTCCTCTCAGGATCAGACACAAATAAGAGGAACCGTAACTCAGGGAGCATCCTGACACCCCACACTCGTCTTTCCAACGCATAGTATTGCTCGACATGGCCAAAGAGATAGACATCTATAGGCATTTTAGGCTTCTCAAAAGATGTGCTCCTCCTCCAATTTTCCCTGACTTGGTCAACAGCACACTATCCACCAAGATGCTCAAGCCAAAACCCTAGAGTCATCTTGACTTAGATTTTTATTTACCTGCCACATCCAAACGATTAGGAAGTCTTGTAAACTCTATTACAAACACATCCTTTTTCAATCTTCACCATGATCATCCTTTTCTTATCCATCATAACAGCTATCCGAGACTACAGAAATGGCCTTCTAACCGGTTATAGGAGACTGTATTTTTCACAAAATGCCCACAATATTCCTAGTCCTACACGCTCTTCCAGAACCTTGCCATCACTCCCCATCAAGCATTGGGGTCTCTGCCCCCTTCTGTTAATCCTGTGTGAGCATGTGTGATGGCCTTCATTAACAGAGGATGGTAGAAGTGACTTATGTGACTTCTGAGGCTAGGTCTAGAAGGCAGTACAGCGTCTCCCTGGATCTCTTTCTTGGGACGTGCACCTTTGAGTCCACTGAGGAGCCATGTAAAAAGTCTGGCTATAAGAAGCCTTCATGTGGAGAGACCACAGAGCATCATGCTGTCTGAGTCTTTCCCACTTAAGTGCTAGACATGGAAGTGAGGGAGCCCCCACCACCGTCTGACTGAAACTTCCTGGGAGACCCTAAGCAAGAACCACCCAATTGAGCCCTGTCGACCCCGAGTACTTTGAGAGCTAATAATCAATGACGGTTGTTATGCAGCAAGAGATAAGTAATACGCTGGGATTCCTGACTCTCCTTCGGCACCCCTATTATCTATCTTCCCTCAGAGCAGCTGGAGGGTCTTTAAAAAATCCAAACGGTATCAGGGCGTCTGGGCGGCTCAGTAAGTTAAGCATCCAACTCTTGATCTCAGCTCAGGTCTTGATCTCAGGGTCTCGAGTTCAATCCCCGCAACAGGCTCCGTGCCGGGCGTGGAGACCGCATTGAAAACAACAACAACAACACAAAAACAACACAAATGGCACCATGCTGCCCCTGTTCCAACTGAGGCTTCCGATTACAGGAAGACTATAATCCGGCTACTACATCTCACCTACAAAGCGCTCCTCCCTACTTGCCTCTCAAATTCACTCCCTACCACTGCTGCCTTACTGGTTATACTCCGCTCACACTGGCCTTCTTCCTGTTCCTCTGCCCTGTCAAGTTTGTTCCCATCTTGCGGACTTTGGGGTAAGACATTCCTTCTGTCTGAAAGGTTCTTCCCCAGATTTTTGCATGGCTGGCTCCTTCTCGTCATTCAGGTTTCAGTTTACATGTCATATTCCCAGAGGTCACTCAGTGGAAAGCGGCCACCAGCCCCTTCGTTACTGGTCCTGTTTTAGTTGTCGACATATGCCTTATTGCAATCTGATTATCTTCTTATTTATTGATTTGTCCGACTTCCCACCACCAATCAGATGAATTAGCATTTCCTTGTTTATTAATTTGTCTGCTTGCCTGCCTGAGAGCAAGGCTCTTCTCTTTGCCCATAGCACATGCCCAGCATTTAAAACAGTGCCGGGCACAGAGCAGATATATCCAATTGGTGCCTGATAACTGGATAAATGAATGAAGAGAGTACAGGATTTCAAAAGGGTGGTGTTTCATTTAGCTGTGCCTCTACAGTGCAGAGTGGTTCTACAGCTAAACGGAACATGTTTTGGGGACTGCCCACTAACTACTCGAAACCTACGCTCGTTCAGCAACTCTCTGACTGAAAAGTTGGTTGCCCAAGAGCACACTTACCTTGATGAGCACTGAGTGATATGTGGGATTGCCGAGTCACTATACTGTGCACTGAAACTAATACAACACTGCATGTGAACTGGAATTAATACAAACTAATATGACACTGCATGGAACACCGGAATTAATATGAAACAGGAAAAAAAAAAAAGAGAAAAAAAAGAGGAAAAAAAATGAGAAAAAAAAGAGGAAAAAAGAGAAAAAAAGAAAAAAAGAGAAAAAAGAAAAAAAGAGGAAAAAAGAAAAAAAGAGAAAAAAAAGAGGAAAATAAGAGAAAAAAAAAGAGAGAAAAAAGAGAGAGGAAAAAAAAAGAAAACTTGGTTGCCTAAATGAATTTGCCCTTCAAGAGTAAGCAAGAGTTCCACTGTAAATTATGGCACTGGTGGTCAAGTTATTCATCAGTCGGTGCCTTAAAGCTTGGGTGGAAGGAATCTGTCACTGAGACTTGCCCCACTCTACCCACCCATCCCCAACTCCATCCCTACTCCCGCAGCCTGAGAGAGCCTCGCTATTTCTGGATGAACGGGTAAGATTGGGTTTCGGACGCCACAAGGCCGGGGACAAGGATGAACAGGGTCACGGTGACCCTGGGTAGCTGATCCTCCCAGTACAGAGAGCACACCTGAATCGCAATACATTAAAAAAAAAACCCACAAAACTTGAGGTGAATGAACACCTTCCCAACGACGATCGCACTGTAGTCCTCGCGCTGCTACCGTGCCGGCATTACCTTCAGCTCACGGATCAGCCTCCTGGTTTGGGGGAGGCTGTGGCAATCCTGGCTCTTGGCGGCAGACAGCAGGGCGCCGGTGTTGGCGAGGAAGCGGAGCAAATCCTCCGCGGCCGTGGTGAAGTGCCGCCATCGCCCCACCAGCCCATCGATGTGGCTCTTCCTCTGCCGGAGGCTCTGGGCCGCACTCTGCCACCGCTCCTTCAGTTTCGTGAACTTTGAAACAAATTCTGGTCTTGGGAGAAACAAATGGTTAGAGGATCTTGTCACCGACACGTAGAAAAAAGAACTCCCAACGCACCGTAGAAGCTCAGATGTGCTGTTTATATGCATCATTTACAGGGGTGGGGGGCTGGGGGGGGGGGAGAAAACCTTTTTAAAACGTGTGTACTCTTCAACTTAAAGGTGTTGGGAAATTTAGGGTTGGGGCAGGGGCAGCGTGGGGTTGGCAAAAGGCATTTAGCGGGAGATAGCTGCATGTGACCTGGTATTTTGCCAGCATGGAAAAACTGCACCCTTTAAACAAACGTAAGCTATTTTAACTTGCATTATTCCAAAAGCTGTGTGGAAAACTGAATATTGGACCGATGGGAAATGATGAATAGGTACTGGGTAACGTTCTCGATTACTTACTTGCACGCCGTACTTTACAAAATTTCAGCAACAGAGAAGATGCTTTCTGCGACTACTCAATGAGTTCTTTTCCGGATAAATAATAACCCACCACGTGATAAGTAAGCCCTTTTCTATATTATCGGAAAAGCCGTGCTTTGCTGCACGGATCAAAATCTAGTTTGTCATCCGGGAATGGGGCTGAAGTTATAACTTCAGAGCTAGAAGGAAATGGCCTTTATACTTCTTAGCTATGCTCAAAGAAAATTCAGGTATATGGGTGTTAATGGGGAGGAAAAACAATACCAATCAGGACACTTAGAGAAGCATTTAAGAGGCTAGCCCGTCTCAGGACTCTGTCTGCCATATGTACCAGCTCTGTGAGCAGGTTCATGTCGCCAGGCTGGCGTAAGGGGCTCTTCTCAGCCTGTCTGGCACTGCCCAGTGATGCCAACACCGTGTACATAGCAGAGAGAGAAATCCCTTCTTTCACAACTATGTGCTATAGCTACCTGCTGGGAACAGCAGCACTTTAAGAATTATTGTTATTATTTTTTATTTTTTGAGAGAGAGACAGAGAGAGAGACAGCAAGGGGGATGGGCAGAGGGAGAAGGAGAGCGAGAATCTTAGGCAGTCTCCACACCCAGGTAGATCCTGACATGGGGCTCAATCTCACGACCGTGAGATCATGACCTGAGCCAAAATCAAGAATTGGACGCTTAACCCACTGAGCACCCAGGCGCCCCCAAAATTATTTTTCAAATAGCAAAATGTCATGAGGCTGCAGACAGAGAGGAAAACACTACAGAAGAATCCTTTGCAGCAAAAACTTAGTTAACTCCACTTGGTGAGTGGGTATTCGCAAAGCACTAATGTAATGCTTGCTAATGCCACCCTTCTATCATACATAGAAGTGCGACTGACATTTCTACGGCCACGTAGCAAGCCCCCATCCTAATAAACAGTCAGAAGACTGGCCTCATGATGGTCTATAACTGACATGGCTGCAGGTTACCAAAGTGGTTAAGATTCACATGGTGGGAGGCCAGACCAGACCACACACACACACACACACACACACACACACACACACACACACCATAAACCCCAACTTACCTCTTCTCTATTTCTGTGGTGTCCAAGAGTTGTAAGGACTGGGTGACATAAGAATCAGCCACTGTCTGGTTTATAGAAACTTCAGCTTCTAACATCTGCATATGAGTTAAAATAGAAGATATCAGTAGATTCTTTTTATGAACCTGGAGCTTCTATTTCCTATTAAAATCTAAGCTCACAGAGGACATGGGAGACGATGAATTTTCAAATTATTTGAGCCTCATTGCAAAAAAGGCTCAACCATCATGTCACCATCACCTATGAATAGAATCTCAGAAGCAAACAGGCGTAATAACAAGTACAACTAAAGCCCATTTATTGGGCATTTACTATTTGTGAGGCACTGTGTAAAACACGCGTTGTCTCACTTATTCCTCAACCTTCAGACTTAAGTACTATTATCACACCCATTTAAAGATAAGGAAACTAAGACAGAAAGAGGGCTGGTAATTTAATCGAGGTCACTCATTCACGGGTTTTTTGTTTTGGTTGTTCAATGAACTTCATTTTCATTGGAGGACCTTAATGTAACGATAAAGACTTAAATCATTTACATTAAAAATTACAGTGACTTAATCATGCACACTTTCAAAATGCAGTATTTGCCTATACCATCAAGAGTATTTCTGAATGCACATCAGTGTAAGCACAGGGAATAACCTCTGTCAAATTATTAAGGCTGCAATTATAATTATGCAATTCAATATTTTAGAGAATTATTCAGTGAATATGCAAAGATGAGTTGAAGTATTTTAGCCTGCTCTTGGTATGTTTGCATCCTATGGAAGCAAAGTTGTGCTAGAAGTTTCCCCTGTTGCAGAAAATCTAGTTCTCTCGTTAATAAAATAGAGCACTAAAACAAAATGTTGAAATTTATGAAATGTGTGAGAGTTTTACAAATAATCAATTGGCAAATGAATCTGCTTAAAGTCCTATATTCGATTGTTAGGGACTGATCGATTTAAATAGATTGCAATGAGTATCTTTCCTTGACTCCTGCCCCAGGGTGAATGTACAAAGCAGCGGAGAGCACAGGTTTACCTCGTATGTTTTCTGCTGTTCCAGGAGAGCTGGGAGGCTGTCAGCCATAGTCACCTTGAGCGTCTCTTCCGTCTTCTCCAGAAGCTGGACCCATTTTTCACAGCAATAAAGAAACTTTTCATTCAATCCTGTTGCCTGAAGCTCACTACAAAGGTTTGTACACAGACAAAACAGAACCATAAAACAATGACATTACTGAGCTCAAGTCAATAATTTTAGCTTAACTGAAACAGAATGAAAGAGGTGGGATGCTCTGACCTGCAGCGTTCCAGGGCTGTTGCCGTGGCCCGAATCCACTGTCGGTTCACATTTTGTAACGTCTTTATGGCTATATCACTAAGGGGGAGTTTGAGGCTTACTTCATTCAAATGTTCCACATCAGGTGACTGGGCTGTCAGTGCCAGCACATGGTTCTATTAAAAAAATTAAATTTCAGGTTTCTGGAGGCCAATAAGATATCTGGAAGATGAAAAGGACTCAGAGATCCTGCAGACCATCCTTATCTCAAAAATGAGGGAAAACTGGGAACCTCAATAGGTAGATGACTTACCCATGATCAAACAGCCAGTTAGTATTAGACTTGGACCTAAACCCTGGGCTCCCAATCCTGTGGCTTTTCTAGAATAAGTGCACACACGGTCAGCACCACAATGGCCCGGGAAATAGAAAATGATCTCAGATTTTGCCTTTGAGGGAGATGGAAATGAGATAGGAGTTTTGTCTTTTTTTTTTTTTTTTTTTTTTTTTTTTACAGGACCCATTTTGGACTTCAAAAGTCCTATGTATTCTGCCAACTTGACCTTCAACAGATCACAAAGCCAATGAAAATTTAGTCCTTAAAACGACCCTAGTAAAGCATGGTCCTTAAACATCTATATTTTGAAAGAACATGAAATCACGTGAAAGAAAATGCATCAGAATTTTATTTTTAAAATATTCCAGGGACAGCATCTAGGTCAATGGTATTTTAAGCAAACATCCTCGACAATATCCGTGCTATCACTACAGAACTCTGCCATCGCAATCTAGGTCAGGGTCAGCAAACTTTTTCTGTAAAGGGCCAGCTCATGAATAATTTAGCTTTCATGGGCCGTATGATCTCTGTCATAATTATTCACCTCTGCCGCTGCAGCATGAAAATTCCCACAATTAATAAATCAAAGGGCATGACTGTGTGCCAATAACAGTTTACACAAACTGGTGGAAGATGGGATTTGGATAGTGTGCCATAGTTGGCTGACTCTTGATCTAGGTTATGGATATCAGTCCTTAGGAGTTTGTACGACCCAGAATTCTTTAATTCTTCCATTCGTTGTTACTTATACTAAACTTACTAAGGTAATAAAGAAAAAAAATACAGAATTAATGTAATAGGGTATTTTATTTTTGACCTTTAGCGAACCAGAAAAATTCAATTAATCACAACAGCCAATGCCTAGATTATTCTAGTTCACTGAAGCTAATTAGTAAAGACGTCAAAAACTTTTAAATCTACTAAATTTACTGTGGCATATTACTAAAATAGATCTCTATGTTGTCATACTTTTCTAGACCTTATGGAAAATAAGGCAAGAATGAATGGCATATATACGACCATGCTCAAGGGGCACCTGGCTGGCTCAGTCAGTTAAACGTCCACCTCTTGATTTGGCTCAGGTCGTGATTTCATAGTTTATAGATTTGAGCTCTGCATCAGGCTCTGCATTGGGAGTGTGGAGCCGGCTTGAGGTTCTCTCTCTCTCTCCCTCTCTCTTGGCTCCTGCCCTCTTGCACGCTCTGTCTCTCTCAGAATACGTAAACTTTTTTTTTTTTAAATGACCATCCTCAAGAGTGAAGACATCAACAGATTCTGTAACTTAATAGTTATTAGCTTATCTTTTTATCCTATGGTGAGTCTAAGCCCTAAGGAAACACAAACATTGGCAATACCAGGAATAACTCAGGATTTTCTTCTTTTTCTTGATGGTAGAGTTTATCCAAATGCTCTTCTTCATGAGTAATGAGACCTTTTAAAGATTCCAGCCGTTCCCCAAAATCCTTGAACTGCGACAGGACAAACTAGAACAAGAGAGATTTTCATTAGAAATAATTTTCATGTGCATACACAACAAAATGAAACATAGTCTTGGGTGCTGATAAAAGCTCAAGGTGTTTTCGATTCCCAGCAGCTCATTATTATCTTGACTATTCAGAGGTGAATATTCAGAAGACTCCTGGTTTTTTTATTTTGTGCCTCTGGCAAAGCACTGAGCCTTCAGGGATGAATGGATTACCCTCTGGAGGGGGCATATAGAGGAGGGTTAGTGAGCACTCTGCTCCCTCAGTGTTGCTATTGATATTGAAAAGGGACATTGGAGCTCCATGGCCTTTTATGCAGGTTTTTGACAGCTCAGGCACTAAAGGCTTTTCAAAAAATGAATAAAGAATACAACGAATGGCTCTGGTTTAAGCAGCTACTTCTAGGACTCAAGTACCCCACTTGGAGATCCAAATAACTGTGAGATCTGAACAGAATAAGGAATATAATATCCTACTTCTTAAGCCAACATGTTCAATGAAGAAGAGATGCTTGCTTAAGATCTGCCCATTGCTCACTTAATTGAACAGTCACATCAGGGAATCTTTATGTTCAGGGCATCTTGATTGTGTAGTTTCCCCGAGGAGCAGCCCGGAAAGTACTAATAACTAGTACTTCATCAGATATAAGGAATTGAGGGTAGCTTGCAAATGTCCAAGACTACAAGTTGAATGGAAAAAGGACATGAACCTCAAATTCATTAGCTTTCACAAGCAGCATCTTTTCCAAGTAAGAAACCCTCTGGAGGGAGTGCAGTTGTGTAGAGAGGGGCACGTAGGTACTGGACTCTGTGAGCTGTGGAAGTCGATCCAGGAGAGCAGAATTCTGGAGAAAGGCGTCTTTCGTCTTCTGTACGTCATCCTGCAGTTCCTGGAGAAGCAACAGTGATCAGAAAACATTTCCTCCTCGTGTCACAACATAAATTCCTATCTCTGGGACTCCATCAACATCTAGGAGAATTTCTGCCCTAAAATTGTGGGCGTGGCTTTTTGTCATTGTTTATTTCAAAGAGCTGAAAAAGCTAAGCTTTCGTTATATGACGCACATCACTGGCGCTCCTCTGAAATATGTCATTTCTGACCTAAAACTGACAACTGATCAACAGAGTTGGGGCTTCCAATGTGCAGAAACTGTAGACCACCTGGGTAGAGTCCTATGTTTTATGTTTCTAATCATCAAACACTATAACGATCCATTTAGGGCCATTTTAAGAATCAATGCAACTCTGTCCTCTGAGACTTTATGACATAAACGGATTCATTTGCAGAGACCATAGAATCTCATTAATCAAGCTGATGTTAGGGTTACTCTATAAATGTGGTGTATGCAAAATTTGTTGAAACAACAAATTAGGTAGAAATTGATCAGAAATACAGATCACATTTGTTGCACTAAGTGGATTCATATTTTTTTATTTGACCTTTGGATTCAGAGGCTACAGAATGTATCTGGTCACCCAGTTTAAAACTAGAGACTATTCACTTTCTGGGCACTCATTATAATAGGACAAGATTACAGAGGAAATTATACAACTCTTAAATATAGTCTAAAAATGATCATACCCATAGAAAAGCCACATTAACATGGCATGAATCCATGATTATTTCTAAAGCAAGGGATTCAACATCTATTATTCTTAGATGATCACACTCAGTTGAGACACTTTTGCCTTTATTTGAGAGACCTTGTATGAGGCTTTTGCTTTAGAGTTTTACCTGCTAAAATGAAAGGGGAAACTTGGAACAAGGACCCTTGACCCAGCTACCTGTTGCCTAGACTTTGCTTCTGAGTCACCACTTGGCCCTCCCAACCCTGTACATCACAGCATGTTCACGTCCTACATGGCCTGCTCATGCACCTGTCCTGACCCACTTCTTTGTCCCTGTGGTCTGTCTAGTCCCTGGGTCATGGCCCTCTCTGTTGGGCTGTCTTGGCCTTCGTTTTCCCAATGGGCTTTGCAACCACCTTTACATCCTGCAGGGCCCGGGTCAGGATCTCTGCTAGGTTGTTTCCAGACATGTTGATGTTTTCAAGCTGTTGATACTTTGCTTCCTGCTGCTCCAGCCTTGCTGCAGCTTCGGTGTGAGCACTGTTATGGGCCTTCCAGAGCTGCAACAGACTCTGGGCCTTCTGCAACTGCTCTGCAATGTCTTGGTTTACCTGGGTCCACCTGTCAGAACAACATGAACAAAAGGGCCCTCATACCATCCTTCCCTTTGCAGCAAAAGCACACTGCACACATTCTACCGGTAAGTCAAGAGCAGATGGGTTGTTAAGGCACAAATGCCTTTTTTAACTAATGTATCACCATTATATAAACAAAAACAGCAGTCCAAATTAAGATATTTACTTGACTTTATAATTATCAACAAAAACTACCAAATTTGTGATTGGCATGATCTATTGTATTACGAATGCCTGTTAGGCAAAGGTAGAGAAATTGATGAAAACTTCTCCACATGGGAGGGGTTTACATGGGGGGGGGGGGTCTTTAAATGGGCCTTATTTAAATTGAGTTTATGCCAAGTTTATTTTCTAATGATAAAAGCAACATGTTCCTTATATAACAGTGGAAATAAAGGAAATTGCTTTTATTCCATATACAGACTGAATAACCTCTTTCCCATGTGACTTAAACATTTCCCATTATTAATAAAAAAATGAGTCTAATTTTGTTTGTTAAGTCAGTCTAATTTTAAATGGCTGTACACAACAGGCTTTAAGTGGTCTGTTTTTTAATTACCAAATTCAAGTTTAGTATGGGTACTGAAATAATTTTTAATCTGTGCTTTCAAATCTAATGCTCAGATACAACTTTGTTCCAAAGATCTTTTCCCACATGTCAAGATATTGGTCTTAAACTAGATTTCTGAGAGAATTAGTTTGGTCAAAGAATAAGAACGTGTAAACATTTTTAAGGTTATAGCTATACATATGGTCAAACTAGCTTTCTGGAAAAATTATAATATTTACATTTTACCTGAAACACATAAGAATGCTTGTTTCATGATAGCCTTGACTCTGCTAAATAGATGGAAAAGGTGAAAAATGGCACAGTGGCTTTATTTTTATGCATTTCAAAATCTTACCAGAACAATGTTTTTCCTAAACAATATTTTCCCCAATTATAATAGAACGTGCACTCATCATGAAAGAAAACAAAATCCCACCAACCACATATGTTTAAATCTATCTATCCCTATATCTGTACCTACATTATACCTCACCTTCCTACCTACCTCCTTGCCTACCTATCTATAAAGAGAAGGTTATGAAAAAACAAAAAACAAAAACACCCCCTGACATCTCATTGATCTATAGATAACTACTGTTAGCATCTTGGTGCTGTCTTCTTCAACCTTTTTCAACAAGCCTTCTGATACATCTTGTGGCAACAATTGAACGTGTATGTGTAGCAGCGACAATTGAATCCCTTCAATAGCAAACTGCATCGCCATGTTTTGAGGGTGGGCCCAATACTGTAAGTGGCATCACAGACACGTCTATGCTCCTCCTTACTCCCCCTCCTTCCCTTCTTCCAATAAGGACTGGATCATGAGCTGAGGATGTCACCGCAGCGTATGTAAATTTGATGTCTCTTATTCACAACGCTTGTCCAAAGTGGATTTACCAGAGAGGCTGAATCTACATGGAGGAAGGGTGGAGGACACTGAGGGTAGCCTAATCTCTTCATCGCTGGCTTAAAAATCAAATTCTCTTCAAGCTGAATTTCATATCCCATTCAGCAAAATTAAAGGCTTGCAATTAACCAGGGCCACCCTCCTTAGAAGGAGCTTTCCACCATAAGCAGTTCATCAAAGAATTCCTTCCAATCTCACAAATCACGTCCCCTCAAGAGGGTAATAACATCCCCTTTCTTCCATCTTAGGTTTCCAGTGAAACACATTGTCCTTCTGAGCACCCTGTACTCTGTCTCAGCCTGGGAGTTTGGTATCCGTGAGGATCGCACTGGGCAGTTGGTCTATACCCTCTGAAAGCGGCTACCCAGGCTACGAGGGAAGTAATTGCCTTCAGAAAATCAAGTCTTACGTAAACGAGATGCTTCAAAGCAAAAGAACCACAGTAGCACAAAACCAGATTATCTCAGATGCCGAAGCTTTACAAAGCTGATGTCGCTTCGCAACTCCAGTGGCGCAATCAGCCCGCGGTACTTATACAAAGCTGATGTCACTTCATTTACCATGTGTATTGAGATAAGGAAATCTATCTCCTCTGTTATCCCATCTGTATCTTAAAGCATACCTGGCATGAGTATTTTGGCATTTCTCTTCGATTATTTCAGCAACCGAGGGGCAGTGATCTTTGAGTTTTCGAATCACCTCCTGCAGTTTCTCCCAGCTTGCTTCACTGCTCTCAGCTTCATCTTGAAGAGACTGAGAAGAACAGAGCAGAAACATTCACTTCAGAATGGCCTGGCCACATCCAAGGGAGGCAGCTGCTTTTCAGCACGTCTGCTACATCACAATAATATTAACGCTCAGAACTTAATAGGACTGGGGAAAATTACTAGAAATGTGAAGAGGAAACCCACTGAGGAGGTATCCTTTCATCTGAGGCTACAACATTAAAAAGTATGCTAACACGGGGAGCCTGGGTGGCTCAGTCAGTTACGCGCCTGACCCTTGATTTCGGCTCAGGTCATGATCTCCTGGTTTGCGAGTTTGAGCCTCGCACTGGGCGCTGCGCTGACAGCACGGGGTCTGCTTGGGAGGCCTCTCTCTGCCTCTACCCCCCTCACGCTCTCTCTGTCTCCAAATAAATAAATAAACTTAAAAAAAAAACAAAAAAAACAAAAAAAACCATGCCAACACACACCCCCCCAAAGACCAAACTTTTAAACTGTGAGATAATATGGACATGAATAATAGAGAAAAATCCAATGTAAACTTTGGAGCCGCTCATCTGGCTCATTTTGGAATTCCATGTCCTCCTTTT
This sequence comes from Acinonyx jubatus, assembly GCF_027475565.1. Taxonomy (NCBI): domain Eukaryota; kingdom Metazoa; phylum Chordata; class Mammalia; order Carnivora; family Felidae; genus Acinonyx; species Acinonyx jubatus. The sequence goes on along the minus strand of NC_069386.1, from coordinate 108,272,456 downwards.
GATGCTGCTATTTAAGACGCTGTTTTGTGCTTCTCTGTGGACAGCACAAAGGCAGCTGTGTCCATTTCCGCACCTGCCTCCACCGGAGGTCTTCTGCCAACCAGGCAGCACCGTGCCACGATCTGCTGAATTTACCTGGAGGTTCTGCACCTGGCATCCTAAGGCCTCTAATGACAAAAGCCCAGGCTTGCTGTGCTCCATGCAGTACCAGAATCGGATTGTCATCGTCGCCACCTCATCATACAGGCTTTTGTAAATCTTCCACTCCTGCAAAACAGACTGCGTGGAGGTCTTGAGCTCGTTGACCTATGTGAAAAGTGTAAAGATATTTAGAAACTCATTGAGAAGAGGCTCCCTCATCATTTTGTTCCCTTCTAAGGATTCTACCATGGTATCTAATTTAGGCATTTCAGCTTGAGAGTATGGGGGAAGGGGCTCCTGGGTGGCTTGATCTCGGCTCAGGTCCTGATCTCAGGGTTTGTGAGTTCGAGCCGTCTATCAGCGTAGAGCCTGCTTGGGATTCTGTCTCTCCCTTTCTCTGCCCCTCCCCCCACTCACTCTCTCTTGGTCTCTCTCTCTCTCTCTCTCTTTCAAAATAAATAAACTTAAAAAAGAGAAGGTATTGGGAGAGCTTCAGTGATTAACTGAGGTGGGAAGAGTAGTCAATAAACAAAAAAGATCAGAGAAGACTGAGTTTTAAAACAGGTGAATGAAAACGAGATCTGAAGCCAGAGGGACCAGCAGGGACAGAGTTCAGCCTACCGGGAGACAGCTGAGGGAGGGAATAATGGATGAGGAACAGAATCTGTGAGTACATATTTCAGCAACACCTAATTAGCTTTCTGATCATGGGCAAGTTATTGAACTCTTGAGTCGATTTCCCTACTCACAAAACAGATACAGTAAATAGAAACATAAATAAAATAGTGTCTGTGGAAATATTCTGCAAACTGTAAAGCACTGTAATTGTCAAATTACTGTTACTGGCACCTGAGTCCGCATAAATTGGAGAGGAATGTGCTCGGTCAAAATGATGAGCAAGTGAAAGTAGGAGGAAATGAGATGATCTCAGATACAATTGCGAATATGTAAGTATGTATATTTTTATATGTTGCATAAAGAACATTTACAACTCAACAGTAAAACGACAAATAACCAAAGGATTAAATTGGGCGAAGGATTAGATATCTACTAAAGAACATCCACAGTCCTTAGAGAAACCTAAATCTATACGACAATGAGATGCCATTTCACATCCACTAAGATGTCTATAAATCCAAGTTGGGTAATAATCAGTGTTGGCAAGACTGTGGAAAAACTGGAACGTTCATATATTGCTGGTGGAAACATAAAACTGTACAGCCTCCGTAGAAAATGGTTTGGCAGTTCCACAAAAAGTTAAGTATAGAGTTACCATATGACCTACTAATTCCACTCTTAGGTATATACCCCAGAGAAATGGAAGCATATGCTCATATAAAAATCTGTACACAAATGTTCATAGCAGCAGATTCATAATAGCTTAAAAGTGGAAACAATCCTGGGGCGCCTGGGTGGCTCAGTCAGTTAAGCGTCCGACTTCAGCTAAGGTCATGATCTCGCGGTTCATGAGTTCGAGCCTTGCCTCGGGCTCTGCGCTGATAGCTCAGAGCCTGGAGTCTTTTGGATTCTGTGTCTCCCTCTCTCTCTGCCCCTCCTCCGCTCATTCTCATTCTCATTCTCTCTCTCCCTCCCTCAAAAATAGGTAAAACATTAAAAAAAATTTTTTTTAAAGTGGAAACAACCCCAATGTCCATCAACGAATAAACTGTGGAATACTATTCATCCATAAAGTTCTGAAACATACTATAATATTGATGTTGGAAACATGCTAAAACAGACAGATAAGACCACGTCGTATAATTCCACGTGTATGAAGTGTCCAGAGCAGCATATACATAAGAGATAGCAAGTAGATTAGTGCTTCCAGGGATGAAAGGTAGGGAAGAATGAAAAGTGAGTAATGGGCGTTTCTTTTTGAGTTGACAAAAATGTCCCGGAATTAGAGAGTAGCGATGGTTGTGTATCTCTGTGAATATACTAAAAACCATTGGGTTATACACTCAAAAGGTAAGTTTATGGTATCATCTCAATTTAAAATAAGGATCTGAGTATAAATGGAGTGTGATCAGTATGTTGGCCCAGCTTTATTTATGATGTGATGTCAAGTTTTGGATGTGACCGTACAGGCCTGTATTCAGGCCCTCTGTTCTCTGCTTAACATCTACAGGGAGCTGCCTCAAACCCTGCCCCAAACAGAGATGGATCAAAAACAACCTGGGATGCCAAAACGTCAGTCTCACACTGGCAACTGCGTAGCCCATATGTCTTTATATGGGCTGAATGGCTCAGAAAAACAATCCACCATTAAGAAAGAATAAAAGACAGTAAGGGAAAAAAGGAGGCAGGACGGGAACTCCTTATAGATGTGCCTTTTTTTTTCTTTTATTTTTTATATTTTGTTTATTTTTGAGAGAGAGAGAGAGAGAGAATGCAAGCAGGGGAGGGGCAGAGAGAGGGGGAGACACAGAATCCGAAGCAGGCTCCAGGCTCGAAGCCGTCAGCACAGAGCCCAACGCGGGGCTCGAACCCATGAACTGTGAGATCATGACCTGAGCTGAAGTCGGACACTCAACTGACTAAGCCACCCAGGCACCCCTAGATGTACCTTTTGGAAGCTTGGGGCCTATCTGGGTGGCAGGGATGATCCTGACACACAGGTGCCTATAGGCACATGGCTGCATAAGGCATTGTCATGGTCCAAGGACTTCATGGCTCCCACATACAAAGTTGGTGCAACTTCTGGTGCACTTAAGGGCAACCCTTCGAATATTACAGCTTCAGGGAAAAGAAATGGCACATGTGGTTTGGGGGAAAGGATAAGAAAACCATTAAGCAAAATTCACTACGCTAGAAACAAGAAGGAACATTTTCAGAATGTTAAAAGTACAATCAGCCAGTAGGGCAGCACTGAATGCCATATAGGCATTGCTACAAAGGTAGAAAGACGTAGGTATTATCATCCCTATTTCATAGACCAGGAAATTGAGGCTTCACGAGGTTAAGCACCTGCCCTAGGACGGAGATACAAAATGGGGCTGCTAAGATTTTTCTTTAGGCAGAGACTTAAAGCCCTTGTTTTTATTTTTTATTTATTTTTTTATTTTGTTTTTGTTTTGTTTTGTTTTGTTTTGTTTTTAAGCCCTTGTTTTTAAAGACGAGGCTCTACTAACTCTGGAGAACTTATGGAAGGATGATGTAAGTTGTGTGTTTTCTACATTAAAAAAAAAAAAAAAAAGCTTTGGAGCACCTGGCTGGCTTAGTCGGTACAACATGTGACTCTCATCTTGGGGTCATGAGTTGGAGCCCCAAGTTGGGGCTAGAGACAACTTTAAAAAATCAAAAAAAATAAGTAGGTTTATTGAGATATAACTCACAGTCCATACAATTCACCTATTTGAAGTCAAGTCACCAAAATCAGTGTTAGGACATTTGCATCACCATGAAAAGAAACCCCATACCCACTAGCAGTCACTCCTCATTCTTCTCTAACCCTTTCTCAGCCAAAGTCTACCTTTTGTCTTTAAAGAATTTGCCTATTAAGGACATTTCATATAAATGGAATCATACAACATGTGGTTCTTTGGCAACTGCCTTCTTTCACTTAGCATGATGTTTTCAAGACCATCAGTGTTGTAGCAAGTATCAGTACCTCATTCTTTCTTATGGCTGAATAATATCCCGTTGCACGGAAATTCTATCTATCTATCTATCTATCTATCTATCTATCTATCTATCTATCTATCTATCTGAGTAGGCTCCACACCCAGCGTGGTGCCCAATACAGGGCTTGAACTCACAACCCTGAGTTCGAGACTGGAGCTGAGACCAAGAGTTGGACTCTCAAGAGACTGAGCCACACAGGCACCCCTTGATATACAATTTACCTATCCATTTATAAACCGAGGGATGTTGGGATTGTTTCTACTTTTTGGCTATTATGAATCACCCTGCTGTGAACATTATTGTGTAAGTTTTTGGTGTGGACACATGTTCTCCTTTCTCTTGGGTACTTACGAGTAAAGTTGTTGAGTCCTAAGATAACTCTATGTTTAAATATTTTAGGACTTGCCACACTCTTTTCCAAAGCAGCTGCTCCATTTTGTATTCGCTGGCAGTGTATGTATGAGAGTTTCAAGGTCTCCATATCCTTGCTAACATTTGTTATTTTCTGCCTTATTATTATCACTACGGAGGTGGGTATGGAGTATTTCATTGAAGTTTTGAATTATATTTCCTTTATTAATGATACTGGGCATCTTTTCATGTACTTATTGACCATTCATACCTTCTTTAGAGAAATATCTATTCAGATCACTTGCTCATGTTTTCCCTTTGGTTATGTCCTTTATATATTGTAGACACAAGCCCCTAAGTATGTAAATATTTTCGTCCATTCTGTGGTTTGTCATTTCACTTTGTTGATGATGTCCTTTGAAACACAAAAGTGTTTAGTGTTGATGAAATCCAGTTTTCTTCTTGTGCTTTTGTTGTCATATCTAAGAAACTATTGCCTAATCCAGTCAGGAAGATTTCTGCCTCTGTTTTCTTCTAAGAGTTCTGTAGTTTTAGCGTTTACATCTTTGATCCATTTAATTTTTATATACGGTGTGAAGGTGGGGTCTAACTTCATTCTTTTGAATGTGGACATACAGCTGTTCTAGTACCGGTTTTGGAGAAGACTATCCCCCCCGCCTCCCACCCTGGATTTGTCTTGGCATCCTAGTCTAAAAATTAGTTGGTTATAATGTGAGGGTTTATTTCTGGACTCTTAATTCTATTCCATTTATCTAGATGTCTATCTTTTACATTAGTACTATCGGCATGTTTTTACTTGCATTATCTCAATCTTCTCTATCCCAACATTTTTATCATAATTCACTGTGTGGTGGGGTGCTTGGGTGGCTCAGTTGGTTGAGGGTCCAACTTCAGCTCAGGTCATGATCTCATGGTTTGTGAGTTCGAGCCCCTGATTGGGCTCTCTGCTGTCAGCGCCGATCTCGTTTCAGATCCTCTGTCCCCCCTCTCTCTGCACCTCCTTCACTTACACTCTCTCAAAAAATAAATAAACATTTAAAAAAATCACTGTGTTGTGATTATCTATTCAAGTATGTTTTCTCTGGTGGTCTGCGAGCCCTTTGACGGTAGGATCCATTTATTTTCTCGTTTATCTTTGTACTGTTGGCAGTGAACATAGTGACTCACAGAAGATATGTTCAACAAATGACTCACACAAGATATGGTAAGCTCATCTCTATCTTTCCTGCCCGAGTTCTGGGGGAAAAATGAGGCCGAGGGTCACCAATGAATTTCATTTATACAGGTTATTCCCAATTCCCTCTTGGAACAAATAGTCAAAAGCAGATTTTAGTAGATGACAAATAATCCACAATAAGGACTTCTGGGAAATATGGACACACCTACAATTGGCTAGTATTTAGTTTTCTCCCTCCATTTGTGAGGAGCCAACAAGGTTGCAGTATGTAGAGATGCCTGCCTTTTCTCTTTTGGTGCTCTACTCCTGGAAGGGGTAAAGGCAGACTTTAACATTATCTTTCCTAAGCTGACCAGACATCTTCCACACTCCTCCTCTTTACTTTCTCTTCACCGCAAACTGTGTTCTCCTCACCTCTGGAATTCTCCATATGCTGACCATGCTTCTCGCTTAATAGAGGTTACAAGAGACGGGATCATTCCCTGCCCAAGGCACCTCCCTGGATGTGCTTTCTCATAGCTGCCCCTGTATATCTGCCCAGGAAATAGTGCCAGATGCTCTGTTGGGGCGGGGGGTGGAGACATTTTTGTCTGTGAGTACGTTAGACAAAACAAAGATAACCAAGTGGATTTCTAGCTTGCCAATGGTGTTGGAATTGGTGGCTACACCTCCATCCGGTGCCAAAAAAAAAAAAGGGGGGGGGATTTGAAATGCCTTTCTCTATTTCACTTCAGTATTTCTCTAAGCAACTCTTCAGTTTTTGATATGGAGTGAGTTTCCGTGACTAAACACATCAACAAAAAGATGAAAGAAGGCTATATGAGGAGAAATAGTGTACTTCAAATGAAATGAGTTCTAGTACCTGGCTGATAACACTGCTTCTCTTTTGAAATAACCCATCAATTCTGGATGCTGTGTCTTCTAACAATGGCATGGTCCCACTCTCCGAAGTCAGGTAACATTGTCTCAACTCATCAAGGGCCTTGGATTTACTTGCCAGTTGATTTTCTATATCCTGGAAGGGCAAGAGGAAAAAGTTTGCATATGCACAACATTACGGAACAATAAGGTGTAAGTAAGAGACAGGAGTTTGGCCTTTTCGAGTAAAAATGGCATTACAATATGTAATTAAATAACATCACATCAAAGACATTTTAATAATACATTTGATTCCATTTTTGCACTTATTACAGTATGAATTTTTATAAGTTTAATTATTACATGTATCTAGATTAAAACAATTTAATATGTATTTTTGATAGAGAGACAGAGCGCAAGCAGGGGAGGCGCACAGAGAGAAGGAGACACACAATCCGAAGCAGGCGCCAGGTCCTGTGCTGTCAGCACAGAGCCCGACGCGGGGCTCGAACCCACAAACCACGAGATCATGACCCGAGCCAAAGTCGGACGCTCAACCGACTGAGCCACCCAGGCACCCCTAGATTTTAGAATAGTCTAGGTAATAAGTCCTCATCATCATGGTACAGTAGAACGAGTCCAGGAGATCTAGTCCCCATGCCATGTCTGTCCCATACTGGCTGTCTCACCTGACATTAAGTCATCAAACCTCCAAGCCTGTATTTTCTCATCTGGAAACTAGCAATGATAGCCCAGGCCGTGGACAGTTTAGAACTCAAGTGAAACCAGGGTGGCCTGTGGGGGGCGGCACGGCACGGACCTGTGGACCGTAGGCTTCCCGTGAAGGTTACGTTGAATCTAAGGCTGCTGTAAGAATTCTAAATGGAATGGCTAGTGGGTAGTTAGAAGCAGGATATGACCACTTGCACAGATCTCTTATAATGGTGTTGCTGCTCACATCTCATGTCCAGGATGATTAACCTTCTCAGGACAACTGGGGTGTGACCTGACCTTCCCACCCCAGCAGGGAGGAGCCTGTGTCCTCAGGCAGTAGGTCCAGAAGCAGCATACGTCTGCAGCTACAAGGGCAGCTGAAGTGTCTTCAATAGGCAGTGACACAATCAGGGCAGTACTTACGGAGGATTAATGTATGTGTGGGTGAGACTAAGTGACCTGGCAAATGACAACTGAACAAAAGGGGGCCAGGCCAATATCCTTAAGCTCAACTGTGATTTAGACCGTAGTTCCAAGGGATGACCGGTCCTTTCGGAACATTATTACACAGAAGGTAAAAGAAAATCATTTTCCTCTGAAGACGCAGAATGAAATACTAAAACTAATGGAAACCTTAGAGTAATTGCATAAGTACTGGGTGAATTAATAAAAAACTGGGAAATATGAAATAAAAATTCCCTTTGAGCATTTTCTTTGAGGAGCCACATTCAAGTCTTAGGAACAATAACTGAAGATACCTTCTTCTGCTTCTCACACACAAAAAATTGCATCTTGTAATTTTGTAAAACCCATGGATGATTATTATCTCCTTTGCATAATGAAGTAAGTACCTGGGGGTCTGGAGGGGTCCCTCGAAAGTGCAGCCACTTGCCCTCCTCCTTGGGGCCGAAGCAGCGACGGAACAGCCTGGCCACGCCGTGTGGACAGGCGCCGTGTGCCTTCTCACCTGACAATCCAGAAGCATCCTGTGCACGGAGATCACACTTCCAGGTTTTTGTAAAGTTTTCAGTCTCTCCTCTTGCGCCTCCATCCAGTTGTTCAAAATCTGTATTTTGTTTTCCGTCTCGGTGATACTTTCCAAAAGTTGTTCTAAATGTTGTATCTTTAAGGTATAAGTAAGAAAATAAAAATTTCTCATTTTAAACCAGATGCTTTAAAATGTAAATGCCATGATGGTTATTTTTAACAAAATAATTTTGCTTCTTCGCAGATTCATCATACTTAGCACAAGATTTCCCAATAACTTTTGGAATAAAGATTCATATTAGGAAATATGAATTCAGTGTTTGAAAGCTAACCTGCTAAGCAAACTGGCTGTTTTGGAGTTTCATTAACACCTGTACAAATAAAATCATGTTGCTAACATTCAATAACATGTTGAATAACATTCAACTCAAATTCAACGCAATTTTTCATTGCATTATCGATTGATATACATAAAGCTTAAGAAAACTTTCTTTCCCTAGACTTTCTTCATTAGAGTCATTTAAAAATTAAGTCAATATCAAACATATCACAAATAATTTATCAACTTAATAAAATAGTGACCTTTTTTAATTAAAAGATTTTTAAACATTTATCCATTTTTGAGAGACAGAGACAGAGTGCCAGTGGGGGGAGGGGCAGAGGGAGGGAGACACAGAATCCGAAGCAGGCTCCAGGCTCCGAGCTGTCAGCACAGAGCCTGGCGTGGGGCTCAAACCCACAAACTGTGAGATCATGCCCTGTGCCAAAGTCAGATGCTTAACCAACTGAGCCACCCAGGCGCCCCAATAATAACTGTTTTTAATGTCTGCAATTCTTGTCATTTCCAATGCTCACAATTTTTATTAGGTTATAATGACTGTATATGTAAAGTTTTTTTGAAAATTGGAAAGGCTGCCCAATCTTTTAAACGAATGGACACAGTATAATTCGATTAATTATTCCTCCATCGGTGGAAATTTAGGCATTTTACATTTTTCACCAGTATAAATAATGTGGAACACTTTATGTGCATATTTTTCCTTTTCTGAAGGGCTATGTACTTAAGATAAACGTTGAGAGGAGACACTGCTGAATTAGGAAACAAGATGATTATTCTAGTTCTTGAAATTTTCTGAATGCTTTCTAAAAGGGGATATAAGCCATGATCTGCATATGAATGTGATAGCTTTGGGCTCTTAGCTCTATCTTACTAAATTTTTCAAATTTAATAAATATATAATGTTACATCATGTTTATTCTGAATGCCTGATAACTGAAGTTGTAATCTTCTCACGTTGGTTTGCTAATAACACATTTTTTCTTTGGTGAACTGTCTGTTCGCGTTCTTTGTCCATTCCTGCACTTGAACCTTAATTGTCTAAATCCATTTGTATGCATTCTCTACACATAAAGAAATCAATCAGTTGTTAACCTCAATTATATATAAATATTAAGTATGTCTCTAAGAATAAGTTTTCTTAATATTGTCAGAGTCATGGAATGAAAATCTACCAAAAGACCACATCCATTTTCCTGCCTTTTCATAATCTTTTCACAGCTGTAATAGCTTTGCCACTCTTGAACATTTACTTTCATGGAAAATGTCAAAATCTCCGACCATTTAGTAGTCTCACATAATACTTGGTATCTTCTCAAATAAAATTCCTCCTCTTCACTGGCCTAACTCAATTTCCCACTAGGAAGTCTCAAAGAAATGATAACTCTTTCTTCCTCTCTTGTACGCACCGATTGGAGAATGCCAGAATGTAGGCTTTACAAAAGGGTCATAGCTGAGAGAATTGTTAGTCTTAACCATAAATTAACCATAGGAATAGCTTTTCACGTTTTTCAGAAAGTGGCATTTTGCAAAGGCCAAAATCATACAAACTGTGACACACGAGCACACCTTTCTATTCAGTGTTCCATGCATCCGGTGCCATTGGCGGTTCATCTCTCCCAGGTGTTCTGCAAACTCTGTTCTCTCATAGCGCTTACTTTCTACATCACAGGTGCTTAACTGAAGTAAGGACTGGTTAACAAAGTCCACTATCCATTGTTTATAGTCCATCTCCATTCTGAACTCCTAAAACAAACAAATAAACAAAATTAAACTACCAAAGCCTGAACGGAAGTAGGTTGAACCGGATCCCGCCACGCTAGGGAGCCCCAAGCTCCCATTCGTTAAAGGGGCACCTGTCTAGAGTTGTAGTCCATCCTCTTCCCCCCCCCCACCCCCAATCCCACCAAATGTCTGCTTTGAGTAGAGAGTCTTTTGGAGAATTCCACATCCCCACGAACAGAGACTCGTCGCTTTCAAGCAGGCTGAAAAGTCAAAGGCAGCATCGCGTATCATGGCTGCATCATCTCAACCAAAATCAGGACCCAGGGACTGACAAAGGGTTCCCGTGAGCGGCTTCCTGAGAGCCACACTGGAATTCAGAGCCCCCCTGCAGGCTCACGGAAATGAGAGGATGGGAAGTCTCAAGTTAAGACTCCCCCAGAAAACCCAGGACATAGGGGTGCCTGGGTGGCTCAGTCGGTTAAGCGGCCGACTTCGGCTCAGGTCATGATCTCGCGGTCCGTGAGTTCGAGCCCCGTGTCGGGCTCTGTGCTGACAGCTCAGAGCCTGGAGCCCGCTTCAGATTCTGTGTCGCCCTCTCTCTCTGCCCCTCCCCTGCTCATGCTCTGTCTCTCCCTGTCTCAAAAATAAATAAAACGTAAAAAAAAAAAAAAAAAGAAAACCCAGGACATTAAGGAACTTTGCCAGCTTAGGTAGCTTCTCTGTTCCGTAGCAAGCCTAAAAACACCCAGGGCCAAGCATGTTTCTGTCAAGTCGGATACTTATTAAGCTTATCCTCCTAAGTCCTAACACCCCTCTGGAGGCATCAGGGGAAAAACTATGTGGTATATGCTAGGTTACAAGAGCGTAGAAGAATACATGCATGTGGACCCTCCAAAGATTCTACTACTCCCCGAAGTTAGGATGTGCTAGTATATAAAAGTAAAATCCTTGCTAACATCATGCCTCGTGACCAAAGTATTTGTCCTCTGCCTACCAGAAGCTACATCCATCAGCCTGTGAGGTCTTTGAAAGCAAAGACCAGAGACTTCATTGATCTCCTGAGTTCCTAGTGGTGAACATACTACCGTACACAATAAATGTTTGTGTGTGGCTTATTAAGTGTGAGTTAAATCTATCTGAAGTCAAATATCACAGAGAAGGCCACATTCATATGTATTTGTAGAAAGGTATCAACTTTTCCTTATGCATTCTCTTACGCAAAGGACACTGACTTAACACCTGTTGGATGCCAGGTCCTGGGCTAGGTGTGCTGTTTCAGGGAGGTGAAGAATTGGCCCTGCTCTCAAGAAGGAGACAGGCAAGGAAGCAAATAATTATCACACCCTGGAGACGCCTAATCCTAGAAAGTGAACTCGACTGGCTGGCAGAGTCAGGAGTAGATTTCCAAATCAGGAGATACTTGAGGAGAGTTTTGAAAGATGAACTAAGAGCATTTCTACGGCCACAAGTGGGGCACTAGAATTCCAGGTTGAAGGTGTAGCATGTACAAAAGCAGAAGCCGGGGTGCCTGGGTGGCTCAGTCGGTTAAGCCTCTGACTTCGGCTCAGGTCATGATCTCACGGTTCGTGAGTTCGAGCCCCGTGTCGGGCTCTGTGCTGACAGCTCAGAGCCTGGAACCTGTTTCAGATTCTGTGTCTCCCTCTCTCTCTCTCTGACCCTCCCCCATTCATGCTCTGTCTCTGTCTCAAAAATAAATAAATGTTAAAAAAAAAATTTTTCAAAAGCAGAAGCCAGGAGAACACCAGATGCAGCGGGTTCATTCGGGTCAGGCAGAGTCCAGGATCTATATCGGGGAACGAAAAGATGAGGCTGGAGAAGTAAAGAGGGGCCAGGGCAAGTTAAAAGCTTGGATTCTGTCCTGTGGTGACAGGAGCTCTCAAAGGTAACGAGGCAGAATAGAAAAAGTATACTAACGTCTGTCTAGAATCATCCAATATCCCATTCCCCACGCCTAGAATCAGTTCTTCTAAAGCGCACCACACTGGTCTCTTTGGTATTTCCCTTCCGACTGACTTGCCTTCTTAGTTAACGAGCAAGCTTGTGGCTCTTTTCGTATAATTACCTTGTACTTCTGAAGAAGGTTTTTAACTTGAGATGCGGAACTCAGAGAATGCTCACAGTCTTCATCTGCGGTCTGATGTTCCACATCGCTCATCCAGCTAATCATTTCTGTGATTGCTTTACGAGATGGCAATTTCTCCATCTGGAGCTGCAAGGACAAAATGATTTCCATTTAATTACCTGCAGTTGACAAAATCAATCGGGGCATCACTAAAGACGGTATCTGGTTTGATAAAAGGTCTTGCTACATAATTATGCAGGTTGCTCACAAAAACAAACCCGGCATTCAAGCTTAGAATAAGTGACCCCAAAACAATGACGATGACCTTCGCATAAAGGAACACAGTGATGCAGATAAACTGGGAAATAAAGTAATTAAGCCTGATTTCTCCGGTAAGAAAGATCCCACTGGAGGAGAGTCCAGTAATTAAGACCCATATTCAGTGGTGCCAGAGGAAAATAGATAGTGTCAATGAAAATTATTGAGTCAGAGAAATAATTTTAAAGGAGTTGTGAGCTAACAAGTGAATGCTAATTTAAATGCTGCGTCTTTAAATACCGACCTGGTGAAGTTTTTCTTGAATATCTGGAAGTTGAGTTATGAGCGTTGTCCATTTCTGTTCGAACTGCGCTAAAGAAGCTCTCAGGGTAGCCGTATCGGCTTCTTTCAGGTGAAGAAGCTGATTCCCAGTACTTATAACCGCGGTCTTCAAGGAGGACTTGTCATCTAGTTCCTTTGAAAACTCCTAGAGGAAACAGCGTGAAAATTTAGAAACATTAAAAATTTGCAAACAGCAAAGAATAACTAAGAGTCAGAATAACTGGTTAGAGTCCCGAACTAAGTACATGAACTCAATTCAAACTGCTAATGCTTGCGTGTCTATCTATAGGTGTGTATGTGTGTGCACCCGTGCATGCACACACCCACACCCACACTTTTCCTACTAAGTGTCAGGCACTGTTCCAGGCATTAGGTAAATAGTGGGGAACAAAAGAGAAAGAATTCCTGACCCTTGAGTGGCTTATAATCTAATGGATTAATATTTTTTTTAAAAAAGACCAATCAGGGGCACTTGGGTGGCTCAGCGGGTTAAGCGTCTGACCTTGGCTCAGGTCATGATCTCCTGGTTTATGAGTTTGAGCCCCATGACAGGCTCTGGGCTCACAGCTCAGAGCGTGGAGCCAGCTTCAGATTCTGTGTCTCCCTCTCTCTCTGCCCCTCCCCTGCTTACACTCCATCTCACTCTCTCTCTCTCAAAAATAAATAAATATTTTTAAAAATTAAAAAAAAAATCAAGTAATAAAATAAAAAAGACCTATCATTTCAACATTAAGAGAAACAGAACACAAAGTTCCTATTAAATGAACTAAATGCAACTGATTTTTAACTAAAATATTTGAAAACTTTCCTTTGTATTTGTGGGGGTTTTCAAACATATTTTTAAATAATTACATTTTAATACCAAAGTGGGTGATCATTGCTATAAAATAAGAAAAACAGACAAGAAAAGAATACGGGAAAGGAATTTACGTTAGAAAGTTTTATAAATTTATATTACAGAAGTAATAGTTTCCTTTCTTCAAAAAAAAAAAGCTCAAAACAATAGAACATTTTAGTAGAAATGTCAGTTCTGTATATGACAATTTACAACCATGTATCTATTAACTTTAACATTTATGAATTAATAAGTCTGTTAAGTTTTGGGGGAAAAGCAGGGGAGTTATTTCCTGCATTTAAAAAGCATGCTTCATGTCAGAGAAAGTTTTACTTTTACATATATTTTATAGGTTCAAATAAAAGTCTACTTTATCATTGTTTTATTTTATTTTTAAATATTTACTTTGAGAGGGAGAGAGAGAGAGCATGCACACAGGGGAGAGGCAAAGAGAGAGTAGAGAGAGAGAATCCCAAGCAGGTTCCACTGTCAGCACAGAGCCTGATGCAGGGCTTGAACTCACAAGCTGAAATCAAGAGCTGGATGTTTAACTAAGCCAGCCAGGTGTCCCTATCGTAAATATATAAATGACCGCTATAAACAAATAGCTCTAAGTTTGAAGAATGATATTACCCTAAATTTTATCCCTTATCCACAAATGATTATGGAGACTATCGCATTGACCCTGGTCATTTTCCCCTGATATTTATTTCTGGCAACAATTATCTGAGCATATTTTATCATAACTTACAAAAAAACTGTTTATGTTGCTTCTGATTGTATCCAAGTCCTGAGACACATTGAGGGATTGTTCTTTCCAGTAATTCAGAGTTTGCTGAGAAGATTCCAACCACTTGGTTAACTGATCTGAATCTCTGTTATAACTAACAGGAATGAAGTGAGAGAGAAAGAAAATTAGAAACGTACTCTATGGGTGATATGCATCGTTGGCAATTTTTTTCTCATTTTACTTTGTTTTCCTGTGTTGATCAGCTCTATTATTCAAAAAATCATGATGTTTTAAGAATTATACCCTGTTTTATCCCATGCCCCAAATCTGACACTCCTGGCATTTTGTAGGACTCTGTTATGACTATTCTAGAACAAATGAGCATTTTAAAGTCTAAAACATTTTCTTATTACAGCTACACAAAAACAAACCCATGGGTAAGGACAGCGATTATTTCTGTTCATTAAATGTTGACAGATTTGTTTATAGTAAAAATATAACCAGCATTTGTATAAGTTGCATAACAGTAAACTTATTGGCTAGATTCCAACATATTTACAGGAAACGAAGGAAAATATTGAGCAGAATGCTACCCCTCTTGTAACTCTTAAACTTCTCTAAGACAGGTCCCTAAGAGGCACAGAGGAGGAGAGTCAAACGTTCTATGCTCTCTACCTTCCTCAAGGAGTTCAAGATTAGATCCACTAAACAAACAAAATTCTCTGAAGAACTCTGAAGGCTTTTTCCAACTATTCTGTGAGCTAAGATTATTATTTTTTAATTTAAAACCTTTTTAGAGAGTAGGAAAGAGCAACACCGTGGTATAAAGGTCACATGTACAATTTCATAACATAATCCTTACTTTTCACTGAACTGATTACATGTCATCTTGAGTCTGGCAAACCAACCTCAGAGATCCTAGATCGCATCTGGCCCAGAAGAGGGACCCAAGTGCTTAAATTGTTGACGACAAACCTTACAGGAGAGAGACTGCAGGTAAAATCTGGTCGACTGCAGGATCCTCTGAGGTTTTTGTCCACCTGAAAATCTGACCTCAACCCATCCCTAAGAAAACATACCTGAGCAGATGCTTCAGAAGCGTTTGTAGTCGGTGCAGTTCATGGTCACTTTTTCTGTTTAGGGCCAACCACTGCTCTTCTAGTTCCGCAATCTGGCCCTCTAGTTCAGGACAGCTCACGGAGGCCACCAGCTCTCTGCCTTCATTCAGAGTCTGGTAAAGCCGGGCGTGCTTTTCATCAATGTTTCTTTTTATTTGCTACAAAAAGTCAAGTCACAGAATGAATTATTTAAAAATGAAGCCAGTCCATCTATTGACAAATACTTCAGTAGAGGCTACTGAAGAAACAAGAACACAGTCCTAACCCTCAAGACTCTTGCAGTCTGGCTGAAGAAACGTGATTCACGTTTTATTGATCACCTTTCATGATGAGACTGTCCAACTAATGCATTTCTACGGCACATTTCTTCAGTTCTATAGACTTACACATACCAACAGAAAACAAAACGTCACGGCTTTAGACTTGAGAATTCTCCGCCTACAAGTAAAAAACAAGCTGGCAGTCTACGGGGCACGTTCAACTTGTGGACAGGTTTTGTGTGACCTAAAGATTATTTTGAAAACCAGGATATTTTACATAGAAATCAGGATTTCCTGTGACTCGGAGAAAACCAGAAATCTAGCACCCTGGGTCTACACCTTGATGTGGCACAGATGGCCTGGAATTGGGCAGCCAGGCTTCCTTTAGAAGGGCTTGGTCTCTTTGACATTCTGCCACGACAGTCCCCACCACCCTCCGAACAGAGAGCCAGTCAGCGTCCATATTTCTGTTCTCGTCTGGCCCCTGTTAGAACTTTACATTACAAATAGGTTTGAAGGGGATGAGAAAACATTTATCATCCCTTAGACCCGAATAGTAGGAAAAAAACTCATTTCTAGAGTCTTTTAAGTATAAGGATTCAACGGGGAGTAAGGAAGAGGACTTTAGAAGAATAAATTAGTACATCACTAATCCAACTTCATGAAAAGAAAATCTTTAGAACAGCAATACAACGACCCCTTGAAGAGAACTCTGTCTAAAGGCAATTACCTTCCACCACTGGGTTCAGCCACTGACACTTATCCTGACAGCTACTGAAATTTAATCTTCAAAAATAAATTATAATCAAAATATAATTTTTCCAACTAACTTAAGCCTTTTAAAAATCACTAAAGAATTCTACTTCCAATGCCCTTTCCACTGCTGTCATTTGTAATCCCCTCTTCTCATCTGAGTCGGCATGGGAAAATGTCCAACATCTGTTTAAAAAAAAAACAAAAAACAGTTCTAGGGGCACCTGGGTGGCTCAGTCGGTTAAGCATCTGACTCTTGATTTCTGCTCAGGTCATGATCTCACAGTTGGTGGGTTGGAGCCCCGCGTCAGGCTCGGTGCTGACAGCTCAGAGCGTGGAGCCTGCTTCGGATGCTGCATCCCCCTCTCTCTCTGCCCCTCCCCCACTGATGCTCTCTCTTTCAAAGATAAGTAAACATTAAAAAAAAAAGCTCTAATTTCCCAAGCCTTCAGTGAAAGACCAAGACACTTCATCTTTAGATTATCCCTGAGAATTTTTTTTTTAATGTTTTTTATTTATTTTTGAGAGAGAGAGAGACAGAGCATGAGCAGCAGGGGGGGGGGGGGCGGGCGGGCAGGGAGAGAGGGAGACACAGAATACAAAGCAGGCTCCAGGCTCTGAGCTGTCAGCACAGAGCCCGACGCGGGGCTCGAACTCACGGACTGTGAGATCATGACCTGAGCTGAAGTCGGACGCCCAACCGACTGAGCCACCCAGGTGCCCCTCCCTGAGAATTTTTAATTACCCCATTTTATACACAGGAGTCAGACTGCAATGGTCACTCAGCACATGAGGTGCCGAGCCAGCATTTAAATGAGGTTTGCTCAACTGCAGAGGCCACACAAATGCTATGTTCCGTGGCCCACAGATGTCCACCGATCAAAATACATGCAAATCTCTCCATGACGCAGAACACGGAGAATGACCTGAAGAAGTCCATAAGTGAGATGGGCTTTACAAGGTATCTTTTTTTTTTTTTTTTTGAGAGAGAGAGAGAGAAACCGTGTGTGTGTGTGCGTGTGTGTGTGAGAGAAAGAGAGAGAGAGAGAGAGAGAGAGAGAGCCAGGAAGAGCGGCAGAGGGAGACAGAGAATCCCAAGGGGCTTGATCCCAAGACCCTGGGATCATGACCTGGGCTGAAATCAAGAGTCAGATGCTTGACCGACTGAGCCACCCAGGTGCCTCATATATCTCTCTTTTAGTTTGACAAATTTATTTAAGAGTTTTAGAACAATTATTTCAGTTTTTAAAAATCTCAAATTTAACAGATTCACAGGTTGCACTTTAAGGGACATGATCCCTTGTCCACCTGAGAGAGGTGGGCTAATACAAACAGTTCCTTAACATAATGAGGTTTAAAATGCCGTTTTCAACTGCCTTCTCTTAGCTCTTTGGACGTACTTCTGCATCCCCAGGCTAACAAAGAATTAAGCAGCAGCTTCCCACCCCCAGAAGATTCAGATTTATCTTAGGGGCGCCTGGGTGGCTCAGTCAGTTAAGCGGCCGACTTCAGCTCAGGTCATGATCTCACAGTCCGTGAGTTCGAGCCCCGCGTCGGGCTCTGTGCTGACAGCTTGGAGCCTGGAGCCTGTTTCAGATTCTGTGTCTCCCTCTCTCTCTGACCCTCCCCCGTCCATGCTCTGTCTCTCTCTGTCTCAAAAATAAATAAATGTTAAAAAAAAAAATTAAAAAAAAAAAGATTCAGATTTATCTTAGAGTTAAGCTCAATTGGACAAGATGGCAAAGAGATCAATTGTACCTCTCTAGGCGTCTAGATAGCAGGACTACAGTGTCCGTGTCTTTGCAAAATGTTCCTTATAGGAGCTTAAATGCTACTGAGGAATGCCAGGGTCCTGCCAAGGATTTCATTTTCCATCCGGTCTATTCAGGCAACAAACCTACTCTTGAAGTTTCGAAGTTGGCATTTGATAACCACGCCCAGCATCACAACTCAGAGGCTGACAACACATTTGAAAGTTAAAACTAAATATTTCAAGTTTCTGTCGAGAAGACTTAAAACTCGTTTTCTCGTTGGTCATGATCTCAAGGCCACTTGAAAACTATTCTAGGGTTCTATCTTTTCCATGGCATCGAAGTTTGGGACACAGAGACTTGGATGATAACACTAAATGTTACACACAAAACATTTTGTTTGAAGTCTTTTTATAATGCTGGTGGCAGGTGACAGATTATCGCCTGTCTCAGAGGCTATGTCCAAACAGGGCTTCACCGAAGAAAACCACATATAGGTTTAGTGGCCCATGGTTTACAACGTTCTTTCTGTACTTTGGCTCATTTCCATATCCGCTGACATCCACTTCCTGAGACGAGTAGGAGAACTAGCGTGATTCCCTACAGTATACAAAGAAACTGAGACTTAGAGACAAAAAGTTGACACGCTTGACAGGTGAGAGCCAGGACTCGTACCCAGCACCTCGATCCCAAGCCTTAAGTATAATGAAAGACTCCAAATCAAATCCACGGGTTCCCTGAATATCAGTCTAATAGTGCATGGTGTGAAGAACAACACTTCAAATTCAAAGTCGAGCAATTTAGTCAAAACAAAAGAAAACACAAAGTGCTACGGACGCTGCCTCTGACGGATTCAACGGCGCAAAATACCTGGTAAAATGAAATCCTTTCCATTAATCTTTCCTCGGTCTCTTCCACCAGACTCACAGAGGGCAACGTAGATACAAGAATTTCCAGATCCTTTTCAAGAGATGCATAGTTTTCATCAAATTCTTCCCATTTCTAGAGAATCAAGAACATAATATCAGTGGGAGCCCTTTTCTAGATTCGTTCCAGCCAATGACAAAATTGATCATACGAAATAAAAACGAACTGAGACCATACGAACTTCAAGCACAGATTCCAGGGGTTTCTGAGAGATATAACCTACTCTCGTAAGAACTCAGGGTCCGATGGAAAACAGTTCCGTTGCCTTTGTGGAGAGGGTTTTGAAAAATCCAGTTGGCATTCGTGTTTTATGCTTGTCTCATCAAACTGAGTAAGGACCAAGATTAAGTGAGAGGGTTACACCTCTCAGCCTGCACCTCTGTGGAGACCTCAGAGTCGGAAGAGAGCCGTTCTCACACTTGGAAAGGAAGGGGCTAACTTTTAAAGCTTTTCTCAGCAGAGGCTCCGAGTAGGTTGCTTCTACCCTCTCTGCTCCAACCCCTAGCCCACTGAACATTACCCTGTGATGCTGCTAGAAGCAGAATTCCACTGTTGGAGGATGTGGGCTTACACTTCATTAGGAGAGTACTATTTCCTTAGGCTGAGTCTTGCCTTGTCCCAGTTCTATTTCTATAGAAGCCCACCACTAGGACCTCAGCACGCTACAGAGCTGACTTACGGACACTAAATATCACCTGCTGGAAAAAGAACCACCTTATTGATTCTCTTATCTACCGAAGTAGTGGGTCATGTGGCTGTGAGGGGCACTCTTTGGACTCGGGGGGGGGGGGTCTCTTTTTTTAAATACCATGAAATATTACTAGAAATATCAATTTGACAAGCTAACCAGAAAATTGATTTCATTAGCCTAACATAACATGATCACATTACAAAGTTGAAGATTTCCTTGCTTTTGGGTTACTTCCTTTAAGTGCTAACATCCACGGTGTGTAAGAAGTTAAAGGTGAGAACTTTCAAACGGAGAAAGAACTTGATGCAAACTTAATTTTCTTCTTGGATTTAAGACTACCAGGAGTCCACTCCAGCAGCAGAACATCCGGACCTGCCCTCTTTGGGGAGCACAGTTTCTGAACCACCGTTTCATCCAAATGACCTCTTTCTGGATCTCAAAGTGCGCTTCCAATTTTGTTTATTTGCACACAAACCTAAAGGTGGAAAGACATGCCATCCCCTCGTTCCCGCGTGCGCAATCTCAGCAACTATTTCATTCCGGGAGCAGCAGTCAGGGCTAGAACAGGCTTCCATCGCCTCAGTGTTAGTTCCCATTTAACTACTGCTTAATGGTAACTCGACACCTCTGGACACCAGCAGGTGGTGGTCCAAGGTCCAGAATTCCAGGGTTAAGCACAACGTTTACATATCTCAAGTACCTGCAATAAACTTTGCAGCTTTATTCCACGTTGGTGTGACTTTTCTTCCAGTAATTTAATTTCTTGTATTTGTTCTGCCCAAAATGTGTCTTTCTTTTGCAGTAAAGAAGGAGGCATTCTGTTGGAGTATGTTTGGATCAACAGCATGTCAGCAACAAGCTTCTGGAAAAAAAGCTGTAAAATGGACAAGACTTGTTATTTATTTATTTCTACATCGTGAAACTTAAAAACTGAGTTACTTCAACTTTTTATACAGGTGTATTTACTTTTATTTATTTTTTTTTAATGTTTGTTTATTTTTGAGAGAGAGACAGACAGACAGAGTGTGAGCTGGGGAGGGGCAGAGAGAGAGGGAGACACAGAATCTGAAGCAGGCTCCAGGCTCTGAGCTGTCAGCACAGAGCCCGACGTGGGGCTCGAACTCACAAACTGTGAGATCATGACCTGAGCCGAAGTCGGACGCTTAGCCCACTGAGCCACCCAGGCACCCCTAAATTTTTTTTCTAACATTTATTTATTTTCAAGAGACAGAGAGAGACAGAGTGTGAGTGGGGGAGGGGCAAAGAGAGAGGGAAACAGAGAATCTGAAGCAGGCTCCAGGCTCTGAGCTGTCAGCACAGAGCCCAACATGGGGCTCAAACCCACCAACAGTGAGATCATGTCCTGAGCTGAGGTCGGATGCTTAACTGACTGAGCCACCCAGGCGCCCCAGGTGTAGTTGCTTTTAAATCCCAAGACAGCCATGCAGAGTCACACATAAGAGGAAAGAAAAAGAAAATTGACTGTGTACCCATTAGTCTTTAACACTAATGGCATTTTAACAAGTCATAAAGAAAAATCCTCCTAAGTAACATTTTCCATAAAACAGTCCATGTTAAAGGGCAAACAGTGTCAGCCAATTTCAATTTCCAGTGAGATCTTCCTAAATCAGTTACTCTGAGTTTTTAATTTTTTTTTTTTAAATCTTTATTTATTTTTGAGAGAGAGACCACATGTAAGCAAGGGAGGAGCAGAGAGAGAGGGAGATACAGAACCCGAAGCTGGCTCCAGGCTCTGAGCTGTCAGCACAGAGCCTGACATGGGGCTCGAACTCATGAACCATGAGATCACGACCTGAGCCGAAGTCGGACACTTAAAACCGACTGGCCACCCAGGCACCCCCCCAGTTACTCTAAGTTTTAAGAAACTTTACAAAAAGGTCGATACTGACATGGCCGATTAATTTCAAGACACTAAATTGGATGGATAGATGAGTGAGCCCAAGGAGCCCACACATGGAACAGCCAGAGGTTCCTACACTCTGGCTTGATTTTCTACTCAATAACATGGCCAAGTACAAGGAATTTGTTGACAGGGTCTGTTGGGATCCTGGTATGTAAAAGCTCCCAGAACAACACTTGAAGAACCTTTACACAGGAAGTCTTTAGCTTCACATGGTTCTCCTCCATTTGCATAGTCAGCTGCCCCTTCTAATTGTCTGGAGGAACTTCTTATGCGAATCCTTTCTCCTACTCCCTTGAAAAGGGTATGTAGAAGGTTTATAAAAGCATCCAGCACAAATCCTGACACACTGTAGATATCCATAATATTATTTTTTCCTTTCCCCCTCCAATCTTTATAGAATATTTACCTTTGGATTTCTTAGAACAAGGTCTCCTTATCACATGCCTAGAGTTCAGCTTGTTGGAGGCAGAAATGGTCTTTCCCATTTTTTTTTTTTGCATCAGTACTTAAATTACTACATGTCTTTAGGTGGTGATCATGAGGCTGCTGTGTAATAAAATGAATGGACAACTAAAAGATTTATTGTAGCATTACACTAGATATACATTTATATATTGAGGTATAGATATTTTTTTGGCCTCAGTTCTCAGGAAAGCCTTCCCTAATCTCCTGAATTCAATTTCCCCTCTTAAATGCTCTGAAAGCATGTGTCTCAATTTTAATTTTAAATTTGTTTGGAATGACTTGCTCATAAATGTCTCTCTTTCAACCAAAAGCTCCGTGAACGTAAGGAACTATATCTGTTTTCCCTCACAATCACATCCTTAGAGGTCAGCGGAGTTCCTGATATCCAGTAAGCCGTCTAATTGATGTTAGTTCAAACAAAGAGTGAATGAATGAATGAATGAATGAATGAACAATGTATATTTCACCAATGAATGAATGAATGAACAATGTATATTTCACCAAGGAAGAAAATGGATGCTCTATGGTTAAGTCAGAAAGACTTAAAGTCTATGAAAAGGTAATCTGACCCACGCGTCTTACCTTGTGATTCTGTATTTGAGCCTGTAAGGCATCTTTACTTTTGGGTTGTTTTAAGTGGTCATGAGCAAGCTTTTCCTTTCCAATAGCCATTAGTTCCACCATGCCTTGCAATAAGGCATCTTGCTGGCTCTCAGTGATGAAAGGGCTGCTGAGTTCTGTGTACCGAGCTCTCAAGATTCCCCACATACTGTCAAGCACATCCTGAAAAGAAAGAACGTTTTCATCCAACCACGAAAATAATCCAGATGGAGAACAAAGCTAAACTCTCTTTGGAGAACAAACCTGAACTCTCTTTCTGGAAGAACAAGAAAGTCTCACTCCCTTATAATCATAGCGATTCACTGACCGAATGTTTTCTGCTCACACATACCTCTAATTTGTAAACCTCTTGCAGTAACACGTAAGGTAAACGAAGCCTCTCCCCTTCGTCTCTTAGTTTTGCCACTCGGCTCTCGGAGTTCTGCAGCTCCACTGTATACACATCTGCTTTCTACGGTGAGAGACAATGCAAAAAAGCAAACCCTTTCAGAAGCCAGAGAAGTGCGCATATTCATTGTAAAAGAATGAAACCGTATAGAAAAAATTAAGGGAAAAATGAAAGTCCCACTTCTCCTCCCTCACCTCCAGCTTCTCCCGGCAAATTTGTCCCCAACACGTTTGTAGCACGGACCAGAAGTATATGTGCACATCCTTAAACTTAATGAACGCGCACATCACTCCGTTCTGCAGGCTGCCTCCTTACTTACCAGCTGCTCTGCAAGTCAGTACAAATACCGGACTCCTTGCAAATGGACACACACTGCTTTTCTAAGAGTCTGCTCTTAATGCCTTTTGGGCTATCGAAGCGTTTTTAGTTCAAGCAGTGCTGCTAGGTCCATCCTTGAGTATTTATATACACGTTTCTCCATGCCCTTGTCTTCCTTCCTTAGGATAAGTGCAACCCCTATAGCACTATCTGTCCACAGAAGGCTCTCAATTCATACTTGCTGAATAAATGAATGAAGTGAGCCTACTGTGGGTAGAAGCGCATTCACACGTAAAATTCTGATTTATAGCCAACCGATCCTGAGAAGCTGGACAAATTCTCCTCCCGAGAGAATGGGAGTCTCATTTCCTAATGCTCTCACTGACCCTGCACAAACTTCCATTTTTGCCTGGTTGATAGGTGACCATGGTGTTGTGTCGGTTTAATTTACTCTTCATAAGGTACTACTTATGAGATATTTTTAAAGGTCCACATAAAGAGTTCTCGTTTCTATTTGTTTACTCTAGCCTTGCCACTGCTCCCAAAGGAAAGTGCTTCAGAAACACAGCTTCTACACAAAACTCTTTGGTCCAAGGTCAGATCAGTGTAATTGTTTTGACTTGATTACCTGAAGCTGCTCATCAATACTCTGGCTACTAATTTCATTCAAAGACTGTTGTAAAGATGTTTTATTCTTAGTAAGTTGATCATACAATCGCTTTATTTCATTCTGTATAGGAAGATAAATGCAACAAACAGTAAGAATCTCATGGGGGCCCCTTTAATACCTTACAAAAAATTTAGCCGTCCTTTAATTTTTATGCTAACCGAAGTTCCAAACATATACCAAAATAGAGGAATTGCCTAGCTTTAACAATTATTGACTTGTGACCGGTCATCTCTGCTCTGTGCCCTCCCCTGAGCCTTCTTAACTATATCTAATCTCCTTCCCCTCAGAATATTTTGAAACAAATCACAGATATTTCACCATGGTAAGTTTCGGTATGTGTTTTTAAAAGATAAAGATTCCTCCCTTTAGAAACAGTACAAAATTGGGGCGCCTGAGTGGCTCAGTCGGTTAAGCGTCCAACTTCAGCTCAGGTCATGATCTCACAGCTTGGGAGTTTGAGCCCCACGTCGGGCTGTGCTGACAGCTCAGAGCCTGGAGCCTGCTTCAGATTCTGTGTCTCCCTCTCTCTCTGCCCCTCCCCTGCAAGCTTTCTGTCTCTCTCTCCCTCTCTCTCTCAAAAATAAACAAACGTTAAAAAAATTTTTTTTTAATATTACAAATCAACAACCATTCCCTAGTATCATTAGCTATAGGAAAGGGTTCACATTTCTCTAATTAGCTATAATTTTTCCTTTTGGTTTGTTTGAATTGGAATCTAAATGAGGTCCAACAGGTTGCAAGGGACTAATACATGTGTTAAGTCTCTTGTGATCTGCAGGCTCCCCAACCATCTCTCTTGTTTATTCCTGGGGTTTTGGGTGGGATGGTGAAAACATAGGTCTTTTACTCTATACAGCTTCCCACGGTCTGGATTTGGCTGACCCCCACCCCCCACCCCCCCACAGTGCTGCAATGCTCTTCTCTTGTGTCTATTTTGCGTGATCAGATCGAGGTTTTTTGACTTTACGGGCGAGACTCCTTCATAAGTGGTGTTGTGTTTCATTTCTTTTTCTCTAGTTAGGAAACTACTAGAATTGTCTGTCTGCTTGCCTCAAGTCTGTCCTCTAATCCACAGTAGCTAACAACCAGGTGAATCTACCTGAAACATACACAGACTGTCCTTCTTTTGCTCAAAAACTTTAATGGTTGGGGCGCGTGGGTGGCTCAGTTAAGCGATCGACTTCGGCTCATGTCATGATCTCACGGCTTGTGACTTTGATCCCCGCGTCAGGCTCTGTGCTGACAGCTCAGAGCCTGGAGCCTGCTTCGGATTCTGTGTCTCCCTCTGTCTCTCTACCCCTCCCTTGCTCATGCTCTTGTCTCTTTCTTCTCAAAAATAAAAACATTTAAAAAATTAAAAAAAAAAACTTTAATGGCTCCCTGTTACTGAGAAATCCTCCCCTACGACAATCATTAATGACTAAATGTAACACAGGAAAGAAACAGTTCATTAGCCCGATCTAACAAATTCATACCGCAACTCTGGGAAGGACCTCGCTTTCAAATGGTCTCCAAACACAGGCACCGAACTAATCTAAAGACCTTCACAGAAAGAACCTCTCACCACTTTCCTTAGCAATTCCTAATCATGACTGCCACCAGGAATAGGAATGAATAGAAATTAGCCAAAGTAGGCTGAGTGCCTAGCCCTGTACCTGATAACTGCGGTTATAGTCGAGGCCAGCTTTTAGAGACTTGCTCCTAGAGGCAGCTGTGGCCTGGGTGTGCTCCAGGTAGACTTGGAGGTTATTAAAACATTCATGGAACAAGTCGGCGTTCTTCCCAGACCAAGTCATGGCTTTCAAAAGATCATCCTTCTTATCACCCATAGCTAAGTAAAGTTTTTTCAACTCAAGAGCCAGTGTCTGTGAAGAGGTGAGAAGAAAAGACACAGTGAATAGACTCTGACTTTAAGAGGCTTCAGCTCTGGCTTAAACAGCGGCTGTTTGCAGCAACGGCCAACACATGGGCTTACTGGAAATTCCTTACCTCGTAGTGCACCTGCCGAGCACAGACATCCTCTCTGAAGAGCCCAGGTGTCTGCAGCATCTCCTCCACACTGGCAAGGCACTGACTGAGGGTCAGAAATAGTTCAAATAATTTTTTATCCAAATTTATGTATGTTTCTTCTGTCATGTTTTCCTGAATCAAGAGGAAAAAAGAAAAAAATAAATATTAGGCTTCCTTGCCTTCCTGAGCCTCCATTTTCCCTGGTTTTGTTATGGTTTACAATTTACGTTATACTTTTTTTATAATTGGTTGTTTTGAACACTTTGTGAATCAGGTAGAAGAATAAACAAATACAATTAAGATGTTAAATCTGAGAAAAACAAGTTTAAGAAACTCAACGCTTGGTAGTGAGTAACCATTGAAATGGAATTAAAAGGTAAATAACAAGATGAAGGACTTCCTTAGCGGGGCCATCCATGTGGGAAGTGTGGTCCCAAGGAAAGCATACTGTCCCTTTTCCCACGGCTCCCTGCCTCCCACATTGTAAGGTAGGAGAAAGTGGGTTAATGGAATCAAGTACAGCCTGGAGAAGGAAAAGAAGACATTTGAAAGGGATGATTGGGAAGAGGTACAGTATCTTAAAGATAGATGGTAGGCAAGGCATGGTAACTACAGTTAATAAATACTGTGTTACATATTTGAAAGTTGTCAAGAGAATAGATCTTAAAAGTTCTCATTTCAGGAAAAACATTTTTATAACTGTATGTGGTGATGCATGTTAGATTCATTGTGGTGATCATTTCACAAAATATACAAATATTGAATCATTATGGTGGACACCTGAAGCTAATATGTCAGTTACATCTCAATAAAAAAAAGATATGGATGGGCTGTGGAGTGGGGGTGGAAATTAGAAGTGTTACATATGGGCTGATTGTGAGAATTAAGGCCATCCTTAGATGTACAACTTCAAGGGAGGCACCTTGTGCGATTGTGTCCTAGTGGGAGGGTTGTGCGATTGTGTCCTAGTGAGTTTGGGAGCCACAAGGTCTCCTTATATTTTAGCATAAGCTGTTGGAGCCACCTCTTTTTCTTTACCAACGAACACCCTGAATTCTTGACCAGGCACAAGATATTTAGAAGCATGCGAAAGCTAGTAATCACCCCAATTTAGATTCTATTTCCTATGGTCTTCTCTGGTTTATACTTAACATTACCCAGCACACCGTTTCAGCATTCAGCTTAGTCAAGGTTGGAAATCTTGTCAATACTCCCCTCCTTCCTTACCCTTCCAATCACAGAGCACCACTGCAGACAGGACTAATCAACAACGATCCTCGTTCCTGCCGATCTTAGACTTGGGTTCAATGATCTTTGTACATGGTGGTCTCGGCAGGTGCTACCACAGTCATCAGAGTCGGCAAGAGATAAACTCTACTTGCAATTCTAGGACCCATTCCACCATGGATTCTACCATTTATTCAATTTAAAAAATGATGGCTAGTTTACAATGTCACATTTCCCTTCTTTTTTGATATTGCAGTGAGGAAAATATGTAATGTGAAGCGGCTACCTGGGTCTGAAGATTATTTGCTT
Organism: Acinonyx jubatus; assembly: GCF_027475565.1. Classification (NCBI taxonomy): domain Eukaryota; kingdom Metazoa; phylum Chordata; class Mammalia; order Carnivora; family Felidae; genus Acinonyx; species Acinonyx jubatus. The sequence goes on along the minus strand of NC_069386.1, from coordinate 108,244,841 downwards.
CTTGACGCAGGTCTTCAAGCTGTGTGGTGTATGTTTTCAGTTCTTCAGTTGTTGGGTATCTAAAGTTATACACACTCACACTGGGTAGAATACTCATATCTGTGGCAACCTATATGAAAAAAGAGAAACCTCATTACAACTTGAGATCCTGCTGCTGTTAACATTAAACAGCAAAAATGCTTTTTCACGCGCTATCTTCCAAGTTACTTTCTTGGTAAATGTTTTTGTCTACCTTGTCACTTGTAAGAAAAAATTAAATTTTAAATATTGTGGACAGCTTTGAAAGGTCATGAAAAGCTTCACTTAGACACTTGAGGGTCTATTGAGATAACAAAATGAGGCAAGATAAACCATAACTTGAAAATAGAGTAAAATCACTAATGTTTCAATTTGGTAGCAATGCCATTCACGTTATGAGGTTAGCGGGTTCTCTTCCCATTTATTGGTAGACCCCTGGTATAAAGCCAACTCTTAGAATAGTCCCCTCCAGGTACAGACTTGCATCTTGATCTGTTATCGGAAAGCTAAATAAGCATTAAAAATTAGCGGTGTCTCTAGAAGACAGAAAGATTCAGAGTTAATTCCCTTTTCAAATTAGAAAACTAATAAATACAAAGAAACAGAGTGGGGTGGTGTCAGATTCTGCCTGGGGAAAAGAACTGATGATGTTCTGCGGTTGGAAAGAGAACAATATACGTGTTACAGTGTGTATGACGAGGAGAAACCAAGACTAAAGCCAATGAGTTTAATTCAACATCAATAGGCCAGAAAAGGTTCTCGGCAGAACAGAACAGGAAAGTTCCCACCAGACTGGAGAACGGGGCAACAGGCAGTAACCTTTGCCCAGGCAGGTTGGGTGCAAAGTTGAAGGCGGAAGCTTGATAGCTGTGACCAACAGTGTTAATCTGCTCACGGGCTCCCTGCTCAGAGAGAAATCCAGCAGCAGCTGGCCCAGCATGATTAAGAACTGTGACGGCAGTAAGCGTGTTTGTGGGACACAGGTACCTGGCACACTGTAGATTCCAAATCATCTTGATGAATGAATGACGCTAACATAGCATTGTGTCATTAAAACATTAAACAATTAAAACAGTTAACAATTAAAACATTAAAAAAGTGCTTTTTAAAAAAACATATTATTCATTCCTTTATTCATTCAACATATTGAAACTGAGACTTCACAATGTTTCAGATACTGTGCCAGGCACTCAAATGTGAACCAGGCAGACATGGTCTTTTCTTCCTATACCACTTAATGGGGGAATACAGACAAATAAACAGGTACTCAGTATCGTAAGAGCTGTGATTAGGGAAGCTCAGAGTGCCACAAAAGCACAAAGGAGTGGCACTTCACGCAGACTTCCAGGGGGGTGAAAAAGGGTCGGCCAGATGAAAAACCCACTTGGCATCTTCGCTTTCTGAAAACCAACGATTTTATTTCCGCCTAACGCGGAACACGTATACGGGTACTTAATGAATGCTTGTTGCATTTTCAAAGACAAATGTGTTTATTTATGATTTACACCGTGCGCGTCACATCCACTGACCTGAGGCTGCACAAGCTGAGGTAGCGGTAGCCCGATCTTTGATGACAGTTCGTGACGTAAATACTGCCACTTATCCCCACTTTGGCCCTGAGTTGACAAGACCGAGTCTGGAGCATCCTTTGCGGGGCTAGATGCCTTAATGCTTTTAAAGGGAAATAAAAGGTGAAAAGAATAATCAACAGATAATTTTGGTTGCATTCGGTAAGAGTTTTAGAAGTGATTTAAGAAGAAATGCTCTGAATTCTCCCAACCATAGCTGAATGTCCAACTCGAAAAATGTCTTACCTCTCAGATGATTTCTGAGTTGTATCTTTATCAGGTTGGCAAAACTGGGGCCGTATTTTCTTAGCATTAAATTCTACGAATTTGATGAAATCTTTCTGTTCCGTTGGTTTTAACTCCGGGACCTATCATTGAATGAGATTCAAATGGTCCAGTCAAAGTTTTCCAATGACAGCCAACGGTTTCTTCTGTTGACAGCATCTCATTTTGAACCATTTCCTAAATTATCATCTACTATTTCCCTTTCTTGCTTGCTTGTTCCCCTTAACTTTTATTTCTCAAAAACCTACTTCAAGTATTCACACAATCATCAAGTAAATATTACAATATATGCTACACACATGGAAAGTCCCCTAAAATATGCCAAACACGTTTAGAAACAATAGGGAAAGAGGTGTTATGGTTAGAGAGGTAAGTCCCCCTGAAGGTATTTACTTAGTTTGAAATAAGATGCAAATCAATAAAATAGCAAAGTTACAGTGTCCCCACCTGCAGAAGGCGAAAGCAAGGTGGGTGTTGCAGTAAATGCTTACCACTCACACACACCCTCCAGGAGCAGTTTGGTACTTAGTTCAAAGGGAAATTCCATACGGAAACCTTTATTCTTATCCTTATATCTGTTAAAGGCTGCAATTACCTGTTGCTGCTGGAAATCTTTTTGTCTGCTGAATTGTGGCCTTTCACTTACAACAGGTTCAAGTTCAGAAAGGTTATCTGGTTGGAGATCATTTTGATGCTCTGAAGGTTTCTTTAGTGTGGCAGAATGCTGCAAAACATTTGATGATGGCAGACTATTTAAAAAATGACTCCCTTTATTTTAGTCCTACTAATGAGACCGCATAATAGGAAAGTTTTATATCAAGTGACTAGGTTTCATTATTTATTACAAGTATATACTATGATTTAAGGTAGTTGTTTCAAAACAACTTCAAAAAACCATTACATTTGATGAAGTGGTCATTTTATTTATTTTTTAAAATGTTTATTTTTGAGAGAGAGACAGAGTGCAAGCAGGGAAGGGGCAGAGAGAGAGGGAGACACAGAATCCGAAGCAGGCTCCATCCAGGCTCTGAGCTGTCAGCACAGAGCCCGACGCGGGGCTTGAACTCACGGGGTGTGAGATCACGACCTGAGCCAAAGTCGGATGCTTGACCGACTGAGCCACCCAGGCGCCCCTGAAGTGGTCATTTAATTTTCTCAGTGTAATTCATCCAATGAATTACTAAAAACTAGGAAATGTATTGCTTCTCTGTTTTAAGAACAAAGTAAAACACACACACACACCCCGAAAAGAGAAATAGTACTAATGCTTATAAATGCAAATTTCCCATAGGTCCAAAACATTTTTTCAAAAGAGAGGACATATGAGGATGAAAGGGGAACCACAGAGTCTGTGTATCTGCAGCCAATCTTATTTCTGTGAATGTAAGTCCTTTGAGTAGGAACCACCATCTCCTGAGTATAGATGCAAATCTTATATAGTAAGGCTCTACTCATAAGACACGCATTTGCATTTATACAGAATGCTTTTAAAAGTCACGAGAACAGTTCAACTGCATGACACTTCCATCAGTATATGTATTTGCAAATAACAGAACGTATCCTGGAAACAGTTTTTCTATTTCTGATGTCTAACTTTAAGCTTCTCAAAAAAAAATTTTAATCTTCACTACTGGCGCTTCATTTTCCAGTCAAGTGGGGTGACACATTACCTTTAAACCTTATCTTTCTTTATCTACACCACACCTCATTACCAGTGAGAACCATCAAGCCAGTCAGACCAACCCAATCCAGACCAACGCCGTCCCTAACAAGAGCCTAGGTAGGAAAACTGCAGGGCAAAATGGAATCAGTAACACAAGTCAGTACAGCCTTCCCTTACAGTTTGAAGGTGCTTCATTCTCTCTTACGTAGTAGAATTTCTTCTGTGGCTGTCTTATCACCTCTGCCAGAATTCCTTCCTGGTGGTTCTATCAGATCATCTACCCACTCACGTCTATACGTGGCCGTGTCTTACCTGGTCTTCATTGTATTTCTCCTGAAGCATGATCTGGACTTTTTCCAAATTGCACTTCACAGTCTTTAGCTTCAAGGAAAGAGCTTCAGCCTCCTGATGAGTGGCCCCACTGTCTCCCGGCCCCCGATCTTTGCAGCTCTCTAGCAGAGACGCAACCTTGTGCTCGATTTCTGTTAGCATGGCCTTGGAAACAAAATCGTTTCATCATTCAAGGTTTTGGTCTTGAACAAGTATTATACTCTACGATGAGTCAGATTCACTCTGTCTACCTACCGTACACAACAAGTCTCGGAAACACAGACTGGAAGGGACCTTGGGCAAACAACAAGGACGATTTCCACATAACTCCTGAGCTTTTGGACAGGGGTGCCACTGAGCCAACCCAACTTGCAGAGGTCACTCCCCACAATAATCTAAGTGACTCCATAGTCACTTTAGAAAATACAGCTGAATGTATCCAGCACAGCATAGTGGTTAAGAACACAGACCCTGGGGCGCCTGGCTGGCTCAGTTGGAAGAGCTCACGACTCTTGATCTTAAGGGTAGTGAGTTCGAGCCCTGTGGTGGGTGTAGATTACTTAAGTAAACAAATAAACGTTAAAACAAAAGAAACACAGACACTGGAACTAGACTCTGTGAGGTCAGATCCCAGCCCCGCCACTTAGCAGCCGGGTAAACGTGGGCACCTTCCTTTGTACGAGTGTGCCTTCAGTCGTCTGTAAAATGGGGGTAATAACAGAACTTACCTCCTAAGGGTCCCTTGGAGGAGTTAAGAGTTAAAATCCATTCGCTCTGGCCAGTGCTCGACTAGTGTCATCTTCTCCCCACTATCCTAACCTTTTCCTGTTGCAATCCGAGTGTCGAGTAGTAATAATAATAAAAAGACAAAATTTGCACAGAAGCCTTTGAAAGTTCTTTCCCTTCTTGATCTTTGCCTCCTCTTTTTCAAGTCAAATAAACTTCCAAAACATCCGAAGAAGATCACAGAAGAAATAATTTGGAACCTAAAACACTTAGTCATTGATACCGCTGGCCAATTTACACACAGATCTCAAAATAAATCAGCCAGATGAAGTAAGTTTCCCTGTAAGTCAATGTCACTGTATTCCTCCCGACAGATCAAGTTTGCTGTCTCCTGTGGCTCTGGAGCCCACGCGGTCACGTCAACTGACTGGCATACCATATGGCAGCAACATGCAAACTCACATTCTAGCCCCGGGATCACTGGGGCTAAAACTTGGCGTGTGCCTGAGAAGTTGTTCAGCTCTTTGAGAGAAACTTAGGAAAAACTGTCCTTAAAACAGATTTTCAAACAATCTATTCTGATAACTCCTCTATCCAAGCAAACTACTTGTATCCTGTACAGACTCTTGTAAGCATAAACAATATGTAATCACAGATTTTAGAGTGGCTACAAAGAGAATGTACTATAATTTTGTGCTCTTTTCCTCCATTCAGCTTTTTTTTTTTTTCTTAAAGCGAGAGCGAGAGAATGAGTGGAGCAGAGAGAGAGGGAGAGAGACAGAATCCTCAGCAGGCTCCCAACTGTCGGTGCAGAGCCCAATGCGGGGCTTGAATTCACAAACCACGAGATCATGACCTGAGCTGAAATCAAGAGTCGGACGCTTAACAAACTGAGCCACCCAGGTGCCCCACCATTTAGCTTTTTAAAAATGTTTGAGAGACGGAGAGCGAGCGAGCACGTGCACACACTAGCATGAGCTGGGGAGGGGCAGAGAGAGAGAGAGAGAGGGAGGGAGAGGGAGGGGGGGGAGAGAGAGAGAGAGAGAGAGAGAGAGAGAGAGAGAGAGAGAGAGAGTCCCACGCAGGCTCCAGGCTGTCAGCACAGAGACCAACATGGGGCTCAATCTCACAAACCGCGGTCAAACCAGGTGGGACACTTTATATGCTGACAGCTGACCCCAAAACATTGAGCCAATCAGACAGAATTATCAGACATTAGCGGATCCAGAGTTTTCCAGGATGACATAATTTTTGCCGGTATAACAGAGAAACAAAACAATAGCTGTTTTGATTCACATGTTTCTAATAATCAAGGCTGAACATTTCTTCTCAAATATTAAATTACCAAATATAATTTGTTCTCGACTTATCCGTTTGTTCCTCTCCTTGGACCTTCTCCCACGGGGAACTTAATGTTTTTTACAGACTACTATAAAGCTTCTTATAGGTTTCAGTATTAAGTTGCACGTGCCATGGTGTTATATAAATGAGCCAAAGATGGCCCCTGCATATTGATCCCTATGTTGCTTATTTTTTCACAGCAGGCCAGAACCATTAGCTCCAATCCTACTGGCACCAAACTCAAAGCGGGACCCTCCATCTGCCTGCCATGGTTAAGACAAACTCTGGGGCTCTAGAAGACCGTAGCCTCTCTTGCCCCCTGAACTCTTTGACGTCACCTAGATACACGAGCCCCTCTGGATTCCTTGCTCCCCTGAGTGTCCCTTTGCCCTCCTCCCCTTCCAGGTCGGGGTCCCACCGTCATTCCAAGCCACAGCCTCTAAAAGGGTGCCTGAAGAGAGGGACTTTCCCATCCCTTAAGATCCTGCCCAAATGTTGCCCAAATAAAGCTTGCTGTGTGCTGCTGCCACCTTGTGGTTGTGTCCTTCCCTTAAGCAGCCCCCACATACTTGAGCTCTCTACAAGTGGCCTCGGGAAGGGATTCTCTCGGGTGACCTAGGAATCCGCATGGGCTCTACCCAATTGGCATATCGATCCCAGATGGCTGCAAGTGGCTGGGACTCAACGTCTCCAACACCTCAGGTTCAATTCAGCACAACACTGCCTGGTGCGGTAGCACCTTTTCCAGACTCCCCCGTGCCTCGTCATCCAGGCCAAGCAGTGGTGCTAGTATTTAAGTGAACCCACCCCATCAAGAGCTGACTTTTGGGGTCACAGGTGGGGAGCTAGCTGCCTGGGGAAGGAGGTCAGCCTGCCCACCTGGGTCCCCCACATGAGGCAGGCGCTGGATATTGTAAGACTATGGGCCTGAGCGGAGAAAGGAGGAACAAGGTTGGGCTCCCTCCGACCCCAAAACGGGCTCCAGTGGGAGGAGCTCCCTGTGGCCGGGCCAGTGTGATGGGGTACTCTCGGAGGAAGTCCTCATTCCTGGCGTCTGCTATGGCAGACACGTGAGCCAATCAGACATCAGGCCAAAGCTGGTCTCTGCACCCTCAGAGAAGACACCTCAGCCATCGTGACACTCCATTATGCTGCCGTGATGTCATCCTTCTGGCTTCTCTCTGGAGGGATACAGGGATCCCAACCTTCGGGCTGAGTCAGCAGCACTACTCAAAGTGACTAATGGCAAGTTTATATTCCTGTCTCTTCCCCACGCCCCAGCCCCAAGAAAGAGTAGGAGCATTCACAGTAAAATGGCAGCAAAGCCCTTTTACACCGTACGTGCAATCTTGCAAATAACGATATTCGGTTTCATTTCAGATGAACGAAAATTCAAAGAACTTATTATGAAAATAAATAACAGCATTTATTGAGCACTTTTTATATACTTGATACACTAGACACTGGTTCTTGTACCTTATCTCCTTTAACCCTGTCAAAGTCCTAGGAGATAACCTACCCCATGAGAAAAACGAGGTGAAAAGCCAACATCCTCAAGTTCACAGTTAACGTGAGGGGGGGCTGGACTTGGACTGTAGATTCTAGAGCTCTTACCACGACCGTCTCTCCAAATGCCCTGATTATGTAAATCTCCTCAAAGAATTACCCAGAGGACAAAAAGTTGAGGCCAAGACAAACACAGGGGGCAGAGTAACAGGAAGAGACACACTGCTGCTTTAAAGGAAATTCACCCATTCTTGGCAGGTGATTGGTGAAGAGGCAGGCCACCAACTCCGGCCCATCGGCCTTACCTGGCACCCTACCAGCTGCTGTTCCACCAACTGCTGCATGTCCGCGTTTAATGTTTCTGGCTCGAATGCCACGTTGGCTTGGTGCAGCCACAGCTCCAGCTCGGCCACCTGGGTCTTGCAAGCATGGAGGATGTCTGCAGGCTTCAGCCCGGGTTTCTCCACCGTGGCCTCCAAGTCCCCGTGCTCGTCAGAAAAGCCCAGAGCTGCGGCCTTGAGAGGACGTGTGGCGCCCTAAGATAAACCCAAGGATAATCCAGCAGTGAAAAGCCACGGAGTCCAAAGTTTTCAGGGCTGAACTCGCAAGAACCTGTGAACTTCCAGCATTTCCCCAGTTAAAAGAAAACAAATAAGGGCAGAAGAAATAAGAAAGAAAAAAGAGAAATGCACCTCCATGCTCATGGCAACAATCACGTGACCCGGTGCCCCAGGTTTCCAAGGAGCTGATCTGCATGTACACAGGTAGTGTTCCCAGGCACGGAGGACGCAAATGGGCTCGCAGTTCATTAAACAGCAAGTGGGCCCCAGGAGACAGGTGAGTGTGAGGGGAGAGGGTGTGCATGTGGGTGTGCGTGTCTGAAACTTTTCAGCGAATTGGCCAGCGTTTGAATTTGTGTGACACATGATTAAGCAATGCTTACATTGCTGTGAGCTCTAACAGAAAAAAAGGGCTCTTGACACATGGGCTGGGATACAAGGTTACGTTAGAGTAGGTTAGAAATATTTTAGCGCTTCCCCTGCCCCCCAACATACATGCTACTACTCATCTAAATTTCTCCCTATTAAAAGTAGCTTGAGTCAAATAAAGAGCTTCGGTGGGGTAATCTGGACATTTTTCTCCTATCCTTCAGAGAGAATACCTGAAACAAATTTTCACCATCTAGATACTCAAATGTTATTAAGGACTAGATGCTTCTAGTAAAAGAGCATGATGTAGGACATGTTCTGTTTACAGAGAATACCTGGGTTGCTTATCAGTCCAAAAGAAAAATGTCTTCCAGATACCAAGTCCAGGCATTCTATTAATAATATATTAGATATTTTCAATTTGGAAGTAAAAGATGATCTGGTACAGAGACATATTTGCTTCCAACATCCTTTTCCAGAATATTGGAAGATTCTATCGACCGTTCTAGAGAAATGCCTCTAGGGATAAGGATCGGTGTTTTGCGCTAAAAATTATTGATCTCAATAAATATTTTATCAATTACGATTATGCTGAAATACGAAGTTTTCTATATAAGACTCTGCTAACATTAGCATCTAATAAGGCACAATTCTGGCCGCAAATTTCTAATGGGGATTGTTCACAAGTGTATACCCTCCTTCAACTCAAATGCACATTTCCCAGTGTCTGTAGAATTTTATTTAAACAGAGAGCTTTCAGTACAACAGAAGTAAACAAAATAGGCAGGTGGTAACAAAAACATGCAGGGTGTTAAAATACCCCTTTTTCACACACATGGGGAGTATCAGGAAAGCTGGCTTAGCAGAAGTTGTACTTGTTCCCCTTGACCATTAACTTCACGTATGTTTGCTCTTTTCTGCCAAAACGCACTTTCTCCCTTGCCTTCATCAGTATTTTTTTTTTTTTCAAGAATCCCCTTCTTAAGGAGGTCTTCCCTTGCCCTGTGATTCTCGGCAGAGTCGGGTCTACACTTGGATTCAGCTGGTTTCAATTTTCTTTTTGAATTCTGGTTTTTTTAAATGTTTATTTTGAGAGAGAGCAAGCAGGGGAGGGACAACGAGAGAGAGACAGAGAGAGAGAGAGAGAGAGACAGAGAGAGAGAGAGAGAGACAGAGAGAGAGAGACAGAGAATCCCAAGTGGGCTCCACGCTGTCAGTGTGCAGCCCCACGCGGGGCTTGAACTCACGAACCATGAGATCATGACCTGACGCTTAACCCACTGAGCCACCCAGGTGCCCTTTAATTGATTTCTTTTAAAAAGCAACACCTGTGTGATTGTACGGCCAGACACCCAATTGCTAGTCATCTGATTGTTCTCTAGTTTTCAGGTATTGCTATAATTTAGTGGCAAAGCTTTTAGGATCCTCTTTTTTTTTTTTGTCACCTGAGGTAACAATCAGTAATATTAATTAATTAGTCTGTAATAACAGATTTACCATCCACCTTCTTTATTTATTCAAAAACATGATCGGAGCACCTAATCGTATACCACACACATTTTTTAATGGCAATATTGAATTTCATTGCTTTTTCACTCACTGAATTAATCAGAAAACAAGGAAGCTGGATCACTAATCTGGGTTTTATTTGCTAGTTATTTAAAACCGAAAAGAATCCAAAGGTGAATGGGAGAAAAAAAGAACATTTGCAACCATAGAAACCGCAATAGCTAAAGGTGGCCTGGGAAACCTGCCAGTAACCAGTTCACCCACCTCTTTTCATAGTCAAAGAAACCCAAGTTCGTTTACGCTTAAGCAATTCACACACCTCCCTTTTTCACCACATTGCTTCTCAGAAGCTCAGGCCCAGACATAAGTTATTCGCCTGAGGTCACAAGGCTCTGCTATCTTTTAGCCTAGAGTCCTACCGTTTTTTCCACAATCACACCCCTGCTGAATATCTTCTCTAAATGATAGCCCCAAATTCTAAAAGCAGAAGTGATTTAAGTGGGTATTTTATGACTGTACATTTTGAGGGGCTAAAAAGTATTACCACCATTTCTTGTTAAAGAGAATCATGGCATTTCTACCACATAATTGTAAATTAAACTACCTAACTCTCTTTTGGGCTCTAGGGCCAGACCCCCATGCTAAGTGTGATACACAGATCCTCTCATTATCGCCCACCACAAGCCCTCATTATTTCCAGTGTACAGATGAGGAAATTGAGGCACAGAGAGGTGATTCAGATTGCCTGTGGTCACCCAACAAGTAAGCAGAAGCAGGATTCAATCCCTGATTTCCATTATGCCTTGGGGTCTCCAAGTCCACATTCTTCTCGTGACCTTGCCAATGCTCTGGTATCTAATTTGCCTCTCAGTTAGTGAATGTCCTACTGCTTGGTTTCCTGGTTTCCGCAGCAACAGGATTCCGTTAAAATGCAGGTGAATTTTCTGGCGGTGGCTGTATGTCATGCCAAAATACCAACCCTTTAAATTTACCCCTTAATATTTTACAGTCAATTCTACAAACGCCCGTTAAGTCCCCACCCCCCCCACCCCCCCCCCACGAGCACCACAACACACACACACACACACACACACTTGTTCTGAAAGGCAGGATTGTCTGGCTCAAGTGCAATACCCAAGTGCACCTGCACGAACACTAGCCATGCCGCTGGGATGGCATGGTGGCGGTGTATTCTGAGGCCAAACCTACCCGGGTTTCACGTCTTTTAGTACTAAACGTTCAAATTAGGAAGGCAGTTGGGAATAGCCTAGGTTTGACTCCTCACTCCTCCATTCACCAGCTGTACCTCCACTCTTTAAATTTTGATTCCCTCACTTGTAAACTTATGGTAGCTACTAATCTACCGTATTTAATCCGAGGAATAAGCAGCAAGCCTAAATGCTTCTTATGGGATAGGCAGCTAATCAATATTAGCTCCCCTCCACCTCCGGGGCCCTCACCAGTTATGTCGACAGAAGAAAGAAATAGTTGTTAGTGGAAAGGCTTGTTCATCCTGACAAATAAGTAGCAAGCAGTACATGATTCATGGCTCTGTACTGTGCTTACTTTCGATGTCAACATCGATGGCAAACCTTCCAGTTCTCCAGCTTCACGGCACATGTGAAAATGTTAAAGTTCACAAAGAACTCTTGGCTTGATACACCAAATATTGCAGAACACAGAAAGCTGGTCATCCCTGGGTGCTCGTCCAGGTGCCTGAGTAGTTTGCTTGTTACCAACAGGGACTTACCTCTTCTGTTTGGTTGGGACTCAGGGAAAATTCTGGGCCTTGCTCAGCGTTTACGGAGTCTGGCACAAGAACTTGTGCCATAGCATTCTCACATGTGCTTATTTTCTCAGTAGCCTCCTGTAAAGAAAAGAACCAGAGGTCCAGAAAATTTCCTGCCCTTGCTGCCAGGTGAGTTACTTTTCCTGCGCTAGCTCATTTTACATTCTCGCATGGTTGCAGAAGTGTCCAGAAAAGTCAAGCACAAGTAGAGAAACGTTTATTCGTTAGGAAAAAAACCAAAACAAAAAAACCCCCCAAAACCCAACTTCCTCAAGTTTGTCTTTATTTGAAAGATTTAAATTTTCCAAAGCTCTCTAGCAAATGAGGAGCATATAAGGAAATCTACAGAATTCTGTATTTAAGGGGATTAATATGAGAACTAAAATTAAATGAAATTATATGGTAAAGGCATTTCAAATAATAGGGGAAAAGATCAATTTACTAAATTTGGGAACTACTCAGGTATTTCACAAAAAAAATAACTGAATCCTTGTCTTACTTCTAATAATGGATTCTAATTGTATCTAAATTTAAATGTAAAAGTTATACTCTAAGAATTCTTGAAAAAAAAAAAAGAGTGAATCTTTTCTAATCTAGGAAGGACTTTGAAAGCATGAAAATAAAAGGAAACACTCCTGGTATTAGCAGCCTAAGAAATAAAATAATAGTATTACCACAAAAAGCATCATAACCGAAGTTAAAAATAAAACAACAAACTGGATAACAGCTTACAATGTGTTAATATCCTTAATATATTAGTTACTCTTATAAGTCAGTACGGAAAACATCAACCCTTTTGTAGAGAAAAAAGTCAAATGGCATGAACAAGCAGTTCAAAAAAGAAGAATACAAAAGTCAATAAACACTTAGTCAACCTTCTTAGAATATAAATGTAATTTAGACCACTAGAGAAGTTTGGCTAAAGTTGAAAATATCCAATATCGGCTTGAGGTCAAGAAAGAGGCATTTCCATGTACTCCTGGCAGGAATAAAATTGATACAGTCTTCCTAGAGGGCAGTTTAAGAATATGGGTTATATTTTAAATGGATATATACTCCGATCCAGCACTCCCATTTATTAGGTTAACCAAGGTTAAACAATGGGAAAATAGGATATATACACAAATAGTTTAACATCACGTGGTGGGAAAGGTGTGGCTGTTCTAATCGACCAATCTTGCTCGTTCTACTTACAAGTTGCATGATCTTAGACAAGACAACTGGAACTCTCAGCCTTTACTTTATCTTTAAAGTGGGAATATAACCTACCTCACTCATGCATGTGATTACCAAGCAAGATGACACATATAAAGCATCTAGCGGTTCCTAACAAAACATTACTTTTCGGCTTCTTGTACTGAAAACGATCGCTGCTATTAGAAAGGTAACAACCAAGAACTAAAGGGAAAGCTTAGATAAATTGGAAAGGGAGGACAGGATCATGAAGAATCTGGGATGCCAGGCTAAGAAGAATGCATTTTAGTAGATAATCAGAATCCATGAAAGATTTCAGCATAGCAGTAATAGTTTTAGGAAGAGTCACCAGTGACTATTGTAGAAGATGTATATTTTATTTTAGGAAAAATAACTAGAGGCAGTAAACCCAAATAGAAGGCTACTCCAACAAAAGTCCAGGGCAGAAGCCACAATTGCCTGGAATAGGATGATGGCAACATCAGGGGAGGAGAAGAATGTAAAGATTGAATGGACATCACCTGGCCACTGATTAGATATGAAAGTGAGGTATCTAAGAGGACTCTGAAGTTTGTTTTAGACTCTGAGGGAACAGTGGTGCTATAAACAGACGTCGAAAAATTAGGAGGAACTAGTTTTGAAGGAAACTTGACAAAATGGGTTTGAGATGAAAGAAAATACGTGCAAAAAGAGAAATCCATCAGGAAGGTAGAAACGTAAACCAGAATTAAAGGAAAGGTCAAGACAAGAGATTTGATGGGATCACTGGCAGAGGGAGGACCAAACCTGTGGGAGGAGATAAAACTGCCCTGAGGGAAAGAGAAGGAAGAGAACAGAACAGAACCCTGGATGGGGCAAGTGAAGGGGATGGGGGAGGGGCTGCAGGTAGGTGAGACAAGAAAGTGCAGAATTAAGAAAGTCAAAGGGTCCCTCATTTCAGGAAGAGATGTTGCTACTGTCTAATGCTGGAGAGATCAATAAAGATGAGGACAAACAAAAGGGCACTAAACTGATGTTCCAGAAGGTCAATGGCAGTTTGAATAGAGCCAGGGGCAAAAACTTGATTACAAAAGGGGCCAAAGGTGAGGAGGCCAAGTAAAGATTTTGAGAGGTGAATGAGAAGCAGCACAGTAATTGACTGGCCCGGAAGCAGGATCAAGAAAGTCAATGCATTAAAGTACCATGCTGAGCCCAGTACAGAACAGAAACACGTAAAACATGACGTTCTTGCCATTCACCAAACCATGTCAGGTGTACGCATAAAAATGTGGTAAGTCATAAGTGAGGTTCAGCATGCTATCAGAATGAAGGGAGACAGCAGAGGTTTTTGGAGGAAGTCAAAGTTGAGACGGCCTTTGTGGATGAGGAGGAAGTCAACCTCCTGGGGAGGGGGAGACCGAATACTTCTCAGACTGAAAGGGAAGGAACCAGTCAAGAGGCAGAGACTGGAGCTACAGGTCTAGGCAGAACCCTGTGTGCAGGTGTCACGAAACAAGTGGCCTGGGGGCTAGGGCAGAGGGTAGCCCTGGACAGGAGACGGGAACAGGAGGCATTATGGATCACAATGATGCTGGGATGTTTCAGGCACAAGGGCAAAACATCACTTTCACGTTAATTTCTGATGATTTTCTAAGTTGAGGGCATTTGCCCTCTAGTTTGAGAGGTTGGAGAAGATTTAGAAGGTCATAGAGCAAAACAGACATGAATATGCATTATGCACTACTCTGTTCAAAAAGAGGATTATGGGGAGACCCCTAGCCACAATGACTTCCAAAAGAGAGGCATGTTAGATGCTTTGAAACACTACAGTGAACCTTTTGAAGGGGGGCTCCTTTGAGTTATCTGTTTTGTTAGTCTCAATTCTCACATATGGAGTGCTCAGAAAATACTCTCCTGTTATCACCAAGCACCCAATAGAACTGCAAATAATAAGCAAGCACTTGGCTGTTTTTGAATTTATGAAGACATAATGGTGAGAAACTTAAAAAAATTCAGCCCAGACAGCTTCCCTCCCTAAGCAGTGTTTCAAACAAGAAATTCTTCGGACTTACTTCCCTTACTATCCCTGCCAGCTCCCAACCACCGAGTGTATTCTACTCAAAACTACCTGAATGATCGTTCCAGAGGACGAGGATGCTCTGTCTTCCTCCATGTCCTGGTCGTGCTTGCAGAGTAAAGACCAAGATCCGGAAGATCGCTCTGCCGTCTTCTCTCCATTCTAACACAGTAACCAACTGATTAGCAAAGAAGTAATTTCCTACCATCCTAAGAGCATCCTACTCCTCTCTCACACAAAACTCAGTTCACCAGGCAGTACGACTGTAGCCCTTAATTCCCCCTCTCCCTCCATTTGTCATCTCCTTCTCTGGCTAACTAAATCGTAGGGGTCCAAATGGGCTTGCTCTTCCCGAAGCCTAAAAAATACTCTGAAAAGTTGGAAGGCAGCTCACAGCACTCAAAAAAGGATCTTTAAAACCGTGTTTTAGGAATTTAATCTGCTTTGGTAAATGTAACCTTAAACGCCATCTTTAAAATAACAGCCTGATAAACGTGTATTCTTGCTACTGTCAGAGACAGACAATGGTTATGGTAAATAGATCAGCTCAGAGGCAAACGCAGGTCTTAAATTAGAACCACGCAGCCTCCACTCTCCTCTCGCCCCGGAGCCTCCTCGGTTCTCACAATTGCCTCTGCCGTGGGGGGACATAATCAGATTACGAAGTTGTCTGATGGACTGAGCTGCAGTAAGCCTGTACTCTCCCTTGCCCTATCTACTCGGTTCCAGTGGCCTCGTCTTTAGGAAAGCAGGTGGTTCTGTGTGACAATGGTTCTGTGTAATTCCTAGCGATTACACGTGAGATAGAGAGACGATAAATTGGTGCAATTTTCTTCTCTTCGGCACAAGAGCCACTATAACTTTTGTCTTTAGGGTATGAAATGGAAATTGATACCAGGTAAGACAATTGTAAATTGTCTCATTCAATCAGCTCTAATGAAGCGGTAAGGATCAGTAGAAGCGTAAGTTGCTAACGCAACTCTTCACATCCTTGGCAATGCTGTCTCAGACGAAAAAAGAAACCTGGAAGAATAAAGTTCTAAAGAGCACACTAGAAGCGCCCACCAGACAACATACTCTCACAATTTCAGAGAATGTACTCGGAAGTCAGGATATGACCGAGAACTTCATTTTCTCCCATATGCCAACAAGTGTGTGTGGTTTACATTTATCCCACTCAGGCATGAAGTAGATTCAGATGCACTTAACGTTAATAATGTAAGAGAACAGCTTCAATCACCCTTATCAAACATCAGCATTCAATTTAAAAATCCTTGTGTTCCTATTCATTGTAAGCTCTTCCCATTGACCTTCTTTTAGAGATTTCGGTTCTGACGAAACTTGATGAGAAAATCAGGTTCCTTACTTCACTCTTCAGGGAGCTCTCTTCCGCCTCTTCCTTGAGCGCCGGCAGGAAAGACATGGAACTTTTGTTCAACTGAAAGGCACAGCACAAATACTTGCAGCCAGGTTGCGGTTCAACATCATCAGGATCCTGGCCTGGCTGTGCTTTTATGCAGCTAATTTTTTACTCGCTTGATTCAAGATGCCCACCCACCCAAGCAGCCTCCGGGTGAAGCAACTTTCAGCTAATCCCGCCACGTATCATGACTCGGTCAAATCTTTGATCATTTTCACCTGCATTGCCCTCTCTGGCCCCTCATCCATCAGTTGAGAACGTGATCCCCTGGTGTGGACTCAGGGGGCTTAGAGTGGTGCTGGATCCATTTCTGAGTTTGCACTGGGCTGATTGGTGAGGACAAAGACACTTCACGGGCGACTCCCACCCACCTGCCCGTGGAATTTCATACACACCTCCTTCAGTAACTCAGGCATAAAAATTCCGGGTTGAGTCCAGAACAGACACACCCCAAGGGTTTATATTCCCTAGCGAACAATCTCAGGCACAGTATCTCCACTTTAAAAAATTCCTGTAGGCCATCGACATAGATGCCACAGGTTTTTCAGCTGAAAAAATAACCCCAATTTAATACTCTCGTGAAAAAGTGGGACCAGCATTAGCCTAAAGTCTTACCCACCTTCCACTCAGAGCCCTCCCTCTCAGCCACTCCTTCCTCTTCTGAGGTTCCGGTTGATGGCATTTCTTGTTCTAATTCTTGCTGGTCCCGCTGTAAATGCTGGTGAAGGTTTAGTATGGCAGCCTTCAGGTCCACCAACAGGTCCTCTTTCTTCTGGTTCAAACTCAGAATCTGCTGTTCCATACCTTCAATTTCTCCCTGTGCGGAGAGAGAGTTTGCATTGCATTGGGCGGTCTGAGGCCTGTGCATGCCCCCGGGAGCTGTGTCGCTCGGTAGAAGGCAGGACGAGTTTCCTATGCTGTTTGGCAGGCAGCACCAGGAACAAGTGTCTGCCTGGGCACAGGTCCTCCCCATCCTGGCAGCATTTCCAAGTGACCTGGTGAGCACTTATGAGCTCACTTATAGGATGACTTAGGCTCACCTGACACTTGGTCTATCAATTCTCTGGGAGGAGGGTCAAGCCAAAGCTCAGAGATTTGTAACAAGCTTCGTGGGGGGCCTGGCATATGCAGTCACCGATCTAGTGGCAACAGGACTGACTACCCGAATTCATAGGCTCAGGGCCTGGGAAGCTTCTCAGGAGATCTGTAAGCAGACTAACATTCAGGAACCACTGAGAGAAAACAGGGTGAGAAATCTCAGGCTTCCGTCATTGCTTCCGAAGCGTTCTTTCTTATTACAGAATTCATTTACTTTTTCCTCACAAAGTTTCCTACCAAATGGGAATAAACAAGCAAATAAAGGTAGTGTGAAGTGTCACTTACCATGGGAATGATGGACAGATGATTTCAAGCTTTATAACGTGACTTTAAAAATTTGTACGATTGGGGGCCCTGCCTGGCTCAGTCGGCTAAGCGTCTGACTTCGGCTCAGGTCGTGATCTCGCGGTTTGTGAGTTTGAGCCCCACACGGGGCTCTCTGCTGTCAGTACAGAGCCTGCTTCGGATCCTCTGTCCCCCACCTCTCTCTGTCCCTTCCCTGCTCTTGCATATGTGCTCTGTCTCTCTCTCAAAAATGAATAAACAAAAAAAACTTTTAAAATTTTTTGTATGATTGATGTGTGGGAATAAAATGTCTTATATGTGGGTAGGAGTACAGTTTGTCCATCTAAGACAAATATAGAATATCAGAATCGTAGATTTGGAGGAGAGAGCAGGTGTCTGATCTAGCATCCTCCTCTCTAGCACCCCTGAAAGGCATCATTCCATCTCTGCATGAGCCTTGCAGCGAACGCTGCATCAGAAAGACAACCTGCTCCTTATCAGCAAAGCCTCACGTATTGGAGTTCTGTTCCTAACACAGTCCTTAAACTCCTGTTCATTTGTTTCCTCCTTCCTCCTTTCTTTCCATCTATCGATCCATCCATCCTACACACATTCATAGAATCATTACTTTTTTTTTTTTTTTTTTTTTTTTACAGAGAAACTTACTATGTCTCCAAGTATAAGTGAGGGTTCTGAAGTCCAGAGAGGTGATTTTTCCAGGGCTGCAGCTAGCCAGTGACAGAGCACAGACCTGGACTTCCTGACATCCCACCTCCACGGTCTCCTGCTCCTGCCTACATTTGGACACCAATAACCCTCGTCTGTCTGAAGTTAAACTTCTTGTGATTGCTTTGGGAAACGATAACTGAATTAAAAAGGAGTTGGCAATGCTGTGTGCGTGTGTCCATTTTCAATAAACACTAAACTTCAGAGGTATAATGCCTCCCAGCAGACATAATACTATAGCCATTGGAAGAACCCTAAGTGAAAAAAAAAGAACAGTCTGCATACCACAATTATGGATGCGCAGTAGGGCACAGAGCGGCCATTCTCAAAGTGGCATCTGCAGACTGCTGGGGGTTCACATTCTATGAGGTCAAGGTCATTTTCAAAATAATACTAAAACGTTATTTGCCCTTTTCACTCTGTTGACATTTTTCACTATATGCTACGACAAAAGCAGTGGTGGGTACAACCACTGACACTTTATACGGATCAAGGCAGGGACATCAACTATATGAGTTACTAGATTATTCACTCTCATGTGCTTAACTGTAAAAAAACAAAGAAAAAGCCAGTTCACTTAAGAATACCCTAGAGAAAGAACATGCATTTCTAATATTCTGTGGGACACAACAGAAAGCACGCATAAAGCTCTTTCCCTGTGTGCCCAAGTATGATGGCTGAGAAAAAGCTCTGTGTGATTATTTACGTTTTGCGCTGAACTACATTTTCATACAACGCTATTTTTACTTGGAAAAAAACAGCTACTAAGCTATACATATATATAAATACTAACAGATTTTTCTGAAGAGATAAATGTTAATATTAATAAATGTGAATTTTTAACACTGACTACTGAAATGTGGACATATTTGGAGTATCTCTGTAACTAGCAAAACGGTATTTTTCTTTTTTTTTTTTTTAAATTTTTTTTAATGTTTATTTATTTTTAAGACAGAGAGAGACAGAGCAGAGCATGAATGGGGGAGGGTCAGAGAGAGGGAGACACAGAATCCAAAACAGGCTCCAGGCTCTGAGCTGTCAGCCCAGAGCCCGACGCGGGGCTCGAACTCACGGACCGCGAGATCATGACCTGAGCCGAAGTCAGCCGCTTAACCGACTGAGCCACCCAGGCGCCCCAAAACGGTGTTTTTCTAATGATCAAGCATGACGTCATAAAGCTATGCATGGCTGGGAGATCCATTCAAAGTACAAAGAGACCAAAGGATCTTAATATAAGAGTGTGAAAAGTTCATTGACAGGACTTGGGATTCCATTTAGCAGCAAACCTGTGAGTAACTTCTACTTGTTGGAGCTTAGTGTAGTTTCAAAGAATGTTCACAATTATTCAGAAGGGTTATGAAAACATTCCTTTCTTTTCAAGTACATGTTGTTGAGAGGTTGGACTGTTTTTACACACTTCAAACTAAACTACATACCTCAACAGATGGAATGTAGAAGCGATGAGAATCTAGCTGTCTTCTACCAAGGCAGACATTTCAGAGATTTGCAAAAATGTAAAACAACGTCACTCTTCTCACTACGTTTTCTTTTGGAAAATGTGATTTCTTCCACAAAAGATACGTTATTTCTATCAGTATGTACTAGGTTTGTTATTGTCATTTAAAAAAAATTTTTTTTTTTCAACGTTTATTTATTTTTGGGACAGAGAGAGACAGAGCATGAACGGGGGAGCGGCAGAGAGAGAGGGAGACACAGAATCGAAAACAGGCTCCAGGCTCCGAGCCATCAGCCCAGAGCCCGACGCGGGGCTCGAACTCACGGACTGCGAGATCGTGACCTGGCTGAAGTCGGACGCTTAACCGACTGCGCCACCCGGGCGCCCCGTTATTGTCATTTTAAAATAAACTAAATTATTCTTACATTTCTGAGTTTTCATTTCTTTCTATCTCAGTAGAGATGATTCATATAAACAAAAGCTCGCTGGGGCCTTAAAATTTTTTAACATAATGGGAAATCGGACATATTTACAACACTGAGTCTTTACTGTTGAGTCCGCCTTACTGAGTCCAACACCTAATAGGTGTGTGAGTCACCTTGGACCCCTCCGTAAGTCACTTGCCTTAGGTCTCACAGCTAGCAAGTGTTGCAACGTGGCTTTGAATACCATAGCGATCGCCTGCCCAAACCAACCTGATGGTAGGATAGAAGCAGCTCTCTACAATCCTTGGCATACCATCAGGATGTTTTTTATAGAAGCACTAATTCGAAAACAAAGACTGAGAAAAAAAAATCTCTAGCGATAGAGGGTTAACCTACACACCACTGTAACTGGGCCCCACAGGATACTGTTAATTGTGACACATGGAAATGCTAGTTAGTGTATGAAACTCTTCATTACAACAGTGGTCAGGGTCTTTACCTGTGAAGCCCAGCCTGCCCACACTGCCTGCCCCCTATCTCAGAAAGCTAGACGTACAGTCAGGTTGCCCAAATTTCCTGTGTTCCATCAGCTTCTTCAGTAGCAGAGCAAATTCAGACCCCAATGCACCTACTTTATGAAATAGGAACGTATAAAGTCAACGCATACATAATATACCTTCAACCGGAAGAGAGAAGTAGGAAATACACCGGACCATCACGAAGGCTTCTAGACACCGATGGCTTAGTAAGTGGTCATTGAAGGAACAGCAGGGCAAATAAATTAAAGAAACATACCTGTACCTGTGGCAGGTTGGCAGTTTGGTCTGGTGATATATGTTCATGGGAGAACTCGGCTGAATAATTATTTAAGATCTGCTTCAAATTTTCTATTCCCTCGTTGCATTCATTAGTCTGTTTTATGACCATCTATAAAATAACCCCCCCAAAAGAAGAATCTTTGTCATAACCTAAGGACTAGATTAATGGGTTACTTCCAATGTCCAACCCCACCACAAGTTTCAATTAATGACAGCAAATACAAACCCATATAGATTGCAATAGAAAATGGTAGCCTAAATACAGAGAGGAATGTTTGTAAAGCTGGCACCTGACTTTCTTGCTCTACTAGATGCCAGGACACCTTGGGCAGTGCTTGGAGTACAAGCATAATAAGACACACCTTTGCTCTTAGTATTTCCAGTCTAGTGGGCTTATTCTGGGAAGCATTTTTTATGGCATGTTAACATCCAGGTGCCAAGTTCTATGAAATTACTGCTATGTCATAACATGCTATTTTAATGCACACTCCATGTGATGCTTTCTATACTAGAAGGGTGATATTACTGATTCAGAGTGGAAAGGGCATCTGATTTGAAAGATGATGAATTTTCCCATTCCCGTCATATCCTCACCTGGTATCCCTTGGGGATCTGTGATGTACGTTTTATGAGTAAGAGGTACAGGGTTCAAGAGCAGTCTGAGTTTGCAGGAAAAGGCAAAATTAACCAGAACAATACACTGAATCTAGTGTTAAGGAAGTAGTGAAGCTCACACCTATTTGTGTACTAAATTGTATGATCAAAGTATGACGGAAAGATAAAGTATAGATGTTTCCTTGGTATGCTACGCAATGAAGCAAATGCCTTTTAAAACTGCAAAGTTTCGGGCCAACACAAAATTCTTCCTTGTAGGGCACCTGGGTGGCTCAGTAGATCGGGTGGCTGACTTCAGCTCAGGTCGTGATCTCACAGCTCAAGAGTTCGACCACACGTTGGGCTCTGTGCTGACAGCTCGGAGCCTGGAGCCTGCTTTGGATTCTGGGTCTCCCTGTCTCTCTGCCCCTCCCCCGCTCACATTCTGTCTGTCTCTCAAAAATAAACATTAAAAAAAAAACCTTTCTGAAAATTTTCTTTGTATTTTCTTTAATATTTAACCATAATTTTGGCTGTGAGCTGGAAATAAATAACTACGTTCGCTGCACACACCTGTTACCCCACCCTCGATAATGAGCTACATCCTATTACCCACCCCACCCCCCAAATAACTTGTCTTGTTTTCCACGGTGAGGGCACTTAAAATATCCAAAGTAGGACTTGAAAGAAATGTACCAGATTCTAATGATTTTCATCACCAGTGTCTTACTTAATTTTGAAATATATGAGATGACACTTGATTTCCACGAGCACAATAACATGGAAAATTTTAGCAGCACAGTCTGATATCTTACTTGGCACAAAATATAATTTCCTCTTCTATTTTCCCCTTCTCATCCTGTGAAGAAACCCCTTAAAAGTATAGTTACAACTGTTATTTTCTTTTCCTGACCAGGAAACCAATAAAGCACAAAAAAAAGCTTAAAAATAATAGATCAAACTGTCTATTTCTTTCTGTTTTCTTCTCTTTATAATATCAAAAAGGAGTACACAGAGTGCCAGATCTTTTTTTCTCCCTGTGGGTGCTAGACATCAGCTGATGAGCCAGGACAGAGAGATTTTATGAGCTAAGACTCAAACCAGAGATTACAGTATTCTCCAATCTTAGGAGAACACAGAGTAGCCAGCTAAATGGCAATGAAATTGAAGAGGGAGAAAGAGACAGCAGCTTTCTCCCTACAATCAGGTGGTGGTCAGGAAGGAGGGAAAATAACCTTTTCTCCTACCCCAACCTACCTAATCAGGAAAAGCAGGTGGAGGGGGGGAGGGTGTGGGATCTGCCAACAGAGTTGAAAAGTCTGTGGGATTTAAGGCTGTTTCAGCAACTTTCTCTTCTTGTGAAAGTGGTTGTTAACTTAGAAATGCAAATCAAAGAAAAATGTAATTTCTTTCTAATAACGACTCCTGACTTGAGCCTGGAGATCAGTCAAAACATAAGAATTAACCCTCTGGGGAGATGCTGAAAGATGTCATCATTTAAAAGGAAGAGACCTTGATATGAAGAACGAATGATACCAGGAGTCTAGAAACACAGATTTTTGTCCTGTTTGTACACAAATGAATCTGGACATGAGTTAACTCGGTGGTCCTTCAGCAAGTGATCTAATAAGCTTCTGACTCCTGTCTCCTTATATATAAAAATACAGGTGGCAAAGTGCCCCTTCTATCTGTATCCCATGTTTGAATAGAAAATAAGATGATTAATGGGAAAGTGACCAAGAGTATAAAGAGATTATTATGGTGCTGGTTACTGTAAGGGTCTCACGAGGTTTGCAAATACACTGCTCAGGTTTAAACCTTTCTCCACAGCATTTACCCACGTGTGTTCTCAATAACTGCAGGACAGAATTAAACCGATCATAGTTATGCTTTAATGCCTTCAACTAAAGAAGAATAAGAACTGGGGAAATCACCGTAGCCTCATTTAAGCAGTAAGACACTCTCCTTTATCCAATGTCACATCCTGGATAACAATACCAGAAGAGACCAAAAACAATCAACAGAGGCAGCATCTTGTGGTCACGGGAATCTCACCAACCCAACCATTAAAATTGAAAAGAAAACCAGCTTTTGCTGAACACTTTCAGCCAATAAAGTTGGCTATTATCACACACTGCTCACCTTTAATAACTCATTTTGTTCCTGAGTCACATTTTCCAACAATTTTACATCTTGTAAAAGCTGATTCGTCCGCTGAAACACAGGGAGAGGCTTCATTCCTGTCTGGGGCAACCTCAGTTCTACTTGGTAAGACACTATTTCAGCAATGGTTTTCTTCATGGGACGTATGTTTTCAAGTATGACCTTAATTGTATCAGAGAAGCATGGTACGTAAATGAAAAGAAATGGCCACTGCTGAATCTGTTCAAAATTAAAATACTGTATGATTTAGTCTTTAATCTATAGTTTTGATTTTTTTTAAGTTATTTATTTTTATTTTATTTTTTTATTTTTTAGAGAGAGAGAGAGAGAACAGGCTGGGATGGGGGCAGAGAGAGAGGAAGAGAGAGAGAATCACAAGCAGGCTCTGCACTGTCAGTGCAGAGCCTGATGTGGGGCTCGAACCCACAGACCGTGGGATCATGACCTGAGTTGAAATCAAGAGCCTGATGCTTAACCAGACGAGCCACCTAGATGCCCCTAAATTGTGATTTTAAAGCATTTCCTTGGGGGATGCCTGGGTGGCTTGGTCGGTTAAGCGTCCGACTTTGGCTCAGGTCATGATCTCAAGGTCCATGAGTTCGAGCCCTGCGTCGGGCTCTGTGCTGACAGCTCAGAGCCTGGAGCCTGTTTCAGATTCTGTGTCTCCCTCTCTCTGACCCTCCCCCATTCATGCTCTGTCTCTCTCTGTATCAAAAATAAATAAACGTTAAAAAAAAAAATTAAAAAAAAAAAGCATTTCCTTGGCTCAGGCTGAAAAGAACTCTTAGATCACTTGTGCCCCGATAGTGAAAGGTCTCTGGAAAGAATGCCTGGGGCAAGGGTAAACCCGCAGCACCAAGTTCTGCATTTGGACCACCCTTGCCTTCCTTCTCTCCCTCCCTGCCTCTCTGAAGAACTGTTGCTTTGCTTTGTGCCACCAGGCAGTGAGCTGTGCAAGGGCAGTTTCTGCCTCTTTCTGCCTCTTACTCACTTTCATAGCAATTGCACGTAGCATGGGGCTTCCCACAGCGCAGGCCCTCAAAAGGTGCTTATTGAATTGTCCTGCCAAATTCCCTAAGTCCCAAAAGTATAATTATATTTCGCTTCAGTGACATCGGTTCCATAAAAACCCGGACTTACATAATCTATAAATGCGAAGAGATTGTTCCCTTTACTAAGAACTTCCTATCTATCACTGTCTTTAACTGTCACAACAACCCTGGGAGGTAGGTATCAGAACCGCCATTTCACAATAAGGAAACTGGGTTCACAGAAGTTAGAAGACCCCGGGGAGGTCAGGCTATAAGAGGTAGGCCTGGGAGTTGAAGCCAGGCCTGCCTGATTCCCAAGCACACGCTGCTGACTGCTAGGCGGAGAGGAAATCCGTGTCTGTGTGCTGTTTAATATGCCCCGGGTCCTATGCTAGAGGCTCTGTATCCACTGTAATCATCCAAGTACCCTCGCCACAATACCGATGCGCAGTAGGAGAATTCCAGAAATGGTAACTAATTGCTGAAAGTCACACAGCCTGTAAGCAGTGTAGTTGGGTCTAAAACCCAGTTCTCCTGACTTCAAGGCTGAAACCCTTGAACTATTAAACACCGGGATTTGACTTGATGGTAAAACTTCCAAACTTTGAAGTTTTCAGAAGAAATTCAGGGAAAATAACCAATAGAAAAGTTCTTTTTATACAGATAATACTGTATGATTTAAAACATGATATGTGTCATTCATATCTAGTTTTCAACTTTATTTTGCTATTACTCTGGCAGGATTAAGTACTTTTTAGTCAGATCACATTATTATATATTTTAAAACATAATAAATAATAGGGGCATCTGGGTGGCTCCATCGGTTAAGCATCCGACTTCGGCTTGGGTCATGATGTCACGGCTCATGAGTTCAAGCCCTGTGTCAGGCTCTGTGCTGACAGCACAAATCCTGTGTCCCTCTCTTGCTCTGCCCCTCTCCCACTCATGCTCATTATTCTCTTTCTCTCTCTCTCTCAAGAATAAAACTTAAAAAAAATAATAAACATGTTTAAAGCATAAACATAATAAGTATTATGAGAGAATATTTCTAATAATGATCCATGCATACTTACCTCCCCATGCTTAAGATGTTCTTCAGGCGAAAAATCAAATATTTCTTTGGATAAGAGGATAGCTTTGATTTTTGAAACCTTTTTGTCCATTGATTTTACTTCAGTTTCAATAGCAACCACATCCTAGAATTTCAGAAACAAGAAAACATTCATGTAGTATATGTTGTATGTTAATAACGTATAAAACACAATTTATTGCCTCGTATTCTGTTCTCCAATTTAGGCAAAAATGTTTGCCACGTACACCTCTAAAAATTAACCAAGTGAGAGGCACCTGGCTGTTTCAGCTGGAAGAGCACGCAACTCTTGATCTCAGGGTTGTGAGTTTGAGCCCCACATGGGGTGTAGAGATTACTTAAACAAATAAAACTAAAAAAAAAAATAAAAATAAAAAAATAACCAAGTGTATCTTCAACAAATGATGTTGAAGATACTGGACAGCTACATGCAAAGAATGAAACTGGACCACTTTCTGTTTTTTTTTTTTTTTATTTTAGAAAGAGAGTGAGAACAGCAAGGGAGAGGCAGAAGAGGAGAAGGAGGAGGGGAGAGAATCCTAAGCAGAATCCATGCTGTAAGTGCAGCCAATGTGCGGCTCGATCTCCCAAACCGTGAAATGATGAGCTGAGCCGAAATCAAGAATCAAGAGTTGGACGCTTAATCGGCTGAGCCACTCAGGCGCCCTGAAACTGAATCACTTTCTTACACCATACACAAAAATAAATTCAAAACACATTAAAGACCTAAATATGAGACCTGAAACCATAAAAGTCCTAGACGAGAACATAGGCAGCAACCACTTTGGCATCAGCCTTTACAATATCTTTCTAGATATGACTCCTAAGGCAAGGGAAACAAAAGCAAAAATAAACTATTGCATCTATGTCAAAATAAAAAGCTTCTGCATAGCAGAAGAAACAATCAACAAAACTAAAAGACAACCTATTGAATGGGAGAAGATACTTGCAAATGACATATCCAATACAAGATTAGTACCCAAAATTACAACTCAACACACACAAAAACCAATAATCCAATTTAAAAACGGGCAGGGGTGGTGCCTGGGTGGCTGAGCTCGTTAAGCAGCAACTCTTGATTTTGGCTCAGGTCCTGATCCCATGGTTCATGAGTTTGAGCTCCCGCTGTCAGCTCTGAACCTGCTTAGGATCCTCTTGCCCCTCCACTCTCTGCCCCTCCCCCCGTGTGTGTGCATGCACACATGCTCTCACGCTCTTAAAAAATAAATTATTTATTATAAATAAAACAAAAAAATATTTAAAATAAAATAAAAATGGGCAGAGGATGTGAACAGCCATTTCTCCAAAGAAGGCATCCAGATGGCCAACAGACACATGAAAAGATGCTCAACATCACTCATCATCAGGGAAATACAAATCCAAACCACAAAGAGATATCACCTCACACCTGTCAGAATGGCTGAAATAAAAAACACAAGACACAACAAGTGTTGGTGAGGCTGTGGAGAGAAAAGAATCCTTGTGCAAACCGGTGGGAATGCAAACTGGTGCAGCCGCTGTGGAAAACCGTAGAGGTTCCTCAAAAAATTAAAAATAGAATTACCATATGATCCTGTAATTCCATTACCAGTAACAAATACAAAGACACGAATTTAAAAGATATAGCACTCCTATATTTATTGGAGCATTATTTACAATAGCCAAATTATGGAAACAACCCAAGTGCCCATGGATAGATGAATGCATAAAGAAGATGTGGTACATATACAATGGAGTATTACTCAACCATTAAAAGGAATGAAGACTTGCCATTGGCAACCACATGGATGGATCACACAATGCCAAGTGAAATCAGCCAGTCAGAGAAAGAAAATACCATATGGACAAGGTATGGTACAAAACAAATGAACAAGGAAAAAGAGACAAACCAAGAAACAGCCTCTTAAGTATAGAGAACAAACTGATGGTTACCAGAGAAAAGGTGGAAAGAGGGATAGGTGAAATATGTGATAGAGATTTAGAGTATACTCATTGTGATGGACACTGAGGAATGTACAGAACTGCTGAATCACTATATTGTACACCTGAAACTAATATGACACTATATGTTACTGTATTAGAATTAAAAAAAAAAAAAGCCTAACAAAGTGTATGTAGATGTTAACTGCTTTCAATAAAAAAG
This sequence comes from Acinonyx jubatus, assembly GCF_027475565.1. Lineage (NCBI taxonomy): Eukaryota > Metazoa > Chordata > Mammalia > Carnivora > Felidae > Acinonyx > Acinonyx jubatus. Next base: position 108,216,678 of record NC_069386.1, on the reverse strand, counting down.
TCATTCCTTTATTAGCATACCACACTACAAAGCACTGCTTATACCTTGCTGAGTTAAAACTCCTCATAAGGCCAACTTTCAATTTCTTAAACTATGAGAACAAAAGTATTATGCATTTGAAGAAATTTTATTAAGTTTATTTTTTTAGTAATCTCTATGGTCAATGTGGGGCTCAAACTCGTGACCCCAAAATCAAGAGTTGCACACATTTCTGACTGAGCCAGCCAGGCACCCATGAATCAATTAAAAAAAAAAAATTTTTTTTTAATGTTTATTTATTTCTGAGACAGAGCATGAGTCGGGGAGGGGCAGAGAGAGAGGGAGACACAGAATCCGAAGCAGGCTCTAGGCTCTGAGCTGTCAGCACAGAGCCCGACGTGGGGCTCGAACTCACAAACCATGGAGATCATGACCTGAGCCAAAGTCGGTCGGTCACTCAACCGGCTGAGCCACCCAGGCGCCCCTTCAATTTTTAATTCTCAATATCTATGAACTCTTTAGATTTATCTTTGGAATGTGTTTAAACACTTGAATACAAGTGGGTCTACAATTTAAAAATTTCTACCACTTCAAGTAAAATGACAAAGTCACCCTTGGAAAACGAACACAAAAGAAGCTGGAAAAATTGACAGGATTTTCTTGCCAATCCCCTAATGAACTATTGTCATGCAGAGTCACCAAATTAACTTTATAACATACTCATATTAATTTAAACAAACAGATCATTTGTCTGGTGGTTATTCTCTCATCAGTGTCAACCTCTAGGACTTGGCCAAGAACCTAGAACAGTGAAAAGGCTGCAGCACGTGTAATAAACCTACATATGGAAGAACACGTGATACAAAACCATAAATGCATGAGTACATGCTACAAACCCTACATATTGAAATCCACTTGCACTGTAAGAAGGCCTTTAGACCTTTACTTAAAGAGAGCTAAATGCAGACACACTGTAACAACCAAAAGGTACAGCTCATAATGAAGGGGATAGGAAACTACACGGGAATAGACTGAGGGTTTCAGGGGCACCTCAGTGGTTCAGTTGGTCCAACTCTTGATTTCAGCTCAGGTCACGATCTCATGGTTTATGAGCTCGAGCCCCGGCGATGGGCTTCATCGCATTCATAGCGATGAACGCCATCCATGGCGTTCATAGCCAGGAGCCTATTAGGGATTGTCTGTCTCCCTCTCTCTCTGCCCCTCCCCTGCTTGGGTGCACGCACGTACATGCACTCTCTTGCTCTCTCTCAAAAATAAATAGAACTTAAAAAGTAAAAACGAAATAGACTGAGGGTTTCAAATTAAAACAGTCTGGAGCCATTTAATATCAGATAAGCGTAACTTTACAAGCAAATGAAGTAATGAATACAGCAACTTCCTAGTGATATCTTCAAGTTACAAAGAAAAGTTAAATTATATTGAAATTATTTTTTGCATCTTATATTGAAAAGGGTATAAGAAAATAAACCCTATCTCTTAGGGTAATTTCTATCAAAAGTTATAGAAGGATTTAAAAACCTTGGAATAAGCTTCAATAACCAAGAATGTTTAGCAATCATTATCCTGAAGTTACATAAGTGTGGCATAGGCAATGTAACAGAAACAAAAAGTAAATAATTAATTGTACCTGCCTTTGCTATATGACTTGATCCTTAAATAAATGCCTCACACGTTTCAAGCTGAAATAAATAAAATTATTTCAAAATCTGGTGGCTGCCATACAGCAGCCCCTCAGCAAATATTTGTTATTGGTCAATGAAGACTTGGGAGGTTATCTGTTCAAGTCCCACTTTGCTAATTTGTGTGTTTATATCAACAATTATCGTCTCTCTGACAAAGAGAAAACAGTGAGCTTACTTGATGAGGATTCTTTCCTTTAAATAGACCACTTCTGGACCACAAATGGGGATATGCACTACACAATAAAAGTTGGAAATTAAAGTAAAATTGGGGCCCCTGGGTGGCTCAGTCAGTTAAGCATCCAACTCTTGATTTTGGCTCAGGTCCTGATCTCACTGTTGGTGAATTCAAGCCCTAAGTCGGGCTCTGTGCTGACAGCGTGGAGCCTGCTTGGGATTCTCTGTCGCCCTCTTTCTCTGCCCCTGCCCCACTCACACTCTCTCTCTCAAAATAAATAAACTTAAAAAAATTAAAGTAAAATACAATTCAAGAAATAAGAACATAAGTGAAATATGTACCAGATCAGTATGTCTTCATATAGTTAAGAGTTGATTAGTGGTATAACTCTAATTTACTAAATGAAATATAAATTAAAAATAAGAAATCACATCTTTGTAGTGTCAACTTACATCAGCCATCCGTTGAATCTGTGGAAGGCTCTCCATGATTTTTTGTTGTAAAGCTGCCACTTGACGACTTAACTCTTGTACAGATTGTGCTAAATCATCAGTTTCAAAAATTATTGACAAGTCTTCTAGATCCGTGAACACTGAATGTAAAAGATTGTGTTTCTGTTCTGAGTCTTCCAAAGCCATCTACACAATGGAAAACAAGGAAAAAAGAGAGAGAACATCAAGATACTAAAAGAGGTTGATTAATAACGAAATTGGAGAAAATTTTCTAACTGTATATAGTGTGGCACATTAACTAGACTTACTGTGGTGATCATTTTGCAATACATGCAAATATCAAATCATTTCACTGCACACCTGAAACTCTTATAATGTGTGTCAATTGCACTTTAGTAAGAAAATTTTAAATCCGAGAATTTTAAAACTGCCTCAGCATTTCAAACTCCTATTCATTTCATTTCATAATAAGACACTGGGGGTGGTTCAGTCAGTTAAGCATCGGACTCTTGATTTGGGCTCAGGTCATGATCTCCAGGTTGTGAGATCAGGCTCCACACTGGGCATGGAGCCTGCTTGAGATATTCTCTCTCTCTCTCTCTCTCTCTCTCTCTCTCGCCCTCCCTCCCTCCCTCCGCCCTTCTCCTGCTCACACTCTTGCTCTCAAAAAAAACCCCACTTTAATCATAATAAAATACTAAACACTATATTGTTAACAGCATTGGGTGACTTTGGAGTGTCTACCCCATTTTGGTGGGCTCCCAGCAGCTATTATATACCATGCAACCCTGCTCCTCCAGCCATCAGTAAAAGAACGAGGAACACCTGACCTGCGGTCCATCCCTCTGTCATCTGAAATCCGGGCCAAGAAAGCCATTCAGGCTCTCTCTAATTGGCTGGACTTGTAACTTTGGGAATGTGAATTCGAGAGAAAGAGGTACACGAAGTGAGGATTGGGAATGAAGAGGCAATCCTGTGGCTTGTCAGTCCTGGTGCCGATGTCCACGCGTGGCCTTACCACATGATGCCACCGACTTCCATGAGGCATCCCTACGGTTTGAGTTGACCTGAATAACCTGACACCAAAGAAAGGGACTCTATCTGATAAAACCAAATGAAAGAGAAAAACATCCATTTTTACAGTTTCGTAGACATTCCTCCTTATAATTTTTTTCTTTCTTCTTTTAACAATGATAATGTATTAACTAACTTTCAAACTTAAGATTTCAAGATATCTCAGCCACCAACTGGAAATGTTTAACCTAGCGTAGTCTTCAGGTGATTCCATAAAACATAATATGGTATGAGAAAGAACATTTACTTAATTCAATTAGAATTCTGGTCTCTAAAATTTTTTAGGTTATTCAGAATTTTATGTTGTCCTTATTTGAAATCCTAGAAGGAGAAAACTTTATGGAAAACAAAATTTAAAACCAATGCTTTTTGGTTTTTTTTAACCAATAATACCATTTTACAATAGCATCAAAAATATAAAATACTTAGGGATAAATTCAACAATTTACATGTAAGACCTATACACTAAAGATTATGAAACACCACTGAGAGAAATTAAAAAGGACCAAAATAAAGAGATCTGTCGTGTTGCTGGATTGGAACAGTCAATACGGTTAAGATGTCAATTCTCGCCAAACTGATCTACAGATTTAATGCAATCCACTCAAAATTCCAACAGTCCTCTGTATATTGACAAGCTGATGCCAAAACTTATGCTGAATTGCAAAAGAATCAGATTAGTCAAAAGAAACTTGAAAAAGAACTAGTTGTAGAAATTATGTTACCTGATTTCAAGACTTACTATACGGCTATAGTAATCCAGACTGGGTCACATCAGTGAAAGAACAGACACATAGATCAGCAGAAAGAAACAGAGAGTCTAGAAATAGACCCACATCTACAACATGGCAACTGATTTTAAATAAGGCACCAAAGTAATTCATTGGTGAGTCTTTTCACCAAATGGTGTGGGAACACTCAGATATCCCCACAGAAAAAAGTGAACCTTCATACAACATACAAAAACAAACTTGAAATGGATTGAGGACCTAAAAGTAAGAATTAAAACTATACAGGGGCGCCTGGGTGGCTCAGTCGGTTAAGCCACCGACTTCAGCTCAGGTCACGATCTCACGATTTGTGAGTTCGAGCCCCATGTTGGGCTCTGCGCTGACAACTCAGAGCCTGAAGCCTGCTTCCGATTCTGTGTCTCCCTCTCTCTCTCTGCCTGCTCCCTCCTCACACTCTGTCTCTCTCTCAAAAATAAATAAACATTAAAAAAATAAAAATAAAAAAGAATTAAAACTATACAATTTCTAGAAGAAAAGACAGGAGACCATCATAGCCCTGGGTTAGGTAAAGATTTCTTACATACAACACAAAAGGACAACCCATGAAAGAAAAATATTAAAAATTGGATTCCATCAAATTACCAACATATGCTCTCTGAAAGACAATATTGGGAGAATGAAAAGCCACAGACTGAGAGAATATGTGTAAATCATGTATGTGTTAAAGGACTGCTTTTAAAACATTCTATAAATAATACTTACAATTCAATAATAGAAAGACAACCCCATTAAAAACTTCAATAGACATTTCACAAAGGAAGCATACAAATTACAGACACATAAATGTTCAAATAAATTATTAGTCATAAAGAAAGGCCATTTATTTTTTTTAATTAATTAATTTTTTTAACGCTTATTTATTTTTGAGACAGAGAGAGACACAGCATGAACAGGGGAGGGTCAGAGAGAGAGGGAGACACAGAATCTGAAACAGGCTCCAGGCTCTGAGCTGTCAGCACAGAGCCCGACGCGGGGCTCGAACTCAAGGACCGTGAGATCATGACCTGAGCCGAAGTCAGACGCTTAACCGACTGAGCCACCCAGGCGCCCCAAGAAAGGCCATTTAAACCACAATGAGATACCACTACATGTCACTGGAATGGCTAAAATTTACAAAATGGTATCAAGTGCAGGTGAGAATATGGAGCCATTAGAACTCATATGGCCAGTTGGACTGAAAAATGGGAGTTTAGCCATTTTGGAAAACAATGTGACCATTTCTTATCCATTTAAAGACCTACCATAAAAGCCAACAATCATACTCCTAGGCATCTACCAAATGAAATGAAATGAAGACATACATCCACACAAAGATTTGTATAGGACCATACACAGCTCTGCTTACAGTAGCCTGTAAGACCCCCTGATCCCCACCTCCTGATACTCAGGCCCTTATAATCAACTCCTTTGAAATGTAGGTTGGGCTTACTAATTTACTTGCTGATTTACTACTGGCTCTACTGATTCCTTACTGAGATGTCACTTCCAAGATTAGGTTATAAAAAGACTGTTTCTGTCTTGGGGGCTCTCTTTTTTAGATCATTCATGGTGAGGAAAGTCAGCTACCAGGCCATGAGGCAGTTTTGTGGGGGAGGGCCACAGGTCTGTATATAGAAATAGATCTTCTGAGGCCTGCCAATAGCCAAGTGAATGACCTTGGAAGTGCATCCTGTCTTCTCCCTCACCCACAGCGAGGCGTGACTGCATTCTTACAAGAGACCTTGAGCCAGAGGCACTCAGCTAAGTCGCGCCTGAATTCCCGACCCACAGAAACTGAGATAATAAATGTCTGTTGTTTTAAGCTGCTAACCTAGCATAGTCCAAAACTTGAAATAAGCCAATGTCCATTAACTGGTGAAGGGATAAACATGGTGCATATTTCCACGAATGGAACACTACTCAACAATCAAAAGAATGATCTATAAACATTAACAATCTGGATGAATCTTGAAAACATTACGCCAAGTAAGTCAGGTAAAAAAGGCTGTATACTATACGATTCTCTTTACAGGACATTGTGGAAAGAGGCAGAGGAAACTCTGAGGTGATGGAGATGTGCTTTATATTGACGGTGGTGGTGGTTGTTACACAATCGTATCCCTTTATCAAAACTCATCAGTTGCACACTTAAAATAGACGTATCTGGGGGCACCTGGCTGGCTCAGTTGGTAGAGCATGCAACTCTTTGTAATGTCATTTCATGTCATGTCATGTCATGTCATGTCATGTCAAATGTAATCTTATTCTATTCTATTTTAGACAGAGAGAGAGAGAGAGCACATATAAGCAGGGCAGAGGGGCAAAGGGAGAGAGAGAATTCTTAAGCAGGCTCCACATTCAATTCAAAGGCCAAGGTAGGGCTTGATCTCATGCCCCTGGGAGTATAACCTGAGCCACCAAGGCGCCCCAGTAGAGCATGCAACTCTTGACTGTGGGGTCATGAGTTCAAGCCCCACGTTGGGCGTAGAGCTTATTAAAAAACACATAGGGGCGCCTAGGTGGCTCAGTTGGTTAAGTATCCAACCCTTGATTTCAGCTCAGGTCATGATCTTATGGGTTCATGAGTTCAAGCCCTGCATCAGGCTCTGTGCAGACACTGCAGAGCCAGCTTGGGACTCTCTCCCTCTCTGTACTGCTCCCCTGCCCTCTCTAAAATAAACAGTAAAAAAAAAAAAAAAAAATGCATATATTATGTGTGTATTTTACTATATGTAAATTATACCTCAATGAAATTGAGTAAAAAAACAATTTGTCTATTTTTACAAAGAAAATTTATGTTTCAATAATTCTTAACTACAACAGCAGTATTTCTGGAATCATCTTTGGGTTACAAAAAGATTTTAACAAATACAATTCAGGTAGAAGCTTAGTTGGGAGTTTTGACACTTCTTCAAGAGACATTTTTAAATATCAATGCCTGGTAATGCTAAAGAAGTAGAAAAGGGTATCTTAAAAGTAGAACAACTATTTTCAAAATAGGGACAAAATGGGATTTCACATATGACTAGTTGTTTGAGACTTACTTCCCATTGGAGGATTCATGAGGATACCTTCTACAGTAAATCAGCCTTCTCTTATGCCTACTTCCTCTGGCTCAGAAAGTAGAGTTAGACTAAGTTCTAGTTCATACACTAAGGCCAGCAAATTAGAATGTCCTCATGACTGAGATTCTTTCACACGTCACATTTGGGTCAGTAGAAGACAGCAAAATTAGAGATGCTTTTGCCTGAACTCACTCTTGTAAATTTGTTTTAAACTCATAACAAGCATTTGAGGAAAAGAGTATCATTCCTCTCTTCTGTCTTTGCAAACTCCTTGCAACTGGTGGAAAATACAGGCAATTTAAAATAAAAGACGACAGGGGCATCTGGGTGGCTCAGTTAAGCATCCAACTTTGGCTCAGGTCATGATCTCGTGGTCCGTGGGTTTGAGCCCCACATCGGGCTCTGTGCTGACAGCTCAGAGCCTGGAGCCTGCTTCAGATTCTGTGTCTCCCTCTCTCTCTGCCCCTCCCCTGCTCACATTCTCTCTCTCAAAAATGAATAAACATTAAAAAAATTTTTTTTAAATAAAAGAGGACAGGGGTGCCCAGGTGGCTCAGTTGGTTAAGCGTCCAACTCTTGATCTCAGCTCAGGTCATGATCTCATGGTTTGTGAGACGGAGCCCCACACTGGGCTCTACGTTGACAGTGTAGAGTATGCTTGGGATTCTCTCTCCCTCTCCTCTGCCTCTCTCTCAAAATAAATAAATAAATAAAACATTTTATAAGCAAAGAAATTTCATTAATAAAATAAAATAAAGGACAGGCTATAGGGATGTGGAAAGCCAACCCGAGAGCTGGGGGCAGAAATCACAGGCAAGGGGAAGAAAAGAAACAAATGGGTGAAAGGCAGCATCGGTACAACTGTTACCATGGGGGGAAATGTGCCAACAAATCTCAAACATCTGGGAGGTATAAAGTAAGCTGTCTACTTGGGAATACACGGTGCTATTCTAAAGATATAAAGGAGCTGGATCAACGTTGAGGTCTGATTGCTTGAAGAACTGTTGTAGAATAAACCTTTTCCTAAGAGATTCCTTCTTGTGGTTTAAATAATATGAGAGAAGAAAATATGCCTTCACAATAAAACTTAAGCCAATACTTGGCATCTGGAAGATCTCTTGCAGTCATGGCTCTGGGTAGGAAAATACTCTCATTTGTTTTGTCTTTGTAAGCTAGCATGGAGACATCAGGCACCAAAATGGACAGGGCATTTGGCAACATGGCATGCTTGAACTAGAAGGAACTACGGACTCGTTTTCTAATGTTGTGCAACTAATTGCCACAAACTTCGCAGCTTAAAATAAAACAAATTGATTATCTCGTAGTTTTCATGGCTCCAGAGTACAGGCATAGCTTAGGAAGGTCCTTGGCTATTACAAGGCCATCACAAGCCTACTATTAAGGTGCCATCTGGAGCACAGTTTCTCTTCCAAGTTCATTTAGCTTGTTGGGAGAATTCAGCCAGTTTTCCTGCTGGCTGTTGGCTGGGGGGTCACGCTCTGCTTCTAAAGGCTGCCCAAGGGTCCTAGCCCCACGGGCCTCTCCTAATATCACAGCTCACTTCATCAAGCCAGCTGGAGAATCTCTCTAGTCTGCTATTAGGGAGTCTTATAATCTATAAACATGATTAATCATGTATTCATGGGATTGACTATCCCATTACCTTAGCCATATTACTATAACCTAGTTAATAGAGTGGCTATCTCATCACACACTCTCATATTCCTGCCCACACTCAAGGAGAGGGGGTTATATAGGTTGTGTTTACCAGGGGCAGGAATATTGGGAGGCTTCTTAGAATTCTATTGACCAAAACCATCCCTATTCACTGCAACACCCTCACTTCACAGATGGGGGGAAACCAAGGCCCATGGAGGAAAACGATAAATTATCCGAAAAGTCATATAGGAGTTATCAGGACAGAAAGAACTAGACCCTGGCCTCCAAAATCCCTGTCTAGAGCCTGCCACTGTCCCAACCTTCCTTCTGCCATTTGGCGTGACTGAAGATAAGGTTGTTCTTCAGGAGAACAGGGGGGCAGCACCACGAAGGGGAGCTATACCACTCATCATTGTGTGGCTTCCATACGTAGGAAGAAATGAAAGAACACTTACCTGAAGGGTGCTAGCGTGCTGACTCAGCATCTTTGAAGAGTCATAGTCAGCAGGATTAGCCAGCAAACGGCTGGTATTTTCTGTCCAAGCCTCAGTACTCTTCAAAAGGTCATGATATGCCTCCATCTTAAGTATGGCCTGTGAAAGAAAGGCACGAGCAAATAGTCTGACTCCTTCCACTTGAGTCAAGTGATTCTTCAATGGAGAATTTGTTACCATAAATCAGGCCCTGCAGGGTTCCACTCCCTGTGGCTGGGGCAACTCGCCCACCCCCTCCAGGTTTTCACATTTCTAACTTTTAAGACTAACCCCGACCATAGGTAGAAAGGATTTAAGAAGTTGTACCCTAATGCTATGGGTCTCAGGAACAGTTCCCAGTTAGCCTTGCAACTAGTCTGGTTCCCATTTTATGCTTCATTCTGAAAACTGGATTCGTATTTTGTCTTCCCATACAGGGCCTTGTCTTAGTATATCCCAGTTCCTCTGGGACTAGGCTCCTGCCTCGTTCTTGCTAGATTACATGTACAACTCACCCACCACGACCCCTATTTGGAAGGGAGGGAGAAAGTGTCTTGTTCCTGAATGACATTCTTTCTTGTTGCTGGCTCCCTGCAGGGACCCTTGAGATTGTTCGTTGGAAATGCCCATTGCCTATTGGGAAACCCAACGCTCTCCTGGACTCCTGCTGCGGTCCGACTCTGGGACACCTGCTTCTGCTTGCCCAGTCAGACTTCCTGCTGATGACAGCAGTTAAATCTGTCCTCCCGGCGCCCACCTGACCCTATCATCTGGCTCTAGCTTCAGAACCCGAAACTGGCAATTCAAGGGAAAATGCCTGCCTCAGACTATATATTTAAGTTTTGTTTTAAAGCCCTTTCAATACAAGCTAAGCGTAGTTATCACGTGTTACTGTCATACCTTATTTAACTGTGAGGTTCTAGATTCTGCTCTCTGCGACACTTGCTGATACTGCTGGAAAGGAATCATCAAGCTATCCATCCATTCTTGAGCCTGTCCTGGATCCTGTTCAACAATGTCCTGCACTTCAGAATCCAGCTCATTTAGCTTGGAATGCCAGAGATCTAGCTCGTCCCACATTTTCTGGAGAAGGAAATCATGAGTCACTTTGAATGCAGAGGTCCTGGTTCATTGTGTTAATTCCTAGTCTTTGCACTGTATTTGCACCTGTAAGTGCTACCAAAACAACATCACAGGCACACTTATTCACTTATGCCCCCAAACCACCTGTGACCTAAATTGAAAAACACCATTTCTGGGGTCTCTTAGTTTACCTATATTTGTTTCACGAACAGAATTGGCTGTAAGGGAACAGAAAGACCTAGACATTTCCAGAGACAAATGACACTGAACAAGGTCAATATAACCTTAGTCTTTCAAGAGTGATGAGGTAACATTATGTTTAAAAGGGACACACACAGACACACACACACACGCATCCTCATGCGCGCCTGTGTGTGTGTATTTAATCTAGAAGACAATTTTTTAAAATTTTATTTTAGAGAGAGTGAGTGTGTGCGATTGGGGGAGGGGAGCACAGGGAGAGAGAGAGAATCTCAAGCAGGCTCCACACTCAGTGCGGAGCCCGACATGGGGCTCAATCCCACTTCCCTGGGATCATGACCTGAACGGAAATCAGAGTTGGACGCTCAACCGACTGAGTCATACAGGTCCCCCAAGAAGATGATTTTTACTAAGTGTAAAAACAAAGCTAACAGAAAATATCTGTTTTGGTTTAGGATTAATGCAGTGGCAGAAAATTCTAGCAAATAGATTGGATTCAAGCCTGACCTTGTATTGTCAATGGAATTCTCAAAGGTAAAATATTTAATTTGTACTTAATATTTGCTTAAGAACCCAACTTTTAGAAATGGGGAAAGTAGACTGGTTAACTTAGCTTCCTCTACTTATTAAGGGTCAAGATTTTGTCCAAAGGTGAGCCATATTTTGACCTATTTTTAAAAGTCTCCATTCATATTAGAATAATTCCTTAAAACATAGATTAGAATAAGAATGCTTTTCCACATGCAGGAGTTTACTCGGGGAATTAAGTGGTAGAAAATCATGCTTATGTACAGTTTTACCTAAGACTTTATTTCTCAAGATATTTTACAAGGCAAAAAATTTGGGATTTCTATTTTCCTGCTTTGCCTTGTAGTCTAAAGAAAAGTTGTTAATTCCACTCAAATCCTATTGAAATATATTTTTTAATCAAGTAAGTTTCAGAAACATTCCATATCATATTCCCCATGTTAATTCACGTTAGAAAACAAAAACTCCGAGAATTGCTCATAGAAACATGCTAGCTTTAAAAAAAAAAAATTAATATTTATAATGTTTCTTATATCAGTCTTTCCAGGATAAGGTCCTTACTCTCCTTTACTTGTGAAAAGGCTAGTTCACAATCACAGGCTCTCAGGGGTTCAGGCATATTCCCACCATGGAAAAACTGAGAACGATTCTTAAACGCAATCTTCTCTACTAACCCTCTGCAGGTGACATGCAGTAAGGGGGCCCTATAGGCTCTGGGTGAGCATCTCTGTGCTTCAGATTCATCCAAAGAGCACACCCTGATGACTGAGGAACATGAGGAATGCTAAATGCTGAAGGAAATTAAAGGACGGATATTACCTTTTGAATCTCCTGAGCTTTCTCGATATTTTTGCTTTTCTGCTGCAACATCTTTTCCACATTGTGAAGCCCTTTGTTAATCTCGTCTATTTTTCTACTCATCGTATATGATGGTGAACTTTTCAAAACTTCACTGCTAATCTGTTATAACGAGAGAAAGATACGTTTGGCTTACAGATGTGCTCCATACTCTATTCACAGGTCCAGGTGATAGAAGAGATAGGTACACTGTTACGTGATTTTACTTACAAAAATCCTGTAAAGGCTAGGGGGGACATCCCAAACCATTATTAGCTAATACATTAATGAGAGGGTAGACTAGCAGACTAGGAAGTAGGAGCTGTGCTGACCTGACCTTTTAAGTCCAATCTAAAAAAAGGAGAAGAAAATCAATCAACAAGAATTTGTTGTAATCTACAGATTGTACTACAGGTCTGTGCTGAGTTGGGCAAAGCTACTGAGTGTACGATCTGAGACAGAGCCCAATGGAGCAAAGGATATGAAAAAATCCAAGGGAGGTGAATAATTTATTATACAGTCTCTCATTTTGTGACAAAGACCTCTGCATAGGACTGTTCTCAATAAAACCCAGCTTATTCTCAAGCTGACTCAAAACTAATGTAATTCTCACCGTAATATTCATTTGGGTGAAATAACCCTCTAAAACTCACTATTTCTTGAGGAGGCACAAAGCTCAGTTTTTCTCTGCGTGAATGTTTATAGTGTATGTTTTCACAGCAATCTGAAATCTAGTAGCTGACCAATGTAACTTTTTTATCTGAATGATTTTCTTAAGAAAATAACTTGGGCTAGGAAAGATAACAAATGAATGTGGAATGTGTCATTTTTCAAATACCTGATTAGTTCCTGTTCTTGGTTTTTTGGTTGTTTTTTTTTGGTTTGTTTTAGGCCATGTTGTTGATAAGGCTTTCTCCCAGCAGCCACTAAATAACCAAATAATACTTTACGCTTCTGTATAATCCTTTAACCCTTTTAAAAACAACTATATCTGTATAACTATTACGACTAAAACCTTCCAATGCAGATGGTACACAGAGAGAAACTAAACACAGGTTAAATGACTTGCTTATGGTTACACATCAGGGGAGAACGTGAACTTGTCCTGAGAAGCCCCAAGTCACTCTGGAGTCCCAGGCTCTTTTTCACATTTCAGGATGTTGATACTCTTGTAAGATGTTTTTATTCCACAGACCATCATGCAGTTGAGATTTTTAGGGGAAAAATTTAACCCTATGTTAGTTTTTAAACTGCTGTAGTAGCTATTTATTGCTACGTAACAATTTTTCTGGTATTCGGGACAGTTATTCTCTTGGCCAAAAGGCATATAACTTAGGTACGTTAGGAGAGACCAAGATTTAGGAAAAGTCAGCAGCCCTTCAAATTATACAGTATGGTTCTGAGTCTGCCTGGATCCTTCACACACCAAACAAGCAAAATCAGTTGCAATCTGTTACAAATATACAAGTTACAGCTGACACTCTCAACCCTAGATTTAAGAGTGATTCTGATTATTTATTTTGTTGGGGATTTTCACATGAAAAGAAGAAAAGATTTTCACACGAAGTATTCAAAGAAACAAATTTAGTTGCTCTCAAAACACTATTTTCTTAAAATAAATCAATAGTGCTTGATTCTTGAGAAGGTATCTCATGGAAGTATCTCATTTTCTGCTGTGTTAAATCAACAACATTTGTCATAAATGTATATTAGGAGTATATATGTTTTTTCACGGGTCAGATTTTCCTAAGAAAACCGCCAAAGAAGTTACCTGGTTTGAAATGTGATTTCCTGTGTATGTGCTTGATATCTATTTTATTAAGTTAGGGGTATTCCAGACTTCAAAAAAGAACACAAAAATCTTTCTGTGGATGCCGGACCAAACAGAATTTTGTTCTGCTGGATGGATGTAGGCTGCCTTTCTAGGATCTAATAAATCTGTCTTGCTAACATCTTGGGTCTCCAGTACTAGGAAACATTTCCCACTTGTTCTTCTAACTTTCAGATTCATCCATTCGGGGATGAAGATTTGCTCAGATGTGTTTTGTGAGGACACCGTGTCTTAGATGCTATTCCTGGTGAGTTGTGAAATTCGTATTCTAATTGCCCTTGGTAGCAATTTTAAAACACTCACAGGGAGGGAATACATTTTACAGCAAAGTATTATTCATGTCCAAAATTTTAAAGTGATTCTCCGTTTAAAAAAAAAAAAAAAAAGCCAAGTAAAAGCTAATGGACAATTCTATTTTTAAATGCAAGAGAAGAAAAAAACTAAACATCCTGACAACTAAAAATAAACACATTGTCTAATTCTGTTATCTGTCACTTATTTAGAGCAATTTCACCTCAGTATTCAATACACAAAATTATCACTTATCTAAACCCTATAAAAACAGTCATAGTTGAAATCAGGGCAAATGAAAATGTGACATTACGTCGTCTTTTCTTTATATCTCTTCAACTCGTAAATAATAACACTAGTACAAACATTATTACCTTCTCGTCTATGTCTTCTAATGCTTTTCTGCATTCTTCCACCTGGGATTCAATCTCTGCAGGGACTAGGGTATACATTTCAGAATACTTGATTCGCAGTTTTTCCATAATATTCTCAAAAGTCAGCTTCCCTTTCTTAAAAATGCTTTGAAGCTCCTAAAAACATCAAGAGAGTTTCAAATACTCACAGGACAGGGAGAAAGTGTAACTCTCAAAGTAAAAGCAGCTTCCCAGCACATCCTTATGATTTAAATGAGCACACTTTGCATGACAAAGCCTCACTACTGATACAAGCCGATTAAGCCGGAGAGATACTCTGCTTGGTCAGATGATGCTTTCTAGTTTGTAAGAATTAAACTTGATATCTCTTCATGGTGTCAAACCATTGTCCTAACAAGACATTACAACATCTCCTGCTTCTAAAATACCTCTAGGATCTGACTGTATCTCACTTGCAGTCTTGATCTAGAAAGCCACAAGTAGCAAAAAAGTTTCAAAGAAGTTTTTTTTGTTGTTGTTGTTATTAACTGTTTTGCCATTTCTGCTTCTTCCTACATTATCATCACAATGATTCAAGGCCACTAAAAGCCCTACGCTTGAAGCAAAAGTGTCTGCTTTCATGTAATTAGACAGCCCAGCAGAGCTCAACTTCTTTCAAAAGGGAGGGTTCCAGTTCCCTGCAAAGAATGTGGGCTTTAAAAGATAAAAGAAACCTGAACAAATAGTCTATTGGTGGTGGCCTAGAAACAAAATCTGATCTACGTTCTCCTGCACTAATTATAAAGGAGAAACTCATTTGTTTGGGAAAGTCTCCCAAAGATCCAGTGGAAAAATCCTTCTTGACTTTACTGTGGCTTTTGGGGGGTTTGTTTTGTTTTTACAGTAACTGTTCAGTAGCATTATTTGTGTTAATAGGTTGAGTCACCGCACTGAAGAATGATTACAATTTTGAATGACTCCGTGATGTGTCACTGTTTTCCTTTTCTTTACCCTCAGCAGAGAACAAATCCAGAGGCAGAAAGTTAGAGAACAACGCCATTCAGACAAAGGTGGGGTTTGAAGTACAGTGCCGTCCGGTTTTATCTAGACCTAGTCAGAGAATATAGAGCTACACTTGGATGGGTTCTCCATGAAGACTGAGGGAGAGTAAATTCCCTCTATCAACACTGAGCAATGGTTAACAACCACACGTGATTTTTGAGTAAACTTCCAAATGTCTGTTTCGCTTGTTACCATTGGACTGGAATCATTCTTTTTTTTTTTTTTTAATGTTTATTTATTTTTGAGACAGAGAGAGACAGAGCATGAATGGGGGAGGGGCAGAGAGAGAGGGAGACACAGAATCGGAAGCAGGCTCCAGGCTCTGAGCCATCAGCCCAGAGCCCGACGCGGGGCTCGAACCCACGAACCGTGAGATCATGACCTGAGCTGAAGTCGGACGCTCAACCGACTGAGCCACCCAGGCGCCCCGGACTGGAGTCATTCTAAAAGACATGAGGTCCCAAATGACACGGGGGCGTGTGCACAGCCCTTAGGATACTGTGATTTAAGAGATACAGTTCGTCTTCAGCCCTGGTTCCTGAGCAGTTTCTAAGGCCCTTGGGATTTCTGGGATAGGCGTAAAGGAGTGCGTTTTGTTATTCATAACAAGCCCTTTTCAACTATACCTGAGTTTATGCTAATAAGTGACTTCTGGGGGCTCCCCCAGATAGATTCTCGATGGGGGCGGGGCTGGTTGCCCGAGGAACCAATCAAGTGAACTTCCAGCCCCATTTCCCAACCCCCTAGGGTGGGGCCAGGTGCTAGAGATTGAGTTAATCATCAATGGCCAGCGATTTAACCAATCGTGCCTGCATAATGGGACCACCATAAAAAACCCTAATCGATGAGGTCTGGAGAGTCTGGAGTTGGTGCTGGGAGAGCGGCACACTCAGAGAGGGCTTGGAGGCTCTTCGCCCTTACCTCGGTCTATGCATCTCTTATCGACGGATCCTGAGTTGCATCCTTTATAACAAACCAGTAATAGTAAAGTGCTTTCCTGACTTCTGCAAGCCATTCTAGTAAATCATTAACCCCGAGGAAGCGGTCGGTCGTGGGAACCCCTGATTGATAGCCAGTCTGTCAGAAGTACAGGAGGGCCAGAACTTGTGATTAGCATCTGAAGTGGGGGGCGGTCTTGTGGGAGTGAGCCTTTAATCTGCATGGTCTGTGCTAACTCCTGCTAGTTAATGTTTGAATTGAATTGAATTGAATCGAATTGAATTGAATTGAATTGAATCATTGCTTTCCAGAGACTTGGGGAAGAAACTCCACACATTTGGTATCAAAAGTGTTGTGAGTAAATACAGTGGCACCTATATCAGAGGTAAGTAGTACATCCTACTAAAGGCAGTAGTCTAACACCCTACTCAATAAATGCTCTGAGACCCCTGTTCACCAAACACGCCTGAAAAGGGGTTGAAGCAGGACTGCTTGGTCCAGACCGGCTTACCTCCCTGCTCTCTACTGTGATAGGAAAAGACAAGATTCAGTAGGCTGAGGGGGAAAGGTTAGGACCCGAGGTCCCAGGGTGGGGGGAAATGCGTATTTTGGAACAATGCTGGGAGTGTCTGACCACAGCAAACCCCCTGGGGCATAAGGTTCCTCTTGAGAATGTAACAGGTACCACCTATTCCCCTCCCCCTCAGGTTTCCCTCAGGAATTTGACAAAAGACCCAACTGAAAGTAAGTAGTAGACATATAAACCATTTGACCCACAAGAAATGATATGGCCATAGATCTCCCCTCATACAATGGAATTGGGCCAATCAGGAATGGACAACCCAAGCACCTAGAGCATCAAGCCAATAAGGACAGACACTGAGAAGGAACAAGGGGAAGAAAAGAGGGGAGAGTCCAGAACGTTATAAAACAAAGGCCCTTGCCCTCAGTCGGGAGCATTCACCTTCAAATGCCCCTTGTCTGTAAAGAGAGCTTTTATACTGGTCTTACTTTCTAATCTTATACCCTAATAAACTTTTGCCTGCTGTTCACTCTGTGTCCACCACTTTGTTCTTCAAAGCGGCGAGACGATGAATCCCAGGTATTGAGGTGAAAAATCCTGCAACGCTTCTCTGCACTCCAACCACACTGATCTTCCCCTGGGGCTTGGCCCCACCATGCCACGGGGTCTTTGCCGGTGCTTTCCTCTCTCCTGGGCCACTCCCTCCACTCCAGTCACAGAGTTACCCCTGCCCCAAGGAATTTGCATTCGAGACTGCAGACCTGTATCGGCCCCATTCACTGGTTCCTCACTTCATTCCTCACTCACCTCGAACTGTTCTGCCTTTTCTGGGTGGTCGTGTAATTCCATATTTTGGAAAGAAGTTGCGGTCTGTTGAAATAAATTCTTCAACGTACTTATTTCTTTTGTGAAGGAATGTCTTTCTTGGGTTTCATTCTCCACCAATTCCTTATTTTCTTGAGCTTTCTGAAAAAGCCTAACGTAACATCAAAATAAAATTGTTCTTATCCTGCTGTCTTGTGAAATAATTTTTATTTCAACAATTAACACAATGTCAGCATAGTTCGCAAAAGAAGATTATTTTTCCTGAGAGAAAAGTACCAATTTTCAGTGGTTTATATACTACATATACAAACATATACCAAATTCTATCACTCAGTCAAAAGCCTCTCCTAACTTTCCTCTCAAAATATCCTCTTTTTGGGGTTCCTGGGTGGTTCAGTTGGTTAAGCATCTGATTCTGGATTTAGGCTCAGGTCGTGGTCTCACAGTTTGTGAGTTTGAGCCCCGCATCAGGCTCTGCGCTGACAGTGCGGAGCCTGTTTGGGATTCTCTCTGTCTCTCTCTGCCCCTCCCCCGCTCCTGCTCTTATTTCTCTCTCTCTCTCTCTCTCTAAGTCAATAAACTTTAAAAAAAAATCCTCTTTTCACACTTTACATTCCAACTGCTGTCTCCATCTGACTTTTCTCCACATGATCTGTCAGTTCAACTGAATATGACTTAAGAGGTGAGAATGGAGTCATGCATGGGTGGGCTCTTGGGGACAGATGACCCCATTTGCTGTGGATGTAACTACCATATTAGTAGAGGAATTTAAGAGGGTACAGTCTTTCCTGAGAGCTATTTGGTAAGTACTTCTAGCCATAAACATATTATATCCTCTGACCCACTGATTCTGCTTCTTGGTGTCTTTCTCAAAGAATTAATCACAGATGCAGAGACTCTGGCATAAGAATATTCACTACAGTGGTTTCTTTTAAATGTTTACTTATTTTTCAGAGAGAGACAGAGACAGAGACAGAGACAGAGCACAAGCAAGGGAGGGGCAGAGAGAGAGAGGGAGACACAGAATTTGAACCAGGCTCCAGGCTCTGAGTTGTCAGCATAGAGCCCGACGCAGGGCTCGAGCTCGGAATGGCAAGATCATGACCTGAGCCGAAGTCGGACGCTTAACCGACTGAGCCACCCAGGAGCCCCCTCACGACCATGTTTTTATAAAAGTGAAAACCATGTATAACTTAAAGGTTCTATAATAGGAGTTTGGTTAAATAAAATATGGTATATTCACATGGTGAAATATTACATAATTATGTTTTAAGGAACATTTAATGGCATAGGAAAACTAACATGATATGCTGATAAACGATTTAGCACACAACGAAACAATATAGTACTATTATAATTTGTTTAAAAATAGAATTATAACAAAAAAAGGTAAGTGATTGGCAGTGATTGCTGTTGAATGATAAAATTGAAGAGGGAGGTTATATTAACCTTTATAATTTTCCACATTCCCCGAACCGCCTATAATGAATATGTGTTACAAAAATAGAAAGAAAAAAAAAAAAACCAATCATGAGTAAAAAAATTCAACGGCTATTCATCCTCAATAATACTGGGATACAGAATATGGACTGGTTTTCATCATTGTTACTGATCTTTTCCATCCGCACCCCCCCCTTCTTTGAGTATAGTTGACACGCAATGTTACATTAGTTTCAGGTGTACAACTTAGTGATTTGACAGGTTTATACATTATACTACACTCATCCCAACTATCCCGTTACATCACTGTTACAATATTGACTACATTCCTTATGCTCTGCTTTTTATTCCCAGACTTACCGATTCCATAACTAAAGGCCTGTACCTCCCACTCCCCTTCACTCATTTTGCCCACCCCCCACCCACCTCCCCTCTGGTTCTGCTTTGTGTTCATTTATACTTTTTTTTTTTTTAAGATTCCATTTATGAGTGGAATCACATTTGTCTTTCTCAGTATTTGTCTTTCTCAGGCTGACTTATTTCACTTAGCATAATACCCTCTAGGTCCATCCATGTTGTCTCAAATGGCCCAATCTCATCCTTCTTTAAGGCTGTGTAATATTCTCTTGCACACATATACCACATTTTCCTTATCTACTCGTCTACTGACGGACACTTAGGTTGCTTCCACGCCTTGGCTACTGTAAATAATGCTGCAATAAACATAGAGGTGCATGTATCTTTTAGAGTTAGTGTTTTCATTTTCCCTGGGTAGACACTTAATAGTGGAGTTACTGGATCCTGGGGTAATTCTATTTTGAATCTTCTGAAGAATCGTCATAATAGTTTCCACAGTGGATATACATTGCCAACACTGTATACTTTTCTGTGTTAACGCAATTCCATCATACCATTTGTCATTATTCTATATTTTTATATTTTCAATAGCCAATATTCTCTAAATTTTAAGCCTGAGTCAGCAAGCACGTTGTCTTAATAGTTTTTCATAAGACTTACTTGTTGCATCGTTCTTGCATCGATGTAATCTCTTGAAATGCTGGACCAGTTTCTACAGCCTGTAAGCTTTGGGGAGCATTCTGGATACTTCTTAGGCGCTGAAGAAGTAAGGTCAGTAATAGCTGCTGCTTCTCCACCTTTTCTTGGTAACGGCATAAACAGTCTAGCAGCTCACAGAGCTCCTCTGTGGTGGCCGCCTCTTTTGTTTTAGAAATTTCAGGGAGATCTTCTTGAAGGTTATCTAAAATAATTGCTTCTCGTTCAATCTAATTCAATAAACAAAAAAAACAAAAAAAAAAAAGAGAGAGAGAGAACTAAAATAACTAAACTGTACTTGGATCGCCTCAGGAGCTGAAGCATACCTTGGGAACCATAATTTTTGTGCACTGGCCCTTCAAAGGGTTCCTGATGCCATATCCTCACTCGAAGTAGCATCCATCTTCCTATAGCTGGGAATATTATTCCTCTGCTTTTGGAATCCCATAGTTCCCAGCGATCGATCATGTAGATATGTGATTACTATGAAATACTGCTATTGTGAGCTGAAGGAAACACTGTTGAGTATTTTCATAAATAATTTTTCTCTGTTTCAGATTTCCATTGCACAAAGCAGTTATCTCTTCTGAAACACCTATAAGGCAGTTCGATTGAGCTTCACCAAATTGCAACTACTAAGAGGTTGGGTGACTGCTGGATAATTTTTCTACAGGTGACTTTTCTTTCACATCCCATTCCTACATGCCCAAAAAAGTAAGTCTGGTACTTCCTCATGCCCCTAACACCCATGCCAAAGGGAAAGCAGTCCTGACTAATCATGTATTTATCAACATGGCTATGTGCAGAACCCAGAACTACATAACCTAATACATCACATGTCTGCAAAATGGAGTCCCGTCATCCTTGAACTCAGAATGAAGACACAGAAAATCAGATCCCTCCACGCACCTCTTCAGACCCTGTGGTCCTCGCCTCAGCTGTACCCCACAGTCACCACATTCTGCCCCAGCAGTATTGTTAACTCTCCCGCCCTGACATTCAAACTCAAGTCAGGCACCTTGCAATCTGGACAGTACAGAGTAGCACTCTGGTCAACTACCTTTCCGATATCACGCTCCCTGAAATGATAAACGAAAACCTGCCAAAGGGGTCGAACGTAAAGCCTGTGAGAATTTAGCAATTCCAGCATAAATTAAGTTTCCAGGAGCTCAGTGGTCGAGCGCCTGCCAGAATTCCATGGCGTAAAGCTCAAGCTGTTCCGTCTTATGTCTCTACCACTGAGAAAGCACTGGATTTGCCCACTGAGATTTTGGAGGCAGCATATGCTATACTTGAGAATATTGCTCAGCTCCATTTATCAGAATGCTGCCAAGCTTGAGGGGGGTCTGGACAAAAAGAGGCACTGCTCTAGGGTCAGATTATGGGATAAACTGCCCTGCCACTTGGGTCATATGACCCAGTTGAGTCCCCGGGTCACTGTAGGGTGTAGGTATAGGCTGGCCTCTCAAAAGACCCAGTTATGGAATGTATGCTTTCCATCACCTCAAACCTGAATTCAGTTGCATCAGAAGTGCTGGTTCTCAGGCAGGCAGCATTTCCACCAGGGAATGAGAGAGAAGGGTTCCACTGGGATGTCTGGCAACCTCCCCGCCAGGGAACCAGCAGGCAAAGAAAGGACGTGCTGTAGTGTCAGAGATAATGGTATCTAGGGTCTCGAATACACATCAGGGTGGAAAGAAGTAGGTCTGTAATCTAGAACTTAATGGAGCATCTCTTGGTGCTTCCATGAAGAGCAACAACAGCAACCATGACCTAATAAGAGTAAAGCAACTGAAGGCCTGACCTTCCCAGTTCCAGTTCCCCTCGTCCCCCACACCTGTTCCTGGAGATCACTTTCCAAAATAAATCACCTGCCTGCAAGCCCCATCTCAGGCTCTGCCGTCCACTGTTAAGTTGGTAAGTGATTAAGGAGGGAAATCATTTTTATTGGGGCAATAATTGTACTCAAAAGCCAGGCCATTCTTCAACTTGTGATGGATAATCAAACTGTCATACATGCACCCAACCCAGTATTACTCAGGAAGAAAAAGAAATGAACTATTGATACAAGCAGCAATATGAATGCATCTCCCATGCATTATGCTCAGCGAAAAAATGCCACCCTCAAAAGGCACAAACTATCCCAGTCCGTTTATATGACATTCTGGAAATGGCAAGACAGATTAATGGTTGCCAGGGGCTGGAGGTGATAGAAGGCACTGATTACAGAGGTGCACAAGGGGACTATCTGGAGTGATGAGACTGTTCTATATCTTCATTTTGTTGGTGATCATGTGCCTGTGTGCATCAAAATTCAACAGACTTTATCCGAAAAAGGATAAAGACAGCTCCCAAATCAGTAAAATAGTTGTCACAAAAATTATGTATTCATTCTTCCACCTGAATGATTTCCCTTGGACACAGAATTCTAATAATATCGGTTATAAAACTTTTAGATTCACCGTCAATTATAGAGTCCAGAAAGGGAGAAGGAGCCGTAGTTGCACCGTAAGTAAACAGAGTGAAAGAGACTGAAATACTCATAACCAGGAGATGTAGGAACCAGTAACAGTCTTTTGGACTTTGGGTTCAAGGGGAAGAAGCCAGCATTCTACCTTCAATTATCTTTCGAGACAGGACTTTAGCTCATTACGATCACCAAAGCAAAAATGATGACTGAATAACCAGAAACGAATAATTAAATCAAGCAGATTCTGTTTAAGAGAACAGGAAGGTAAAATTTTAGGGGGAAAAAAGGTAAATCAAAATTTAAATTTATTTTTCAAAATATACAATTAAACAGAGTTTTAAGTTTTTGAAAATCTGCTGATACAAAACCTTTATCCCATACAGATACGGGATTATCGTAATGTCTTAAAAAAAGAAATTCATTCTGTCACACACAAAAGCACCAACCATGCCAATAGAACCTTGCGTGTACAAGTGTTTAGATGATACAATTTTTATTGAATGGATACAAGCTACTTTAGGTTTTCATTTTTATTTTGAGAAAGAGAGTGAACACAGTGGGGGAGGGGCAGGGAGCGAGGGAGAGAGAGAATCCCAAGCAGGCTCTGTACTGTCAGCGGACAGCCCAGTTAGGGGCTTGATCCCACAAACCGTGAGATCATGACCTGAGCCAAAAATCAAGAGTCAGACACTTAACCGACTGAGCCACCCCGGTGCCCCTGGATACAAGCAATTTTAAAATCCTACATCAATTTGGTGTGCGTAAATATCATTTAAGCTGATGGTTTTGTGGTTAAATACCAGAGTGTAAGTTTGAAACATTTTTTTAACGTTTACTTATTTATTTTGAGAGAGTGAGGGCACGAGCAGAGGAGAGGCAGAGAGACAGGGGGAAAGAGAGAGAATCCCAAACAGGCTCTGCATGGTCAGCATGGAGCCCAAGGTAGGGCTTGATGTCATGAAGCATGAGATCACAGCCTGGGCCAAAATCCAGAGTCGGACACTTGACCAACTGAGCCACCCAGGTGCCCCTAACCAGAGCGTAAGTTTGAATCCTCTTCTACCATTCACTCGTGAATTTGGGCAAGTTACTCCATCTGACTGTGTCTCACTTTCCTCGTCTACAAAATGAGGATAAAATAAAAGTAATTACCTCATAGGATTCTTGTGAGGGTAAATGATAATACATATAACGTGCTTAGAACTGTGCCCAACACATGCTCCGTACCAGCCCATCATGTGTTGGAGTGGTTGTTCCTATTACTACATGAGGGCATATTTTGTTGGTGATGCTCTGAAAAACACATTCTGCCAGCAAATATTGTCAAATGCTTCGATGAATAATTACAAAGCTCTAAGTGAATGGGGTCTGAATTAATACAATATAATTGCAAATGGGCGCACAGCGATAGAAAGACAATGTAGTAAAATAGAAAGAGTAAAAGCTCAGGATTACCCTAGACCTGGGTTTGAATAAGAGCTGTCGCTCAAGAAATGTTTACTAACTGCCCACTAAGTGCAAGGCCCCGGTCAGATTCTAAAGTGACAGCAGTGAGCGCAACAGCTGTGGCCCCAGTCCCGCAGCCCCAGCTCCATCGCCACCTGGGAGGTCTCGTGTCATCAGAAATCTGTAGGCGCCTCCGTATCCCCATCAACGACATCGCAATAATATTTAACTCTGGAGAGCAATGCAAGGATTTGGTGGCACACAGCCTCCTGTAGGAACCCAAGAAACAGTGCCAGTACAGACGGGAAAGATGGGGGCTAGCAGCTCGGCTAAAAAGTGAAATTTACAAAGTTTCTTAGAGTTGTAACATTCAAGAGTCTATGTACTAACCACACCCTACCAGCACTACCAAAATATTATTCATTTCCAGAATATCAAGTATTTAGGGGCGGCTGGGTGGCTCAGTCGGTTAAGGGTCCGACTTCAGCTCAGGTCATGATCTGGAGGTCTGGGAGTTCAGGCCCTGTGTCCGACTCTGGGCTGACAGCTCAGAGCCTGGAGCCTGCTTCAGATTCTGTGTGTCCCTCTCTCTCTCTCTGCCCCTCCCCGACTTGTCCTCTCTCTCTCTCAAAAAATAAACATTGAAAAAATTAAAAAAAGAAAAAAGAATATCAAGTTTTTTTCTTTTTTCTTTTCTTTATATTATTTTATTATTCTGCAGTAAGGTAGGTATCTTGGATGACTCATTTAAGGAAGTTCACTTAATCCACCTTGACGAAGCCTATATCCTCTCCACACGGACGGAAACACTGGTGGCAATTATTTACTAGGCAATTATTACTGAGGCCATTATTTCTGGATCAGACTGTGCCAGTTTGAGCAGACAGGGCAAGAATGAAGACCCTGGCCGAATTTTCTCCCATGGCTTCAGAAGAGCTGCTGGTGACCTATAGTGCTCTCTCGGATACAATGAGGCAAAAGGCAGGAAGATCAAGTTTTAAGCAGGAAAATATGCCAGTGCTAAACATTTCTATCCCAAATCAAGTACTGATTCATTATATTTCTCTCTTAAGTAAAGTTAGCAGGAATTTTGACATGAATAAGAGAGAAAGGTTTTCATTTAATGTTCTGATTTGTACTTCATTTATACCTGATAGATTAAGGAACACCCGAAGATAATTTTATACTATTTTTAAATTTCCTTTCTAAATATATGTGATGGCCTAAATCCTGAATCATGCTTAAATTAACATCTGTGATTGATATATATTATGGAGGGCTTTTTTTTTTTTTTTTAGTTTATTTATTTATTTTGAGAGAGAAAGAAAGAGAAGGCAAGCAGGGAAGGGGCAGAGAGAGAGAGGGAAAGAGAGAGAATCCCAAGCAAGCTCTGTGCTGTCATCGTGGAGCTGTACATGAGGCTCAATTCCGTGACCCCAAGATCATGACCTGAGCCAAAATCAAGAGTCAGACGTTTAACTGAGCCATCCTGGCACCCCTATTATGGAGATTTTCTTTAAGAGCGTTTTCAGAAAGAGTGTCATACATATTTTAAAGTCCATACTTTAACCATTAGAATTAATTTCCATAGCTAATAAACAGTTAAATTCAAAATTAGTTGGTTATTGTGAATATCACCTAATTCTAACCTTTGGTGTTGTGTAGAGACAATTTTTTTTTTTTTTTTTGAGAGAGAGAGACTGTGAGAGAGCAAGCATGAGCAGGGGAGGGACAGAGAGAGAGAGAGAGAAGGAAAAAGAGCGAGAGATAGAGAGAGAATCTCAAGTAGTCTCCATGTCCAGCAGTGAGCTGAAGCAGGATTCGATCTCACAACCCTAAGATCATCATCTGAGCCAAAAACAAGCATCAGATGCTTAACCGACTCAGCCACCCAGGCACGCCAAGACAGTTACCTTTAAGAGGGGTTAACTTATAGGTACAATAAAGATTTTAAAGCTCAAACGAGCAAATACTTATTTATAAGTATTACCTGATGCCAAAAACATTGGTACTTTTAAGAAAGAATTTGAACCATTTCTTGGAGATGATTTTACTAGGACCTGACCTCTATGAACATTTATGTGCTACGTGCCTGTGGTATGAACAAAGGGTACCGGTTGAGGACTTGTTTTATATAAAAACAAACTGCCAAGTAGCACAACAATGTAGATGACAATTGTTAGGAAACTGGTTATAATGTTGAAAATGAAGCACTTACTTCTTCACTGACAAATTTCCACTCCCGCTTTAGTTCTTCACACCAAATCTCCCACTCTTTGGCAGCCTCTAGCAAACTCAACCATTTGTCCCACAGAGCTGACGTGGTTCTGAGCAGACACATGTCGTCGCTGTCTGTGCACATGGGTCTTAGGTGTCTGTGGACCCGGCGTAGTTTCATTAACTCTTCTTTGGTTGATGTAAGATTTGACCCCAAGGCCTTAGGAAAGAAAAGGAAGAGGAGGAATATAATGTCTATTGATCTTTCTGAAACTTATGAACTTCTTACAATCTTGAGGAATTGATTCTCAATCATCCCCAAGTGTTATCTGATCTATTTGTTGGTCCTTTTGGAAGCCAATTTAAGACAGATTAGAACTGCCTTAAGTATTACTGGGTTGCACACGAATTTGGAACTATGGTGACAAAAAGAGTTTTGAAAGGTAGATTTCTTAAAAGATCATTGTTATTTTAATGTTAGTCTCATATTTTACTAGGTAGTTAATCTGAACAATACTTATCAACCACCAATGTATTATTTCGGGTTTTTGTATATGTATTTGTTTGTTTGTTGATATGTGGTAGGTATTAAGCACAGATGACTCAGAATGCTTTCATTCAAATCCTAATAACGTAATACCATAGCTTTTAACAGATGAAAAGAAACAAAAACAAAAATTGCACAGTAACAATAAGAAGTAGCCAGAGTTTAGACTTATGATAGTTGCATTAAATTCTCTGTTATTGATCCAGCAACATCCAACAAAATAACAAGAAAGGTAAAGCTTCAGAAAGAATGATCACTAAGAACAATCTGCTACGAGTTTGCTACAGTCCTGTGAATCCAACCCATGAAATCTCTCAGAACCACTGTTTCATGGTTCCCCTCGGCTTTTGGTTTGGGGTGTTTTGAGTGTCCAATTCAGGTGGGAGATTTCTGTGGGTCATAACAGAGCCACATTCCCTGCTGCCGCCACCTGTTCTTCCTGCCAATTTTCTGCATCAAATCTTACTGGAGATTTGCAAATACTATTACCTTGCTCTGTTCCAAGCGCTCTAAAGCTTCCTTGTAAGACACCGGCAACGGGAACATGGACTGCCCAAGAACTGTCTCCGTTCGACTGAGGTGAGTGCAAATTTTCTCTTTAATTTTCCTGTAGCATTTGTAATTCTCGAGACACCTATAAAGCACCATTAGGAAAAAAGAAAGGATATTAAATTTTATTTAGTATAATATATTCTGGATTACCCACAATGAATTCTGAACACTTAATAAAAAACAGAATGTAATTCTCTTTTTCTTATTCAGCGTATTACACCAAATTTTTATTGATTACCTCTTCTTCACAGGGACCTGCATAAGACTTTTAATGCAAACTTGAACAGGCAGATAAGACTTTCCTCAAAACATGCAAATTGTTGGGGCGCCTGGGTGGCGCAGTCGGTTAAGCGTCCGACTTCAGCCAGGTCACGATCTCGCGGTCCGGGAGTTCGAGCCCCGCGTCAGGCTCTGGGCTGATGGCTCAGAGCCTGGAGCCTGTTTCCGATTCTGTGTCTCCCTCTCTCTCTGCCCCTCCCCCGTTCATGCTCTGTGTCTCTCTGTCCCAAAAATAAATAAACGTTGAAAAAATAAAATAAAAAAAAAAAAACCACGTAAATTGTAAAACTGCACTCTCAAACACTGCAAATGAGATATAAATTGGTACAATTCTTATAAAAACCACTTCGTCTTAAAAACGCTCATATCTTTTGAGCCATTAATCCAACTTCTGCAATTTATCTTAAGGAACTAATCCTCACAGTAGGAATTTATTCTAAACCTGATAAAACCTTTTACATAGTAAAATCTTTTTACTTATTAAACTGTTAATTAAAATAGCAGGGGTGCCTGGGTGGCTCAGTCAGTTAAGCGCACAACTCTTGATTTCCACTCAGGTCATGATCTCAGGGTCGTAAGACTGAGCCCCACATCGGGCTCCGTGCTGAGTGGGGAGCCTGCTTAAGATTCTCTCTCTCCTTCTCTCTCTGCCCCTCCCCTACTCACAAGCATGCTCTCTCTCAAAACCAAATAAATAATTAAAAAATTAAAAATGTCAAAAATCGGAACATACCTTATACGTAACAAAAGATATAGCTAAGTAAATTACAACCATCCATTTTGTAAAATATTTACAATTACTTTTGTGAAGTTTTGTTACAATAAGGAAAAGAGCACATGTTTTAAAGTAAAGGATAAGCAGCATCTTTTTATGTAGGGTAGTGTTCTGATGTATTAAAAAACTATGAATACAGTTATGTGTCTAAAATTGATACAGTCTCAGTCTCTCACTGAAAACAATGAAAACTTTAGTATCAAATATATATTTTAAAAATTATTAAAATATAATAATGAACTAGAAAGGAAGAAATATTCAGAGGCTCCCAAACTATATGGATGTGGAAATATAGAGAAACAAGCTGAGCTTTAGGGACAAAGATTTTGAGGGCATTTGCTGAGTTTCAGTTTTATTAACCTTTTCCTGGAACGCTGAGGGGACAGAGGATAAAGCCTCAACGCAGGATAGGTTTTAAATAGGAAACTTTCTCTGTCAAGATGTTTATAATATATATATAACCACAAAGGACCAGCCTGCAAAATACAGCATACATCTCTACAAATTAATAAGAAAAAGTATGGGCAACCCAATAAAAATTGGGCAATGGCTTGGACAGGCATCTTTCCGAAGATGAAATACGAATGACCAAGAAATATTCAATAAAGAGGCTCAAACACATTAATATAATAGAGATGCAAATTAAAACCATAATGAAATACCACTTTTCATCCATCAGACTGGCAAAACTTAAATCTCCCAACATCGAGTACTGGCGAAGATACGAAACAGTTGGGATAGACTATGTTGTCGAAACACTAGTCTGAGTAGAAGTAGGTAAAATTATTTGGAATTTAAAATGTGAGGTGTGCCTACCTTTTGACTCAACACCAGAATCCTCAGTAACTATTCAAGTGAACCTCTCGCATTTAAAAATGTTCCTATTGGCACTAGTTGTGAAGGCAAAGAGTAGAAAAACTCAAATGTCTGTCAATAGCTAGGTAACTGAATTTTGCTATAGACAAGAACATGAATAAACTTCAGCATCAAAATAATGAGTTTGAAAAAAATGAGGTGACAGAGGAACACACATATATGAAAATGAAGCATAAACACATAGAAAAAAATATTTTAAAAAGGAAAGAAAGTGGTAAATAAAATATTGGGGATAATGATTAATTCTGAGGAGAAGAAAGGACCGCACAAGAGAATTCAAAAATCATGATGTTTACCTTTGAACCTTTAGGGACAAAGCTGTTTAATTTTATTATTATCCTTTATATCATATGCAGACTTTTATAAGCATTCTGTTGTATGTATTCAACATTAAATAAGGAAAAAGGTAAAATAAATACAATAAACTATTTGCTATGGTTTTCTATAGATAGTGATTTAAAAAGAAAATTTTTTTAACGTTTATTCATTCTTGAGAGACAGAGAGACAGAGCATGAGCAGGGGAGGGGCAGAGAGAGAGGGAATCCAAAGCAGGCCCCAAGCTCCGAGCCGTCAGCACAGAGCCGGATGCCGGGCTCGAACCATGAACCGTTAGATCAGGACCTCAGCCGAAGTTGGACACCCAACAGACTGAGCCACCCAGGCGCCCCATGCAGGTAGTGATTTTTAAAGTTTTCCATATTTTCCAAATTATTCCCAAGTGGTAAATGTTAACTATAAAGAAAAATAAACCTTAATTTTGTTCTTAAAGCATTACCTTTAGAAAGAAGTACCTACCCTTCTATTTCAGCCTCCTTTATTTTGGCTGCCTCCCTCACGGCTGAGTCCTTCAAAACTAACCCATGTATAGTACACTGGAGTTGTTGTTTGGCTTCAGGGCTGGATACAATCCCCAATTTCTCAGTAAGGTCCTGGATGTCTGCTATTGTGGACTGCAACTCCTCTTGTTTCCAGTGAGATATCTCCAGCGATTCTTCCGGATCAGCAAGGTCTATTCTATGGGATGCAATAATGGCTTCACGGGCAGCAAGGATCCCCATCGCCCTAGTGACTGCCTCGTTATAGCGTGTCATACTTTCATAAGCATCATTCAAGACATCCTGGTGAACAGGAGATGAAACACTGTGACAAAGCTAGCAAACTCTGGGGATTTTTATCATTCTTGAATTTTTGTAGTGCATTCATAATATGTCTGGGTCTTACAAGGGTTAGTGTCTCCTACTTAGTTTGGCAACATTATGCTAGCACATAAAGACCAATAACTTTCTGTTTGCATAAAGAAAAACTGCTTCCAGATTTGCTAAATCTACTCTAAATTCAAAAATACATCTCAGGCATCATGTCTAATGATACGCATTCCTGTTCTAGAACTCTTGTATTAGACTATGAACTAAATAAAGCAATCGCATATATTTAATGTGTATAGCTTTAACCAATATTTGTTGGGGGCATAAAAAGAAAACACACCCTCGCCAAGATTTCTTGTGTTTTCAAATAAATGGCTCTGCCACAAATTTTAGTTTTGAACACATCACTTAACGTATCCAGACCATAGTCTTCTTGCTGAAATAACAAATAGTTGATGTAAATAACTTTCAAGGTACCTTCCTGTCCAGCTCTAATCCTATTATTTTAGAGATTTATGTCATTGTTCCTGGAAACTGTATTAAAATCAAATAAAGAAGTACTGAATTTACCCAACATTTGTTAAGTATCAATTTAAACATATTAGGATTCACAGTATGACCTTACATTTCTATAGCGTTTATACCTATCAAATATTGAAATATTATCTAATAACTCTTTAAATTAGTGAAGGGAGTTCATTTCCCCATTCTATAAGTTTAATGTGACAATTCTGAAAACACAGTGAAAGGCATTATATTAAGTACAAGTGTTCCAGCAATGCCTAAGCTATCTCTCCTAATTATTGTGGAAAAGGAGGCAGTATGTTGGGCTCATTCTACAACACCAGAGGTCAGCAAACTTTTCTTGTAGAGGGCCAGACTAAATATTTTAGGCTTTGCCCACCATCTGGACTATCACAACTACTCAACCCTGCTGGTGTAGCAGGAAAGCAGCCATAGACATTCTCTAAAGAAATGAGCATGGCCATGATACAATAAAACTTTATTTACAAAATCAGGCACCATGGGCAGATTTGGCCCATGAACCTTCATTTGATGACCCAAGCTCTAAAATCAGACAGACCTTGACTCGAATCCTGTTCTGTTCCTGATGCAGGAGCCTGAGAAAACTGTTGATGTTCTTGAACTTAAATTTCCTTATTTTGAAATAGAGCTAATGATAGCACCCCCCCTCACAGAGTTGCTATGAGAATTAAAAACACAGTTATTCAGCACGGTTCCCAGACACCGTAAGTTCTAAATGGATGCGGAGTTATTATTTTATGTTATTTTCTCTACACTATATTTCTTCCACTATGCCTCACTATTTCTAAAAACACAAACAAACCAAAACCAAACTCTGTCTGAACTCAACAGGGGTTGCCAGGGGTATAGAAGTAAAGGCTTCACATTCCTCTTTCCTGCCTATAAAGCACTGTATTTAGATGTCAATTGAGGTGGGATTGTAAACTGGTCCACCGCAAGTTTCTTTTAAATGGCTATTCTATGGAGAATGTTCATGTAGAACCTATAACTGCTTAAGAAGCACAGATATTACCTAGAGTAAAAGCTAAAACCATGCAATAAAAAGAAATGCATTAACCACCTAATTGAAAAAAAAACCTACTGTGCGCAAATCAAGGCTTGTAGCAAGCTGCATGTGAAGATCTTCAATGTCACGTAATTTTGCCTCCACATCATTAGCTCCAGAAGAATTTTCTTCTCTTTGCTTCTCAATGATGGTCACAGCTTTCACGCTATCCATTTCTGCCTGAACTTGCTCTTGAAATGCTTCACAATTATCCTTCTCATTTTGAATATGTTCAATGTCCAAATTTATAAGCAAAGGCTGCTCTAACTGAGATTTTATCTGCTTCAAAACATGTAAGGAATTTTCCAGTTTGTCCTGAAAATTCTGTTCATTCACTTCTTTGGGTTGGGATTTTAGTATGCTGTTTTGGAGAACCTTGCGTAACTTGTCATTTTCTTCTGCATACAGCTTTATCCGCGGCATTTCTTTCTCTTTGAAGGTGTCATCAAAGGCCTTACTTTCATTCAATTTCTTTATTATCTCTTGACACAAGCACATGGCTTTCTCAATTCTCCGATTCAAAATCTGAGCATCGAGCAAACTGCTTTCTGGTGAGGTCTGGGGCATTTCGAGCACTGCTTCGGCTCTTTTCTTAATTTGCAAGTCCATAGCCCTCAATTTACTTAGTGATGCCTGATATCTGCCATGGTCTGCCACATGGTCTGCCAACTGCTTAATTTTTTCCTCGAGTTCCTTTTCTTTCTCAACTACTTGGGTGTGTAATCGGTCAAGTTGGGAACCATCCCAGCTTAGTCCTATACACTCAAACACTTCCTTGAGTTTCCGTACCTGTAGGATACTAGACTGAATACCAGTGAGTCGGTCTTTAAGGCCACAGAGCTCCTTTTCAACATCTTGATTTATTTCTTGATTTAGCAGCAGTTCGTTGTGCCGTATATGGTCAACCTCCTTCTGAAGCACAGATGTTTTTTCATGAAATTCTCTGTAAAAATGGATCTTGCGTTCCACTTCATTACATTTACTTTGAATTAATCTTTGCGTTCTATGGGCTCTAGTCTTCAGGTTTTTCAACTGGTCATCCAGAAATAATCTTTCGAACACATTTAGATCCTTACAGATGTTTGTTTGTTCCTGAAGGTGGGTCAAGATCACACTCTCCGCTTCTTGCAATTCCTTCTGAGAACTCATCAAAGTGACACGCTCATGTTCTAGTTCAGTTTCTGTGGAGGCTGTTTTCATCTTGGGATTTATCAGTGCTTCATTTTCCTGAAGTGAAAGTTGAACCTTCTCTATTACGGCAAAAAATCTGCTCCTTTCTTCCAATTTAAATTCTAATTGCTGTGATCTTTCCGTTGACTTTAAAACTAGCATTTGGTACTGATTCTGTAAGTCCTGTAGGAGGTGATTTAAATCATTGCTCTCATCTGCTGGAAGATTAGGAGTATTATCTTTGACCTCTTCAACCAAGGACTCCACAGCTTGGTGCTTATCCAGAATGCCATCATGTGTCATCTTGCACTTTCTGATCTGTGAAAGAATGTCATCTGGGAGAAGGCAAATGGTAGGAGCGAGTTCACCTAGCAGATTCTTGACCCACAGGATAATCTCTCTCATCCTGGTCCTTGTTTCACACATCTTTATCTGATTTTCCACCTCTGTGTTTAATGGCCCCGAGGCTTCCAATCGCTTCTGCAAATTATTCATTGCATCTTCCAAAGTGTTCTTTTCTTTTTCTCCCCAAATCCTCTCCATCTGAAATTCAGCTTGCCCCTTCAAAGCCAAAAATCTCTGCTTGATAGCCAGGAGTTCAGTGGCCAAGGCAACTGTGCCTGGGCTCCCCTCCTGTTCTTCTGGAGAGTTCAGCCCGAACTGCTGCTGTTGCTGCAGAGAAACGTCAAGGTCTTGGATCTTACGCATGAAAAGTATAAATTCATCATTTTCTGCTACTTGCTGAGAATACTTCTTTCGAGCCAACTGTTCTACGTGTTCGCAACTACGTGCAAGTTGCCGGATCTGGCTTTCCGAAACCTTCTTATCCATGTCAGTCACACACTTTGATAAATTTTCCCATTCCATTTTCATCTTGCTTAAAGAATCTTTCTCTTTTTCTATTGATGCCAGGTAGTTTTTAATTTTGTCCAGATAGGCTGCACTGTCCAGTGGTCCCCTAGAGAAAGAAAAAAAATGGAGCTTATTAATACACATCAACACGAGGTTAGAGTTCATGAAAAGAAATTAATTCTGCTCTGAATTCACAGAAGAGAAGATTAGGTTGTCTATAAAAGCATTCTGTCTTTAAAATCAAAATCAGGACCTTGTTTAGTGTGGCTTTCAGTTAGTGTGTAACAATACAGAAAACTCACCTATAAAATAAGTATCGTAAAAATGCAGAACCACAGGAAGGGAGTGAAGAGGGAAGGGAACGATACATATGCAAAAGGACTTGGTAACTGTAAAGTACTCGCACAAAGGTGAGTCTAAGCCTAAGAAATTATCACAATGGCCAACCACTTCGTTACCATTTTACCGACAATAATGAATAAGAAAGTATAATCAGTCTCGTCTTTTGAATATAAAATTGTTTCCTCAAAGGGATATCACTGAAAGTAAACCCCATTTAGGCAAAAGTACAAAATCAAACTTTTTACTTTAAAAAAAAAATTTTTTTTAAGTTATTCCTACAGCCAACGTGAGGCTTGAACTCATAACCCCGAGATCAACAGTTGTTTGCTCCACTGACTGACTCAGCCAGGTGCCAGCCTCAACCTTTTTAATAATGACAAGGTATTTACACAGTAAGACTGTATCTACAAACCATTTGCTATTATCTTCAGAGCCAAAAAGAGTATATATATGTGAAAAGAAATCATTAGAATGGATATGTATTCAGTAGGTTCCAAATTATTTCAACCAATTATGCTGATACTGAACAAGTGTATACATAGAATATTTCTCTCCACCCCCATAGTTCAGAATAAAGTCTTGACAAAAAGAGTGCTGAATTCCATAAAATTTAAATCTGTTTGGAAGATACTTATAGTGTGAATTAATTGTTTAAGAAATTAATTTGTAAAACATAATTTAATTATAAAATTAATATAAATAATATAAAATTTACTGCATGAAACAACAGTTTTCTTCAATGGCTTCCGTATGTAATTAATTTCCATATTGTACTGTTAAAATCATAATATCGTCTCATAGTATAAACTCTTAAAACCCTGGGCCTGTCCAAGGTAGTGCAGCCTATCTGTGCTTGAATAAAAAGAATGCAAGACCTAAATTGTTTCTTTTTTTTTTTAATGTTTATTTTTGAGTGAGTGAGTGAGAGAGAGAGAGAGAGAGAGAATGAGCAGGGGAAGAGCAGAGTCAGAGGGAGACACAGAATCCCAAGCAGGCTCCAGGCTCTGAGCTGTCAGCACTGAGCCCCCTGCGGGACCTGAACCCACCAACTGTGAAATCACGAACTGAGCCGAAGTCGGACCCTTAACTGACTGAGCCACCCAGGTGCCCTGAGTCCTAAATTCTTATACTTACACTTTTAGACTTTCCTTTTCTGTCAACAAGGCTTTCACTGAGGATTCAATGGCAGCAAGGCGATCCTGAAAATCCTTAAGGAAACAATATTGGCTTTCTTTATTTTTCTTCAAAGTAATAAGTGCCTGAAGCAGATTGTCCAAATAGTTCACTGAATACCCTGCGTTGTGAAGAACCAAGGCACTTGTATCTGCTTTATTGAGATACTCAGTTTGTTCCAGTGGTTCAATGGCTGATTTCTTTGCGTCCAACTGGGCATATAATTCCTAAAAACAAGTCATGGAAATCAGTAAATATAAATTCACTCCGTCACTCACTCATTAATTTCCTTCCTTCCAGTAACATTATATCCCAAGAATATGTTTTAAAAATTTCATTTGCATACAGAGAAACTAAGGTGCTGAAAGATTGAAAGACTTTTTTTTTCCACTGGAATCATGTTAAAATCTAGACTGAAATTGACAGTTGTCTTAGCATTTAATAGCAATTAGATCTTCCTATTGTGTTAAAAGGTTCTGTAGTGTCTAAAGGAAGATTTCTCTCTTTTTGTTCCAGGTTGTTCTACATTTGCAGACACTCTGTTTATATACATCCTTTATATATGATACTTTTTTTTTTTTTTAATTCACATACATCACCCTTCTTTCCTGTTTGAAATACATGTTTACAGTCATGTAAACTTAGCTAAAATTGTAGGGTTTTTTTTTTTTTTAAACATGGCCATGTATTGGATTTTTAGACTATATACCTGTAAGTACATAAATATATAAACATAGCTAGGTAAACACCGCTGTAAAAAAAACAAAGAAGTACCCCGTAATGTTGATAATTAGGAAAAATAAAAGAAATTTATCAGAATCTGAAGAATACATACAACTAAGAACAGAAGTGAGAAGTCAGAATCTCCAAATAGTGTTACTGAATAAGTTTTTAGGAACTTCGTGAAAAAGACTAATGCTCATTAAACTCTTCCACTTTTTAAATGGAAAGATTTATACAACTTTACTGATTAGTACATAATTATATAGTTACCAAATTGATCATCAGGCAAAGGTTAAATAAGACTTTTCATTCTGTACAAGCAAGTTTCTGGTAATTAAAATATATTGTATTGCACTGGATAAATGATGCAATCATGTTGTCAATGTTTTTCTTGTTTCCATACCTCTATCTCCTTTAATTGTTGATTTCTTAACACGACATCTAATTCTAAAGGTTGATTTTGCAGCTCATTGACTTTATGCTCATCGTCAGTGTTTTTCATGCTTTCTTGAACATTGAGAGAAAGTTGTTTTGACAAAACCATTTCCACAGCTGAATTCTGAAAACATAAAAAGATTAATTGCCGAATGGCCTACCTTCCAAATAAATAATTTTTCCTTTTCTTGGTGAAAACATTCTAGTTCCTTCTATTTACTCAGATTAATGGCTTTCAAAAAGTACATTTGGGGCACTATCAAAGATGATTTTCTTCATGCAATATTTAATGCCGACATTGATATCCCAAGGAAAAAGTTTTTTGAAAAGATAGGATAAGATCTATAATTATATCACAAGGCAAAATCTAGTCTTAAAGAAAACAGATATGGAAAAAACAAAAATTCTAAAATCTATACTTAGTATTCACTGTGATGCCAGAGGGCAGGACAAGTAACAGGCATTCAGTGTTACCTATGGGTAGCTGAACATGGTAAGTGGATAGATGGCAGGAACACCCAGATTGCATGATATTAACAACGGATTATGGCTTAAACAAATGAATAGTAAGAATTCCAACCTGGGTAAGGCAGAACGGGTTATACAGGTAGTAATTTGAAAGCTGTACCAACTGGATTTTCTCATAGGATTCACAGAGATGGCATCTGCATTCATTTATTTGTTCTTTTCACAAATATTTGTTGAGTATTTACGCGTACCAGGTACCATGACCGTCATTTTAAGAGATTTCCATTATTTTGCTAGGGTATTAGTTTTTATTTTCAGGTTACTTTATAAATGAAGTTCCATTTGATTGTGCCGTATACTTTCACATCAGTAAGGTCTGCATTAGTAAGTCTGTGAAGAGAATGTGTCCACATCCCCAAACAAGGTAGAAATTGTTATTGTAAAAGTACCGCCTAGATAGCAATGTAAAATGTTAAGCGAAAGGGAAACTGGGTAAGAGATCTACGAAACCTTTCTGTACCCTCTCTGCAACACTTCCATCAATGTAAGACGGTTGTAAAGTTAAAAGATTATTTAAATAAAACAGATGCTTTATGTGTCCGGAGCTTCACCAAAACTAACTGGTAAGAAAATTCAGCTGACCAGGGTGACTGGTTTTGATTAGTTGGCACTTAGCACCAGTTACTTCTTTCAAGAGGCTAACAAATGATTACAATGATTCTGAAAACTTCCTCCATTCCCAACAATTTATTCATGCAAACTATAGTTAAAAACCTACAGGGAAGACAGCATCTCAGGAGGAAAGATTCAGGAAGGCTACGAGAGGGAAAGAGAAAGGTGCCATACCACAGGTTCCATCAGCCCATGGGCACTCCTTGCCGTGAGCCACAACCACGGGAGGTGGACGCCTGCCTCCCGCCTGTTACTCCCACAAGTCCACCCAGAACAAGAGCGTCTGAGGTAAAGGCTGAGATATTAGACCCTAGGAAAACTTTACGTATTATTAACCATCTACTAAGAATTCAGAGCTCTTGGTCTGTCTTACCTCATAAACCAGTGACTTGAGGACTAGAAACAATCAGCCATTTGTAATCTATCTTTTGTGGCCAGAGAGAGCATTCTGAAAAACCTGAAATCACCCCTAAACACCATTTGTCTACTAACCCCAAAAGCCATGTTTCGACCTTGGCAGAACATCCAACGGAATCCCTCAAACGAACGTTTCAAATTTAAAAGGTAACATTCTCTTGCTCATGCCCAGAGAGGTTGGAACACAGACTCAAGGTCCTGATTGGCTCATGGGAAGATTCTTTTGGAATCAGTCATCTCTGCTCATCACCCTTTACTGTATTTTATTTTGATTTGGCAGGCTCACTTGAACAACTTTCTTTTAAATAGAAGATATTTCAAACATAGTTAGAAGAACAAAATATGACCTACAGTCATTAATCGTGATACAGATATAAGTAATGTAATCTTCCATACCACAAATACAATCAAATATAATTGAAAGCCCAGTCCTCATCCTTCTTTCATCTCTTCCTTCCCAGAGATAACCACTATTTTGAAATACACACATACATTTTCAAAAGTATGTATTTATTTAAGTCACCTCTCTGTCCAACGTGGGGCTCTAACTCATGACCCTGAGATCAAGAGTCACGTGCTCTATGAACGGAGCCAACCAGGCATCCACACACACACATTTTTACACTTTTATTATATATGTCATTCATACAGTATTGTCTTATGTATTTTAATTCCTATAAAACTGGAATTATGTATTATCATTTTATAGTTTTTCCATTCAAGAGTATGCTTGGGGATGTATTCATGGTGACAGAGAAAAATCTAATACAGTCATTTTACCTTTTATACTGTTCTACTGTCTGCATGAACATGACTTATTTATCTGTCAGGCTACTGTGAACATAATATTGTTTCCAGTTTTTCTTATTACAGATATATTGCTCTGACACACACTTTTGTGTCAGTCTTCTTGCACATTTGTGTGACTTTCTTTGGGATGTTTTCCTAGGACTAAAATTACTCCTTTTAAATAATAGATAGCTATTGATTTGTTCTCCAAACTGAATTATAGTTTTGATTCCCACCAGCATGGTAAAAGAATTCGTATTTTCCCTAATCCTCTCTGATATTTGATGCTAACAGACTTTAATTTCTGCCAATATAATGCAAGTGAAATTGATATCATTATTGTTTTAATGGATTTCTCTGACGGCTAATAAGACAGAGCTACTCTCTGGGCACCCCAGTGGTTCAGTCGGTCGAGTGTCCAACCGACTGGAGTTTGAGCCCCGCATTCGTTCTGTGCGGACAGCTCAGATCCTGCTTCGGATCCTCTGTCTCCCTCTCTCTCTGCTCCTCCCCTACTTGCTCTCTCTCTCTCTCTCTCTCTCTCAAAACTAAATATACATTTAAAAAAAAAAAAAGACTGATCTACTCTCCTAGAAGAAAACATGAGCAGTAAGCTCTTTGACATCAGTCTTAGCAATATTTTATTGGATTAGTCTTCTGAGGCAAGGGCAAAAACACTAAAATAAACAAATGGGACTACATCAAAGTAAAAGGCTTTTGCACAGGGGCACCTGAGTGGCTCAGTCAGTCGAACAGGTCATGATCTCGAGGTTTGTGCAAGCTCGAGTCCCACGTCAGACGCTGTGCTGGCAGCTCAGAGCCTGGAGCCTGCTTCAGAGTCTGTGTCTCCTCCTCTCTGCCCCTCCCCTGCTCATGCTCTGTCTCTCTCTGTCTCTCAATAATAAATAAACATGACAAAAAATAATAAAATAAAATAATTAAAAAATAAAAGGCTTTTGCACAGCGAATGAAACCATCAACAAAGCAAAAAGGTAACCTACTAAAAGGAAGAAGATATTTGCAAGTCGTACACTCGTTAATGGGTTAACAGCCAAAATATACAAAGAATTTATACAATTTATTAAAAAAAAAAACCAATCTGATTAAAAAAATGGGCAGAGGACATGAACACACATTTTTGTCCAAAGAAGACATCCAGGAGGCCAACAGGCACATGAAAGATGCTCAACGTCACTTACCACCAGGGAAATGCAAATCAAAACCACAATGAGATACCACCTCACACCTGTCAGACCGGCTATTACTAAAAAAGCAAAACATTACAAGTGTTGGTGAGAACGTGGAGAAAAGGGAACCCTCAAAAGCTACTGAGAGGAATGTAAGTTGGTTCAGTCACTATGGAAAACATTATGAAGATTCTTCAAAAAATTTAAAGTAAATGTATCATATGTTCCAGCGATCCCACTTCTGGGTATTTATCTGAAGAGAACAAAAACACAAATTTGAAGAGCTATGTGTAGCCTTAGGCTCGCTACAGCATAATTTACAACAGCCAAGATGTGGGAGCTGCTTAAGTGTCCCTCAGCAGATATATGGATAAAGAAAGCGTAGTGTACCTATGTAAGGAGTATCACTCAGTCATAAAGAAGAATAAAATCTTTATAAAAGCTTCCTAAAGATAAGCATCCATCATCACCACTAGAGACAAAATGAAAGGCATATCAAAACACAGTCTCAGGGGCTGCCTCCTTCTGTTAGCATGATGTCCACAATGTTAACATGACCCGTAAGGCACTTGTGACTCGGCCAGCCTCGCCTACCTCTCAGGCCTCACCTGTGTCGCTCTCCTCTTTCCTCCACCCTCTCGTTCATCCTTTCTAACTCCTCATGCTCTCTCTCCCGTCACAAGAGGAAATTCTACTTCCTCTTTCAAAAATGCTCCCAACATCCAGCCCTGAGCTCTGTTAATTCCAAGCCACCCTTCGGGTCTCAGTTCAAATGTTGTTTCCTTACGCAAGCTCTGACTACAGTTCGTGTCAGAATCCTTTATTATAGACGATCATGGAAATGGGTTCCTCCATTTAGTTCCTGTAATTAGGCTCTCATTAGTTACTTGATGAATGTGTGTCTCCTCCTCTAGACTAGAAGCTCAATGAGAAGAGAGACTATGTCTATTTTTGTTCACCTCTGAACCCTCACTGTCTACTCAATAAATTTTGACTGAGTGGACATAGAGACGAATTAATATTAGACAAAAAATAAGAGAGTTTTGTTTAGTCTTTGCTTGTTAAGATGAACCATCTGTGGATTATAAAGCAGATTACACAGAAATTGAGGATCCGCCGAACTAGGTCTGCCAATCTAGCTGTCGTTGATCTGCTATCTGCTAGGAATGACAGAAACAGGATTTGGTGGGTTTACCGAGAGTAGAGAAAATTCAAAATAGGCACAAGAACACAGTAAGGGGTCCACTGAGGTCAGACAGCACATTAGCATATTAGACCTCAATTAACAACCCACATAACACAGTCAATAAAATGGTGGGGTAAGCCACCAAGCATCAGGCTGGGTAGAGGACAGCTGTGTTCTAGTCCCAGCGCTGCCAGAATACGAATTTGGCCAATTAACATCTCTCACTTCCCTCACCTAAAACACACGAGTTAGGCTAGAGAGTTTCTAAGGTCCCTCAGCCTAAGATTTCAGGACTTCAGAACATGCTCTCAAACACATGCTGCTCAGAGATGTCAACACCATGTACCCTATGTAGGTTACTTGGTGTCCTGTAAAGGAACAAATCTTAGGTTATAAAAAATACCTCTAGAGTAAGAAGCAAGATTTACATACGGGCCAAAAAGAGGCAAAGTAATACGCTTTGAAGACAGAGCTGGCATATAGCCCAACTATATGTTCCATTTCAAAAATTTTTTTTACTGTGTTATCAGGATAAACAATACCCCAAATAGACATCATTTACCCCAGGATTGAAAACTGTTTATCCAGTGAGTGGTTTTCCTTCTCACTCTAGTACGGACTCCACTGTATTTCTGGGGGCTCACCCACAGCGGGATACCTTTGTCTGTATCTGTGACCATCTACTTTCCAGAATTTCTCTGGATGCTTCTTAAACACTGAAATTATAAATGCTCAGAAATTTTTGAAAAGAACAAAAAACCAACTCAGACATACTGACAATTATACCTAATGACAAGGAATTTAAAGAAGTAATTATAGACAAAAAGTTTTTTGAGGGAGCAATTATGTCATGCAGGTTGACATGTGGAAGGGAGAGGGGCAGGGAAGAACACTTAATACCAGTTAATATGTAATGTTACTTTATGAGTTTTTAGAATAATAACAAACCCAGAATGTATTACTTTCCTGTTTTTCCTCTTTATCATTTCCCTTTATGGACATCTAAAATCTTAAAAGATTAGTCAGTCTTCACTTTTTATCATACCCTGATTTGTTACTTTACTTCACCTACATGGGGCGGCGGGGGGGATGGAAGGCAGTTTTGCCTTTTCATATTCAAAAACTCTTAGAAATTCATCTCTATAAAAATATTCAGTAAGATATTTGATCATAAGCACCCCTACCCTTCAGTCTGTATAATTTCTCTTGCCTCCAGCTTTGCCTTAATATTTTAACTTTTTTTCGATGTTTATTTTTGAGAGAGAGACAGAGCGTGAGTGGGGGAGGCACAGAGAGAGAGGGAGACACAGAATCTGAAGCAGGCTCCAGGCTCTGAGCTGTCAGCACAGAGCCCGATGTGGGGCTCGAACTCACAACCTTTGAAATCATTACCTGAGCCGAAGTCAGACGCTTAACCGACTGAGCCACTCAGGCGCCCCAATTAATATTTTTAGATATTAAAGAAAAAGTCAGCCAAAGGTCCAGATCTAAGTTATCCTCTAAATTTCACCTAAAATGAAATTCTTAGCAATGCATGTGGTAATGGCAATTTTTGAAAAGTGCAATCATACTTTCAACAAAACTCTAAGATCACATGAAATTTACTAAAGAAAAAAGTAGAAGAAAATAAAAACTTCCTAAAAATTCTTCTGGAGACGATTTTAAATAATCTGATAAAAGCCCTTCCAAATTCCAAAAAGGCACGTGAAGTGAGCATTAATTAGATATTTAATTAGTGCTTTATTTTAAGCTGTGACAACTGTATGCCCATATTCTAGCAGAATGACTACTACAAAAGAGGCCTCAATGGATGTTTTTAATGAATTAAGTGCTTGTTTTCACTACCACAAGAGTTTCTGATTAATTACATTTATAATTCAGTAAATTGTGCTTTTATGTGCTCTATGCACTCAGTATATAGAGATTCCTGCTTAAGTAATTTACCCTCATCTTATATGTGTCTATACATGTTTTGATCACTTTTACTAGCTGTTCAATGTTAAAATTGTTCTGGGTCTTACATAGTCTAATGTTACACAGAAAAAAGTAAATACAGCCAGTACTTAGAGTGGAGAAAATAAGAAGCACACATTCAGAGGGGGAAAAAAAAAAAAGATTCATGTTACAAAAGAGTAAAAAGTAATCATGATAAAATATTACTAGAGAATTAAAACCAGTTTCCTCTATCCTAGACCTGTGAAAATTATTTGAAAACTTAAGTACCTCTATAATGGTTTTAACTTTAAAAATAGCTTATCTTGGGGAGCCTGGGTGACTCAGTCAGGTAAGCGTCTGACTTCAGCTCAGGTCATGACCTCGTGGTTTGCAAGTTCGGGTCCCGCATGGGGCTCTCTGCTGTCAGCACAGAGCCCTCTTTGGATCTTCTGTCCTCTCTCTCTGCCCCTCCCTCACTTGCTCATGTACACACACTCTCTCTCTCCCTCTCTGTCTCTCTCTCTTTCAAAAATAAATAAACATTAAAAAAATAGCTTATTTCCTCCTTCACAAACACATGAATCTTCTGACCATATGCAAGACATCACAAATAAAAATTTATATTAGAATATATTTGTCTTACATGATTCAATGGAAAAAAATCTTAATGAAGCATCATAAATTATAAATAACTCATCATTCAAGATTAAGTAAAAGCTTAATAAACTATAAAAGTTCTGATTATTGGATTATGATCTTTAGTTTTCAATACTCTACTGAATTTTGGGTGCTCACAGCCAAAATGGGTCTGAGAAGCTAATTTTAAAAGTTATTAAGCAATTCCCTTTAGCAACATCATGCATTAGGATAGAAAACACTCAGCTATATATATTTTTTTACTTATCTACTGCTCTTTAAATACCGTTAAGAGTTTCTTTTATACATACAACTCAAGAGTCGCATGCACGGGCCCTTCATTCTTTAAGACATTTTCCTTAACCGTGTCTGACATGACAAGTGGGATTTAGTAAGTCCTCCTCATGGCCAGAGAGATGCTCTATTGGCATTTAACCTTGTTTTACACATTTCTAGAGACTGCTCTCTGGTTCCTATAATCTTCCATGCATTTCTGTTTTAAGAAGACAACAGAAGGGGCACCTGGGTGGCTCTGTTGGTTAATAGTCCGACTTTGGCTCAGGTCGTGACCTCACGGCTCGTGAGTTCGAGCCCTGCGTTGGGCTCTGTGCTGACCGC
Organism: Acinonyx jubatus; assembly: GCF_027475565.1. NCBI lineage: Eukaryota > Metazoa > Chordata > Mammalia > Carnivora > Felidae > Acinonyx > Acinonyx jubatus. The sequence goes on along the minus strand of NC_069386.1, from coordinate 108,171,860 downwards.
TTACAGCCTGGAGCCTGCTTCAGATTCTATGTCTCCCTTTCTCTCTGCCCTCTCCCCCATTCACTCTCTGTCTTTGGTCTCTCAAAAATAAATAAACGTTAAAAAAAAATTTAAGAAGACAACAGAAGCGTATGCTCTTTTCATTGCTGTTGATCGCGTACTCCATAAAAAGCTGATGAGGACTCAAGCCTGAATGGTCTGATCTTTGCTATGGTCCCACTGGACCCTGGATTGTGAGAGGCTGCCTAACAGGAAGACGCTTTCAAATACAGTATACTGGATGGTTCTTTGTGCCTTTTCCATTTCAATCTCTAACCTATGAGAAAGCACTTTAAGAGCCACAGGAAAATGTACCCATTTGGTTTAGAAAGAAAACAAAACAACATTCTTCTTTCTTCTCCCCCGGGGGAATTAGGAGGCTGAATGTTGATGTTCTCACACCAAACGATCTGACAACATTTAAAAATGCATTTGCAGTAGAGGGTTAACATGAGAAGAAAAAGAAAGGAACCTATCCTTTCAAACAGTCTCTGATTTCATTATAAAATCAACCAAAAAAAAAAAAAAATGGGGCTCTTGGATTTTTTTTTTTCCCTCAGAAAATGGGTAGAACACATTTTCTTTTCTTTTGCCTTTTCTAATTTGCCTTTGTGCTCTTGACCCAAGAAACGGTATCTGATTACATATCAGAGAGAATAATCAACCCAAGTTGATGACTGACATTTTAACAGACTAAACAGTAATATTGCACCACCGAAATCCTGAACAGTTTTCTAAGGGCTCTTTTTACAAGTGGGCATCATAAATAGCCAGCACATTGAGGGTTTAATTATGAAATCAGAAGGCTTGATTCACTACCCTCTTTTCAGAGCCCAACACCTCTTCTTTCTCAGACGCGATGTCTTAGAGAGGCAATCACAAGCCCTTACCTTGTTTATTTCCCAATCTTGCTCCAATTTTTCCAGTACAGCTGAGTCCTGAGTGGACTCCTGCACATCACAAGTGACCTCCTCCTCTCTGCCTGGCAGACTAAACTTTTCTTTCTGTTCTGTTGAGCGTTTTGATTGGAGAATGCTATGAAGACAATTTTCTGTCTCCTGCTTAGCAGATTCAAGTCGGTTTTCCAAATCCTTTTGTTTACACTTAAGTGATTTTATATCATCTTTAATAATCTTCTGTCCCACTGAAGATGTATTTTTCTTGATGGATTTTGCTAAAGCTAAAATCTTCTCCAACGTGCCATCTTGTAAACTGAGTCTATTCTCTAGTTCCTGTAAGTGGAGAAAAGATGATCACACAAAGTATTTCCATCGTCACAAGAGTTCATTGACTTTTGGAAATCACAGAGTATTCTTCTCCAGCAGTGCAAAGTATAATAAATTTACCAATTCATATCACAAAGAAAAAACTTTGGGCAAGATTTAAACCACTGTAGCATCCCAGATCAAAACCTCCAACAGACTGTATAAGATACTAAAAGTCTATAAGAAGTAACAAAGAAAATTTCATAACACAGTTCCCAGAACGTTGGAGGCAGTCAACGTATATTTGTTAAGTATGTATTTTGTTCAAGATACAGCCTTTTTACACAAAATACTAAATAATAAGGGCTTACTTTGTGCAAAGCATTGAAAAAAATAGAAGAATCATTTAGAATGTGCCCACATGAATCTAGTGTTAATATTTAAAATTCAGAGCAAAACTTTAATCAATCTATCCAATGCAATATCTTAAATATAGCAGGAACCCAAATAATATTTACTAAATGCATGAACAAATCAGGCTAATTTGAGAACTCAAGACTCAAATGGAATTTGAGGTACTATAGCAGTTACTGATGTTACTATTGAAATAGAGTTAAGACTTAAAGTTGCTACGTGAACTAGATAGTATTTATTAGTCACTATCCTAATAGACTACACAGTATTTACTCATTCATTCATTTATTCATTCATTCATTCAACCAGCCTATCATGGTAGGCTTTTTAAAAAGACTACACAGTATTCACTCATTCATTCATTTATTCATTCATTCATTCAACCAGCCTATCATGGTAGGCTTTTTAAAAATTGTCCTTTATGTTTTAAGTAATGTCTACACCCAATGTGGGGCTCGAACTCACAACCCTGAGATCAAGAGTTGCACACTCTACCAACCAAGCCAGCCAGGCGCCCCTATCATGATAGGTTTTGAAGTTGCATAGATGAGTAAAATTCAGTCCCATCAGGTTCCTATAATCTAGTGAGAGACACAGAAGTAAACAGACAATTGTATTAGAATGTGAAAAGATCTATGCTAACAAATACACACAGGTCCAGATTGCATTTTAGAAAGATCTGGTGCGGCCAAGGGGATGTTGCAATAGAGAGGGTGACAAGTGCAGGCAGAGAGCCCACTCACAAGTCGAATACAGGGGTCTGTTTGCCGAGGGTCTGCCCTAAGGAGGCAATAACGGGGGTCTTGGGGAAGTAACAAACTTTACAGATATTCCAGAGATGAAAGAGACAGCATTTGGTGTCTGACTAGATTGAGGGATCTGGGAAAGCGTGGATAACCAGGATTCTGACTTGAACCTTGGAGAGATGGGAGAAATATTCACAGTCAGAGAATACGGAAGAAAAAGCAGGCCTATTGGTTGGGAGCTGGGAGACAGAGAAAGGGAAGTTGCTGCGTTATTTTCTGGACCTGCTGAACCACAGATAACTGCACGATATCCCAGTGGAGTTTGTCCACTGGGGTCAGAAGACCTGAAGTGTAGCCCCTACTCTGTCATTTAAACTGATGACCCTGGAAGTCCCTTATCTCTCCAGAACCCAGCTTATCACGTGTAAAGTGTGGGGTCTGAACTTGATGGCCTCTGAGATTCCTTCTGTCTATATCAGAGGTTCTATGTTAATTTTGTAGCAGGAGCCTGACATATATTTGTTAAGTATGACATATATTTGTTAAAAAGGGAAGCAGCCCTGTCACACTATCAGGCCATGGAGGAGAAGGCTTGTGTGATTCCCAGATCCCTAAAAGAAAGAGATGAGGAATTCCCACACTCAGGCCACCAGCGCTGTTCTGAGACTCACCCCATGAAATCTCCAGTTAAGGAGCTGTTAAAGAAAGAGCCGCTTTACTTTGTTTTCTTCTAGAAGTCACCTTGCAGGCCTGCTTGCTGGCAAAGCAGAGAGTGAGAATCCAAGGAACATGTTTTGAGGACGTGGGTAAAGCACGTGTGATCCTCACCGTATGAGGCTAGGTGCTGTTGGACTTTGGGAGGGGATTTTGGAAGCCTTACATCTGGAGACTGCTCTAATTTACAGCGTGAGTATATAGGTTAATAAGGCACAAATTCTGTAACTCCCATCTGCCCCTGATAAAGAATGCGAAACTGAAGCATTTCCCTCCTGGTCTTGCTGCATACTACGCATCCTTTGACTAGTCAGTATCTGCTGGGGTCACATACGGGCTCTAAAACAAAGATCTCCGGGAGGTACAGACTGGTCACGGGTGGAACTGTCTCTGAGGCTCCAGAGTGCAGGGAAATGTTTAAGTCAAATTATAAATGGATTTGGTCACTAAAGAAGAACATCCCGGGGGCGCCTGGGTGGCTCAGTCAATTGAGCATCCGACTTCGGCTTAAGTCATAATCTCGCAACTTGTGAGTTCGAGCCCCGCATTGGGCTCTGTGCTGATGGCTCGGAGCCTGGAGCCTGCTTCGGATTCTGTGTCTCCTTCTCTCTCTGCCCCTCCCCCGCTTGTGCTGTCTTTCTCTATCAAAAATAAATAAAATATTTAAAAAAAAAAAAAAAAGAAGAACATCCCCATTTTCTATGACTGGCCAGAACTTTAATTAATTACTTTTAATTATCTGAATAACAACTGGATTTCTGACCAAAGACACTGATTTGTTCATCGTAATTAATATTGATTTTGTTTTCATGTCCATCGTGTCTGGACACTGTTTAATACCTGCAGTTTCTGCAGTTTTTCCTCAGTTGCTATTTGATCCAAAGGCTTATCAGAAAAACTGGCAAGTTCCTTGGAGAGATTGTCCAATGTAGTATTCAGGTCTGCGATGCAAACCTGGTATGAATGGTGTTCTTGAACGTGACCTTCCAATTTTTGCACAGAACCCTAAAAATAAAACCACTGACAATTCACCAATTATGTCTCTGAATTTCCTCCCTCAGAAAATAATTAAATTGTTCATACACACTTGCTTTATGAAGTTTCATCTGGAAACAGGAATAGGGCCATATAAATTGTCCAGAGTTCTTAAGTAAAGTTTTAGTATTTGAGATATTTCCATGTAAAATCTCCTCCTCCCCACCCCCCACAAATGGCTTATTGAAATCACATGCTTCGTGGCCTTCCTTTCATTCCTAAGGACAATTTACTTCTCAAGAGGTTTACAAAATGTAAAGGCTTCAAATTATATCATCAAATCACAAACATCCATAATAAAGCAGCTCCCTTAATTATCCTTCTTAGTAAAATCAAATACCCACAGTTGTAAATGAGACTATATGAGATCAGCCTAACCTCAGATTCCTTTCCTAAGAATTCAAGTCCAACATTGTGTCTTAGGAAAAAGGAATCCTAACTCAAGAACAAACTCATTTTCAGGTCTGCTTCCTGGAATAAGAAAATAAGGTGGCCACACCTCATCAGAAAAGTAGCAATTATTAAACTAAATAATTTATAGCCAAGTAGGTATCTCTTTACCCCTGCACACGTCCTGCAATCTGTATAAGCAAGACTTCTTACCCACATAATCCTTATATCGATCTAACTTCCCATATGCAAAGAATTACACACAATTCTCTTATGAGAATACATTCCCTTGTGACAAGCTGACATTTATCTCTTAACTCTTTTACTGCAGACCACTCAAGGGAGGGAAACTGATAAGGTTTATACAGAATAATGAATACAGAGCTGACCTTAAACAACATGAATTTGAACTATATGGATCCACTTATCACAGAGCTTGTACAGTACTGTAAATGTATTTCCTCTTATGATTTTCTTAATAACATTTTCTTTTCCCTAACTTACTATAAGTAATATATGTTTTAGGTAGTATATAATATACATGTCATATATTAATATAGATATATAATACATATACAAAATATGTGTTAATCAACTGTTTATGTTATCTGTAAGGCTTCCTGTCAACAGTAGGCTATTAGCAGTTAAGTTTGGCGGGAGTAAAAAGTTATACGCAAATATTCAACTGTGGGGAGGGCTCAGCATCCCTAGCCCCCCACTTTGTTCATGGGTCACCTGTACACTATTCCAATGAATAGATGATGGATGAATGGATGGATAGGTGGATGCATGGATAACTTCAACACCATCACCTTCAGAGAGATACTTAAATCTTAACCCTTCTGGCCCTTGAAAATAGGAACTTGGATGAGAAAAAAATAACATAATAATCAAATAATGGCCACTGGATTTCTCTAGCAAAACTGACTGGATTGAGCTCTCTACCCTTACAGAGTCAGTATTTGTATCTAAAAAGGATAAATTAAATGTTAAAAGTTTTTGATTTACCAGAAGAACAAAAAATGGTTCCAAATACAAATATGACATACTTGTGCATAATTATGACAATCATTAAAAAACTTATTTTGGCCATTTCACCTGTAGTTGCTGTAGAAGACTTTCGTGTAGATGCTTTATCTCCAGCCAAGGCTCTTCACTGAAGTTGGGATTTTTAGTGCATTCTAAGAGGTAACTTCCTTGAGATTTTAACTCTTTTAGCAAGGATGTCAAATCCTGTGCTTTCTGGAGGAATTTCTTATAAATTTTTAACTGAGCTTTCTTCTCCTGCAAACCGTGTTGCAGAGCAAAGCCCACTTCTTGTTTCTTTTTCAGTTCTGTGAGCATTAATCTCAGATCCTCCTTACTTTGCAAATACTTCTCTCCTTCTAGTAGAAGCTTTTCTTGATGGCTAAGTTGTACAAAATATTTTAGAAATGACACTTAGGAAATTGGAATGCTTTCTGCATATTATAGTATAACATACATTACAATAAAAAGCATTAAAATAACACTAATATAAATTATTCCCAATGACTCTTTTGGCAATATAGCATTCTAAATAGCACTAAGGTTAGCTCAGAAACCAAATCAGAAATTATTTGCAGCATTCCTAAAAAAATAGATTTTTGTCACATAATTTGACCTGAGAACAAACACTTAATAATTTAGATTCTAAACCATTCCAGTTTTTGCAGCCGCTCTGGAAAACAGTGTGGAGGTTCCTCAAAAAATTAAAAATGGACCTACCCTATGACCCAGCAGTGGCACTGCTAGGAATTTACCCAAGGGATACAGGAGTACTGATGCATAGGGGCACTTGTACCCCAATGTTTATAGCAGCACTCTCAACAATAGCCAAATTATGGAAAGAGCCTAAATGTCCATCAACTGATGAATGGATAAAGAAATTGTGGTTTATATACACAATGGAATACTACGTGGCAATGAGAAAAAATGAAATATGGCCTTTTGTAGCAACGTGGATGGAACTGGAGAGTGTGATGCTAAGTGAAATAAGCCATACAGAGAAAGACAGATACCATATGGTTTCACTCTTATGTGGATCCTGAGGAACTTAACAGAAACCCATGGGGGAGGGGAAGGAAAAAAAAAAAAAAGAGGTTAGAGTGGGAGAGAGCCAAAGCATAAGAGACTCTTAAAACCTGAGAACAAACTGAGGGCTGATGGGGGGGTGGGAGGGAGGGGAGGGTGGGTGACGGGTATTGAAGAGGGGATCTTTTGGGATGAGCACTGGGTGTTGTATGGAAACCAATTTGACAATAAATTTCATATATTAAAAAAATAAATAAAATAAACCATTCCAGTTTTTATTGTGCTTAAATATAATTTTGTTATATTTTTCTTGCTCATATAAGTGAAACAAATAATCATTCAGTATATTAACCAACTAACTAGTTTATGCTTAAATTTAGTTTTGATCTGCTTGTCTTCCTAGAAAAGATCTAAAATTCACATCTCCACTAAAGAGTAAACATATTATTTAACATGTGATATGAATTAAGAATTTTCATCAGAATTACATCCACTGAATTCGGACATTTATAATGTTTACACACTTAAGACTCTCTTGGAATATATATATTTAAAGGCGTAATTATTCTACAGTAATACCATGCTGACTCTGAAATTGTCTGGGGGAAGGGGGTTTTGGTAAGAAGCAGAGCGTTGAAAGCAGAATGGGAGACAATGCTAATTTGTTACCGAGAGCTCCATGGGTTGATGAACCAGCCAAAGTAAACACTGTCACAGAGTTATGACAGCATGTGCTTCCTATCTGATCCCGAGAACTATGCATCTTCATTTCTGCCTCTGACATTGTGAATGCCCCTGACATTACTGCCTTTCTCTCCAACAGATATTATATCCAAATCCAGGAGGCAGACAAAACATACTTGTTATGGCTTCACCGGGCAATGAAAAGGCGTGAAAGTGAAGGCATGTCCTTTACCTTAGATACGTGTTGGCTAAATGGAGTGTGTTGTCCCACTGGTTCTTGATATCAGTAAGGGTCTTTGGAGCCAATGGAGCCTTGCTGCTCTCAGCCTGACTCATGATGGTCTGTATTTTAGCGTCCCCTTCAGGCTTTAGTAAAATGATTTCCTGAAGTAAATAAAGATCTTAGAATCTCATTTGCATTACTTAGAGGAAGTACATATGATACCTTTTTATTTATAAACATTCTATGTAGATTCCAATTGCAGAGTAGATTTCAGAAATACCTTTTCATTTTTTACGTTGCCCAAAAGATAATGATACCTCCTTACATTATACAGAATCGGTTCTCCATAAGTATTTGTCAGATTGCTCTTGCTGCATTCCTGCTCTCCTCTTGATTTTCAACTGCCTTCAAATAAGTTATATGCCCAAAAGACCCTGGAAAATCCTTCTTTCTATCCACTCAATTATTTAAGGAAACAACCCGAACAAGACATTTTTATACACCCAAAATGAGACGTAGGGCTTCCCACAGGAAAAAGCAGAGCCCCATGTCAACTCTTGTCTCTCCACTACAACATAATTCATTCCTATTACCTGGTCTTCTCTTTCCCTCCTTTGCTCTAACAATCATCTTCCTCCCTTCTTGGAAATACTACTCCAGATTCACCTCCCCTGGAAAATCTTTCACGTACAATCCCAAATGATTCCAATTACTTCAGTAAGCCTTACCAACTCTTACAGCTCACTATTCAGAACCATTTCTTCCTGTAATAATGCTTCGATTGTGATTTCAATCCTTCTGGGTTCCTTTTAAGCACATGGGCTCCTGTCCCCTGCATTTGTAACTACCAAAGCCTATTGAATCTCTCCTTAGATAAAAAGTGGGCTTAGAGGAGCTTGGGAGTTCCTTGCCCTCTGCAACCCCCTCGGCATGTCATAACCTTTATAAACTATGCAATGTACTCGATATCTAATAACCTTTTGAACCATACATATTTGCTCTGAAGAAGAGGTCCTCTCCAGCCCCGCCTTGACATTGTGGATATGTCTTTGTACTGACATAAATTCTTTTTATATCCTAGCAAACTCCCACCTGCCACAGCTCCATATGTACTGCCCTTAGAAAGAGAGAATACACCTTGTCTCTTCTGTCTGCCTTAAAATAATTTTAGATCCATCACAGCTCTTCTCTCTTGTAAGCTCAGTCATCTGAATGTCCTCAGCCATTCCACAGTAATTCTATTTTCCATTAAGAAACAAATCTTTGCAGTTTTCCTGTAAATCTTTTAAAAATTAGAGTTCATTCTGACCTCCGAAATTTAGTTTCCACAGTTATACCTTTATTTTTTGGATTCTTTCCTCAAGCGGCATTTTGCCTTCAGATGAATTCAAAACCATAAGGGACTCTTTAATCCCTGCTATCCAATGAATTACATCATGTGCAAGATCATTAAAGCTCTGGTCCTCTGTAGGAGGTAACTTATCCTCTTCATCAATTTCACATAATTGTCTCAAAAATGTCTGGTATCTATCAATCAAATGTGTTGATTCCATTATTATTTCTTCTTCTTCAGTAAGCCCATATTCCTTCAAAGAATTGTTCAGCTGGGCCATAGATTCAAATTGTTCCCTGAAAATTCCAAACATCATTGAAAGTTTAGAGGAGCCACAATACCATGTAAGAAACCATGTTGGCAGAAAATATATTCATACAGGATTAGCTATACCTTTTTCTAGCTACAGCTTCGCAAAATAGCTCAGTTTTCTCTCCTGGTTTTTCCAGTTCTTTCCATTTCTCTTCTTGACTGGTCAACCATGTGCTCAGATTTCTGTGGTCATCCTGGAGACTAACAGAAGATTACATACGTTAGAATATAAAATAAGCAAAAAGTGTTTCTATGAAGAGAAGGTTGGCATGGATTTTGTAAACCAATCAGGCTTTTACTACATTTTTTTTTTTAATTCTTTGGTGAAGAATTAATTCGCAACATTAAAATCTGAACAACAGTAGCCTGTATTAGAGAATTCTATAGGGGCGCCTGGGTGGCTCAGTCGGTTGAACGTCCGACTTCAGCTCAGGTCACGATCTCGTGGTCCATGAGTTTGAGCCCCGCGTCGGGCTCTGTGCTGACAGCTCAGAGCCTGGAGCCTGTTTCGGATTCTGTGTCTCCCTCTCTCTCTGACCCTCCCCTGTTCATGCTCTGTCTCTGTCTCAAAAATAAATAAATGTTAAAAAATATATATATATAGTAGGATTCTATAAAGCAACGAGCTACGCAAACATATCACAAAGAACAGGAAACAAAACATTTTTTGGACTCTCCCCTGAACTACTGCCATATTAGATAATTTGAAGAATTCTCTCAACTTCTATCTTCCTAGGGTCAAACTTAGATTTGAAAACGTATATTTTATTTGTGAAATTTGTGTGTATTGTACATCCCCATGCTAGCTGTACTGATGCACAAAACGTGTAAAGAGATCATTAGAAACATATGTTATTTAGCTATCACCTTTACTTCCTACCTCAGTAGCTGTTGCAAGCAGGCATTCAGCTCCTTTGTTCGTGCCTGGCAAATGGACTCCATTTTTTCTAATTCAATTTCTTGATTTATAATCCAACTGTGAAGCTCCTTAACATGTGCTTTGGGCAGATGCTTCTTCACATGACTTAGTACAGTTCCCACCTGCTGTGTTTTACTGCCTCTTCCTTCAAGAGTTAAGAAATCCTTAAGGAAGACAGAAAGTCAGTGATGCTCTACTGGCAAGCTGAAGTGTGGTCTCTACCCCCCCTATAGCACTTTTCCAAGCTGGTACGTAGACATGTCACCTTTCTAACATCCTATACGAAAGAAAAGCCATGGAGATATGGCTAGCGCCAATGGCAAATGACCAAAAGATAATTTACATTAGTTGTCGAATGTGTGTCTGCATCTGACTTGCTGGATATGACATCAAGCAAAATAATGCTTGTTCACAAAAGTCAGTAGGAGTAAGACTGGGGAAGCTGCATTTTTCTTTCTCAACTCTGCTCAGCTGCTAAATACTTGCTCCCCTCGGGTAATCAACATGTAAAACTACACAGACTATTCTCTATTTAACTCTGTCCAAATAAGAATTTTATTTCAATGTTTGTGTTTCAAGGTTTGAGCATCATTTGTTAAGGCCATGCAACGGACAAAGTTAAAGGCAACAACAACGACAAAAAAGTCAGGACTTAAACTAAAAAAGAAGAAAGGCAATTCTACCAATAAAGAACAGTATCAGCAAAGTAAAGAATCAAACAAGGAATACTTAGTGCCACTCATAAGCTTGAGAGCAAGACTCATCATCAAACTACAGTACTAGACAGTCATCAGTCAGAGAAAGACAAATATCATACGATTTCACTCATATATGGAATTTAAGATACGAAACAGATGCACATAAAGGAAGGGAAGGAAAAATAATATAAAAACAGGGAGTTAAACCATAAGAGACTCTTAAATACAGAGAACAAACTGAAGGTTGCTGGAGGGGTGTTGTGTGGGGGGATGGGCTAAATGGGTGGTGGGCATTAAGGAGGCCATTTGTTGGGATGAGCACAGGGTGTTATAAGTTAAGTGATGAATCACTAAGTCCTACTCCTGAAATCATTATTATACCATATGTTAATTAACTTGGATTTAAATTAAAAGAATAAAAATAAATAAAATCATACAAATAGTGCTTAAATAACAAAAGGCTAACCCTCCCTAAAAGTACTAGACAATCTAGCCTAAAGTGATGAAGATTTAAGGTGCCATATGCATTTTAAATGCTTGCTTGCACATTACCTTTTATTCCAAGCTGCCCTCCACTACCCTCCGACCAGCTACATGAAAGTCTAAATGAGACTGTTAAAAGAAATGTTACTCAGAAAAAACTTAACAGAAAGTCAAGAGACCTCTCTCAAGAAAGTAAAGAGACTTTGGGGCTCCTGGGTGGCTCAGCTGGTTAAGCGTTCAACTCTTGATTTGGGCTCATGATCTCGCGGTTTGTGAGTTTGAATGCGGCATTGGGCTTTGAGCTGACAGTGGGAAGCCTACTTGAGAGTCTGAGTCTCTCTCTCTCTCTCTCTCTCCCAACCCCAAAATAAATAAGTAAATACTAAAGAAAAAAAAAAAAAGCCAACACTTAAAAAACAAAAGGAAAAGTAAAGGGACATCCAAGTCCACATTAGGCAAAGCCTTTATTTTGTATGAAATATGATTTTACCAAAACCGGATTCACCATTACACCCTGTTAATAAACAGCATCTCAGAACAGGTGTGAAAACAGAAATTGCTTAAGTGCCTTGCATCGTGACCCCGTAAATACGGAGTTTCAAAAATTTGGGAAAAACTCGGTTATTTGGAAACATTATCTCTATGTAGAGAAATGAGCAAGTCAAAGCAATTATTATTTTATCTAGTTAAATACAGTTCTATGCCTCTAGTATGTTAGCTTTGATAAATTTTGATTAAAATTTACATATATCTTACAGAAAGTTTTTGCAGCTTTTCTTCCACACTCTTTTTTGTTTCTGATGATTCAAAACACTCCTTAAGGTTCATTTTAATGTTGCCAAACCAGTCATTAAAGTTCTTGCACTGATCTGTAGGAAAAAAACAAAAGAAGTTATATCCATTCAAGGAAGACTTTAGACCCCGTGTTAAAGTGAGAGGCTTTGAAACTTGCTTCACATAATGTGGGTACAAGTCATTGTGTAAGGTGGTAATAAGTTGAAGCCCAATTTTGAGGTTAATAGATTTCTCAAAAGTAATTATGGTATATTTTCTATACCCGACCTCCTTTCCAAGCACACAGTACCCCCACAGACACTCATAGGGACAGCATGCTCACAGGCACATCACCAGACTCACTCATCACAGTGAGCAGGTCGAATGTGAGGATGTTGGTGACCTTCCTTCATGAAATAAAGATTTGGGACTTGAAAGAAATAGATGTCATATGATAGGCGTATAGATCAGTGAGTGCTTCCCTCAAAAGATTTATGTGAGTAAATCCTAAATAAATAAGTACATAAATAAATCCTTTTCCTTAAATAGAATCTCTGCAACCATCTCTCAGTGAAGTTTAGATAAGCCTTCATGTTCGCAATATTTATTCATACTTCAAGATTCCCAGAAAAAACAGTAATGCGCTCACCATTCAATAACTCACTATTCAATAACTTACCATTCAATAACTTAGAAAAGTGATCTTGCAAAACACTTTTTTTGGTATTAAATAAATCACTGACACTTTCATATTGCTTTTTTAATTCAGAGAGTTCAGGAGTCAGACAACCTATTTGATTTTCCAGTAACATCATACTGTGCTTTTGCTGTAGGATTTGCTGTTGTATCTCCTAAATACATAAACAAACAACCATTAAATCTCAAAATGCGTTCAATTTACACATAGTAGAATAGATCTCCATTGTTTTTGTAAAAATCTAGATGATTTTTCTATTGAGTGGATTCGCTTTATCTTAGCCGGTAAATGTATACTGCAACACAAATTAACATCAAATAATTACTGCCCTCAAAGCAATTCAACTAAATAAACACAAATTGTTTTTCTGAGGTTTTTCCCCCAACTTTCATTTTTTTGAATAGTTACTACTTTTCATTAACTTCAAGAGGCCAAAGTCATCAGAAATAAGCGTGAAAATAAATCTGAACCACAGAAGAGAAGCAGCTGGGACATACCTCTAGTTTAGTAAAGATCTCTAAGCTGTCGGAAGGAGACAGGGCTTTTAACAGGGACTCAGTCATTCCGATCTGAGTCTTGGCTTGGTCGAGATCCTCCCTTAGCTCAGCTGTATGGCCACTGAGCGCAGAGCAGTTGGATTCTCCTGTTAAATGCATTTTTACATTTTCTATCTTGTTTAAAACAGAGGACTCCATGACCTGAAATCATGATATATATGAAGTCAAATTAACAAATTTATTTCACTAGATTTTAAGACAACTGCATTGCTAGAGAATGAGTTGAGACATTGAATTAATTCCTCATTGTTCTACATCACTGATACAATTTAAATTGTTTCAAAAAGAATAACATGAAAAACTGAGATTGACATTCTGTCTTTGTTCTAAAACACTAATTTGTGGGCTGGGTGGGGGGGCGGTGTTGGGGGGGGGGCGGGAATGTGCCTGGATGGCTCAGTCGGTTAAGCGTCTGACTCTTGATTTCAGCTCAGGTCATGATCTCACGGTTCATGAGTTCAAGCCCCAAGTGGGGATACACTCTCCCTCACTCTGCCCCTCCCTCGCTTGCTCTCTGTCTCTCAAATAAATAAATGAACTTTAAAAATAAACTAATTTGAAAATCCTACCCCCCCCCCAAAGCAAGTTTTATCTAGCATAACAATTGAGGTACCATCTCATGGCACTCATTTGAAAATGTATTAAAACATACACAAAAATTGGGACGCCTGGATGACTCAGTAGGTTGAGCGTCTGACTTCGGCTCAGGTCATGATCTCACGGTTTGTAGTTCAGGTCCCACGTCAGGCTCTGTGCTGACGGCTCAGAGACTGGAACCTGCTTCCGATTCTATGTCTCCCTCTCTCTCTGCCCCTCCCCTGCTCATGCTCTGTCTCACTCTCTCTCTCTCAAAAATAAATAAACATTTAAAAAAATACAGAAAAGTAAATAGCCAGCATTTATTGAGCATTTATTATGTACACAACAGCATTGTGGTAAGCACTTGATGGACAAAATTCAGGCTTTAGAATGTTAACTAACTTGACTTGCCCAAGATCATAAAGCTAGCTGATGACAGAGCTGGGACCTCACCCAGAAAGTCTGACTCCAGAGCTCATACTCAGCCACCATGTGCTCTACCTAAATAAAAATTGTAACAAATCTCTTCACACAACAGAAAATCACACTTTGGTCCATCTCCCTGCTTCCTCCATCTAGCCATTAATAAACATAGAATCACACGAGTCATATTCTCCTTCTTATGGCCAAAGGACACTCAAGAGGAAACCCTTTCCTTCAAACAGAAGCATGACAACATCTCCAGCTCCACACAAGAGGCCTGGAAATAAGTTAATAAAACAATAAAAAAATATATACTTACTCTAAACAAACATAATGAACTATGCCAAGTATTAAAAATTCAGTTGGACTTAATATAGGAATTGAATAAAGATGAACTAAATAATGATCCTAATTTTAATTATTTTTAAACATTTTTTTTAATGTTTATTTGTTTTTGAGAGAGAGAGACAGAGAGACAGAGTGCAAGTGGGGGAGGGGCAGAGACAAAGGAGACACAGGATCTGAAGCAGCTCCAGGCTCTGAGCTGTCAGCACACAGCCCAACCCAGGGCTTGAACCCACAAGCCACTAGATCATGACCTGAGCCGAAGCTGGACGCTTAACTGACTGAGCCACCCAGGCGCCCCCTAATTTTACTTTAGGTTTAAGATTTAGAATTCTGGTTTATGGACATGAGTTACTTCAGAGTGCTTTGATTGCAACTGTTAAATAAAAATTCTCTTACCTGCAATTCAAGAGGCGTTTCGCTGCTTTGAAGGAGAAACTGTATTTTAGCCACTCTTTTAGAAAACTCTGAAGATTTTTGTTCGTGGACTTGTAACTCTTCCTAAAACATAATATTAGTGGATAATACCTTTTTATCTTATACCTTATTTTCTGGTACTCATGATTATGAGTATTAATATATAGAAACCGAGAGAAACTTTGGATTTCCCCAAATCCCTTGTTTTTTGAATGAGTCCTGGGAGTCACAAACCCAAGTGGCTTTATGAGTCAGGAAAATGTTATAATTGAACAAAGCATTCCAGCTAGAAGACGACAGAGAGGGGCCAGGCTTGTGCTATATCAGAATGCAGTGCCTGCATCACATGTCATACATCTGTACACATAAACTGTGCCCGCATGTGCACGTGCACATGTGCAAGCACGACACACACACACACACACACACACACACACACTGTTGGCAGAATTTGGCTCACAGGCTGGTAGTTTACAGTTCTTAACTTCAAAGTTTTAAACAACCTGCATTTCAAGGCATTTTTAAGGAACTTGTTCATTTACACCTAGAAAATCATAATTTCTATCATCATATACACAGGAAACTCGTAAATCTCTACACTTTCTGGAAACCTTTTCCAAGTGTATAAAAGTGGATATGTGAATTTAAGAATGAATAAAATAACAAAGATTTGAGGAAAAAAAATGAGACGGGAAGCATTAGACCTGGCATATTGTAAAGGCTTCATGTGCACATACATACATTTTTCTGTCACATTGGACCACATATAATTGCCAATATTCGAATGTTTTCTGATCTACAAAGGTAGAGATTTTATATGATCCAAATGAATAATATATAAACAATTAGAAAAAATTCTTCCTAGTGTTAAAATAGACAAATTCTTTCCAAATGGCAAAACCTGAGATTACTGTTTTAAAAACTAGCCTTTTTTGAAGACAGATACCATATGTTTTCACTCTTAATGTGGATCCTCAGAAACTTAACAGAAGACCATGGGGGAGGGGAAGGAAAAAAAAAAAGGCTAGAGAAGGAGGGAGCCAAAACATAAGAGACTCCTAAAAACTGACAACAAACTGAGGGTTGATGGGGGGTGGGAGGGAGGGTGGGTGGGTGATGGGTGTTGAGGAGGGCACCTGTTGGGATGAGCACTGGGTGTTATAGGGAAACCAATGTGACAATAAATTTCATAAAAAAAAAAAAAAAAAAAGAAGAAGAAGCTCTATAAAGATTCTGATACTGGGTCTGGTATTTTTTTCTAATCTTTCGGAGGGAGAGACTGCTTGATTCAAATTATGAAGGTTCATAATCATGATCTAGATCAGGGGTTAATAGTCTAAGGGCTGGCAGTCTGTTTTTATAAATAAAGTTTTATGGGAACCCAGTTACTTTCAAGCATTTATGTACCGTCTATGACTGAGTGCTTTTATGCTACAACAGCAGCATTAATCAATTGTGACAACTGTGACCAAATGATCTACAAGCTTAAAATATTTACAATTTGGCCCCTTAAAAAAAAAATCTGCCAACCCCTGAGACAGGGGTTCCCACTTGGGAACAATTATGCATTTGGTGGGGTGTCTTCCAGGAGTTATTAATGTTGCTTATACCATACAATGCTTCTGATAGTCTGGTGAATCCTGTGGACTCTTTGCATAATAATATTTTATTATTTATTTATTTATTTATTTTTGAATGCATAATAATATTTTAAAAACAAAAGATAAATTATGTAGAAATATAAAGGAAAACAATTATATTGACTTACAGTTATCAAAGTATTAAAAATAACTTGTGCTATAGTAATATGTATGTTTCTATATTAATACCTTAAATAAGAAGATCTAGCAGTGACCCTACTAACAGCCATAATTTCAAAGTAGTGAACAGGGTAACAGTTACAACTAGATAATGACCCCCAAATACCTGTGACTTTCTTGATAACAAAGTCACATACAACATTCATCCTGCTATGTTTGTTGACTATATTCATAACTGAAACACATTATATTTTGGTTAGACATTCAGAAAGGTAAAGATGCAATTTTTCCCATATAAGGTCATTTTATCCACTAACCACTTGGGTGTCTGTGAACCCCAGATTAATAACACCTGCTAACATCTTCCTACATATCAAAGGAAACAAGAGAATTGCGGTCCCACTCAAGGGATAATGAAAGAAAGAAAACATTTCTTGGTGATTTCTCTATGCTGCTTCAAGAAAGCAAGCTCAATATTCAATGTCAACTGTGTACAAAAAGAGCATACATTTTATCTGTTAAATTACCTTCAGCTTTTCTCTTTCTTCTTCAGTCAGTTGATGTAATTCCACTTTTCGAAGGACTTTTTCAGTCCACTCATCAATGACATTTTTTAAGTTAAAAAGCTTGTCCCATAAAGCTAGAGCTCGACCAAGATTTTCATAGTAGTCTTCGGTTTTTTCATTTATCTGCCATAATTAAAAAACAGAAATAACACATTTAGTGGTAAAAAAAAAAAAAGTATGAAAACCATTGTTTCAGTCACACATTATTTTAAAATAAAAATTTGCCTTTGCTTGTTGAACAATTTGCTTTATTTATCAACAACAAAAAAAATGTGCTTTAACACATAACATAGTTCTTTCTTCCACAAAAAAAAAAAAACCAACTTTGCTGCCACTTACAGGCAACTGAAAGCAATCGTCTTCCTAATTTCTAACCCGCAATAAATTAAAGGTGTTTTTAAAAACTCAGATGAAAATATAACACAAATTCTTAATTTGTAATTCATAACAATATAACTATTACTCAACCAAAACTGTATTAAATACATAGTTGAGCATGAATATCCTGCATGAATGGTTAATATATTAACTACTTTATTTTAAGTAAGTTGTGTATGTGCTTTTATATCTGCGTGTATAGACCCATTTGTTAGTAGCGTCTAACTCTGCAGGTAAAATTAATAATTCCTAAGTCATAAATTTTATATTATTTGAACATTTTTACAATGAACCCTTTTGAACTTTGTAATTAGATAAAAATACTAAAGATACAACAGAGAAGATCGATTTGTTATCAAAGAGGATTGTTAATGAATTAAATTGTCACTCACATCAAGCCATCTATCCACAATAATATTAGCTTCTTTCTCAAAAGGAGGCTCTTCAAAACTTCTCATTTTATTTAGATGAAATTGTAGGTTTCTACAGACCTGGTTAATCTTGTCTACAACTTCTAAATGTTCATTAAATTCTTCTTTGACAATTTCAATCTGTAAAAAAAGTTAGGTTAACACATTTTTGATAGATTTACATAGAAAAATTAGTAAGAACCAAAATTCTATTATTGGCTATTCAGCTTAAAAACAATATAGGGACACCTGGTGGCTCAGTTGGTTAAACATTGGACTCCTGGTTTTGGCTCATGGCAGAATCTCTTGCAGTTTGTGAGTTTGAGCCCTGCATTGGGCTCTGTGCTGACAATGCAGAGGCTACTTAGGATTCTCTCTCCCCCTCTCTCTCTGCCTCTCCTCCCCTCACCTCAAATAGAGAAATAAACTTAAAAAAAAAATCCACAACATCATCACAGAGGATACTCCGTATTAATACTTTATATTAATACTTTAATATGTACTTTGTACATTATCTTTTCTAAAGCAGGCTGTTATTTTCCCACTTTCTCAATAAAAAGTTTTTAGAATCCTAACCATCTCATTTACCAGTAATCCTACACCAAAATTTCTTCCCACGCTGCATGATGAAATAATTGTAATAATCTAAAGCCATGTTTCCTGTCCAGGTGAAATAACAGTCTACAAAAAAACAAAACAGAACAAAAACCTTCATTCAATAGTATAAAAAAAGGCAGTTCCTAGATTCCTCTAACAGTAATCATCTGTGGAAGTTGAAGAACCATGCTCATCTGAATAAAACAGAACTCTAATATATCTTTAATACATCATTTCTCGCTTTCTTTCTTTATTTGAGAGAGAGAGAGAGAAAGAGAGAGAACAAGCCGGGGAGGGTCAGAGAGAAGAAGAATAAGAATCCCAAGCAGTTTCTGCAACATCAGTACAGAGCCCGAGGTGGGGGCTTGAACCCATGAATTGTCAGATCACGACATGAGCCGAGATCAAGAGTTGGACACTTAACTGATTGAGCCACCCAGGTGCCCCCCAATATCATTTTTTTCAATATATGAAATTTATTGTCAAATTGGTTTCCATACAACACCCAGTGCTCATCCCAAAAGGTGCCCTCCTCAATACCCATCACCCACCCTCCCCTCCCTCCCACCCCCCATCAGCCCTCAGTTTGTTCTCAGGTTTTAAGAGTCTCGTATGCTTTGGCTCTCTCCCACTCTAACCTCTTTTTTTTTTTTTCTCCTTCCCCTCCCCCATGGGTTTCTGTTAAGTTTCTCAGGATCCACAGAAGAGTGAAACCATATGGTATCTGTCTTTCTCTGTATGGCTTATTTCACTTAGCATCACACTCTCCAGTTCCATCCACGTTGCTACGAAGGGCCATATTTCATTCTTTCTCATTGCCACGTAGTACTCCATTGTGTATATAAACCACAATTTCTTTATCCATTCATCAGTTGATGGACATTTAGGCTCTTTCCATAATTTGGCTATTGTTGAGAGTGCTGCTATGAACATTGGGGTACAAGTGCCCCTAGGCATCAGTACTCCTGTATCCCTTGGGTAAATTCCTAGCAGTGCTACTGCTGGTCATAGGGTAGGTCTATTTTTAATTTTTTGAGGAACCTCCAACACTGTTTTCCAGAGTGGCTGCACCAATTTGCATTCCCACCAACAGTGCGAGAGGGTTCCCGTTTCTCCACATCCTCTCCAGCATCTATAGTCTCCTGATTTGTTCATTTTGGCCACTCTGACTGGCGTGAGGTGATATCTGAGTGTGGTTCTGATTTGTATTTCCCTGATGAGGAGCAACGTTGAGCATCTTTTCATGTGCCTGTTGGCCATCCGGACGTCTTCTTTAGAGAAGTGTCTATTCATGTTTTCTGCCCATTTCTTCACTGGATTATTTGTTTTTCGGGTGTGGAGTTTGGTGAGCTCTTTATAGATTTTGGATACTAGCCCTTTGTCCGATATGTCATTTGCAAATATCTTTTCCCATTCCGTTGGTTGCCTTTTAGTTTTGTTGATTGTTTCCTTTGCTGTGCAGAAGCTTTTTATCTTCATGAGGTCCCAATAGTTCATTTTTGCTTTTAATTCCCTTGCCTTTGGGGATGTGTCAAGTAAGAAATTACTGTGGCTGAGGTCAGAGAGGTCTTTTCTTGCTTTCTCCTCTAGGGTTTTGATGGTTTCCTGTCTCACATTCAGGTCCTCTATCCATTTTGAGTTTATTTTTGTGAATGGTGTGAGAAAGTGGTCTAGTTTCCACCTTCTGCATGTTGCTGTCCAGTTCTCCCAGCACCATTTGTTAACCCCCAATATCATTTCTAACATGGAAGGTAAAATACTGTATTATCAAAAGGCCGATGGTCTTAAACTACAAAATAAAATTTGAGTGTTGACGAATGTAATGTTTCACTCAGCTTTCCAGTCTTACCTGAGCATTTTTAACAACAATATAAAATTTGAAAATAGATTTCTCATAGGCAAACACCTAAAAAAGTATACACTGCAGGGGACTTCCATTTCTGGAAATATGGAGTAGACATAATTTTCCCTATTCTTCCCATTAAGTACAACTAAAATCCCTGGATATCATATAAGAAACAAACTCAGGAAGAATGAAAAGTGGAGAGTTCAAGAAGTGGAGAGTTCAAGACCAGCTCCTGAACACCAATTTGGTGGTAAGTTCCCTGAATTTTCTTTTTCCCTTAGACAGATAGATAGATAAAATTTATATGGCATGCTGAACAAACTAGAAGACCTAAAACATTTGAAAAAGAAGAAGAAAGTAGGAAGAATCGGTCTACCTGATTTTAAGACTTATCATAGAGGTACAGTAATAAAGATAATGTGGTCTTGGCAAAGAGATAGACACATAGATCAATGGAAAAGAACAGTGAACTGGAAGGGGACCCAAAGAGTTTGCCCAACTGATTTTTGACAAAGTGCAAAAGCAATTCAATGGAGGAAAGAGAGCCTTTTCAATATATGGCACTGGAGCAACTAGACATCTCTAGACCTAAGTCTCATACCTTATATAGAAACTTACTCTAAATGGATGACGGGCTTAAGTGTAAATCATAACACTATAAAACTTCTAGGAAAAAAAATATGAGAAAATCTTCAGGATCTTGAGCTACACGAAGACTCTTAGATTTTAACACCAAAAGTACAATGCATGAAAGGAGAAAACGATAAATAGTACTTTACAGAAATGAAAACCTTTTGCTTTGCAAAAGACCCTGTTATGAGGATGAAAAGACAAGCTCCAGTTTAGGAGAAAGTATTTGCAAATCGCCTAACAAAGGGTTAGTATCTAGAACATAAGAAGAATGCTCAAAACGCAACAGTAACAAAACAAAACAAATCTAATTAGTGTAAATAAGCAAAAGATATGAAGAGATAATTCCCCCAAGATGACATACAGATGGCCAACAAGCACGAGAAAAGATTATCAATACCATTAGCAATTAGGAAGATGCAAATTAAAACCATAATGTGATACCACTACATACCTATCAGCATGAGTTAAAAAAAAAAAAAAAAAATTGAGACAGCATCTAATGCTGGCAACGATGCAGAGAAACTGGATCATTCCACAACGCTGGTGGGAGTAGTTGGGCAGTTTCTCTAAAAACTAAATACACGATTAACATACAGGCCAGCAACTGCACTCCTACACAGTTAACCCTGAGAAATAAAAACTTACATTCACATAAAGACCCCTATATGAATGTGTTTATAGCAGCTTTACTTGTAATAGCCCGAAATTATAAACAACCCAGATGCCCTTCAGCGGCCAGTAATGGAACAAACTGTGGTTACATCCATACCATGGAAAACTACACAGCAAGAAAAGGGAACAAACTACCAACACATGCAAGAATCTGAGTGAATCTCCAGAGAATTATGCTGAGTGTGAAATAGCCAATTCCCAAGTTACATACTGTATGTGTATGTACAGGAGGAAAAAGGGTAGGGCTATAAAAGGACAGCATGAGGGATCCTCGTGGTGATGGAAGCATTCTTGATCTTGACTGTATCAATGGCAGTGTCCTGACTGCAATATTGTACTACGTCGTTTTATAAGATTTAACACTGGGGAAACTTACAGTAAAGGGTACTCAGGATTTCTCTGTATAATTTCTTACAACCGCATGTGAATCTATAATTATCTCAAAATAAAAATTTAATCAAAATAATAAAAACTGAGGAGTATTACTCAGCGATCAAAAAGAATGAAATCTTGCCATTTGCAACTACGTGGATGGAACTAGAGGGTATTATGCTAAGGGAAATTAGAGAAAGACAAATATCATATGACTTCACTCATAGGAGGACTTTAAGATAGAAAACAGACGAACATAAGGGAAGGGAAGCAAAAAGAATATAAAAACAGGGAGGCGGACGAAACATAAGAGAGTCTTAAATATGGAGAACAAACACAGGGTGACCGGAGGGGTTGTGGGAGGGGCGGAAGGGCTAAATGGACAAGGGGCATTAAGGTATCTACTCCTGAAATCATTGTTGCACTATTTGCTAACTAACTTGGATGGAAATTATAAAAAATAAATTATAGAAAGAAAAAGAAAGATAAAATAATAATAATAATAATAACTGAATAAAAATTCTAAAATAGAAAAAAAATTACTGGGGGGGGTTTCTGTCTCCTGACTGGATGCTGAATGATACACCTTCAAAGCCGATTGCAAACTCCAGTGTTTTTCCTCCTGGCACAAGCCTCTGCAATGGGCATAATACATTTTTGTTCAATCAAAGGGAAAAAGAATTTGTTCAATTATATGGCGTAATTTTCAATACATTCAAAGACCTCTGTTGTTACACTGACATATGCCGCCACTGGGTGAAGAGAAAAGAAAAAGCAGGAGAGGGTATCTTTAGCACTGACAGGAACTGTGGGTTTTGTTCCACAATACATCGAAAGGGTAGAATAAAGGCAAGTAGGCTCACTCTGTCTTTTCCCAAACTTGAATGGTCCCCTGACATTCTAGCCTTTAGTCTTACTCTTGCACTTCTGTCTTTCATTAAAGAGAGTGGAAATCTGGCCCCATATCCTAGATAAACATCCAGGTTTCTATGGTTTGAAAGACAAAAGTTCTCAGTGATATCATATTTCAGCCACTGGTGCAAAGCATCACACTACAAATACATACTACAGAAATGGATTGTTTCCGAAGACGGTATGTAATTCATCACAAAATATAATTTTACATCACAAAGTAACATATTATTCCAGCAAATATGTAAACTGCTCATATGCCAAATACCATACTAAAAGATTCTCAATATAATAATAAATGCTTAGGCTCTTATACATTTCATAAAGGGAATTCGTGATTTTATTAATTTTTAAAATGCCTTTGTGACCAAACCTCTACAGATGAGAAAGGGGGAAGAGACAACACAAAGTTAATTTTTATTTCCGCCATATATGTATTTCAAACATTTACAGAGAAGGCAATATTACGATGATTGAAACATGACTTTGTAGTCACACAGACCTGGGATTAAATCATGATTATGCCATTTATCAGCCATATAATCTTGGGAAAGTCACTTAACCTCTATCCTCACTTTTTGCCTTGGTTACAGAGGAAGATGCTAATCTGTCCAAATTCCAAGACATAAATTAGACGTTACTGGTAAGCAGGATCAGCGTGCCTGAGAAATACAATATGTGGATATGGTTCTTTTTTCTGCTTCTTATCATTTAACAGGTAAGATCCTTGAGACCAGCATTATGAACCTATCTTGACATAAGATGAAGAACCCAGGTCCCTGTATCCATATCTGAGCTACTCTGTGATAAGATTCTAAGACTTGGATTTCGATCTGGAGGACAAAAAGGCCTTGTAAGCATTTAGGCTGGCCTGATGCTTGAACCACATCTTCCCAGAGAACCTGCTGGGGTATTGGGCACTCACGCAACTTACAATAAAGCAATACTATTTGTTCTTATTTTTTGAGTATGTATCTCCTTTGACAATCCCACAAGAAATTGGGAAAACTGACAGGGCAGGGTGAGGAATTCCTTTGTTCTTCATTCTTAACACCGTGTAAATAACATTACAAACCCTACAGTTACTTCTAAAATTCTCTAAACCTTGGTTTTCTCATCAATATAACAGGGTTAATACTTAACCCTTGAAGGATTATTTGGGAATGAAACCATACAATAATGTGTGCAGAACTTGGCACATCATGGCCAAGCCATCAATGGCCGAAGCTTTTACTATCATCACCGTTATCATTTTTAGTAGTGGTAGCAGTGTTACTTAAAACCTCAAAGCCACATGATACTCTTATTTGCAAACAAAACCAATTTTGCTGGCCTCAGGATTTTCCAGCTTCTGAGGCAAGTCAGTCATTGGAGTGGAGGGGGGTATGGTTTGGCCAGTGAAGAAAGAAGGAAATTAGTACATTTTAAAGTGCTGCAAGGAATGTCTTTGGTATTAAGAATCTTCCATATTTAAGATTAATCCTAGAAGAAAAATATCTGGTCAAATGGGAGGCGTATTTTCAAGGATCTTGAATAATACTGTCAAAATGTTTTCCAAAAGAGTAGTGTCAATATGCTCTCTGACCAGCAACATAAACAGCAGACATCTCATTGACTATCAAAAGGCCAACAGAGGTATTTTGGAGTAGCTTTGGTTTCCTTTGATTACTCATGAGGTTCAACTATGTCTCTTTTTTTTCACAATTGCCAATTTGTTTCCTGTGTACAAATATCCACTTGGATCTCAGTAGTTTACTCACTAATTTCTATGAGTTCTCTGTACGTTACTGTAAACCTTACTCTCTCATATTACTCTTACTCTTCTATTACTATTAGAATAGTACTTCATATTACTATTACATATTCTATTACTTCATATTACTATTACTCTTACTCTTCTCCACCCTACAGCATTATTTAAAATAATAAAAAATTAAACTTTATTATACTAGCTTCCATTTATGAGGACGTGTGTAAATGAACTATATTATTACTATATATTTTGCATATGTGAAATCATATGCACAGGAATAATTTATTAAAAGTCCTCATTCTTTGATCTATCCATGGTTAAAATTGCTGTTGCTCTGTCCTTATCCATACCAGCCTATTTTCATAATAAACTTTGTTGTGACAGGCAAAACAAAGTTAGAAGTTAAAAAATGAAATAAAATTGCTGTTGAAATAAGAAACTATGAATTTTTATGTTAATAAGAAACCATAGAGGCTGTTGTTCTAAACCCCATAGTGATGGTATTTGGAGGTGGGTCCTTTGGCAGGGCATGAGGTCATGAGGGTGAAGCCCTCATACATAGAATTAGTGCCCTTATAAAAGAGACCCTAGAGAGTTCTCTTGCCCTTTCCTCCATCTAAGGACACAGCAAGAAGACAGCCATCTATGAACCAGGAAGCAAGCCCCCACCAGACCCCAAATCTGCAGGGACCTTGCTTTTGTACTTCTCAACTTCCAGAACTGTGAGAAATAAATTTCTGTTGTTTATTTTTTTATTAAAAAAATTTTTTTAATGTTTATTTATTTTTGAGAAAGACAGACAGACTGCAAGCTGGGGAGGGGCAGAGAGATGGAGACACAGAATCTGAAGCAGGCTCCAGGCTCTGAGCCGTCAGCACAGAGCCTGACGCGGGGCTCGAACTCATGAACCATGAGATCATGACCTGAGCTGAAGTCAGACGCCTGACCAACTGAGCTACCCAGGCACCCCAAATTATTGTTGTTTATAAGCCATCCAACGTATGGTATTTTTTTTTCATTACAGCCTGAAGAGAGTAGGACAGAAATTGGTACCGAGCAGTGGGGTACTGCTGTAATAAATACCAAAAAATGTAGAAGAGGCTTTAGAACTGGGTTATGGGTAGAGGCTGGAAGACTTTTGAGAAGTCTGCTAGAAAAAGCCAGTATTGCCCTGAAATGATGGTTAAGGGCGATTCTGGTGAGGGCTCAGAAAGAAAAGAGGAGAGCTGAGAGAAAGGCTCAATCTTCTTACAGAATAACTAAGTAATGATGAACAGAATGTAGATACTAAAGGAATGTAGACACTAAAGGAATGTAGATACTAAAGGCCATTTCCATGAGGTTGCAGACAGAAATGAGGAACATGATGTTGGATCTGGAGAAAAGGAGATACTTGTTATCAAGTGGCAAAGAACTGGACTGAACTGTGTTTGTGTTCTTGTGTTTTTGTGGAAGGTAGAACGAGCTAGCAATGAAATTGAATATTTAGCTGAAGTTACGTCTTTGGCAAAGTGCTGAAGATGTGACCTGGCTCCTCCTTGACTGCTTACAGCAAAAGGTAAGAAAACATAAATGATTCAAAGATGGAATTGCTAAGTAAAAGGGAAGCAGAACTGAAAAATCTGGAAAATTCTCAGTCTATCCATATTCATACCACATTGCCAAAAAATGAGAACACTAACACAATGGCCAAAAGACCCTTTCACAAGGAGATTGGTATAGACCAGCCATCTCAACAGAAGGCACGCATTAGTCTTCAAGACAGGAGAAGAATGACCCAAAAGTGACTCAGAGACCATCAGGCTGCCCCTCCCATCATAGGCCCAGAGCAAACTGGCCCAGGGAACAACATGGCTGCCTCTGCCCAGCATTCAAAGGATGGGGTCAACCTGGCAGATCCACAAGTATGGCACCCCAGCCCAACAGCGCTTCTGGGTGATGAAGTAAGTTTTATTCATCAGATAAATAACTTATCCAGAAAGTACAGTTCACAGTTATAGGTGGCAGGAGGAATGCTCATATACCCGAGAAGAGAGAGTGTTCACAGCCATACACAGGGTGGGTCATTAGGACTAACACTCATTTAGGTGCTGATGAAGTCCTAGGCACTTTACAGTTGCTACTTCACCTGATCAGGAAAGGAAAGACTTTCTATTGGTAATGGGATTCCACTTAACGAGACAAAGGCAGGGATTCCAGAACTGAGGAGGATTAGCACAAATCAAGAATAGGTGCAAGTCAAGAGAGACTAGATATCTGTTCAGTATACAAGGTAGGGACTCAGGATCTGTGAATAAGGCAGATTTTGATCCTGACACAATAGTACACGTTGGGAAACTGGCATCAGGGCCATAGCAGAAGAGTAGCTATGTAAATTGGGACACAAGGTTGAGGTCAATCTTGTTAAGGCTGGTCATGTTGAATTTACTGGGAATGAAGAAAACCCACAGCTCTTTAAATCCCCTGGGATGATGACAGGATCCTTCTAGATCCCAAGACCACCAAAACCCAAAGCTACCTCTGCTGGATGGAAGCAGACAGGTTGCTTCTGAGCACTGTCTGCTCATGGTTTTGGTGGCCTTCCTCATTTAAATCTCATAGGAAATCAGTTACACAGTCACATATTGTACAACTGGTGTCCAAACAAGGCTCTCTGTGATTGATCAGTTCCAAGAAACTGAGTCTGAGAAAGCGAGTCTCAGACTAAGGCTATTCCTCATCTATAGCTCTGGTCATGTGTCTGCACCCTGCACCTTCGGCTTCAGGGATAAGAGTTCTAGATAAAGACTAAATTGTCTGCAGGCATCTGGTTGATTCTCTCTCATCAAACCATAAAGCCTCTAGGAAAAGCAACTTCCTGGTGTGCAGTCACATCGTGTAGCAGGCAGTGTCCTTCAACGATTCCATTCTTCTGCCATTCTGGTTGATAACCACATAAAATCGCAGAAAATAATGACACCTAGTGTCCAAAAGTGTTACTCTTCTTTGAATATGCTGTGATTGCTTAGGCTATGAATACAGATGGAACAACATGGACATACACTCACACACCTTTACAGAAAGCCAATAAATAAAAACATAATTATTCCTTTGTCTACTAATAACAGAGGGGTTTTCCCACTACCTTCATTCTCTCAAGCCTAAAATGAAGCCTCAGTTTCCTTTTGGGTAGAAGGTCAGTGCAAAGACTGTCGAAATTGTACAGAGGTAGGAGCAGGGGTGACCCCAGACTCCAGCAGAACCACACCAACAGTATCAAGAACCAAACAGAAGCAACCTAGCGTTAACTTGGGGACTGGGTTTTTTTCAAGCCCTAGTAACAAATTCAGTAAGGTCTTAGATATCTCGTAAAACGGTCACCGTTCTTGTAAGCCGAGTTTCAAAAATGACTCCATTTATAATATCCTCTTTATTGTTGAGGCCACGGTGTAGAGTTCCCTTTGGAATCGGGACTCACCTCTGCTATCCTTTTCTTCAGGTTCTCTTTTCCCATGTAGGAAGCCTGAAGGGAGATGACATTCTCTTCTTTTTGAATCAAAGTTGTCAAGACACTTTTAAAATTCTGATACTGTTTTAAGAGCTCCAAGACTCTTTCACATTGGTCAAGGCTATGGAAAAAAAAAGAAGAAAAAAGTAAAACAGGTAAATCTCTAAGAATAGGGAAACCATTCTCTCTCTTTGTAAGTATCCTACAATAACGACTAATACGTTACAGAAGGATTTTTCCTCTTGACATGGTTCCGCATATTGTTTTACCAATTTAACCTAAGAATGATGGCATACATACTTATCTGGCAAAGGGATGGTCTAAAAAAGCACTGGATTATGATTTTCACTACTTCAATAGCAAAAAAAAAAAAAAAAAAAAAAAAAAATTACCAGATGTAGCTCTAGGAAGAAACACAGGATTCATAATCTTAAGGAATCGGCATCTCAGTTTCATCATTAACCAAACTATATCTTGGAAAACAGGGCCTCCCTAGCACTATTCTTGGAGATTGTTTCCATACTAATTCAGCAAGTCACAGTTTGTTTATGTCTATTTGCTCATTCTAGAGCTAGCCCTTTGAAAAAAGTAAAGTAATACAAATAATGAAGCAGTTAGGAGACCTGATTTCTAGTTACGGCTGGCACTCATCAGTCATGTGACTTTAGCCTCTTTGGACCTCAATTTCTTTCCTGTACAAAAATCAAGGGGTACAGTAGATTGAATACCACAGACAGGCTTTATCTTAACTTCTGTACATTCAGGTTCCAGTAGAAAACAGGAGGTGCCCTCAGACAGAGTTCTGTGTAAAAGGACCACTGATGCGGGCAGAGTTAAGGGAAACTTTCAGGGAGCCGAGACACGAACTAGAGAAAAACAGATACACCACTCGGCCTCAGGGGAAAGGGGGAAGTGCCCTGAGCCAGAGAGGAGGCTGCCAGTAGGGGCTGCCAGAACCACCTGCTGGAAAGGGAGGGGGTTAAGATCGCCTTGACCTCTCTCTCTCTGCTTGTCTTCAAATCTCCTACTAGTAACTTCCTGTCCTAACTGGACCCCTTGGCTTGGCTGGTACAGTCAGCTAGGGATCAGCCCTCCTGACCACTTCTACCTCCAGACAGAGAGTTAGGGAAAGAAGGCATGGATGGAGAACATTCAGCAGAATCACCAACCGGTGTGATTAAGTTAAGGATTAACTTAAAATAGGAATATTACCATGAATTATCTGTGTGGGTGCAATATCATCACAAGGCCCCTTATAAGAAGGTGACAGGAGGGTCAGAGTGACAACAGAAAAAGAAATGAGAGGAGGGGAGAAATAGCCAGATTAAGATTTGAAGAGACCACATGGCTAGCTTTAAAGATGAAGAAGGGTGGCTCAGTTGGTTGAGCGTCCAACTTTGGCTCAGGTCATGATCTCACAATTCGTGAGTTTGAGCCCCACGTCAGGCTTGCTGCTATCAGCACAGAGCCCACTTCGGATTCTTTCCCTGCCGTCTCTGTGCCTCCCCAGCTTGCATGCTCTATCTCTCAAAAATTAACATTTAGAAAGAAAAAAAAAAAAAAGATGGAGGAAGGGGACACACAGCAAGGAAAGTAGTAGGAGTCAGGAGGCCTCTAGAAGGCAAGGAAACGGATTCTGTCCTAGAGCCTCCAAGAAAGGAAGGCAGCTTGATTTCAGAATTTCTAGCCTCCAGACTGTAAGATAAATTTGTGTTGTTTTTAAGCCACTAAACTTCTGGTAACTAGTTACAGAACAGCAATAGAAAACGAATACAGGTAGAGAACTAATAATAATAATAAATACACTGGTTATTTGTTATTCCTCTTAGATAAACCTCTTAAATTCATTGGGCAATACAATCTAGGACTCCAGATCTTGCCCCAGACATTGGTCTCATGAGCTTCCAGTATGAAATGCTTACGCTTGTTCCTCCGTTAGGTCCATGGGGATGTGTTTTCAACATAGTTCAAAAAGTTGATTGTGCTACACACAATTTTTCAGATTTGGGAGGGATTTTTTTCCTTACCATTCAGTGACCGAAGCTTTTGTATTCTCCCACAAAAGTGCCGTATTTTGGCACTGTTGATTCAGCGATTTTTCTCGGCCATCTCTGAACTGCGGAAGACAATTGACCATTTCTTGCAAGCATTTCTTCTCTTCTTCATATTCATCTAGATCCTTATCCAGTTTCATTAGTGCTTTTTTCCTTGATTACGAAAGAGAAAAGTTTGATAACCGATGATTGGCCACTCTGATTCAACACAAATAAGGGCAATTTGGGGGAGGCACTCTCACTGTAATTTGCCCTCAAACTATTATGCCAAAATTACACACTCTTATTAGAGAGTTCGCAGGCTCTTTGCATTTCCAGAATACTAATTCGGTACTTTAAACATAATAAATATACAAAACCATAAGCAGTGACATTTTTCTGTGGTGAACACACTTGTAAAGAAGGTAGATATGCACCTGAGAGAAACCAGACAAAGAATATGAGTGGGTGCAAACGGGAAAGAGAGTGTGACATGGAGAAAGGACAAGAGACAGGTGAACGTGCCCTGCAAGCTCCTAAGGAAGAGCAGAGGAAGCCGAGGAGAAAGGAACGTGCAAGGAAATGTTGCATTTCTACCTTGTGTACAAAAAGCTCTTCCCCATCAAAAAGGATTCATTTGACCTAAGGGTTTTAATCTGCAAACTAACCCTGGAAGAGTTAACTCCATTCACCCAGGTCTAAATTGCTTTTCTCAGGTACTCACTTCTCTACCTCCTTTCTTCCAATTCTCTCTGGAATCCACTCCCATAAGGATTTCACTCTCTACCCACTCCTCCAAAACTGCTTGCCAAGATCTTGGGTAACCTTCATGTTGCTAAACCCATGTTCCATTCTCAACCTTTGCTTCCTTCACGGGTCAGCAGCATTTGACACAGCTGACCACTTCTCTTTGTTGAAAGGTCTTCTCACTTGACCCCAGGACTCTCTTGATTTCCCTTCTCCTATACTGGCCACTCTTTCTTGGTTTCGTTCCCTGGTTCCTCCTCATCTCCCTGATCTCTTAACATGGAGTGCCTGGAGTAAACAGCTTGGACCTCTTCCCTTGTCTGTCTGACCTCCCTCCGCGGGCAATGTCACCCATCTCACGACTCTACACGGCATTCTAAATGCTCAGCCCCCTCTCCTGACTCCATCTGTCGTTAAGAGTCTTGTTGATATTCGTATTTGAACGTCAAATAAGTATCTTGAACCTATCATTTCTAAAACTGAGCACACTTGATCAGTACCTGATAAACTTCATTCTTTCTCATCTCAGTTAATGGTAACTCCATTCTTCTAGTTGCTCAAGTCAAAGCTTGGAATCATTCTCAACTCCAATCTTTCTTATAAGCTATGTACGATGTGTACATATAACCTATATAACTGTGGACTCTATCTTAAGAATTTATCCAGAATCTTAGCCCTTTTTGCCACCTCACCACTGGTCCATGCTACCATCATTCCTCACCTGGATCACTACCATAGGTGAACCTAGACTTCCTGTATCTTCCCTTGACTCTTACACCGTTCTCAACACTTGAGCCAGAGAGAGCCTGTTACAGTGAAAACCAAATCATTTCCATTTGCTCGGACCCCTCCAATGACTTCCCATATTACTCAAAGAAAAAGCCAAAGCTATCTCATGGCCCACAGGTTACCTGAGCTAAGCCCCATCCCACCCGTTCTGATCCCCTTTCATACTTCTTCCCCTCACTGTTGACTTTCCCAACTCCTTGCCTCTCCTCAAACATGCCAGGCTCATTCTCACACCTACTGCTCCCTCGGCCTGGAAGGCTCTTCCTCCCAGGAGTCACCGGGCCAGCTCTCTCATCCATCCCATCTGACTCAAAAGTTACTTTCTCAGTAAAACTCTTGATGACCCTTTTTGAATTACAACCCCCTCCTCCGTCCTTGTTCGATTTTTCTTCATAGCTTTTATCACTATCAAACATATTGAATATCTTACTCCTCTCACTAGATAAGACTCCATCAGGAACAAGAGCTTTTGTCTTTTGTGCTAACTCCTCTATCCGCAGTACCTAAAATAGTACCCGGCACACAACACGTATTTGTTGTATTGGTAGCTAAATTAAAAATTAAAGCAATTTGGGGCGCCTGGGTGGTTCGAGCCCCGCGTCGGGCTCTGTGCTGACAGCTCAGAGCCTGGAGCCTGTTTCGGGTTCTGTGTCTCCCTCTCTCTCTCTGACCCTCCCCCGTTCATCCTCTGTCTCTCTCTGTCTCAAAAGTAAATAAACGTTAAAAAAAAATTAAAAAAAAATTAAAGCAATTTATTGTTTATCGATGTACAGTTTTTCATGTATAAATTAACATGGAACTTATTTATTACTTATTATTTATGAATAAAGAATAAATATTTATTAACAATAAATAACACATTAGTAATTAGTTCAACACCTCACTAAGAACTGGGCACTGTAGGAATAAAAGTCTCACTGAGACCGTTAGCACAGG
The DNA here is from genome assembly GCF_027475565.1 of Acinonyx jubatus. Classification (NCBI taxonomy): domain Eukaryota; kingdom Metazoa; phylum Chordata; class Mammalia; order Carnivora; family Felidae; genus Acinonyx; species Acinonyx jubatus. Next base: position 108,138,930 of record NC_069386.1, on the reverse strand, counting down.
ACAGTTTCAGAGGGAAGAGCTTGGTCAAGTGAAGAGTCTCAAGAGAGCACTGAGCCTGAGGGACTTGGTGGGCAGAGGAGACAGGATGTGGGAAAGATTTAGAAAGGGGCGGAGACTGCCACAGAGGTAACTTGCTAGCATTATCACTTGCGGGACCTGGAGGCTGGCTCTGAACACGAGAGTTAAAATCACGGCACTCGTACAAAGCCTGCCTGCCTCAGTTTACCAGGCAATTCTGCTCAGTCTCCAGAATCAAAACTAACCTTGGCTGACCTCTTGCATCCAGTCCCATGCCGTCCCACTCTGTCCCCATCCCCATCCTGCTGGGAGGAGAGCAGGAGACCAAATAATTCAGCAACAAGTAGGGACACGGTGTAGCATGCGTATCCTTTACCACTTCTTTCTTTCTTTAGTACCCCGTGTGTGGAGTTTTTTAGGTCTTCTCTCCTCATGAGAACCCCGTAATAAAGACCAGAGCGCTAAAGGGACTTTGAAGGAACTCAAGTACTTTACATGCATCTTATTTCATTACTCCTTTGTCCATGAAATGTACACTTTAGGGAGAAAAAAAATCATATAACATTTTGTAAAGGCACACTGTCAACAAAAGGGAAGCTTGTTTGAAGTGCCTACAGAAAAGCATGCTGAACACTGAATAGAGCAGGATGGAACAGAAGTAGAAAGACACAGAAAGAATTTCTTTCACCTAAGACATACTGAAAATACAGAGGAGTATCATCCCGCATGGGGACATCGACGGACATGAGACTTACCGTTGTTTCACAGCTGGAGCAGTGGGATCCTTAAGACTGATTTTACTGATTTGATTGCACACATCTTGAATATTTTTCAGGAGTTCATTATTTTTGAAAGTACAAATCTCTAGTAACTTGTCTTCAGTGAACTCCTCCTGCACGCCATAGCCATGTGTCTCAAATAACTTTTTGGACAAAGCATCAACAAGTTTTTCACAGGTGTCGTCACCCCGTTCAGCATCTTTAAAGCTTATACCAAGCATCTTCAAACGTTCATCCAAATGTCTGGCCTTGTCCTTCATCAGATTGGTTTCTCCTTCTTTATTTTCTATTGTCAAAGTGTTTTCTGGTACCACCTGTGTATCTGAGGCTGACAGGTCTGTAACAAGCTCAAAAGGGAGTTCAGCTGTTTTCAGAGAAGCCAGAAAGTCCTCCAGAGCTTTGAGGGCATCTTTACAACTCTGTACCTTGTGGTTCGTTTCATCAAGTTGTGTTCTGTGTTTCAGTATAATATTCTTTGTTGCATGGAGATCCAGTGGGTGTAATTCTTTCAATGCAAAGTCGCCCCACTGTTCCAAATTATTACATATTTCAATCTGTTTTATGATGGAATCTCGGATATTCTAAAATAAAGTAAGAAATGCCGAAAAGACTGAGGCAGAGAAAAAGAGAGACTGCCCATCAGCAATGCACCTAAACTCCCAATGACTAGATTGCATCTGGAAAACCACTTCCCGGGTCTGCCAAGTCGGACAGCGTCCACAGAAGGAAACATTTTAATCACAAACAATCAGAGCCCATCTGTTTCATGATCTGATAACCTTTCTGATGTTTCAATCCCCAAAAGAAAACAAGTATATAAATCTACGGCTCCAGTGAAAATAGAGATTAAACTGTGGCGACATCTGTTTACAATCTGAAACATCAAACTTAAATATTTTTTATTTCAAATGAGACCTGGAATAAGTAAACGGTAGAAAATGCACATGAGTCTAATCCAATACTTAGGATTTCAGTCATTGGAGAAGATATTCATAAGCAGACCTTCATTTTGAGTTCAAAGAAAACACCTAATTACTAACTTCACTGTACCTATTTTCAAATTTGTGAGGAATAAAGAGATGAGAAATAAATCAGTCTAAATTATTGAAGACTTTCTGCCATTACTTATCGTCTAACTATATACTATTGACGTATAATTAAAAATCTCTGAAGAATTGATTTCTTCTATGAGTGCCTGGGAAAACTTATACTTACCCTCAGGTTTTGATAAATGCCATCAGCATCAATGAGATGAAATTCCTGAATGGCCATTTCATGGAGGAGCAGGTCTGAGCCACAGAGGAGAAGTAATTCCTTCTCCACAGGTAACACAATCTTCAGCGCAGTCTCCAAAGATTCCATTCTGGGTGAAAAATAAACCCAGACATAATGGGAAAAGGCACCATAAATGTAGTCTATAAAACATATTAATGCCATTGTTTAACTACAAACAAAAAATAATTACCCAATAAGAATACATACAATGATATGTGCAGATTATCACATTAAAACCCAAACCCAGGCAAAACAACAAAAAACACACCAAAAAACCCCAAATCCAGTGATCCAAAATGCCAAAGAATGAGTTGTTTGCTATATCCACATATTCATAATAGCTTAACAGAAACCACACTGAATGGAAAATGGTTGTAAAACATACTGAGCCTTTCCTAACCTTTTGAAGTGCAAAATGGTGAATGTAATTTAACTTTGCCTTGGATGACAAAGAAATGTCATTATAAACACTAGTTATTAGTGAAAATATAACAGAATTCAAAGAAATGGGCTCTACTAATGTGGGAATGAAATGTGTGACCTTTGACGAATAACATATGACTGTGAGCCTCAGTTTTCTCCTATGTAAAGTGGGGATATGTCCTGGGGAAACACATCCTATGTATAGGGGATAATAACAGCATTCTCACTTTGGAAATGGGAAAATCAAGATTCAGAGAAGTTATGTGACATGGCCAAATTCATGCCCAAAGGCAGATCAGGGGGAAGAGCACGGCCTTTGGAACTCAACAGAGTGCAAATTCCACCTAAATGTCTGGCCAGTGGGGAGGCTTGGTTAGGTTATGTAACCTCCCTGAGTATCAGTTTCCTCATCAGTAAAATGGCCCTCAAGTTAGCAACCAAATAAAATACTTAATATAGTACTAGCCTAGCTTAAAATAGCATTAAAATTTCATAAATTTAGTAAATGCAGCATTAATAGATCTCAGAATTATACCTGGTATTAAGAGTCATCTGAAACTCTCTTTCTTTTTCTTTTAATCTGTCTCTTGCCTCGCGTATAAAGGGCTTCTTTACGTCACTCTCAAGCTCTTCTAATCTCAGTGAAGTGATTTCAAACTCCTTCCAGCAGGAATCAGTTTCATTTTCTAAGACCTAGATGAAACACGTAAAGTAATCTATCAACTAGGGGGTTAACAGGCACGATTATTTTGTTCTAACAAAATGAGGCATTCGCCAACTATGAACACGAAGTTTCATATGAAAATACATTAAAATTATTTTTATATCTAATTTCCTTATGAAATTAATTAACTAATTTTAATTTTAAATAAGTTTTACAAATATTTTTCAACCATCTACGAGTAAAGTATCCTTCAGGGAACAATGATCTTAACTGTGCTCTCAGTTAGAAGACCCATTCAGTGAAGTCAAGGGAGTCAACAATGAAGGAACCCACACTTCCTTCCCATAAGTCAGTGCAGAGAATACAATTCAGAAAGATAAGATACATGTAGGGTCGCCTGGGTGGCTGAGGCGGTTAAGCGTTGGGACTCTTGATTTCGGCTCAGGTCATGATTTCATGGGATCAAGTCCCTACTCAAGATGCTCTCTCTCTCTCTCTCTGCCTCTCCCCCACTTAAGATCTCTCTCTCTCAAAACAAATAAACTTAAAAAAAGGAAAGATACATGTAATATAAGAACAGATATTCTAGTTCCTCTAGATAATAAATAAATCTTTGTTTCTCCCTAAACTAAAAACTAGAGTGAATTAAACTGTTTCTATCAAATAAGAAGTGAATGAAATTATAATTTATAATTAAACATGTAAAAATTCTATTCTATTCCAGCTCCTTACCTTGTTAGGTTTTTTTTTTTTTTTTTTTTAAGGCACTACCACACAATTTTACTGAGTGCTGATCATTATAATTTGTTCACTTTCCCCAAGGATTAGTATAGCTTTTATGACCAACTCATTATTCAGTTACTGGAGTAAGGTCTCAAGACAGTTTCTTAATTGTGATGAAAACATGCTAAATCTATCACTTGAACAACAGAGATTTTAACATATTCATTCTGCTTACTCAGATGGAAAATAGAGAAAAGCCAGATGGTAGAGTGTGACTCAGAAACTGGCATTATAAAAGGAAGATAACTATAAAATATGGGAGGGCACTGTAGGCTCTCCCATGGTCCTTTTCTCCACCTGATGGGTTTTCTGTGAGGGTTCGTTCTAATGTCCGTCCAAGTATACAACAGTGTTGCCCTGCACTGCACAGATTGTCTTCAAAGTAAGGAAGATCTTCATTTGTAGGGCCTACAACTTGTGTGCCCAACATTAGACAGTTTTTTTCTCTGTAGCTCCTGAGCCAAATGCAATACTTCTTCTGATGGCTCTCCACAAGAGTATCCATCAGAGTGAAAGATCCTTCCACTGCCTGCCCCTTTGTTACTGCCCAACATGAGACACACAAGGTGACAATTTGTCAGGATGACTGGTTTTTCACGTATTGTTAATTTTATAGCCACACAGTTGGGCTGTTGGGTGAAACTGCCTTCAAACATAGTGCTTGGACCAATTCTTTTGAAGTCCTCATTCCTATCCTATACACAACCCAAAACTCTGCAAGCCACCATATCTGGAGTACCAAATCAGAGCAGGAGCAATAAATTAGGACCCTGAACCAAAGTCTTTCCTGGGTTTGGTACTTGAAGGCAAATCACTTTCTAGAATAAAATGACATTGGAAATGTAATCCAACAAAGAGAGTTCTTTGGAAACATCTAGCGTACGTGACCTCAGCAAAGGTAGTGAATTCTATACTCACGGTGGTATTGTTCTCTAATAAAACATAAAACTCCTCTAATAATATTTTTAGTAATTACCTGTAGATCTGTCAGTTTAGCCTGAAGACAAGCACTACTCCTTACTACGTCACTGGAGAAATCAGAAATAATTCTGAATTTGTTGTTTTGCAGGCACAGCTCAAGATTTTCTCTGTGTGTATCATACCTGGGGAAAAATTAAATGCGATGCTACTTAACTTTAATAAGAAGACAGTTGTTTTTTTTTTATTACTGTCAATTATACATGAGGAAATCTCAGGAATTTCTGCTTAAGTTACTGGACTACATGCAAAAATTATGACTAATGGGTTATACACATGTATTAAAGTATAACATGTTTGTATTAATGAAAGATTTTGGGTGGATCTTCCAGTTATTTAAAAGTTACCTCTCTTGTAAACTACGGACAGATGCATCGTGACCCTTCTCATACTTCTCCATAACGCTTTCTTCCTGTTGAGGCTTTAACTCGGATTCCAGGCTAAAATTCTTAATTGATCCCATTGCCTAAGCAAATATGCAAAATAGCAAACATAATATCTTCAATATACTTAATTGCCTGGAAAAGATAAACATTTTATAGTACAAAGGGATATCACTAATTCTTTATACCCTCACCCAGGAGATAATAAAATTTATTTGAAGCTTCTCAGGTCAGAGAAAGGCCTTCCCCTAGGACAGAAGAGATTTATTACACGGAGTCTCACCTTCTAATCGGTATATCAGCACAGAAAAGGTGTTCTCCCAGCCCCTAAACCCCTAAATACTGTCTCTGCCTACGACTGCATAGCCATAGTCAAAAGCCTTCGGAAGCCTAGCATGCAGGCCAGACCTCTGATTTCAAATACACCTGGTTCCTTCCCCACAGCGTCAGACTAGCAGGCTGGGCTATGACCCACAGTCCATGGCCACTTACCTAAAATGCAAGAATTCAGAAAATTCAATCCCCAAGGGGAGCAAACGACAACGTACTGAGAAAAAGACAAATAATAAGTGAACTAGCTCATCTCCATGCAGCTGAGGCATCCGTACAGATGAAACTCAACCTCTCGTACCCCTGAATAGGAACGTGCACAGACTACGTGTAATCATAATGTCTGCAAATGATCTCTTTCTGAAAGAGCTGTTGTATCCTCAGGAGAAGAAAACGTTACGCTCGCTATAGCTTTGGTTCACTGTGTTGTAATTCTCTGAAAGGGAGTCTTTCTTGCATTACTTCCTCAGCTGATGAAAATAATGAGATAATTAAAGCTAGCAATTAATGAGAAGCAGATTGTTGTGCGCTTGGCTTTTTTCACTGGGTTTACTTCTAAAATACATTATCCGCATGTGACACCTGTTCAGCTGATGGCTGATTATCTGAGTTTGCAGATGGCACCTCGCTGTGGGCATTCCTTCCTCCATTCTCAGATGTGCTCATGGGCTCCCTAGGAAGGAATCAAAATTGCACGTTAAAACAGAGGCAGAAACAGGAAGTCTAAAAGAGAATAAATAACACTCCTTGTCATTCGATCTTGCAAGGGGCTTTCTCTTGTTTTCCCCTGATGTGTAGTTAATCTTATGAAGCACTCACTTGTTTTTCGACACGCCTCCCACCGCGGGCTGCAGCGCCCCGTGAATCTCGGAAGCACATTTCCGAAGTCTTTCTATCTTCTGTTCATAATCTTTGAGGGCCCTCCTCACTTCTTGTTGACTCTTCTGTGAAGTCAGCTCTTCACACAGCTCCCGCAGGACGTCCATGTGGCGATGGAGCTGGTACAGACCGCCTTCCTCAGAAAAGCAGGCCTGATTGAGGAAATAAAGCAGGCAATGTGTTTCAAAGGAGTTTGCGTGATTAGTCCGTAAGGATTAGAAACTAACAGATGTGTGTGACTTTAACAACATAATCTTTTATAGGCCATCCGCTGTGCGCCCGGTGTGGTAATGGGCACTGGAGAAACAAAGATGAGGAAGTCAGCCTGAACGGGATTCACCACAGTCTAGTAATGCAGTGAATGAAACCAGAATATGTCACCCCAAAATATGCCTCCTTTTTTTTTTATAAAAAAAATTTTTTTTAACGTTTATTTATTTTTGAGACAGAGAGAGACAGAGCATGAACGGGGGAGGGTCAGAGAGAGAGGGAGACACAGAATCTGAAACAGGCTCCAGGCTCTGAGCTGTCAGCACAGAGCCTGACACGGGGCTTGAACTCATATACTGCGAGATCGTGACCTGAGCCTAAGTGGGACGCTTAACTGACTGAGCCACCCAGGCGCCCCGCCTCCTTTTTTTTTAAAGTCATCTCTACACCCAACGTGGGGCTCAAACTCACGACCTCGAGATCAAGAGGCAGACGCTCTACTGAGCCAGCCAGATGCCGCCAAAAATATGCCTCTTTGGTGCGAAAATTATTTTGAGCTAAAGGCAATTAAGAAGCAGCAAACACAGAAAAAGCTCCCTGCTTTCTGCCTACAGGCAGGAAATAAAGTCTCTTTATTAGCGATAGACTCTCATCAGCCCAGAGACAGTACCGGAGAAACCTGCAAACAAACCTTGTTAAACTAACCCTTATCTTTGCCTTGCCAATTCTTCACAAATGTATGGCTTCGTTGTCTACAAGGTATAAAAAAATTCCTTCTCTGGTCACTTCTTTGGGTCTTTACTCTTGTGAAGGCTCCCATGTGCATGTAAAAATTCAATAAAATATGTACGCTTTTCTCCTGTTCATCTGCCTTTGTCGGTTTCATTTTCAGGGACCCTCAGGAGTCAAAAAAATAATAATTTTTTTTCCTCCCCTCCAGTGGTCATACAAATAATGTGCGCATAGTGTGACAAGTGTTATGACAGGGTCACTGCCTGCCTTAAGGACTCCGAGAAAACCCACTCCACATGTGGAAGCCATCTGAGGGAGATGTGGCCAGAACAAGTCTGACTGCTCCGAGTCAGAGCCGAGAGAGGTCACTCCTACCAGAAGGAACAGCCAAGGGGAAGAAAGCTCCAGATGTTCTGAAAGAACAGCAGTCTAGTGTAGCTGGAGGGCACAGCGCGGGAGAAGGGACGCTGAAGTCACGTCTTGAGGCCAGACTGTGGCCCACCTGCGTGGTGTTCTAAGGGGCTTAGAGATATTCTGGGAGTAACAGTGAGGCAGTGACATAGGATTTGTGGTTCAAAGGGGTCTCTCCGTTGATGGGTCTGGAAGATGATGTGGCCATCATCGCATGGGGAAAATACCCCAGGTCAAGGGCAATGGCAACACCGTGGGAAAGGAGAGGAAGAAGCAGGTGTCCTGGAGAGTAACCCATGAGGCCTGGCAACTGACTCCATCACAGCTGAGCAGGAAGGAAAGGGGATGGGGAGGAGGGGAGTTCTCAGGCTGCAGTGGCTTCATGACCAACAGATACAAAAGGGAGCAAAGTTTGAGGGAAGATATTATGGGCTAGTTTTGGACACGCTGAACTGGAGGTTTCTGAAGAACACTGGGACATGTACCACTCAGAAACAGAATCTGGACCTCAGAGGAAAGGACTCAGGTGGTGATAAAGATTTAGGCACTATCACCGCAGAGAGGGTTTTATCATTAAAGCCGCAAAGGGCAGAAAACCCCCTAGGGCAGGCATGAAACCAGCCAAAAATGGAGACTCTCAAAACTAAAACATTAAGATAACACAAGGGAAACAGAGAAATTTGTGGGGCCCCTGTCTGGCTCAGTTGGTAGACTGTGCGACTGTTGATCTCGGGTCATGAGTTCCAGCCCCACGTTGGGTATAAAGATTACTTTAAAAAAGAGAGAGAAATTTGTGAATGACGCTAAAAAGAAGTTCCCCACTCCCCAAAAAATAATCAAATAAAGAAAAGCAAGAGAGGTTGATATTGGGAGAGCCACGGCAGTAAACAGTTTAAAGGAAAGAAGAAGAGTCAATACTGTCAAATAAATAGAAGCAATCATATAGGATGGGGGCCGGATGGAGCATGAGATTTGCCCCAGATGCTTATATCCTGATTTGCTACCTTTTCCAAAAGCAGCACTTCTGAGGACACCGTGTCCCCTCAAAATCAACTGTGGGTACTTAAGCAACAGGTGACACATTTGCAACCACAGTCTCAAGGGACAGGGGCCACTGAGCCATGGCAAGGGAAATCATGAAATAATAACTTGACGCTGAATTTTTCTCATGTCCCAAAAGCAAGAAACACAGGCTGCAGTTAGAACTCGAACCACGTAAGGGATAATCCCCAGGAAACGGACAAGAGGACTGACGTAATTTTCAGAGCAGGTTTAATCCGAGGTGAAGGACATACACAACCATGTAAGAGAAACTCCAAAATGATGACAGCATATAAATGGAAAAACAGGTGGTTTACCTCATGTTCCTTGATGAGACCCTTGGTCCTTCCTCTGCGAATTAGTTTCTTTTCTTTATTTATTTGTTTTTCAAGTTTTGAAATACTGTCACTGAGTTTTCCTTTTTCAATGTCTATTTTCAGTTGTTGAATATACAAAGACATCTCATGATGAAGAGACTGCAAAAAAAAAAAAAAAAAAAAAAAAGCCCACAAAGGCACATGTATTAGCTAACTATGGGAAAAGAATACATTGAAAAGATTTTCATCAAAAACCCAATAAGAATATTTGTAGTAACACAGGGTCGAAAGAGAGTTTAAACGACATTCTGATTCGTCTTTATGTCACTGGGAAGGATGTTTTAAAATATACCAGACCCAGAAACATATTTTCTTTTTCTTTCTAACAACTAAAACCATGTATTAGCTGTGAAAGATACCATTAAGAGAATGGAAAAGACAAGGCTGGAGACTAGAGAAAACATATACAAAACACATTCCAAGCCTATGGAGAAATAACACGGAACTAAAGTGTATGTCCTGGATGGGATTCTGAAATAGAAAAAAAATGAGAGGAGGGAAACACGGTGGAAACATGCATGAAATATAAACGTAAGGAAATAACGTACCATCGTTGGGCCATTAAGTGTGACAAAGATACCGTATTAATGTAAGATGATAATAATAAGGGATAATAATACTGGGCATGGGGTACACTGGAACTCTCTGTACTATCTTTGTAATAATTCAGTAAATCTAAAATTGCTCTAAAATTATAAATAAATAAATAAACAAACAAATAAATAAATAAATAAAATTGTTCTAAAATTTAGAAATTTATTTAACTTTTCATTTAATTTATTTATTTTAAATAAACGTCTATTTAAAAGCATGTTTTAAGGGGCGCCTGGGTGGCTCCGTCAGGTGAGCATCCAACTCTTGATTTCAGCTCAGGTCATGATCCCAGGGTCATGGGATCGAGCCCCACATCAGCCTCCACATTGGATGTGGAGCCTGCTTGAGATTCTCTCTCTCTCCCTCTGACCCTCTCCCCCACTCACACGCTCTCTCTCTCTAAAATAAAAAAAAAAAAGTTAAATAAAATACGTTTTAAGTGCCTTTAACAGTAGACATTCAATTATATTACCTTATTCTCTCTCTCCAGACACACACGCTGAATACAAATCACCGCTTATTGAACACAATCTCTGTGGTGGGGCTTTAGATAAATCCTTGCGATAATCCTGCCAAGTGGTTGCACACATCCCCATTTTATCAGATACGTTCCTAGAGGGTGAAACAACTTACCCAAGGTCATAGCTGCTGAATCGAGGTCTGTCTGCCATCAAAGTCTATGCCTATTTCACTAGGAAACTCTACATGTGCATATGTGTCTATATGTTGTCTCAGTCAGGATCCAACTAGGGACCCAGGAAACATTAAATATTTAACTCAGAGGGAATTAAATGCAGGGAACTAGTTACACACGAGATGAAAGATCAGAAAAGCCAAAGGGAGGACAGTAAGGCAATCCGGAGATGAACACTGGCAGAAGGCTGCTATACTGCTGGGCTGGAGGCTTCAGAGGAGCCCAGACAGAAGGGTCATCAGAATCTGGAACCATGGAACCCACAGCCACCAAAGACACTGTCCAAGAGAGGGACTTTGGACTCTCCCCTTTCCCCCCTCCAATCACCCGCTAATCTCCAAGCCGTGTTGTCATTGGCTGAACACAGAACCTGACTGGGCCCTGGGAATCTCACAGGATCAGCCCCCACTGTGATACCAAGTACACGGGGGATGGCCAGGAATGACTGATGACTAATGGGCCCAGGGTCAGATCTACAAGCAGAATCCCAGATACATGTGCATGTTCTTACCTCCCACTTGGCACAGACACGTCTACTCTCTTCTTCCAAAGACAGCTTTACACCCTCAGTTGCATCATTTTTCAGTTCCTCAACAGCTTTCAAATACTTGACCAGACTTTTAGAATTTAGAATTATTAGTGCTTCCTAAAAAAGAGAACGTAAATGAGAACGTGAAAGCCTCATTCTAGGGGTGCCTGGCTGGCTCAGTCAGCGGAGGGTGCGACTCTCGGGTCTTGGGGTTCTGCGTTTGGGCCCCCCACGTTGGGTATACAGATTGCTTAAAAAATAAAATCTTTAAAAAAAAAAAAGTCTCATTCTACTGCCAAGTCCTCAAAGCTAATTTTGGTAGGTCTTTCGGGGGCAGAACTGGGAAAAGACTTTTTGGGGACTATGAAGATTTAGGGGAGACTTTTTGTAAAGTAAGGTTGATATCCCTTTTGCATCTCTTGAATAACTTTGAAAAGAACTGCAAAATATTTATTAATCAAATGTAGTTAGACATTTGAGCACCAGATAAAGACTTGCTTAGGATATTCAAAAGGACTTTTGTTACCCCTCTGATAAATCATTGAAAGCATTATTGTGCAGGGGAATGAGCCACTGGCACTGTTTCCTCTAAAGTTCCTAAGTCCTAGTGAATAGAGGACCATCCTTCATTAACAATACAATACGAAGAATATACTAGCATGTATTAGAGATTAGTGTTGTAAGAAGACACAATTTATAGTAGGATTAATAGGCCAATATTTAATATTGTGCATAAGCATTTTTAGGCTGCAACAAGTCAACATTACCTTATCATCAACTTCAAAGTTTTGCCCAGGGCCAACCACACTGGCAGTCCTGCCCCAGAGAGGGAGTAGCAGTGGACAGAGACGCGTCTGCTCCTTATCTCATGCTTACCTGCTCTTATAGACCTGGCAATTACCTGGCAGAAACCTAGTTTAATTAATTAGGAAATGACAGAACACAGAATAGTTTGGTGCTTGTGAAAGCGACAGAAAACCTACAGGAGACAGAAGACAAAAGTAACTTTAGGGAATAAGGCACTTAAGCACAGTGGGAATTCATTCATGCGCTCACGACATATTTATTATGGGCCTACTGTGGAAAAGGTACAAGGCTGAGCCCCAGGGCCTTCCTCCAAGCCTCTGTGAGGATTGCTGGATTTATTACCTGGGGAGACTCTCTAACCCTACATGCTGGCAGATGGCTCCCACCTCATGGGCCCCTGGAGTCCCAGGGGTCTCAGGGCAGGACGTGGCAGGGCAGAGATCTTGCTTCTGCCATGAAAATGGCTCTACTTTACTAAATGCCAGAGATAAAAGGGGGGAAGTCTGTGGCCTCAGATTCCAAAACATAGACCCTCAGCGGGAGGAAAATGGCGCCAGACTGACCCCTCTAACCCCTCTCTCTGGGAGAGAAGGCCTTGAGCCTCCGTTTTGTCTCTTCCTTCTCTCTTTCCTGAGCTGACCATATCAGCACCAGGAAATCCAGCCTGGTGATTATTCATAAGAACCACTGACTCTTTAAGGTCAGTTCAGCACTCTCAGCAACCTAGGAATACAAGCGACAATAAAAGGCTGAGGGAGGGGCGCCTGGGTGGCTCAGTCGGTTGAGCATCCGACTTCGGCTCAGGTCACGATCTCACGGTCCGTGAGTTCGAGCCCCGCATCAGGCTCTGTGCTGACAGCTCAGAGCCTGGAGCCTGCTTCAGATTCTGTGTCTCCCTCTCTCTCTAGCCCTCCCCCAGTTCATGCTCTGTCTCTCTCTGTCTCAAAAATAAACAAATGTTAAAAAAAAAAATTAAAAAAAAAAAAAAAAAGGCCGAGGGAACTGGTCAAAGATGGTGGCTAGCAACATGCAAACAGAAATCGATCACACAGGGGAGGTCTTTGGGGTCCTGGGAAAAGGTGTTGAGACGGCTGATAACAGGGCCGTGGTCGGGTTCACAATCCAGAAAGCCAGATGAGGACTGAGGCCCAGAAAAGAGAAGGAGGCCATGATGAGCATAAACAGGCTCCTTCTTCTAGAAGAGTGGGGCGGTCCCCCCAGAAGTCTAGCTCATGTTAAATGTCCAATAAGTGTGTGAAATATTGAATAAAGGAACGAAAGGACACATATCACTCTACCTCTCCAATGTGTCCAATGGTAGAGACCTTATCGTACTTTTACTTCATAGACCACCCAAGTGCCTCCCATCATGTTAATTAATAATGACTCTCGGGTTTGCACACATCTTCAGTCGTCTATCAAACCGGCAAAAGCAACCTGAAACTATCGCCACACAAAACAACATCACTGGATCTTTACCCATAAAATCACATATAACTTCTATCAAAGCATTTTAATGACAAAAGTGTGATTTTATATTCAGAGAACTTTACCTATTCCAAGGGCCTTCATGTGCCTTTTTTTAATTTAACGTCTCACAACAAATTTGGCAGCTGGAATTATGCTGCCCATTTTACTAATTTAAAAAGCAAGAAAAATTAAACTCATGCTGAATATCGTACAATCAGTTGTGCTCGTGACACTATACCACTGAGTCCATTTGGCAGATCTATACTAAAGTTTAAATTAAAAAAATTCCTCACATTCATGTATATTTTTAATAGTTTCTGGGAACAACATATAAAACTGGGAAATTCTTTAAAGTTACAGTAACTTTGTGCATGATTACAGTGACGGAACTATCTCGATTTCACATGAGGTAGGTAGCTGATAATAAACAGCCTACATTTGGGGGTGCCTGGGTGGTTCGGTGGGTTAAGTGTCCGACTTTGGCCCAGGTCATGATCTCACGGTCTGTGGGTTTGAGCCCCGCGTCAGGCTGGCTCTGAGCTTGGAGCCTGCTTCAGATTCTGTGTCTCCCTCTCTCTCTGCACTTGCCCTACTCATGTCTCTGTCTCTTAAAAATGAATAAATGTTAAAAAAAAAAAAAAAAGAAGAGCCTACATTTGACGGTTCAGAGTCCCACCTTGTATTTTGAAATTAGTCCACTCCGGCTCTCTCTTTGTCTAAGTAATTGCTCAGCCCTTGTCATGTATGATTCAAGTTCCCTCTGTGACTCCTCCACTTTCAGCCTGACATCCAGATCTGGGGAAGCATCAGCTGAGTTTTTCAACACGGAAACTAATTTCACCATACTGATCTGCAAAGACAAAAAATTCTCAACAGCTGGCCCAGCTTTTCAGTAAGTCACAAATTAACAAATACAGTCTTTGAGGAGTGACTCTTATTTTCCCACTAGACATAAGAATATCCTACTTATTATGTTGATATTTTTCAATGTGCTCTAAATTGTTAAAATATACACATAAAACACAAAAGTAATATTTTATAAAACGTTTCCAACTTAGAGGGCAATCCCTCCCTCTCTTCCCCATCCTCCTACTGACCACTCAGTTTTAAAGACTGGATTCACTTAATAGGAAATATTAAAGAGAGACCTGAACTTTCTCTTTAGCTTCTTGAATCTTTGTCTGAAGCCCAACTGTGAGAACATGTTGAAGGGACTCCTGGCTGGAAATATTCTGCACATCCATTTGTAAGGTATCTTCAATTCTAGACACAAGCTCTTCATACATAGAGCCTTTGGCAATAAGATGCTATGAAAACAAAGTGAGACCACAATAAATATTCAGGTTATATGTTAAACATTAACCTTAATCCGGTCAGGAAATCATGAAAAGTTAATTATTATTAATCCAAAGCGAGGTACATTTGTACTCTAAAAATGTTATTTTTAAACTTCATTAAAAAATTTTTATGTTAGTACAATGAGATTCTGAGAAACATAGTCTGTCATAGATTCTTTACACAGTAAGCACTTCAATAAAATAAAGCCTAGAAGTAATACAATGCCAATAGTCAAATAAGTTGAGAGAGTAGTAATAAATCTTAAAATGAAGTTCTCTTTTTTTTAAATGTTTATTCATTTTGAGAGAGAGAGGGGGAGAGAGCACAAGCATGCGCACACACGCAAGGGCAGGGAGGGGCAGACAGAGAAGGAGACACAGAATCCAAAGCAGGTTCCAAAGCTGTCAAAGCAGAATCCAAAGCTGTCAGCACAGAGCCCGATGCAGGACTCGAACTCAAGAACGGCGAGATCAAAACCTGAGCTGAAGTCGGACGCCCAACCGACTGAGCCACGCAGGCACCCCAAAATGAAGTTGTTCTAAGTCAAATCGGTTGGAAGGAGATTCACTAAATGTTATTGGAGAAAAATGGCTATTGGAAAAGAAATTTATAACCGTGCTTTATACAACACACTAAAAATAAATTTCAGTGGATCAGAAAGTTACATATAAAATAGAAAACTACAAAAAGAAATTATCCATGAAAAGTGATCTACCCTCTGGGTGTGAAGGGGCCTTTTTAGGGATAAGAGCAGGAACATCAATATAAAAATTTTCCATGTAAAATAAAATAAACAACTTAAAAGTCAACAACTTGGTAAAAATATTTGCCACACAAATGAAAATGCGTCGTGATTCAAAGAGCTCATAAATTCAATAAGAAAAGTACTAAGGTCCTTGGGGTGCTTGGGTGGCTCAGCTGGTTAAGTGTCCGACTTCGGCTCAGGTCATGATCTCGCAGTGAGTGAGTTCGAGCCCTGCGTCGGGCTCTGTGCTGACAGCTCAGAGCCTGGAGCCTGTTTCAGATTCGGTGTCTCCCTCTCTTTCTGCCCCTCCCCTGCTCATGCTCTGTCTCTCTCTGTCTCAAAAATAAATAAACGTTAAAAAAAAAAAAAAAGAAAGAAAAGAGAAATACTAAGGTCCCAAAGAAAATTCAGAAAACGCAAGAACATAATTCACAAAAACAAATGGCCGATAAATACATGAAAGACAGTTCAACCTTACATGTAATTAAATAAGTACAAATTAAAATAACGAGGTACCACTTTTCAGTTATCAAATCAGCACAAAAAATTTTAATTACAACTCAAGGGTAGCAAAAGTATGATAAAATAGAAGTTACACTGTTTGATATTAACTATATAAATGTTGACTGTATTTATCTGAGAGCAGTGGAATCATGGTGCTTTTACTCTTTATGCTTTTGTACATTATTTAAATGTTCTACAGTTAGCACATTCATTTATATTTTCATCTTTTTCTCTTTTTAATTATAAAATTAACAATATCTGGTTACTTGGTTTACATGTATGAGACATCAGGAAATGTGCCAAGACTGGGGCCTAATGCACGATCAAGATAAGAGTTAGTTATGTGTATATTCTTACACACAGTTTTCTATGGATATAAATCCATTTACTACAAAAAAGCAATTGTTTTAAAAAAAAGACTAAAAAAAATCACATCACTGGTACTGTTCACCAATTTGCATTTCTTACCTCACCATATATCTTGCTCTAATAAAGATCTACTTAATTTCTTGTTAATATAAGTATATCCTTATATAAGCATATTTGTATTTTCATTGTTTGTAAGAGGGATCATTGTCATCGTTTTGAAATATTTTTAAAATATTGAATTTCTCCTTCCTACTCATTTCTTTCATCAAACGAATTCCAGATACAACAAATAAATAAATATAAAAATAAAACAAAAGTAAAAAGTGCTGGCAGATGGCACAGGTACGTTTACACAATATTTTCAAAACGATAAAAAATGTGATTCGTATAAACCATGAAAACACAAAATGCTACCTATACACCTTTCAGAAATCTGGATTTCAAAGAATTACGTGAATATCCCTTCATTCCAGGAACTTTCCATCTTGTTGTAATTTATGACATGCTCCATAAGTTTTATAGCTGAGCTGGAACTCAGTAAAAACCTCAGTCGTAACTCCATCCCCAGGAGAACCGAATGATATTAAAACACACTCTTGCCTCAGTGCTTTTCAATGAGTCAACTGCCCGAGAGTAAAGACAGAAAGGTTTTAACAACATCCGTCACCCTCCCTGCATCAAGGAAGGAAGGGTAGGTGGCTTAATCAACGGGTGAGCTTTCAAAGCATAAATTGTATAATCTCTTATACTCTCGCTGAACTGACCTACCTATCTGACACATCCTGACTCATCTCCTCATTGCTCTCTGAAACCAGAGAATATTTTAATCTCCATTAGGTGGCTGGGAAAATCAGTTCAGGAACTGAGACTTGTAAGGTATCATTAGTGGTCTCCTAATCTATCCTCTGTCCTCAGGCAAAATCTCAGCAAATGATCCAGGAATGACAGTCCATGCAATTTTTACAACACTCAGCAAAGAAAGTTCAAACAGCAGTCTTATTACTATTTACCTTAAAACCTTGTATTTGTCTTAGTACATAAGTCCACAACCACGAAAGCTATGTTCTTAATACTTTTGCACTCCTACCTGCAAAGATTCTTCCACTGAGGCGTCTACCCCCTCATGACATCTCAGAAGCTCCAGAAGAGATTCAGTTTCTGCCTCCCAGATTTCCACTTGTTCAATGAGTTTTTCAACATCTTCAGCCACTTTGAGTTGCCCTGTGAATTCATTTTCTTTTTCATGTCCTTCCCCAGCCTACAACATTCAAAATTACTGCTAAGAAAATGGCAACATCACTTATAAAATACTTTTTTAAGTGTATTTATTTTGAGAGAGACAGAGAGCACAAATGGGTGAGGGGCCGAGAGAGAGAGGATCCCAAGCAGGTTCAGCAGTCAGTGCAGAGCCTCGACATGGGGCTCGAACTCACGAAACTGTGAGATCGTGACTTGAGCTGAAACCAAGAGTCAGACACTCAACTGACGTGAGCCACCCAGGCACCCCTAAAATAATTTTCAATTAGAAAAAGTTATATCTCTTTTCTTCCTGAAGACTGCTAATGCAACATACTTTAGTAACTTAAAACCTACTTTTTGGATAATGATAATCACACTCTATGATTGCATTTATCACTTTAAAAAGTAAAAAATTTGTTCATGTTTTCTTTTTTTCTTTCTTTCTTGTTTTTTTTTTTTTTTTTTTTTGAGAGAGAGAGAGAGAGAGAGAGCAAGCACGAGCAGGGGAAAGGTGCAGAGGAGGGAGAGAGAGAGAGAAAGAGAGAGAGAATCTTAAGCAGGCTCCATGCTCAGCACAGAGCCCAATGGGGGGTTGATCCCACCACCTGGGATCATGACCTGAGCCCAAATTGAGAGTTGGATGCTTAAAATGACTGAGCCACCCAGATGCCCTTCACATTATGTTTTCTTAATGAGGGTATCATTCCTATCATTTAGTTATCATCATCTTCATTTTATAGATAAGAAGATTAAAGCTTAGAAAATTAGGGTAGTAACTCCACAGATACATTTCTAAAACTCACATACAATTTTAGTAAATACAACTAAGAGTGACAGTAGTCATGAAACATCACCAAGAAGAGACTCAGAATCCAATTTCAACAAAATTAAGCCTTTTCCCATTGATAACCTCTCAATATCCTATAGGTTATGCTATAGCTCTGCATGACAGGTGCATCCTTAAAGCTGTTGTTAATCAGATATCTTAAATGTACTAGAGAAATATAGTGTTCCACATCCTTCTCCTCTATAAACGTATTGCACAACTTCAGATCTTTCAAGACTTTGATCAGGTCTCCTTATGGTGCCAAACACTAGCACTCCATCCCAGCAACTGGCCAAAGTCAGCCCAAACTTAATTTAAGTGAAATAGGATATGTTATTATTCGGAAGGAGGCACATTTCCAAAATCACTGGTATTATCTTACATGTGTATAAACTCTTTGTTCCTTTTCCATAGTCTTCCCTATAATCTAAAATCGTCCTCTAGGGGCGCCTGGGTGGCGCAGTCGGTTAAGCGTCCGACTTCAGCCAGGTCACGATCTCGCGGTCCGTGAGTGCGAGCCCCGCGTCAGACTCTGGGCTGATGGCTCAGAGCCTGGAGCCTGTTTCCGATTCTGTGTCTCCCTCTCTTCTCTGCCCCTCCCCCGTTCATGCTCTGTCTCTCTCTGTCCCAAAAATAAATAAAACAACGTTGAAAAAAAAAATAAAAATAAAATCGTCCTCTAAACTAAACAACAAAGCAAGAAATAAAGATTATACTGTCCCCTACTGTACAGAAAGGAAGTAAGACATGGGTCAGGGGCTAGACCAAAGCTAGACAATCCCTGAGCAAGAGGCAGAAGTCATCTGAAGAAAATATCAACTCAGTATCCACAGCTCAGAAGTCATGACGGCTTCTGCACGTCTGTGGAATTCCTGAGTGAGGGAGAGACACAGACTTGAATGCTGAAGCCTCCTTCATGAGGGATCCTAGTGGAACATTCTAGTGGAAAATGACCACATTTTAAGTGTTATCCAGGGTGCCTGGGTGGCTCAGTCGGTTAAGTGTCCGACTTCAGCTCAGGTCATGATCTCGCGGTCCGTGAGTTCAAGCCCCACGTCAGGCTCTGTGCTGACAGCTCGGAGCCTGGAGCCTGTTTCAGATTCTGTGTCTCCCTCTCTCTCTGACCCTCCCCCATTCATGCTCTGTCTCTCCCGGTCTCAAAAATAAATAAACGTTAAAAAAAATTTTTTTTAAGTGTTATCCAATAATCACATTTACCACTGTTTCAACAATATAGGTTTAACAAAAGAAAAATAGCCACGGTATAGCTATATACAAGTGAAATACATAGAGTATGACTATTTTACCTTTACATGCTGATTATGACTTCCAGGAAGTTCTATTGACATATCCATTGAAAAATCAACAGTTGGTTTTTCTTCTTCATGTAGCTGAGTATTTTCATAATTGTCAAAAATGGGCTGATCCTGTTTTTTTCTAAGTGGCAGTTTCATTTCCTATAAAAATTGTCATAAAATTTACAGTCCATTTTAAAAAGTTACTTATTGACTTCTTTTGAGAGACAGAGAGTGAGGGGAGGGGGGAAGGGGCAGAAAGAGAGGGAGAGAATTCCAAGCAGGCTCCTCACTGTCAGCACAAGGCATTATGCGGGCCTTGAGCTCACGAGCCGTGAGATCGTGACCTGAGCCAAAATCAAGAGTCAGTTGCTCAACCAACTGAGCCACCCAGGTACCCTGAAGCCCATATTTTTATGTGAAGATACATTGTTACTAACAATAACTGGACATAATATATTCAACATATTTTGGGGATTTATCACATAATAACAATGTTATAAAGTAGGAGCATTTCCCCAAAAAACAAAAAACCTCCCTCAGTCTAAAATTATTAAAAATAAGAAATAGAATAATTTAAGTTCAAAAATTATTTATTAAAGGTCTGCTTTTATAAGGCGCCATGCTAAATAAAAAGCCATATAAAGTTCCGTGTATGTTCTTAAGGAGGTTGAAATCTGTATGCAAAAATGCTTATGTTGTTCTATAATGGTAAATGAATTTCAGCTACAAAACTGTATTATTACATGTCCACACAAAATCTTGTCCATAAGGGATGACTGACTTAGTCAGTTAAGCGTCCGACTCTTGATTTCAGCTTGGGTCATGATTTTCATGATTCGTGAGTTGGAGCTCCGTGTGGGGCTCTGCACTGACAGTGTGGAGCCTGCTTGGGATTCTCTCTCCTTCTCTCTCTGCCCCTCCCCTGCTTGCTTTCTGTTTCTCTCTCTTTCTCTCTCAAAATAAATATTTAAAAAAAAAAACAAAAAACTTGGACATAAATGTTCACAGCAACACTATTCATAATAGTCAAAAGGGTGGAAAGAAGCCAATGTGCATAAACTGATCAATCAATAAATGAAATGCTGGGTATCCATACAATAGACTATTATTTGCCATAAGAAGTAAATGAAGTACTGACACGTTACAACACAGACGAACCTTGAAAACATTATGCTAAGTTTAAAAGGCGAGAAACAAAAGACCAGATACTATTTGATTCCATCTGTGTGAAATATCCAGAACAGGCAAATCTACAGAGGCATAAAGTAGATCAGTGGCCACTGGGGAGGCTGGGAGAGAGTATAGAGTGACTGCTAATGGAGTCAGAGTTTCTTTAGGAGATGACAAAAATGTTCTAGAATTTATGATGGTGGTGGCTGCACGACTCTGAATATACTAAATATACTAAGTTATACACTTTCAATGAGTGAATTGTATGGTATGGGAATTATATCTCAATGAAGCGGTTACCAAAAAACAAAAACAAAAACACTTACAAGTTGAGTTTTTGTAATAAATTTTCTCCATCTTTTATTCAGCCTTCTCAGTTCTTTAGAAATAGATGATCCAACTTCATCATTACTGACTTGAATTAGGAAATTTCCCACTTCATTTAAAGTAGTATGTTCTACACTCCACTGGGATATTGTCTCAAAGGGAATCTACACAACATAGAAGCAACACATTTTAATGACACAACACTTGTCTTTCTGTTATGCGTAATAGATCTTTACCAAGTGATTCTAAGCAAAAGTGAGTATGAGGTTCTTGCAGACACTCTGACCCTCCCCTCAGAGGATTCCCCATCCCTGCTGGACTAGCTCTTCATCCCTAATCACTAACTGCCAGGCACCAGCTGTCATTGCTCTTGGTCCTGAACTTTAAGGAAGCAGCTGATGTTCCGCCTTTCTAAGTGGCTAATGAGCTTAGAGCAAAGGCTCTCAAACATTTATCGGTTCATGGTGCCCTTAATGTTTCGGTAATTTTTTTCATAAATTCCCTATGTCAGGAGATTCATCTAATGGTTCTCATTTTCAAGTAGTCGGGTCCAAACCACTTGGTAGTTATTTGCTGTATGGTGTCCCACAGGCTGATGTTGCTGTGTCCCTCAAAATTTAAATTATCTTTAAAGTCCTCTGGAAGCTCAGGGCACCTCAGCACAGAGTTTGGGAAGTGCAAGGCTTATAGTGTTTTTTTTTTCTCATTTATGTGAATCTTAATAAAATATCTTTAATGGATGAAGCCAGCGAGTATTATGATAAGCAAAATAACTCAGAGGAAGACAAATACCATATGATTTCACTCATATGTGGAATGTAAGAAACAGAACAGACGAGCAAAGGGGGGAAAAAAGGAAAGAGAGAGGCAAACAAGAAACAGACTATTAACCAGAGAACAAACTGATGATTACCAGAGGGGAGGTGGGTGGGGGATGGGTAAAATAGATGATGGGGATTCAGAAGTGCCCTTGTGATGAGCACTGGATGTTGCATGAAAAGTGTTGAATCACTTTATTGTACATCTGACACTACTATTATACTGTAGGTTAACTACTAGAATTAAAATCAGAATTTAAAAAAAGGTTTTTAAACACAGAAGAATCGTTGAAAGCCAAAGATTTGAATTTTTATCACTATAGGTGACAGGGAGAATGACTCACCAACCCCTCAAATATTCTTTACATGCTCCTACACTTATCACAAATTTTACTTTCATATAAACAGCCCATTTTCAGCTGAGGAACTTTAGTGTCTATTTGGAAAATGTTTCATCTGAGACTTTTCATCAAAATTATTTTCAAGCAGATAACCATTTGCAACAGAGGAAAAGAAATGAAAGAAAGAAAAACTATCCCAGAGAAGAATCATAAAACAGATTATGACATGACTAGCAAGTGAAAACACTGATGAATTACGTTGAAATTTCTTCCACACCTCTCCACATAAGTCTAAGGTATTCTGCATTTCCTTCCTCTGGAAATACAGGAAGATTTTAGAGCTGAAAGGTATTCACCCAAATGGAAAAATAAAACTTTTTAAAATATCAAGTTATTTTAAATGCGTCTATAAGCTATTGAATATTCAAGCCTTTTCTTTTCCTTCCAAAGAACTTAAGCAATATATCGTTCAAAAGCTACTGTGTGTGTGTGTGTGTGTGTGTGTGTGTGTGTGTCTAAAACCTACAATGAGGAGAAAACTTCCTTTTGGCAATTGTATTAGAAAGAAACTAAAGTCTTTCCAATACTTTGAAGAATATTTCCAAGAGTCATGTTCACTCTTCCCTGGCCTCTCATTTTTGGATTGAAAACGAGGATCTCCAAACAAAACGAAAAAAAAAAGAAAAGAAAATTGAGGAGGTAACATTAGACTGAAAATACCTCTTTAATCTGTTCCTTCTTTGTCTCCTCAAAACAAGCCTTTAGTAAGCGAAGTTTTTCCAGATAAGTAGCCCAACATGTCAAAACTTTCTGAAGAGTGGACTTGACATTATATACATTTTTTCTATACATACAAATATCATATTCCACTGCCATATATTGTTTGCTAATATCCTGATATTCTCCATCTATAATGTTAACAAAACAAGAAAGTAATCTTAGAAAACAGTTTTTTATTAATAAAATAATACCAAGAAAAATATTTGCATATTAATTGTCAATGGTCAAGTAAATATGTACTGTGATAATATTAAAAGTGAACGCAAGAATTTTCCAAAGAAAACACATGTTAAACCAATTCCTAAAACGTTAAGGTATAAAGAAAGTGAAACAGATAAAATGCTATTTTTTTTTAATGTTTGTTTATTTTTGAGACAGAAAGAGAGAGGACAAGCAGAGGAGGGGCAGAGAGAGAGAGGGAGACACAGAATCCAAAGCAGGCTCCAGGCTCTGAGCCATCAGCACAGAGCCCGACA
Organism: Acinonyx jubatus; assembly: GCF_027475565.1. Lineage (NCBI taxonomy): Eukaryota > Metazoa > Chordata > Mammalia > Carnivora > Felidae > Acinonyx > Acinonyx jubatus. Next base: position 108,115,322 of record NC_069386.1, on the reverse strand, counting down.
CAGAGCTCAAACCCACGACCTGCAAGATCATTTAACCTGAGCCGAAGTCAGACACACAACCAACTGAGCCACCCAGGTACCCGCATGCTATTTTTAAGTGATCATTTCATCAAAAAGTAACTGTATAGTTTTACCTAAATTCTTATGTATTTCTTCACACTTTTGCAAGGAAGTTTCAAGTTGAGCTAGGAACTCTTTTTCTTCAATAAATTTCTGGGGGGGGGGAAGGAAAAAAAATATATTGACAGCTTTTTACCATTAAAAATGTGCCAAGAAATCCAGAGAGAAACATAAATATTGATGAAGCACTCGGGCCCCAAAATTTCCTTAAGGCTTTACTACTATATATTTGGGTAGAAAAGAAGAGTAGTTCATGAAGAAAGTCGGTTAAGATCTAGGAAACAGAAGTGTGAACACTATGTAGGTATGAGACCTAACAAAGTTCATCATTGCCGTGATATGGTTCCACAACGGTTTTTCTCCTGTGGGAAAAGGTAAGTTACATATACCATTTTCAAAAGCTCCTACTTCACATATTTATTAATATTGCATAATTTATGCCAGTTTCTCTTTTTTCACAACTTTTATTAATATTGAATAATTTTTATTAGATATATGAGAGTATGTTGTCAATAGATAACATCCATCCCACAAAAACATCTGAGTAACTACCATTAGTCAAATTATGATGTGTCCTAAGCAAGCAAATTCTGCTGTTGAAAAATACAGTTAATTAAAAGCTCGTATTTACTGTATACTTATTAAATTCCAATGGTATGATTACTTAAATGAAAAATCAAAGTAGGAAATACATTCAAAACCTAGTCAAATTGAGAATGATGTCTCCTATTCAGGAACGTACGGTGTTTAAATCATAAATTATTAAATAAATCTGTCTTGATTGCGTTGTTCAATTTTTGCACTGAAATTTACAATCTTGGATTTTTCTTTTTTGCCACTCATTCCAAAAAAAGGGAAACAGAAAGAATGATATTAATTCCTAACTGTAGAAATGACATTTCTAGGATGCTTTTAATTTACAAAAGAACATATTTATATTTAAATCATTTGCAACATTTTTTCCCATTAATTTCAAGAGCCAACCCCTTTCTCCAAAAATAAGCCCCAAGACAAAATGTGCTGTCTTTCCCACTCTTACAACTCGAAAGGCTAAGATTAAAATGTTCTAAAAAAAAAAATTACTTTTTGAATGAAACCATGAATCTGAGTGGGAAAAATTCTTAAACAAGACATCCAGTAAGTGAATGCTGAAATTTTTAATAACCTGAAACTTTTTGTAACTGTTATGTTAATTAGCCTGGTTAACAGAGTCTTCCCTGTTGTGGTAAATAATGTGGTTTTCTCTTTCTTACTCCTCCCAATGTCTGTTATTTGGCTACCTAAAATTCTGTTCTCTAGGTAATTTTAAGCTAATGAAAACTACCAAGAAAACTCATCTCAAAACCTGGAAAGGTAAAGGGAAACTGTCTTAAGGAAAAATGCAGACTTAGCACCCAGACACGGAGAACGGTTGTCAAAGACACAAAATAAAACAGCTTACATGCCACTCTTCCAGCAACAATTCCACAGATTCTTTGTTCCCATATTTGACGTTCCAAACATCCAATTTTGATTTTACTTCATCTAGCAGACCAAGAACTGTGCACTTATAGTAATGAAATTCTAGAAGTGGAATGAATTTTTCCCCCGAAATGTTGTTGATTCTGGAAAATATTTCAGGTTTCAGAATTTAACTTCATATTACTGCCCAAATGCGAGATAATCTGTTTGGCATTTCTAAAAATATTGGGCCTTTGGCTTTTTATTTTAAACACATGGAACTCAGATGTATCCTCAAATTTTTTTTTTTCTTTTAAAGTAAGATGTACTACCCCCAACGTGGGGCTTGAACTCACAATCCTGAGATCAGGAGTCACATTGCTCTACCAACTGAACCAGCCAGGTGCCCCCCAATTTTTTTTTAACAGAGTAAAACAAATATTGTGGCTAAGAATAAAACAACTATTTCTGAGAGGAAAACATCTAATAGAACATTATCTGAAGAAACTATTCCCCTGTAGAAAAAAAATCCTATACTAAATGTTAATCTCCAAAATATTTTACTAAGTTTGTAAACTTTTGTATACCCGAATGCAACTATAATTTCAACATTTACATATTAAAACGGCTTTCATTATTATTTCAAATAATAAAACCCTCTTATTATCATTGTAATAAGTTGTGCATGAATAATGAGAAAAGAGAGGATGAGGTGGACAACCATCAGTTAAATAATCTCTATATTTACAGTAATTTAGAGTTTACAAAGTACTTTCAGATACCTCCTCCTGTCTCACCCAGTATCCTTGTGAGACACGAACAGGGTGGCTATCATTATTCTGTATTTACAAATGAGGATACATGCTCCAAAAGACAGTAACTTGGCCAAAACTCAGATACGGAGCTCGGTTTCTGACTCCATTTCTAGAATTTACCCCACCACCATATCCTACCATCCAATGAAAAAGGACGTATGTTAGTATGATGTGATGTTACTATTACAAAAAATGTGAAGGTACTGTGAATCAAGATTTAAAGAATCCTTGTCAGAAGTTATCTAAAAATCTATACTTTTCTGGTCCGTATAGCATCCTGTTAGTGCTCAAACACGAGTGGCATCGGCAGTGGTGAAATGGTAGTGTTACAAACCGTGCTTTCATTTCCTCCAATTTCTTAGGTGATACCAGTGGCAAATTTTTTTCATCTCTATTTTCAAACGCCAGAAGAGTATGCGAATGACAATCAAATTTATCCATCAGATTCTGAAAAGAAATTTAGCATGACATCAACCAGACTTTTTGCCAAACACTGTAACTGGGGGTTCGTTAATCTCATTTGCTCTGCGTATGAGCTGCATCTTTTGTCCAAAAACTCATAAAGCCCTTACTTTTTTTCACTAAAGCTTCGCCAATGCGTAATTTCATCATAAATGCTTTACACTGGAACATTTTACAGAGAGACAGACTAGTTTCTTTGGTAAAAGCATTATCCAAACCTTTTGTTTTGGGATTTATTTGTAATTCCTTTGTGAGTTCGCATGCCATAAATGTCGTCTATCAAATTCCTTCATACCATTTTGATGAGAACCCACTCTCTCACATTTTACGCCAGTCTCTTTCCTCCTTTTTGGTCAGGCTTTACGGTTGCTTTAGAACTGACTGGACTCTATTCTTATTGTTTCCACCTTGAACTAGCACAATGCCCATAAGGAAGTGAAAGTATCTTCTGGCTCCCCAAAATCCCCAAGGGAATCATTCCAAACCCCCCTCAAAGAGGCACTGTATTTCCTTCCCTTCTCTCTAGGACAACGTCTTCCTCAAGAAGAAGTCCCTAACAAAGCACAGATTTTCCCATGTTTCTTTGTTATTTTCCAACCTTGATTAAAGTCATTTTCTCTTGTATTAGAGCCACGGCTTCACAGTAATCCTGGGAAGCTGGCAAATCTTCATCGATAAGCTCCTCTACCTCCTGGAGCCAGGCTTCGATTTGATGCAGCGGTGAGGGCAAGGCATCATTCAGCTCCCTTTTCCACACATTAATCTGAAAAAACAAACATCAGCGCTTCACTAAACATTCTTCTGAAGTTTATTTCTTTGCACGCAGTTTGTTGTTTTTTTTTTTATTTTTTTTTTTCAACGTTTATTTATTTTTGGGACAGAGCGAGACAGAGCATGAACGGGGGAGAGGCAGAGAGAGAGGGAGACACAGAATCGGAAACAGGCTCCAGGCTCTGAGCCATCAGCCCAGAGCCCGACGCGGGGCTCGAACTCACGGACCGCGAGATCGTGACCTGGCTGAAGTCGGACGCTTAACCGACTGCGCCACCCAGGCGCCCCAGTTTGTTTAATACTTCAAAGTTTCTCTGATCCATTAGTCAGGGAAGTCTTTCTCAAATGGGCAAACTTCTCAGTTCTGTTCATTTGCTTACCTGCTGATAGAGAAGATCATTTGTTTAAGAGCAATAGAAGGGGGCACACGAGGGGTGTCTGGGTGGCTCAGCTGGTTAAGCATCTGATTCTTGGTTTCCTCTCAGGTCATGATCTCACAGTTCATGGGTTTGAGCCCCGTATCGGGCTGTGTGCTGACAGCCTGCTTGGGGTTCTCTCTCTCTCTCTCTCTCTCTGACCCCCCCCACAAAATATGTAAATACACTTAAAAAATAGATATAAATGGGAGCACAAGGATAAGAATGAATATTTTGATAAATCCATAATCAGTTATGAGAGGCAAATTAGAACTATTTAAAGCACCCCTCAGGGCACCTGGGTGGCTTAGTTGGTTAAATACCTGATTCTTTTTTTTTTTTTAATTTTTTAAATATTTATTTACTTGTTGAGAGACAGAGAGAGCGTGAGTGGGACTGGGGCAGAGAGAGAGAGGGAGATACAGAATCCAAAGCAGGTTCCAGGCTCTGAGCTGTCAGCACAGAGTCCGATGTGGGGCTCGAACCCACCAACTGTGAGATCGTGACCTGAGCCGAAGTTAGGTGCCCAACCGACTGAGCCACCCAGGTGCCCAAGCATCCGATTCTTGACTTCGGCTCAGGTCATGATCTCATGGTTTGTGAGTTTGAGCCTCACACAGGGAGAGCTCTGCACTGACAGCACGTAGACTGCTTGGGATTCTCTCTCTCCTCTCTGCCCCTCACCCGCTCTCTCTGTCTCGGTCTATCTGCCTGTCTCTCAAAATGAGTAAACGTTTAAAAAAAGCACCCCTTTAGGCAAGGGTAGACTGTTATATAGAAGGACCATCATCTGAAATGTTGTATGGCCTTGTGTTCTGACTCTACAACGACACCTCACGCTCAGATTTATAGATTATTTTTCTCACTAGTACTAATCATATATTCACATTACATATCTCTACCGTACCTCCTGAATATCTGTCCCTCACCAAAGCCCCCCCACAATCCAGGAAACCTCTTCCTTCCTCAGCCCTCCCTGCATGCACACAAATGCCAACTGCCTCTTTCCCCAAACACCGACTGCACTCTCAAGGTGTTCGCACTCCCTGTCCCTTCTACCTGGATGCTTTCCCCATTAAGCACCATCAGAACTCACCTACTCCCACATTCATTCATTCATTCATTCAGCAAACACTTATAACCTATTGTGCTAAGAGCTGAGCATAGAGATACACAAGGCTTCTGGAATGGAGAGGGGACATGTAGTGGTTGTACCACAAAGTACTGTGCAATGAGCACTGAGACCCCAATGAGATGTACACACATGTGAACACTGGAGCATTTTAAATATGTGTGCTCAAAAATTTAAGTAAGAAACAGAATAACACATAACACCGATTTACACAACTTAATAATACACAAGCACATAAATACGTTATGTATTTGGCAAGAACATATGAAACGAAAAGGCCTAAGGAGACGGGGAAATGAAGGAGGGCATGGGTATAGAAAGAAATAAACACAAATTAAACAAGTAAATAAAAGTAAGAGTAGGGCCTTGCCTAGACTCATATGCCATGAAGGGAAGAGTGAGTTTAACACAACTCTCTACATCTGACGGTCAACCAGATAAAAACAAATAAACAAACAAACAAACAAAAACCCACAGGTCTTGCCTGAACCATCTAGTGGGAAGCAAAGTACATGGTTACAGTGAAATGTAGTCAGCAAGATAACAGAGCCAGGCAAAGGGGCCCAGGGAAGATCATGGAAGAACACTGATTCCACACCAATGCCCAGACTTCTTTTTGTTAATTTTTAATTTTTAATTTTTTTTGGTTCAAGTTTTTATTTAAATTCCAGTTTGTTAACAGTGTAACATTAGTCTCAAGTGTAGAATTTAGTGATTCATCACTTACATACAAAACACAGTGCTCACCACAACAAGTGCCCTCCTTAATCCCCATCACCCATTTAACCCATCCCCTGCCCACTTCCCCTCCAGTTACCCTCAGTCTGTTCTCTCTAGGTAAGGGTCTGTTTCCTGGTTTGCCTCTCTCTCTCTTTCTCTCTCTTTCACCTATGTTCATCTTTTTTATCTTTTAAATTCCTGAGGCAAGGGAAACACAAGCAAAAATAAACTACTGGGATTTCATCAAGATAAAAAGCTTTGGCACAGCAAAGGAAACAATCAACAGAACTGAATGGCAGCCTTCAGAATAAGAGAAGATATTTGCAAATGACATATTTGATAAAGTGTTAGTATCCAATATCTATAAAGAACTTATAAAACTGAACATGCAAAAAACAAATAATCCGGTTTAAAAAATGGGCAGAAGACCTGAATAGACACTTTTCCAAAGAAGACATCCAGATGGCTAACAGACACATGAAAAACAAGCTCAACATCACTCATCATCAGGGAAATACAAATCAAAACTACAATGAGGTATCACCTCACGCCAGTCAGAACGGCTAACATTAATAACTCAGGCCACACTAGATGTCGGCAAGGATGCGGAGAAAGGCGAACCCTCTTTACATTGTTGGTGGGAATGCAAACTGGTGCAGCCACTCTGGAAAACAGTATGGAGGTTCCTCAATAAGTTACAAATAGAACTACCCTATGATCCAGCAACTGCACTACTCGGTATTTACCCAAAGGATACAAAAATACTGATTTGAAAGGACATATGCACCCCAATGTTTATAGCAGCACTCTCAACAATAGCCAAAGTGTGGAGAGAGCCCAAATGTCCATCAATGGATGAGTGGATGAAGAAAATGAGGTGTGTGTGTGTGTGTGTGTGTGTATATATGTGTGTGTGTGTGTGTGTGTGTGTGTATACACACATACACACACACACACACACACACACACACACACACACAACGGAACATTAGCCATAGAAAAGAATGAAATCTTGCCATTTGCAACGATGTGGATGGAACTAGAGAATAACGAGCTAAGCCAAGTAAGTCGGACAAAGACAAATACCATACGATTTCACTCATATTTGGAATTTAAGAAACAAAACACATGAGCACAGATGCCAAGAATTCTTAAGCAAGATAAAAATCCAGCTCCTAGGCCACGTCCTTTCCTGAGGACCCCATTTAAGAATGTGGTTTTTGATCTGAACTCACATGGCTCTATTGTGGATTTTTTGGCATTCTTACTCTAAAGACCACCCCCCCCCATGAAGATCATGCACAAATTAAAATGTGTTTCAGTCAAATGGCTTCCTCTATTGAAAATAGGAGTTTTAAATCTGTGTTTCTCTTTCTCTTATAGTTCTACTAAATGAACTGCCACTGCTCTTTAACTTAAATTGATTTTAAATAGAGGAAAGAATAAGCAAAATTACATTTTTTAAAAGAAAAGGGTTATTTGATTCATCATTAATTGATTAAAAAACATTTACTGGGTGCCACCATGTGTAAGATAAATATCAAAAAGAAACATTCAAGCAAATGCCCAAGTGTAAAGATTTTTTTTAAGTGTATTTACTTATTTTGAGAGACAGAGAGAGGAAGAAGAGAGAGAGAGAATCCCAAGCTGACAACACAGAGCCTAACACGGGGCTTGATTCCACAAACCATGAGATCGTGACCTGATCCCAGATCAAGAGTTGGACACTTAACCAACTCAGCCACCCAGACTCCCTGGAAGATGTTACGTGAGTAAAAAGGTAGGCTTTAAGGCAGTCAAGTGGAACTATTCATAAGCTAGAAGTATTAAACATTATAGTTTTCATATTATTTTTTTTGTTGTTGTTTTTTTTTAGGTCTGTTGAGGCCTAATTGACAACATAGTAAGATATTTAAAGTGCACATCATGGTGATATGATACACCTACACATTGTGGAAGGATTCCTAGTATCTAATTAACACACCCTCACATCACGTATTTACCTCTTTTTTTCTTTTCTTGGTGAGAACATTTCAATTCAACTCTCTTAACAAACTTAATGATACAATACAGTGTTATGAAGTGTAGCCACTGTGTTTTACATTAGATCCTCAGACCTTACTCAACTGACAGCTGAAAGTTCGCACCCTTTTACCAACTTCAATCCCTCCTTTCCTCCATCCTGACCACCGCTTTTATCCTTTCTGTTTCTGTGAGTTTGACTTTTTTTTTTTAAAGCTTCCAGACATAAGGAATACTATATAGTACTTTGTTTTGCTTTAGGTGCTTCAACTTTATCTTCTCAAACGACGTAGGACAAAAGATAGCTCCGTAATCTTAAACCATTAAGTATACGCCATTAAGCCTCCAGTTGGAAAATCATGAAAAAAACTGTTTTCATCATTATGAATTTTTAATACGCGCTTTGAGTATATCCAAATAATTTGTACATTTGCCAAAATAAAATAAGCCAGAAAGTTGATGAGTGAGTTAAAGAGAGCCTAAGAACAGTATCTTTAATCCAACTGATATTCTTTTCGCAACTGAAAGGAAGCTGAGTATGTTTTGAATGAAAAGGAACGTGTGCTTTCTGCCTGAGGGCTGTACTCTTGTTTAGGTAACGGTCAGAAGGGGAAAGATAGAAGGCGATAATTACCTTTTACTACTCTTCTTTTTCACTTACCATAGAAAACTGGCTCCATACTTTTCTTTTTTAGTTTTGGAACTTATTTTTGAATTTAGTTGAAAATTTATATCTGATCTGAGCTGATCTTGTCAGGTCAAAATAACATAATGTTGGAGCGCCTGGGTGGCTCAGTCAGTTCAGTGATCGACTTCGGCTCAGGTCATGATCTCGTGATTTGTGGGTTTAAGCCCCGTGTCGGGCTCTGGGCTGACAGCTCAGAGCCTGGAGCCTGCTTCAGATTCTGTGTGTGTCTCTCTCTGTCCCTCCCCTGCTCATGTTCTGTCTCTCTTTCTCTCTCAAAAAAATAAACATTAAAAAAAAATTTTTTTTCAACGTTTATTTATTTTTGGGACAGAGAGAGACAGAGCATGAATGGGGGAGGGGCAGAGAGAGAGGGAGACACAGAATCAGAAAAAGGCTCCAGGCTCTGAGCCGTCAGCCCAGAGCCCGACGCGGGGCTCGAACTCACGGACCGCGAGATCGTGACCTGGCTGAAGTCGGACGCCCAACCGACTGTGCCACCCAGGCGCCCCCCAAAAAATTTTTTAATTAAAAAAAAAAACCATAATATTGCTATTTTGCATAGCTGGCTTAAAATGAAACCATTTACTGTGATGCCTTGAGGTAACTGTGTGCTCAAACAACTGAACCAGAAATTGTCTAGATGGTATTGACTTTTCTGTACCTGAAGGCTGTAAAATTAATATGTCTCATTTGCCACACCAAGACAAGGAGCTGTATTATAACGAAAAGAATGGATTTTCAAGCTACTATCAATTTGTGGCACTGAACTCTTGCAAAATAGTATTGTTGTTTTTTTTTTTTAATGGTTTTTCTCATTATGTTGGGTACTTTTTCCCAATCACGTTAAGTAAAATTAGGCCAGGTGTTTGTGGCCTGGAACACTGTGAACTCTACAGACAAGATCTTCTTCCTCTCGTGTTTTGTTGAGGCCGTGTAACCAGGAGCTCCTGTCCTCTCAAGGGTCAGTTTCAAAGTCGCGATGAGAACACGAGCAGGGGACACAATGAGCCGGGCCACTTGATGGGAAAGTTTCCGGAGCTGCGCTAGTTGTCCCAAATTAGGTATTTGGAGATGGTGGCTCTTTTAAGTTACTGGACCTATTTACCACCCTTCATAAAGGATGTGAAAAATGTATTCTGAAAACAGGCTGGCACTGTTGACAGCCGAGAGAGCAGGGGCCAACAGGGATCAACAAACTTTTCCAGGGCCAGAGAGAATTTTTGACTGGCAGACCATAAAAATCTCTGTTGCAACCCTGTAAATCCACCAGAAATCACTTAATTATCCACTTAAAATGCGTGAAGGGTATGGTATGTAAATTATACCTCAATAAATACGTTTAAAAAAAGAATGAAGGCAAAATAAAGACATTTAGAAATCAAAGAAAATTAACAGAATTTACCACCCACAGACCTGCATTGTAAGTTTAAAAAAGTGTTTCAGGCTGAGGCAAATAAATTTGGATGGAAACTCAAATCTCTCCAGGAAAGAATGAAGAACATTGGAAATGGTAAATATCTAGATAATTATAAAAGACATTTTTTTCTGTTAATTTCTTTAAAACGTATGATTGTTTTTAGCAAAAATTGGTAACATGGTCTTGGGGACTAAAACATTTGTTTGTGGCATAAATATATTTATATGTAAAGCAACTATAGCACAAAGAATGACAAATAAATGAATCAATTTAACTGCAAGATTTCTACATAAGAAGTTGTATGATAACTTAGAAGTTGTGTAAGTAGACTGCAAAAAAAGTTGTTTTAAGTTTATATATTTATTTTGAGAGAGAGAGAGACAGTTCGAATGAGCAGGGGAGGGGCAGAGAGAGAGAGAGAGAGAGAGAGAGAGAGAGAGGGAATCCCAAGCAGGGTCTGTACTGTCAGCACAGAGCCCGACACAGGGCTTAAACCCATAAACCGTGAGATCACGACCTCAGCCGAAATCAAGAGTTGGACACTTAACTGACTGAGCCACCCAGGAGCCCCAGACTATAAAAAAATGTCAATGTATATTGTAGGCTGACTAAAAACCTGATAGAAAGCAATAGAGCCAAAAAGCCTATTGCGGCACCTGGGTGGCTCAGTCAGGTGAGCATAGAACTTTGGTTCAAGTCATGATCTGGCAGTTCATGAGTTCAAGCCCCACATCAGGCTCACTGCTATCAGTGCAGAGCCCGCTTTGAATCTTCTGTCCCCCTCTCTCTGCCCCTCCCCCACGTGCTCTCTCTCTACAACAAATAAACATTTAAAAATTAATCAGTTAAATGTTTAAAAAAAAGGTCAATAGATAAAATGAAATTCTAAAAATATCAACATAATCCAGGGCGCCTGGGTGGCTCAGTCAGTTGAGCATCTGACTTCAGCTCAGGTCATGATCTCACGGTTTGTGGGTTCAAGCCCCACATCAGGCTCTGCGCTGACAGCTCAGAGCCTGGAGCTGCTTCAGATTCTGGGTCTCCCTCTCTGCCTCTCCCCTGCTCGTGCTCTGTCTCTCTCGCTCAAAAACAAACATTAAAAAAAACTTTTTTTCTTTTTTTTTTTAACGTTTATTTTTGAGACAGAGAGAGACAGAACATGAACGGGGGAGGGGCACAGAGAGAGGGAGACACAGAATCGGAAGCAGGCTCCAGGCTCTGAGCCATCAGCCCAGAGCTGGACACGGAGCTCGAACTCACGGACCGTGAGATCGTGACCTGAGCCGAAGTCGGACGCTTAACCAACTGAGCCACCCAGGCGCCCCAAAAAAACTCTTTTTTAAAGACACAGATAATCTGACACGATCAACCACCTTATCTTAACTGATATCTATAGAATGCTCTGTCAAATAACTACAGAATACATGTTCATTTTAAGTGCAAATGGTATTACACCAACATGCTCTATGTCTCGGGTCATAACACAAATCTTAATAAACCGAAAACAATTGAAATCATACAGATATATTCAGACACACATACACATGCATCTTCACACATTCTCTCTAGGCTCATCCCTAACCCCCTCCGAGAACCTACTGATGGCTACACAGGACACTGGTCCACGGAAAAGGTGAGGCTGGTCAGTCAGAATATGGATAATCTACTCTGGCAAGGCAATCATTGATAGCAAATATAAAAACTTTGGACAAGCAGCTTTTCCAAGCAGAATGCTCTAAATTCCTATTTAAAGATCAATCACTACCCACGCGAGACCCTGGAGAAAATGAAAGAATACTCTCCCAAGTTTCTGATGAAGCATCTACTCTTTTACAGCATTCCCCATGGAAGTCTAATCATCCAACAAACAAAGCTGCCCCACGAAAATGTTCTAATCAACATAACACGGTAACCTGGTAGTTGAGGCCATCCCAGACTTCTCTCAACTGTAACTGATCTTCATTCAGCTCATCCAAGTTCTTTTCTATTGGCAGGATGTCCAAAAAGGGCTCTTTTCCTTCATTGAAGGACTCCAAAAAGGACAGCAAGCTCTACCATCAGAAGAATATTTTAAAGACAGAAATTTTAAATCAGTTAATATAAGGTAATCCGCTATTTTAAGGTCTATCGCTGCAGGTTATGTTTAAATTTCTACTTAAAGAGAGGTACGATTCCCTGGATTCAGGGTCCTCTACACTGATCTGGTACCTTTCTTCAGTGCACCCTGATCACTTGAGTGCCCTCATGGTAACACAGGTCACACCTTGTGTCTCGTCAGCACTGTTGGATTCCTAAGGGAATGGAGCGGCAAGGTCACCCAGCTCTAGAGGACAAATCACGACGCCACACGGAAAATGGGAGTTTCTCTGTCCTCCCTGGATATGTGTTCACAACAAAATAAGCATGAGCGGAAATGAGAACTATCCAGCAGTGGTCATCACGGACAAACGTGTCTATGATTAACTGTGCTCTCAAGCCGTTGCTTCCCAAGTTGTTTTTTACAGACTTGAGAAAATATGTTGTCCCTCAAAAATTTAATAAATTAAGCTTTTCTGGGCTCGTATTAGTGTGCAGTTCGTGTTTAAGAGTCACCAATTCCATAAATATTATTTCAGCCCTTATTCATAATAATTGGCAGATTTTATCTTATTTTATTTTATTTCATTTCATTTCGGCTGAAGATTTAGGAGCTGGGGTGCCCAGCTGGCTCAGTCGATAGAGCATGTGACTCTTGATCTTGGGGTCGTGCGTTCAAGCCCCATGGTGGACGCAGAGCTTACCTTAAAAAGTAAATAAATAAATAGAATTTGGGGAAAGATTAAGTTTTATGAGCAAACCAAGGGATAATTACTGTAATTCTTTCTCACCCCTAATAACTCCCTAAGGCCTTTTATTCAAGAAAGCAGAATCTGTGGTGCCTTACTAAATCAAAGAGGTAGGTGAGAGTAAAGCACTTCCGGGGATGCTGGGCCTCTTGTCAACGAAAAACATATCAGGCCAAAGATGGAAGCAGCACAAAAACCTGTACGACCCAGATGGAAGGAAGACGAGAACATCCCATCCCTTTCTGCCCTGATGCCTCTAAACCAAAAAGGATGCTGTTGCCAGTGAGCCACACAATCCGCTGAATGTTGGCGTGGGACAGGCTGGATTCATCGAACTCGCCCGCTCAGCCTGCAGGTGCTAAGTGCGGAGCAAGCACATGACCGTACCCCTGCTCTATTCCCAGTGGAAATCCAATGGGGAGCAGAGCTGCAGGGACCGTGGGTTCTAAGGAACAGGGCTGAAAAATCCTCATCTCGGCTCCTGTTAGGCTCCTTCAAGATGATACAGGTTCTCCTGGTCACCCAGGAGGAACCCCACGAAATAGAGAGCTGGGTCTTCAAGGCTAGACTTCACGCGAACCCACCTCTCCCTGGCAGTAGCTGTGTAACCTCAGGTGTCGTGGAATAACACCACCACGTTCAGCAAGATGCTGTGATGCGTAAAACGCTCGTCAGCAAGGTGCCTGGTACACTGCAGATATTCAAATGTGGTGACAGTCACAGTTGTCGTTCTTCCTCAAAGGGTGCCTCGGTTGAGGCCCTACACTTGGGGGTTATAACTTGGGGTTGGCTTCATTTTTTACTTCCTGATCTTTTTTTTTCATTCCATATAACCTAGTTCTGCTCTAGACTCAGGACTGGAAAACTTTTACTGTAAGAGGCAAGATAGTAAATGCCTAGGCTTGAGGGCCATACGGTCTCTATTGCCACTATCTGACTCTGGCGTTGCAGTGCAAAGGCAGCCACAGACCATACCTTCATGGGCATGGCTGTGTTCCAGGAGTACCTAATTTACCAAATTGGTGGGGCCCACAGACCAGTTTGCCATGCCCTGCTATAAAATTTACTATTCAAGGTACCTTAAGGACCAAGTATTAGCAACACCTGGAAGCTTGCTGGAAATGCAGAATCTCAGGCCCCTCCCCAGGTCTACTGAATTAGAATCTGCATCTTAGGGGCACCTGGGTGGCTCAGTCAGTTAAGCACCTTCTTCTCGGTTCAGGTCACGATCTCACGATTCGTGAGATTGAGCCCCGCATTGGGCTCTGTGCTAACAGCGCACAGGCTGCTTGGGATTCTCTCCCTCTATCTCTCTGCCCCTCCCCTGCTCATGCTCTCCCTCTCTCTCTCTCTCAAAGTAAATAAATAAACTTAAAAAAAAAAAATCCGCATTTTAACAAGATTCCCCAGGGAGTTCACGTGCACATTAAAACTTGGGAAGCGCTGTCCTAGAACGTGATGCTAAAACTTGAAGTTAGTTTAGCATTTATGTAATTAACTCTGCAAGACTTTTTTTTCCCGAAAACATCCTACTCCTCCCTAAGAGTAAGCTGCAAACAAATTGCTGTTTAAAGTCATACTTACATCATACTTTTTAGAGCAGGTCTCATTTTCTGAATCCTTTAGCACTTTCTGTAGTTTTTTCTCTTGTAGAGTCAACCAGACCACAGCATCTTTCACCTTTCCCTATAATTCACACACACATTTAACACTCTATCCTAAATAGACTTGGAGATTTTTCTTTTTAACAATAAAATTAGCAACTTCAAATGTCAGTGAAATAATGCAAGCATTACACACCAATGACTCCTTGTGCCGAAGAGGAAGTCTGCTTTTTCACCTAACACCTTGAATTTTAAAATGGATTGAAACTAGCACCTGAACATAATGTGCTAAAGAAACAGGGCATGCCAGCCCCTGATTTTTTTTTTTTTTTTGGCTTAGCCACTCCCATTATTCCGCAATTCTGAAGAACATTATTCTAAACTACTTACCCATAGTAAGCATTTCAGAATACTGCTTTCCGATACATCTAAATAGGGTTAATAAAGAGATGCTGACACCCAAATACACGGGCATCAAAAATATCCTAGGGTGGCTCAGTCGATTTGAGCATCAGATGTCGGCTCAGGGCATGATCTCACAGTTCATGGGTTCGAGCCCCATGTCAGGCTCTGTGCCGACAGTTCAGAGCCTGCAGGGTGCTTCGGATTCTGTGTCTCCCTCTTTCTCTCTCCCTCTCCCCCTCCCCGACTCACGCTTTGTCTCGCTCTCTCTCTCTCAAATATAAACATTAAAAAAAAAATTTTTAATATCTTAAGCATTTTAAAGACCCTAAAAATAACTACTAAAGGTTTTGTTTCTATCATAAGGATGTGAGCAACAATTCTTTTTTCCTAGATTCTTGCTTGCTTACATTCGAAAGTTAATTTCACTGCCAGAGAATAAAGCAAAAGACATTACATCTTATTTTCATTTCCTTTAAACTTCATTTACTTTTTCTCTATTAAGTAGGAGTGTTTTCTATATATTTTTGCATCTGATTTCATGGACAGTTTAATTTTTCATTTTATTTTTTAATAAGAAAATTACTTAGAAAAGAGTAGCTCCTCAGCAGGTCAGGAATAAGTGAACTGAACTGTAGGCCTCAGTCTCAGCTTGAGTCTCTGTTCCAGAGTCAGCAACAATCTAGCACAGCGCCTCAAACATAACGGTTGGAAAAACCTAGGCCCAAGTTTGTCACATACAATGTGATAATATGACCGCTTGTAAACATGTCTGAGGAAGCAGTCTAAATAAATATTAAAATAATATTCGGGGGCACCTGGGTGGCTCAGTCGGTTAAGCATCTGACTTCGCTCGGGTCGTGATCTCACGGTTCGTGAGTTAGAGCCCTGCATCGGGCTCTACGCTGACAGCTCAGAGCCGGGAACCTAGTTCTGATTCTGTGTCTCCTTCTCTCTCTGCCCCTCACCTGCTCACACTCTGTTTCTGTCTCTCTCTCTCTCTCTCAAAAATAAACATTTAAAAAATTAAAAATAATAATATTCAAAAAGTTTACTAAATTCACAGCACTCATTTATCTTCAAAGCAGCAGAGAATAATTGTTTATTTTCATTTCTGCTCAGTGATTTTTATGAAATTTCCACCCACAATATTTCGTGTACCTGACTGAAAGTCAAAGGAAAAAACTGAATAATCAAATGGCAAACTGATAGTGATTCAAGAGTACCTCAACAAACAAAGATCAAGAGTAGAACACACTGCTTCCATTTTTATAAATTATATGATCCCAGGGGTGCCTGGGTGGCTCAGTCAGTTAAGCATCTGACTCTGGATCTTGGCTCAGGCCTTGATCTCACAGTTCATGAGTTCGAGTCCCATGTTGGGTTCTGTGCTAACGGCACGGAGCCTGTTTGGGATTCTCTCTCTCCCCCTCTCTCTCTGCCCCTCCCACAATCTCTTGCTCTCTCTCAAAATAAATAAACATAAACAAACAAATAAATAAATAATATGATCCCAGGTATATGTAGCTAAAATTAGATTGTGGTGATAGTTGCACAAGTAAGTAAATATGCCAAAAACCACTGAATTGTAAACTTTTAAGTTTTTGTAATGTTTACTTATTTTTGAGAGAGACAGAGAGATACAGACAGAGCACGAGAAGGGGAGAGGCAGAGAGAAGGAGACACAGAATCTGAAGCAGGCTCCAGTCTCGACGCGGGGCTCGAACTCATGAGCTGTGAGATCATGACCTGGGCGGAAGTCAGATGCTTACCTGACTGAGCCACCCAGGCAACCCTGAATTGCAAACTTTAAATGGTTTATTTTATGATATGTGGATTAAATCTTGAAAAAGCTGTGAAAATCAAAATAGACAAAAATGAGGTAGCTCTAGAACTTTTCAAGTTCCAGTGCTAAACGTAATTTGTCCTATACGGCGTCTAGGTAAAAGTTATTTTTGGTACGTCAGCAAAGTTTAAGAAATTACCACTTTTAACTTAAAAATGAAAAACAACAAAAAACAAAAAACCAGGTGAAACAAATCTACAGTGAAAGAAACTGGAACACTGGTTGCCTGGGGTGTGGAGTACAGACAGGAAAGAGGAACACTGGAACATTCTGGGTAGGAGAAACGTGTTACATCATGATTGTTATATGGGTTGCCTGCGTGTATGCATTTGTCAAAATTCATACAACTGCACATTTCAGCTCTAGGTGCAAATTATACCTCAATTTTTAGAATGAAGCCATTGGTAGCAAGCAACAAAAATGAGCTTGAGACACACTTATGAGGACATACCTGAGCTTCAGCTCCAGTCCCAGATGCATCCTTCGAATACCGTAGAAATTGTGCCACATAAGTCATGATTGACTTTTCGTCAGGATTAACAACGTCCACATCTGCAAGATGTGCCACAGGATCAATTAGCTATAGATGGGATTTCCTACAATTACTACCCAAGAACAGGCCATGCCATGAGATAGCCTTGGAATAAACCAAAGCAGCTAACCAGCCGTGCAAATCTCTGTGGTCAGTCGCCCTTGCTCCAAGGCTGTGCATTGGCTAAGAGCTTAGATCCAGAGTCAGAGCTGAGTTGAACCCTGGCAGTAGTAAATGCACAGCCTCAATTTCCACTACGCCTGTTGTAGGCAGAAGAGCGTAAGTAGAGCGGGAGAGTGGAACAGAGAAAATACAGCTTTGCAGAGACACGGTATGGAAACTCCTCCAGGAGTGTAGAATGTAGGAATGTACAGCAACTAGAACCCATTCCTGTCACACCAGTCTCAGGAAGTGCGCAGGAGAGCATTTCCAAAAGCATAGGTTCTATGGAAGACTTATTCAAGACATCCACAAGATTTTATTTGTTCATTTGTGGAACAAATATAATTACTCAGAGCCTTCTGTGGGCCAGTCTTTGTACTGCATTAACAAAGTCCGTGGTGAAAAAACATTGGAAAATGCTGAATTTAAACAAAGTAAAAATATTATAAATTCCATAAGCGCAGACCTTCTCCAGACATAAAACAAATTAGATCACAAAATCCAAAGGGAGCACAATATGTTACAGACAAAATGAACACATAATTTTGGGCTATCTTTTGATATGTTGCCAAAACAACTACGAAGATATTGAAAAGGAAATCATTTGTGTTTATTTATTTTTAATTTTTTTAATGTTTGTTTATTTTTGAGAGAGAGAGAGTGAGCAAGAGTGGGGGAGGGCAGAGAAAGAGGAAGACACAGAATCCAAAGCAGGCTCCAGGCTCTGAGCTGTCAGCACAGAGCCCAACACAGGGCTCGAACCCACAAAACGTGAGATCATGACTTGAGCTGAAGTTGGACGCTTAGCCGACTGAGCCACCCAGGTGCTCCTTTTGTGATTATTAATTCAGTTAAAATAAACTCATCAAATATTTATAGAGAGTCAAGAAATGCAGGTCACAAGCAAGATATGTAAGGCTCATTCTTGCCCTTATTCATTCAACAAGTGGATGCAAGACACTTGAGTAAATGCTAGATGCCTGAGGACATTATCTGCCCCTCAAGGAGCTTACTGTTAGGAGAAAAACAAACAACAAAGAAATATAATACACTATGCATGCTTCAGCAAATGTGTTTACTAGACCCAATGACTATTCTAAGTAGGCTGACAGAGAACATGAATCTAATCTGTATCCAAATTAAAAGATTCAACACAGTAGACATATAAAAGGTATCTCTAAAAAGTTAGGGGTGGAGTTTCAATAAAGGAAGGATCCCTAAGAGCAGAGTTATTCTTTTACTGAAAAAAAGTGTAAGTAAAAAAAAGTAAAAGTACATCAAGAGATACATAAAATAATTATACTGGCTTAACTAGATGTTTCTTTTCAAAAACTTTATTGCATGAAAAAAATTAAAAATAAATAAAAGCTTTATTGTATATGAAGTCATGCACAGTGATTAAATGTTTTAATAAAATTGTCAAAAGATAATTCTCTTATTCAAATATGACAACAGCATTTAGTTTGCAGAAATAATGACGTATTTCACATTTTTGAGCTATTGTTTAAGCTATTTAAAGTGAATTATGGGCAACCATTTATACAGTGGAAATTTGGCTTTTTTATACTGTCACATTATTTGCTGAATTACTTTTACATACTAAAAGAGAAAAAATATTTTACACTGATATTTAGAGAATCACAACATGAAAGGAGTATTAAAAAAACAAATAGTAATCAGACAAGGGGATAAAACAAAACATGAGGAAACACAAAGAAAAGAAAAAAGATAATGAAAAGCCAAAAAGGAAAGAGAAAAGACAAAGAATGGGAGAAAAGGAAGAAAGAAAGAAAAGGGAGGCGAGAACAAATAAGGAAGGGAGAGTTAACAAGAATTATCAACAAGCAACATAAACCAGAGCAATGACAAACCTAATACACAAAAACATGAAACCATTAGGCTAACTCTTAACTTAGAAATGCCACCTAATTCAACTGAGGTCCAAGAAGGCTAAGACCCCACATAGCTAGTGCCCAGATCTTAGCTTCTAATCCCATTCTCCAGTAAAAGAAACCGGTACTCCCTGGGGAGACGGTTGATCCCACTGGGGTAGGAAACATCCAAGATGAGCCTGGAGCATCTTGCAGCGCCAGGAAATAGGGATGTGCTCAAAAGCAAACAAGGAAACGCCACATGGAGGGCAGTATGTCAAAGGGGCAAAGGAGCTAGCTAAAAGAGCTCCTAATGGCTGAATCTTTGAGTTAAAAAAATGTTTTTAATTTGAGCAGTTAAATACACAAAACAGTATTAGGTTACAACCCAAAGTAGAAAATGAAATGTCCATAAGCCCATACTGATATAAATGGTTGGAGGGGCGCCTGGGGGGCTCAGTCGGTTAAGTGTCCACCTTCGGCTCAGGTCGTGATCTCACGGCTGGTGGGTTCGAGCCCCACATCAGGTTCTGTGCTGACGGCTCAGAGCCTGGAGCCTGCTTCAGATTCTGTGTCTCCCTCTCTCTCGTTCTCTCTGCCCCTCCCCCTCCTAAGTGTCGGCTACGCATAACGACTTCCCAAAGAGTACAACACAGGAAGAGGGAAACAAAAAAAAAAATCGCTTCACGGGGAAGCAACCTGGCAAACACTACCTCAGCCAGGTGATTTTTTTTTTAATTAAAAAAAATTAAATTATATACATGAACAATCAAATAAAACATATTAAAACAAATGTAATAAACACTCAAAACTCACCACTTCCCAACTATTTTACCACATTTTACTATTACCGGTGCTCTTGAGGTTACTTACCTCTGTTGCACCTGTAAGATAGAAAACTACATTAAAAAAAAAAAGAAAGAAAAAGAAAACTACATAATGGTGTGTTAGGGTTGCACATCTTTTCCCTATTCCGTGTTCAGTGACTTCACACCGGAATCGGCCGTGGTGGCAATGTTCAAACCACACACAACCACAAAAATCAGCAAATGAGGGCTTGATTTCTTGTATATTGATTACAAAGAAAGGGATGGAGAAAATGTTAATAACACACGTTAAGCTTAAAAGTATGTCCTGTCTAGGGGCACCTGGGTGGCTCAGTCGGTTAAGCATCGGACTCTTGATCTGGGCTCAGGTCATGATCTCACCGTTCGTGAGATATAGCCCCAAGTCGGGCTCTGCATTGACAGTGTGGAACTTGCTTCGGATTCTCTCCCTCTCTCCCTTTCTCTCTGCCTCTACCCCGTTTGCGTGCTCTCTCTCCCTCTCTCACAATAAGTAAACTCTGAAAGACAAAAAAAAAAAAAAAAAAGCATGTCCTATCTAGAGCTGTGAAACTGCACAAAAAAATGAGGAAATATTCTTCCAATATTAGGTTCAGCAAAAAAAAGTCATTCATATGTTGAAGAACAAGTCAAGTTCCAACAAACATCTTTATTGTCGTACTTACTCACGAACGTAAAGACAATTATTTGCCAACATTCATGTCAGGACTCCACGTGTCCAGCGACCGCAACCATAAGTTGGCTGCAGGTGGATGCAAGCGTTTGGTGAAAATCAACAAAAACATCTGGGGCTATATGGAATTCATAATAAATGTATCACATACTTTCTTATCATTTGTAAACTGTGTGCTACGTGTGCCTTATATTAGTAATATTTGTGATAGACGTGTGTACGTATCCACACACGCTCAGGCACACACACGCATTGCTCTGGAGACCCAGTCACACATTACCTACACACCCCTGGTTGTACAGCTGAGACTAGAATGTATACTTAATTTGTCAGTGCATTGAAATCTTCGCGAATCCTACACACCCCTTTTATGAGCTTACTGGGATTTTTAATAAGCGTTGGTACATTAAGAAACAATACAACCCACAGCAAAGTGCTTTTCCAAAGAATTAAATCATCTTAATCTTAATTTTGTGAAGTTAACATAATCATCTCTTTGAACAAAACCCGTATTTAGGATTTTGCTGTGGTCGTTAACCATACCACACAATGTGTCGAGCATAATCACGGCAAAGCCTAGCCAGCCACAGAGGGCGAAACAAACAAACAAACAAACAAGAGTTTCTGTCCTCAAAGAAGTTCAGCTTTACCTAGGGGGAAAGAGTGGAGAGGAGAAATACGTTAACCCAAAGAACGGTCTTACCAGGGAGCTTTTAGAACAGAATAACAGAATCAAGGGAACACAATGTAGAACACAATGAAAGAAAACTAAGACAAAGACTCAAATTATTTCCAATAATAGCATTGCTTGCTTTCAGCTGTCTTGTCATCCTGGCAATTACTGAAGTTAATGAATTGGTAGGAATTCTTAGTGTCATGAAATTTAATAAAGAGTTTAAGTTATTAAACCCTCCGGAGCGATAATACCGTTATGTTTATTTATGTAGAGGTCCTGTTTACATTTCCCAGCCAACTTCACACTGGACAGCATTTTAAAAAGAAAGAAGCTTCTTTACCTTCTGGTTCTAGCAACTTGGGGATTTTAAATTCCCGTTCGGCAATTCCAAAGGCCTCTTTCAGATTGTCTTTGTTGGATCTATGCTTCACTGTCTTCATGTCAATTAGGTCTGGTCGCAAGGCATGAATGACAGCCAAAAAAGCCATCCCATTTCTCCAGCTTGACTTAAAATCTGTCACACTGACAGACTCACACCTATCACAAAAGGACAAAAACATGATAAATACTATTTAAAAGAATACATCAAAGCACATCCACCATATTCAACAGTAATGAAAACAGATTTCAGTGAATCAAATACATCACATATTCTAGGAAAACATTTTATTTTAATCTTGTGGGCATATTAAAGTGAAATGCCAGCTTTGATGAGGCTCATGGTACCGCAGAACATTGGTGCTCAAAGTGTGGCCCTTGGACCAGCAGCATCAGCGTCACCTGGGCTGCAAGTGCTAGAAATACAAATTCTCAGTCGGATGCAACCCCAAACCTACTGCATTAAACTCCGCAGGCAGATCTGAAATCTGTGTCTCCAAAAGCCCTCCAAGTGACAACAGCCATGCAAGTTTAATGCTCTTCATTCAGGACTCTGTTGGCTCGGCACTGGCTTTAGATTTCTACGTGTAATTAAGTTCCTTTCACTAGCGGAAACAATTTCTTTCTCGTTAGAACAAATTATATGACACATTGTGCCACTTTAATGGTCAGTAGCTTATCACTCCTCTGCTTAAAACTAGTCATTACAGATGAATGGATGAACAGAATGTGATGTATTGATATAGTGGAATATTATTTGGCCCTAAAAAAGAAGGACGTTCTGACCCATCTTACAACATGGAAGAACCTTGACGGTATTATGCAGAGTATAAGAAACCGGTCACCAAAGAGCAAATCCTGTATGATTCCACTCATGTAAGGCACTTTGAGTAGTGAAATTCATAGATAAAGAAAAGTAGACCACTGGCTACGGGAGGGAAGGCTGGGAGAGAGTTTTAGTTTCATAAGATGAGAAAAGTTCTGGAGATGGATGGTAGTGATGGTTACATCACAGTATGAATGTACTTAATGCCACCAAACTGGACATTTAAAAATGTTAAAATGGTAAATTTTATGTTCTATATGTTTTACTACAATAAAAAATTTTTTTTTCAAAAACAAAAACCCTGTCGGGGCCCTTGGGTGGCTCAGTCGGTTAAGTAGCCAACTCTTGATTTCAGCTCGGGTTGTGATCTCACCATCATGACATTCAGCCCTGAGTTGGGCATGCTTAAAATTCTCTCTCTCTCTCCCCCTCCTTCTCTGCTCCTCTCCCACCTATGCTCTCGCTCTCTCACTCTCTCTCTCTCTCTGTCTCTCTCTCTCACAAACAAAACCCTGCCATAGCTTATCAGAATAACATCTCTCAGTCTGGCCCACGAGGCCTAACATAGTTTGTCCCCTGCCTACAACTTCCACCCTTGTATCTCCCTCTCTTACAATGTTGTAGCCACTCTGGCTTCGTTCCTTTCTCAACACCGTGCTCTTTTTTAAGTTTTATTTTACAGAGAGAGTGCAAGTGGGGGTGAGGGACAGAGGGAGAGGGGAAGAGAGAAAGACAGAGAGAAAGACAGAGAGAGAGAGAGAGTGAGAGAGAGTATAAAGCAGGCTCAATGCCCAGCACAGAGCCCAACACGGGACTCACGAGACTCGATCCCACAACCTTGGGGTCATGACCTGAGCCAAAAACAAGAGTGGGATGCTCAACCGACTGCGCCACCCAGGCACCCCCACGCTCCTTTTAATCCCTCTGCACGGATGCTCTTTCTCCCAGATCTTCATACACCTGAAGCCTTCTCCTTCAGTCCTCACTGAAAGATCTCTTTCTCAGAAAGGTGCTCCATGGTCGCCTCAGATAAAAGCCACCCTCCCACCTTTGACATTCTCACTCATCGTAAGTCCTTCCTGACTTTACTGCCAACTGTAGTTATGACATTGATCCATGTGGGATCATGGGCCAAGCCCCTGGAAAGCAAGGGCCTTGTCCTCCTTGTCTCCTACAGTAGACTCATCCCCAAATGGTATCTGGCATATAAATGTGCTTAATATATATATTTCAAATCATTCCATCAATCACAACTCTGCATTTGACAAGGGATCAGTGAAGATGTTTTTTTTTTTAATTTTTTTTTTTTAACGTTTTATTTATTTTTGAGACAGGGAGAGACAGAGCATGAACAGGGGAGGGTCAGAGAGAGGGAAACACAGAATCTGAAACAGGCTCCAGGCTCTGAGCTGTCAGCACAGAGCCTGACGCGGGGTCGAACTCACGGAACGCGTGATCGTGACCTGAGCCGAAGTCGGAGGCTTAACCGACTGAGCCACCCAGGCGCCCCCAGTGAAGATGTTTTAAGAGCACAGTTGCCTATGTGGGAAATAATCCAGGACAACTGTATTTTCCTTTAATATGTCATAAAAAATATGAGGAAATTCAATGGACCCATTTAAGGTATCAATCAAATGATAAAAACCACTCGAGATATAGTCAACTTCTGATGACCTGGGCTTTCCTGAACCTCTTAGGAAAAAACGCCTAAACTATGACTGTGATAAAACTACATGGTATTCGGTGATTTTTGTCTTGCTTAACAAATCTTTATGTGGTCCACACTTTGTTCAGAAACTGTTCTAAATACTTAAAAAATAATTTTTATAATATACCTAATAACGCTATGAAGTGTTAGTATTGTCCACAGTTTTATGATTGAGGAAACTCCAACGCAAAGAGATTCAGTAGCTGAAGTCACCAGTTAGAAACTGCTGGGAGCCACGACTCGAGCGCAGGCTCCGGGCTTCAGAACACTAAGCACAACTGGCTAAAGGGATGGCTGGGGCCAAGGGCAGGGCAGAGCGGGGATCAGAACTGGCTAAGTGCTGACTGGCAGGCGCTGCCCTCAATAAAGCCCCAGGCTGTGAGATGGGCTCTGCACTGATGAGTGGACGCCAATCCCACAGAGAACAAGCTGCTGCCAGGTGTTAGAGAGGGCGGGTTAGGGCTCCAGAGTGACTGGCAGGACCTCAGCTCATTTAGAAGTTGCAAACCGGGTCCCCGCTTCATCTCCTTCAGAAACGAGAGAATACGACACATTTCTTACAACATAGTCTCCCCATAGTCTGGATCTCGGATGAGTTCCAGGGACACATAGAATATCGAAGTAAGCCCCCTAAAAATGCCACCAATGAGGGCCCAAACTAGAATAAACTCCTGATGCGTTACTTCAGAAGGATTCACTACATCTTGACAAGTTTAGCACAGCTCATAGTTGGAAAGTAGGGAAAGACATGGAGAAAAGGTAAACTGTGGCAAAACATTTGGACTTCCAAGTGGTTTGAAATTTATTTACAGATAAATGAAACAAGTCTGAATATGATTTGATAATGCTCTTCACACATTATTATTTTTGATTAAAAAATGTGGAATTATTATTATTATTTATTTTGGATTCCTTTGGATTAAAAAATATAGAAAACGGAAGTAAAACCATCTCTAGAAGATTCAAGAAAAAGTCCATTTGCTGTATGTAAAACCTTGTAAGATCTGTATGTCTTTTTGTCCTTCACGAAATACAGAGGATGCATGACAACTAAAGAAAGGCCGGAGGCAGAAGTTAACATCCTAGCCTGCTACTGGGAAGAAGTTACTCAGAAGCCCACCATTTGTGAGGTCTTAGCGACACAGTTATGCCTCTATTTATGCAGACCATGCTACGATGGGAGAAGAAAGGCCATTTGAACTCTACAGCTCATCTCACGGGGAGTTCTGCATCCTAACTCCTTATTTTTCCTAAATCCCATCCCAGCAAGTGTTTAAAATGAAAAAGTAAATGTCTGCCAAGAGCAAACCTTTTTCTTTATAAAACAGAATTTCTGGACACTAACTTCCTATCATCATCCCCACTTAAAAAAAAAAAAACAAAAAAACTCCTATTTTCTGGCTTCTGTTCCTTGACTGAGCTACAAATTTCTAAACAATGGGGACTGTGGTGTTTTAATGTAGTCCTATACAGTTCCAAAGGATAATTTTATGTGTTGATTCCTTATTCCTTCATTTGTTCATTTATTCATTCAATACGCACTTATGGGGCGCCTACCAGGAACTTACATTGTGCTAGCTTCTGGGGATACACAGTCAAGAAAAATGTAGTCCTGACTTTTAAAAAGCTCCTAGTGTGGCTGAGTTCACGAACCTCTACATTTGGAAGATTCACTCCAAAAGAAAGGAGGATAGTAAACATTTTCCTTTTAGGAGAGGGAAGTGTTCCAGTGTATGTTATATACCCAGTCAGCCTTATTTTCAGACCTGGAGTCAGTAAGGTTGTGTTAGTGGGTAAAGTCACCCTGTGTGTCTCCCGTGGTCAGAGCAAACTACTTACGGGGCACATTGCTCCTGAGCCCACAAGAGAAGAGCCTTCTTTGCAGACATCTGCCATCTTTCTTGGGCTTTGGAGCATTTCTTGGCTGGAGGACTTGAGGTAGGAGATGAGTCAGCCACACTCACACTGTCCAAGGAAGGTTGATTGTAATTGCAAGAAAGAGTCCGGGCAAGCTCTTCGATCTAAGGAACACATAATAATAGTCGACACATACAAATCATAAGTTAAAAGCATTGAGGCTAAACCTTCAGCCAAAACAAGACCTGAAAAGAATCAGGTAGCAGTGAGAGCCTACTCATGGTGGAAAAAGCACTGGACAAATCCTTGAATAACAGCATTTGGAATCTCGGGCTACGCTTAGGCTTTCTTTCAGTGGACTTGGGTTGCTCCTGCCCTTGTTCAGGCATTTCGTTCCACCGAGGGCAAGCCTCTATTCATCCCCCCAACATGCTTACAGAGCACTTCTCGGGTGCTCAACACCTGTCACTCTCAACTGAATTGACCTAAGCTGAGATCCTACTCTAGAGTGCCTTCCAAGAGACTGGGCCAGTTAGAACACATCCTTGATTACAAACCAATAGGAAACAAAAACACATACAGAACAAAATAGTCAAATATATGAGTCCCAAAAAAGAAAAAAAAATTGCCATCAAATATGTAAAAAATCACCTCGTTAGTCATTTAAGAAAGCAAAATGTATACAGCAAGAGGGACAGTTCCTTCATTTATAACACAGGCAAAAAATTTTAAAAGATAACATCTAGTGATGTTATCATCTAGTGAGAATGTGAGAAACTGGATTTTTCCATGTTGCTGGTAAACACAAAAATTCGTTCCGATTTTTTGGAGGCAGTAAGATAACACCTACGGAAAACTTTCAAAGACAAACCTACAAACATAGTAACATGTATTATTGAGAGAAGTGCACTTTTCTTAATAATTAATAGATTCTCCAGACAACCAGTAACAGTAGATGTGACCAACACAATTAATAAACCTGATCTGACTGGCATACTCCATTGTACCTCAAATGGCAGAATCAACATTCTTTTCAAAACCATATAAAATATTTATGAAAATTGAGCCATAAAACAAGTTTCAGCAGTTTTGAAGAACCGAAACCATTCAGATGGTATTCTCTGACCACACTGAAATTAAGCTAGAAATCAATAACAAAGATACAACAAACAAAATCCCCAACTATTTGGATATTCAGCGATAGAATGTTAGAGAACCCATAGGTCAAATAAGAAATCATAGTGAACATGAAATATTTTGGACAGAGCAATAATAAAAATACTGGATTCATAGATTAAACAATGCAAATTTTACCAATGCCAACTTTTTCCAACTTATACATTCAACGCAATCCTCATTAAAATTCCAACAGATTGTATGTAAATGAACAGGTTATTTATAAAACTCATATGAATATCAAATCAACATGCCGTGTACCTTAAACTTACACAATGGCAAATGCCAATTACATCTCAATTTAAAAAATTATATGAAAATGCAAATAGCAAGGAATAACCAAGATGATCCCAAAGAACAAGTTGGACACTATCAGATATCAAGACTTTTCTATATAGCTATAGAAACAGACATACTATAGCATTGGTCAGCAGGGATAAACAATGGAACAGAACTGACAATCTAACAATGGAGTCACACATATATGGTTACTTAGTTTTTGAAGTTACTGACACTACAGGACAGTAGGAAAATGATGGTCTTTTCAATACATGATGTTGGGTCAACTGGACAGCCACATGCAAAGAAAATTATCTTGACTGCTTTAACCTAACATGCTCAAAAAAAAATTCATTCTCGAAAGATTGTATCTCTAAATGTAAAAATGCGAAACAATTAAGCTTTCAGAACTGTGCTGTCCAATACGATAGTCACTAGCCACATGTGGCTATTATTTAAGTTAAATAAATAAAATTTAAAATGTAGTTCCTCAGTCATACTAGCCACATTTCAAGTGTTCAATAGCCACAAGAGACCAGTGGCTACTGTTCTGTACAGTGGAGCTACAGATCATTACCATCATTGCAGAAACTCCCATTGGACAGAACTACTCAAGAAAAGAGTGTAAGAGAATATCTCCAAGATGTTAGCAAAGGAAAAGATTTCTTTACAGGACATAGAACGTACTAGCCACCAAAAAAGGAAGTTGATAAAGTTGAACTACATTAAAATCATGAATGTCTATTCATTGAAAGATTGAGAAGGCAAGCCACAGAATCAGAGAAGATATCTGCAATTCATATACACTCAACAAAGGACTTGTATTGCATCCAGATATAGATATAGATAGATATAGATATAGATACACACACACACATACATATAGCATTTATTTTTGAGAGACAGAGCGGGAGCATGTGAAGGGCAGAGAGAGAGAGAGAGAGAGAGAGAGAGAGAGAGAATCTGAAGCAGGCTCCAAGCTCTGAGCTGTCAGCACAGAGCCAGATGCAGAGTTCAAACCCACGAATTACGAGATCGTGACCCGGGACAAAGTCAGACACAACCGACCGAGCCACCCAGGCGCCCCCAGAATATATTGTAAAATTTCTATAAATCGTTACACGCGATAGCACAGCTAAAATAAAAAAATTTTAACGTCAAGTATTTGCAGGGATTGGAGAAAGGATCTCCAAACTCTGTAACAGGGTAAATCAGGGCAACCATTTTGAAAAACTAACTGGCACTACCTACCAAAGCTGAAGATCACACGCCTTATGACCGAGCAAATCCACTCCTAGATATATATACGAGAGAAATGAGGGCTTGTACCACCAAAGGCAAATATACAAGAATGGGGCTAGCGGCTTTATTCGTAACAGCTGAAAACTGGCAACAAGAGAAATGCCCATCAATAGTAGAATAGTAAGTAAGCTCTGGCATAGTCACGCAATGATACAGTCACACACGACAAGGAAAAAGAAAGAAATCCAGTCAATGATATTATAACCTATAACCGTGACGTAACAGGACAGATGGATGGTAGTTACACTTGTGGTGAACACAGCAAAATGCATAAACTTGTCAAACCACAAAGTTCTACACCTGAAACTAAAATAACTAATTGTGCGTCAACTATACTCAACAACAACAACAAAAGACCTACCAATGCGATGCACGCTTCAACAAGTTGAAACTCATAGATGATGTTAAGTGAAAGAAATCTAACACAAAAGAGTATACAGCATATGTAAGTCACTTCAGTTATACTCTCTTCATATGGAGGTAAAGATGCTAAGCTAAACAGCGATAGAGATCAAAGTGGTGGTTTCTTCAGGGAAGGGGGGTAAGGACTGGGAGAAATACATGGCAACTCTGGGATTCAGGCAATGTTTTCTATTTATATCTTGGGGGATGGTTACGTGGATGTATTTAATTTACAAGAATACATCCAGCTTTACACGTAAGATCTCTACCTTTCTCTCTACGTATGTTATACTTCAACAAAAGTTTATTTACATCAGTAAAGCGAGGCCAAAAAAAGCAAAACTTAAGGCCCAACAATTTTACTTCTAAGAATTTGGCCCATGGAACCATTGAAGATTGTATGCAAAAGTTTTACCCTGAGCGTAGTCTTTTTGGAATTGCTTATAATCATAAAACTATGAGCATTCTGCCTGTCCATTAATAAGATATAGCACTTTACAAGAGAACACCATGCCTCCATTAAAACACACATATAAATTCAGAAAGATGTTCATTAGAACAAGTTGAAAAGTTTGGATAGAAGGACCATTCTGTTTAGGACATACAAACATAAACAAATACATATGTTCATTCCTACTGCATGTATCATGGAGACTGCACAGCAAATTATTTAGTGGTTATCACAGAGTGGTAGAATTATAGGTGATTCTATTTGCCTTTTATTACCTGTATTAAAATTTTTAATTATACTTCAAATATCCTGGAAAGTATGCAGGAAAAAAATATAACAAATACCTACGAATTGTCAAATTTTAACATTTTACTACATTTGGTTCATATTTTTTTAAAAAAATAAAACACTGATACAGTTTAAGCCTTCTGTCTTCCCCTCTGTGATTCCATTTCCTTCCTCTCCCAGAGGCAAAAAACACAATTCTAAACTTGGTTTTCATCATCCTCACGCATTTTATTTTACTACAACTTCAAACGTAGGTATCCAGAAATCATACACAGTTCTTATCTTACATGTTTTAAATCTTATACAAAGTACTTATGTTATTTTCTGGTTTTCATAAAATAACATTTGTTTCCCACATTATTTAAATTATTTTCAAAGTAATTATGGAGAGATACAACATGCAACTTTTTAGGTAACTGCAGAAAACCTGCACGAATTCGGAATCCCGGGTCTGGAAGAATATATTTATCAATCGTAAGTATCAGAAGGTCAGGACCAACAGTGTCTTTGTTGTTGTTTTCTTGGTGTCCTGGCACAAAAGCTAGAACGTAATAGGTGTTTAAATTATTTGTGGAGTGAAATTCATCAAGGAGTCAGTCTGGGGACAGGACGAAATGCTGTGGGATTACTAGATTGAACAAGGGTCCTCGAAACTAGGAGATTCTACAAAGTTTAGTGGGTTGGTTCTCACAAATTGACTCCGGAAGCTTCCTCTCTTCTGCCAAAGTAAGTAAACAATAATACACAAAATTTGATCAAGGCAGGTTCTAGTGACAGTGGTGCTGACACTGCAGATCATTCAAGATACCATAATTCCGCATTCAATTTGCAACTGCAAAATAACATCAGTGGCAAAGGTCCACCCGTCAAGGGTTAGAGTGTCCTTTTTCTGGAAGAAACTCAGGACTGAATCTTCTTGCATAACACTTATTTCATTCTGCAGTAATCAGAACAGAAATAACTTCCACACCACCACACTACTTACATGAAAGTGCAGTATAATTGTCCAAATTAGGCCAAGAATGATGGACGGGTTTCCGTCTATAATATCAGTGACATGAATATTTATTAGCTTGATCTGGAAAAGAAGAAACACGGGTTAAAAGGAGAAAATATTTCACTGCATTAATTTCTCCTGTGAATCTTCCGATGAAATTCATACTCACTGATCGGTTTTTTAGGAATGTCAGGGCATGTTCTATATTGATTCTACACTGAAAGGTATTAGATCCTTTGTCTCGAGGCTATGAAATTCAAGCAAAATATATCACTTAGAAATATGAAAAAAAAAATTTTAATCAATAAAAGGCTTTTAATGTCACTTAAAAAGCTCACCAACTGTTGTCCTGAGAGTACTTCTAGCAGGTCCAGGAGGACATGCCCCTTTTTAATGTCCGCAAATAGGTCTGACACAACCGAGGGAGGAGTGTGCTACAAAAGGTCACAAGAAAAACATTCATTCAAACTTTGGTCCAAAAACACAATACCTTTAGGATTCTCATCAATAAATGCGCTTTGTGTTTTCACAAAAGCTCAAATTCGGTAGTGATTTTTAAGTAACAGAATGAGAGAGAACACACAAAGTTCTATGTCAAAGCACGGTAAGAAAAGTAGTGAATTTAATTTATCTCATGGCAAATTTCCAGTAGCATCACACTCTGGTACCTTCGCTGAGAGCTGAAAACCTGTGCATAGAGGCGGCATTAAAGACATTCAAAAACGCCAATAGTGACCCATTTGGGGAGTAGATTACATTTATGGAGTAATCTGTTTATGAACTTACCCTTTTCAGAACTGCATCGTGCAGGGATGGGGAGCCTGTGAGAAGAGGCTTATTCATTTTATATCTAGGTTATTCTGGGCACTTGGCATTACCGAGAGGCAGGATGGCACAGTGATTAACAAGGCCTTGGGGCACCTGGGTGGCTCAGTCAGTTAAGCATCCGACTCTTGATCTCAGCTCAGGTCATGATCTCACAGTTCATGAGTTCGAGCCCCTCACTGGGCTCTGCGCTAACAGCACACAGCCTGCTTGGGCTTCTGTCTCCCTCTGTCTCTGCCCCCCCCCCCAAAATAAATAAATAAACTTTTTTTAAAAAGAAGAAAAAAAGGCCTCTGGGTCCACACTGCTGGGTTTGTATCCCAGCACTATCACTTATAAGTGGTGTGACAGTGCAACATTAGGCAAGTCACAGAACTTCTTTTTCCTTAGTTTCCTTGTTCTTTAAACAGGAATAATAGTCTCATGAGGGTGTTGTAAAGTCATGTAAATGTGATGCAAATTCATTATATTTACCGAGCTTAGGACACTGTTTAACACATAACCCTCCATACATAGGTACGAATCATTATTACTATTATTATTACATTTGATAAAAGAGACGTTGCTGCTTTCCCTTATCTCCCATATCCTTAGCAAAAGTGTCTCCTTTTTGTGTTGGGAAAGAATGACAAATAATCTAAACAAGATCACGGTGACTTCAGCACATTCTTTCAACCTTTTTGACACCTCCCCAGTACCATTTGGGGGACCCAAAGGGAGGGAGTAGGAGAAGTAATTTAAATATATTTATAGCTTTATTTGTTCTTTTTTTCCTCACCTTTGCCAACTGTGAGTTTATCCAGCAGGTGAAGGTTTTCTTCTGAGTGTCTTCCTGCTCAGCTATTGAAAAGAGACAACGGCAGTTATAAAATGAGAAGCCTCAGAAACCCTTTTAAACTTATCAAAACCTCAAAGGTCCATCCCTCTGGGGATGTGTGTGTATTTCCACAGTTTTACCAGCTTTCTAGGACTTGGTCTAGCTTTCGGATGTTTGCTCAAGAAGTGGTTTGGAAATAGCATGTTGATTTTATATATATATATATTTTTTTTTTTATTTTAATCACCGCAGGTTAGCTGACAAGAGACAATGATTTTTAATACTTTTTACTGACAAAAGAATTAAGTCCTCACATGGCCTTGATGGTGTTGTACAAGGAATTGTGAGGAGAGAGACCTCCCAACCCAAAGGCACTCTCAGTCTAAGCCAAAGCCATACGTATTTAAAGACAAACCCCATTCAAGAAAAAAAGAAAAAAGAAAAAGAAGGAGGTGCCTGGGTGGCCCAGTCTCTTGATTTCGGCTCCGGTCATGATCTCATGGTTGTGGGATCCAGCCCTGCGTCAGGCTCTGTGCTGACAGTGGAGACTGCTTAGGATTTTCTCTCTCTCTCTCTCTCTCTCTCTCTCTCTCTCAAAATAAATAAACTTTTTTTTAAATAAATAAATAAACGGGGGCACCTGGGTGGCTCAGTCAGTTGAGTGTCCAACTTCGACTCAGGTCACGATCTCACAGCTCGTGAGTTTGAGCCCCGCATAGGGCTCTGTGCTGACAGCTCAGAGCCTGGAGCCTGCTTCGGACTCTGTGTCTCCCTCTCTCTCTGCCCCTAACCCACTCACATTCTGTCTCTGTCTCTCTCAAAAATAAACAAACATTAAAAACAAAAAAAGAATCCTTTAAAAATAAATAAATAAATAAGTAAGTAAGTAAGTAAGTAAGTAAGTAAGGGCGCCTGGGTGCCTCAGTTGGTTAAGCGTCTAACTCTGGGTTTCAGCTCAGGACATGATCTCACTGTCCATGAGTTCGAGCCTGCATCAGGCTCTGCACTGACAGTGTGAAGCCTGCTTGGGACTCTCTCTCTCTCTATCTCTCTCTCTCAAACTAAACAAAAATAAACGTAGCAAACAAACAAACAAATAAATAAAGGTTCATAAAGTCGTGAGCAGTTTAGTCTTGACACTGAGAGTATTTATCATGGGGGATATATAGCCACTGAATTAACTGTAAATGAGCTGCAGTTAGAGTCAGAGACACCTGGGCTCAAGTCCTGCCTGTTACTAAGCGGCTGTGTGACACCAGTAATTTCCTTTGGGAATAAGGTAACAAGCACTCACCTCCAGAGACTGTTAAGGATTCACTTGAGAAGTGCCCACTTTTATTAGCAGGACAGGAGTCAAGGGCAAGATCTGAAACACTCAGGGTACGTCTTCCTCTCCTCGCAGGGGCAGGGGCGGGCCCTACACCAACTCCAAGCTCCCCACTAGCCTTCTACCCCCTCAGCTCCTGCGGACATGTCAACTCCGCACTCAAGGGTTAGCCCTGCACACCAGGACTGAGTTTCCATTTCCCCAGATGTCCTCGCCCGGCTGGACAGGGACAAGTGTCAGCCCAGGCACTCACTCCTCCCTGGGCCCAATGTTCACAGCCCTGACACCACCATCTACCTCGAGGTCACCAGCTCTCATCCCAGGATGCCTCTTTCCCTGCTATGTCCATCAGCGCGCGCACACACACACACACACACACACACACGCTTGCACACATACATACTGCACACACTCTCCAGGCTGTCAGGTTCCCTTCCATTCTCTCACTCTGATGTCCTTAAGACTCTGCACACGCCCCAGTTTTTCTCATCACCCACCTCTTCTTAACGCGGGAGGCCCTTCCACTGGTGATGAACCTGTAGAACACCGTCAGCAAAGTCGCCAGTGTCCAAACCCTCTCTGACAGGTGTCTTCTCTCTGCTCTTGCTAAAATCTGACCCCCTCAAGTGCTGGCTCTGCTCTCTCTTATACCCCTTGCACCACCGGGTCCTTGCTCCTCACTTCCAGATCATTCTCCACTCTCTCTGTCCCCAAAGTGCTCCAGTCTTGACTCTCATGTCATCAGACCATCTCCACTGCCACAGTCATCTACTGACCTCTGTCATTCCTTGCCATTCCTCATTTAATTCCTTCCCCGCTGTCCTCTCTCCAACACAATTTCTCTTTCTTGGCAATTTCAGCATACAACTGAGGAAGCTCCTGGCCTCTCCATTTCTTCCGTTCTTCTTCTGCAACAAACTTGTCTTCTGCTCTGCTTCAACCACTCGCTGTCACGGTCATACCCCAGACCTCATCATTACTAATAACTGCAACTCCTGGAGGTCTCAATTTCAGGCACCTCATTTCTGAACAACAGCCCTTATCTTTTCAGTTCATTCTAGCGCCACTGATTCCGCCAGCTTTTCACTGTCCCTCGCTCCCACTGATATCCTACCTTTCATCCTTTTCCATTTTCAATTCCATGATCGCTTCTTACAAACACCTCCTTGTGCCTTCTTGTGTGTTCCTGGCTCTTTATCACTACACTCCGCTCGCTCATACCAACACTCATCCTAACTGAATGTGGCTGGAAGAAGATCTGTCCCTGTGCTGACTGGTCTCACCGTGACGCCCAAGTAGGGCGTCTCTTCCTCGAACTTCCAACACCTCCTCTCCCATCCTCACTCTTCAGCTGAGGCCCTGCTCCCAGAGCACATCCATTCCCTGTCCAATCCACCTATCAAAATGTCCCTGCCTCCAGCCTGTTAGCACGCCATGCCCTGGCCTTTTCAGACCTAAAGCTGATCCCTTCACTCGTTCCCCAGATCCCATCCCTTTATGCCTGCTCGAGGACATTGCCTCCTTTCTCTCCTGTATCATCCCCTTCTCGCCCTCTCCCTTAGACCATTCCCATTAGTGTAGATCCAGGCCGTTAATTCACCACAAAAACAAAACCAAACCTCTCTGACCCCAGTTCCCACAAACTACTGCTTTACTTATCTGCCGCCCTTTATGACAAAACTCCTCAGACAGGAGGAGTTCTCCAGGTCGCCTGTGTTCTCCAGGTCCCCTCCTCCTCATTCTCTCTTAACCGAACCCACACCAATCAGACCACGGCCATTCCTCCAAAACTGCTCCCTCATCAAGGGCACCATGAATTCAGGTCATCAATAACCACCTTCCAGTAGAACCAACGGTCGATTCTCAGCCTTCACCGTTCTGGACCCTACACTCTTGGTTTTCCTCCTCCATCACAAGTCGGCTTCTCTCTTTCTCTCACACTTCATATCCAATGCCTCGGAGAATCCTCTTTGGTCTCCCTTCAGAATGTATTCAGGATATTACCGTTCTCACCACCTCTACCTGGAAGCCTGCACTAAATCCCTAGCAGGTCTCCCTCCTTCCAGCCTTGCCCTCTAAGTACCATTCTCAACGCAGCAGCCAGAGTGGTGCTACTAAAATGTTAACTCACACTCCTTTGCTCACAATCCTTAAGGGTTTCTCACTTCACTCCTGAAGATGGATGCAAGGCTTGGAGCGCCTGGGTGGCTCAGTCAGTCCAGCATCCAACTCTTGATTTAGGCTCAGGTCATGGTCTCACAGTTCATGAGTTCAAGCCCCACTGGCAGCATGGAGCCTATTTGGGATTCTCTCCCTCTCCCTCTCTCTCTCTGACCCTCCCCTGCTCGCTCTCTCTCTCTCTCTCTCAAAATAAATAAATAAACTTAAAAAAAAAAGACGGGGTGCCTGGGCAGCTCAGTCGGTAAAACATCTGACTTCGGCTCAGGTCATGATCTCACACTCTGTGAGTTCCAGCCCCGCATCGGGCTGTGTGCTGACCGCTCAGAGCCTGGATCCTACTTCAGATTCTATATCTCCCTCTCTCTCTGCCCCTCCTTTACTCACGCTCTGTCTCTCTTACTCTCAAAAATAAATAAACATTAAAAAAAAAAATTTTTTTTTTTTGAAGATGGCTGCAAGGCTGACCCCCACCCCCTCTGCTCATCCCTTTTCTTAAAAAAAAAAAATATTTTTTAAGTTTATTTCTTTTTGACAGAGACAGAGTGTGAGCCTGTGACACAGAATCCGAAGCGGGCTTCAGGCTCCAAGCTGTCAGCATAGAGCCCGATGCGTGGCTTGAACTCACAAACTGTGAGATCATGACCTGGGTCGAAGTCGGACACTCAACCGACTGAGCCACCCAGGCGCCCCTCTTGCTCATTCCACTCCAGACTCTCTCGGCCTCCCCGTTTTTCTCGAACTCCCTAGAAACGATCCTACATTAGGGCTTCACCCTAACCGTCCTTTCTTCCAGGAGTGCTCTTACTACACATATCCCCGGCAAGCCTACTTCCCATCCTATTTGAGGCTGTAACACCTCCAGTCCTGCTTCCCTTTGTTTGCTCTGTTTTTTCTAGCACTTACCACCTTTAAACATCCTACCTAAGTTACATATGTAGTGTGTTTCTTGTTTAACCTCTTGCTCTTCTCCCACCAGAAGCAAAGCACCACATAGACAAAGATGTTTTGTCTGTGACCTATTCCAGGTGCCTAGAGGAACCTGGCCCAGAAGGACTCTAAAGAAAACATTTGCTAAAAGAATAATAATATAACAATAACAATAACTTAATTAGTGACATTAAACCGATTAAAATTAATTAATAATAAAACTAAATCATAATTACATTTAAATGAATAAAAAATAAGTTTTCTAATCATTTTACTGTTATATTTGATTTACTATATTGACAAGGTCAAATGTACCGTTATGCGTTTATATTCCTTCTCTAAAAAATTACCTGATCTATCTTCTAATACACTGTTTTTCTTTGACTCCTTCCACTCTGCTTAATTAATCTCTAGCCACCACAGTTATATCACACTGAAACTGTTGACATGACATCTAATTAGAATTCCTAAAAATATTTTAATCTAGGGGCCCCTGGGTGGCTCAGTCGGTTAAGCATCTGACTTTGGCTTAGGTCATGATCTCTTGGTTCGTGAGTTCAAGCCCCATGACGGGCTCTGTGCCCCTCTTGCAGCTCAGAGCCTGGAGCCTGCTTCAGATTCTGTGTCTCCCTCTCTCTCTGTCCCTCCTGGCTCACACTCTCTCTCTCTCTCTCTCAAAAATAAATAAACATTAAAAAAATTTTTAATAAAGGAATTAAGAAAAATTTTTAATCTGATGAGAGTTCAGGTTGAGGAACCGAAGAGAATCTGAGTAAATGTATCTTCAGGCGTTTATAAGCACGGCTGATTAGAGATTAAAGATGCACTTAGCCTGGCTGGATTTTTTTCTTATCTTTTTTAATCCATTTCATTTTTCTGTATTACCAACTTAAATTAGGTATAGCCCAGTGATTTACAAAGTACAGGGTGCTTAGTAATTGTTAGCTGAAATGAACTGAGTCCTGGCAAGCCAAGTGGATAGTTTAGGCTTTTGAGAGTTATTTGTTTCATATAAATTTCACTTAGCAAAAGGATTACAAAGAACCATAATTTTGTCCTATAATTCAAAATGTTATGCAATCTTCTAGAGTCTTTGATACGTTTTCATTGCTTTTTCTCCTAGTATAAGTAGATGATACAACAATATTTTTAAACATAGATATTAAACACTTAAACATGTATTAAAGAGTATCAGTAGATGCTAGGACTATATTTTTAAACATATAAAAAATTTCTAAACATATGTTTGAACATTAAACATTCAAACAAAAATTGTATTGGAGGCTAATTTTGCTCAACAGAAAAAAACTAGAGAACAGCTTTTTATGATTCCAGGATCAAGTTACCTGCACACAATGCACATTAATCAAGGTCACGGATAAAAGCAGGGAGGGACCTATCCATTATTAAAACAATAAAGCAGAAACCCAATTCAAAACCAAAACAAACAAAAAACCAAAGGTGACTCTCTTCCCATCCTTAAGGGACCAAGAGAGATCTTTCTTTCTAGGTGATAAAGTGTGAAAAAGAAACTAATCAGGCACGCTGGTAGGTGCAGGAGATAAGCGTCCGCACTTCCTTCAGGAGAGTTACATGGCGGAGAAGGACGAGGACATTTCTGGAAGGCAGATAAAATAATCTTGGAAGGGGTAAACCTCTGGCACAAAACTGAGTGCAGAAAGAACTTGATATTCCCGAAGAGTTTTAGTATTCCACATCCACCTGGAAACCTCAGTCATTCCCAACTCCTTCCAGGTAATAGAAGAGGGTCATTTCATTTGCGTGTGATATTGGGCAAAAAGGGTCTTGGTACTAAGCGAACTGAGGAATGAATTTTCCTAGGCTGAGAAAAGAGGCGGTGACACCACGGCTCTAACTGTATCATTCAAATTGGGAGCACTTCATCTAATCCGAGGTTGGACTGACACATATCCCGAAAGGGACATAAACTGAAAATAATCAAAATGTTTCCAATGAAAACCCTAAGTTATTCCTGTCCTAATTTGATAAAATCTAATAGAAACCTGGGGGGAAACAATAAGAGAAGCAGTCAGAACAAATCCCCACCGGTCCTCTCCAGTTAGCAAAGGAAACAGAGCACAAATGAGATCTTCAGAAAAGGATTTAGAAAAGAAACTTCATGGCTTTTAACTAACTCATTGTCCAAATTTACAGAACACCTCGTCATCCCAGAAATCAGAACCCTTCAAATGCAACAAGGACCTTTTGCTTAACAGCAAACAAAGATGTCCCGAGGACAATTAAACACCTTTGTAATGGCTGAATTAAATGGTTTAGTACGTGCCATTTTATTTATCCCTTGACACACTTTTCTCACATTTTCTTACTGCCTTATCCCTGAAAAGCGGTATTAATTCAGCAGGAACCAGAGCCAAATAACTCACCCTATGGCAGGATAACTAGTCATTTGTTCTTTTCAAAGGCTGACCCATTGGGGAAAAAAATAATTGAGAACCAACTGCTTTAAAGCAACTTAATTTGAGTGAGATTTTTTTTTTTTTTTTTTGGCTGCTGGATTTTATTTTGTAATTTCTGGGGAGAACTTTCTAATAAAACAATAAGACTCTTCTCAAAACGGCACGTAGAAGAATAGAATCAGCCAATGTTAGGGATAAAATAGGGAAAGAATTAAAGAGAATAAGAAAATCTATTGTAATGATGGATTTCTCTGTAAAATGCCAAGAGAGAATGGAGAATGAGAAGTTCTCCATCCTGATTTTTAAGGCAAAGAAGAAATATGTATAACGTAGGAAAACGCAGTCAGTGAATTTTACTCAGGCCCATACAGATATCCTTATCATTCTTGGAAAATATCTGACCGAATTTGAGAAGCAAGACCTAGGAGGCAAAGGTTTCCTCTAGATGGTCATTACCATAAAAATACATTTAATCCCTGAGTTTGTTCTTATTCAATCTGCCATTTGTGAGCTGGCCGCACATATCCTTAGCTGGAAGGGAATTTACATGAAAACAAGTGGAGTTGAGCATAATGAA
Source organism: Acinonyx jubatus (assembly GCF_027475565.1). Taxonomy (NCBI): domain Eukaryota; kingdom Metazoa; phylum Chordata; class Mammalia; order Carnivora; family Felidae; genus Acinonyx; species Acinonyx jubatus. Next base: position 108,075,127 of record NC_069386.1, on the reverse strand, counting down.
AGAGTATGGATTTTAAGTTCATTACAAAGCGCCCTGTAAAACTACCACAGCTACTAGACCAGCTGCACCTGAATTCATCCAAAATGTTGACTCCAAATTGATTAATTGATTAATTAATTAAAATGTTGACTCCAGCAGCTCTGCCCTGCGGTAAGAGTTCAAATACGAGAATTCTCAGATATGAGAATCACTGATGGACATTTTCACTTAAACACAGAGCCACGCGTTATCACAGTGTGGCTCATCCAAGAATGTCCTCTCTACTGCAGGAGTTCACTGAGGAAGCTCTGCAATCTCCTATCCAGGAACTTCTTCCCTGTCTATTATTGGTTTGCTGCTACCAGGTTTATGGCACTTGGCTCCAGATTCCCTCCTTTGATCTGCCACTCTCCCCATTAAAATCTCTTGATCCTTCCTCAATTCCTTAGAGAATAAACTCTAAATTCTTAGCCTAACACTCTAGGTCATTCACAGTTTGGCTCCAATCTGCTTTTTTCCTGACTCGTCTCCCATGACTTCTCTGCTCGTACCCTGCTTTCCCAGCAAACTAGAATATCTACAATTCCCCAGGTAAGTTTCATTCAAAAAAAAGTCTCTTTTCTGCATTCCCATGCTGTGTACCCTCTGGAATGGCCAATCCTCCCATGTCCCTCCGCATTCATAACAACCCCAGCACTCAGCACAATAGACGTGCTGGGCATTCTTCAAGCCACATCTGCTAAAAGAAGACATACTCTGTTCAAATGCCCCCTTGGCTAAAGAGAAATAGATATAATCTCTTCTGGGTCTAGTCTTCCACAATACTTCACTGGGTTTTTTTTCTTATTGTGATTAGAAAGTACTATATAATACTCATAAAACATTTTTCAAGCGGGACTCAAAAGTTAATCTTAACTTCACTCAAACCTCCCATTTTCCTTTCCCAGAGACAACATTAATTAACCGTTCCCTATGCATCCTTCTAGATAGATTAAATATTTTAAAAAAACATAAATTCTAAAAGGGCAAGGATTTGTTTGGTTGGTCACTGGGCCGCTAGCTTGCAGAATACCTCGCAAGTAGAAGGCACTCAGTCAGTATTTGTTGAATGAACGTATGCATATGTAAATTAAAGGAATGAACATGACACAACTTCATGTTTTAAGTTGGCAATTAAAAAAGCAGAGATTTAGGGGCGTGTGGGTGGCTCAGTCGGTTGAGCGTCCAACTTCAGCTCAGGTCATGATCTCACGGTTCGTGGGTTCGAGCCCCGTGTTGGGCTCTGTGCTGACAGCTCAGAGCCTGGAGCCTGCTTCAGATTCTGTATCTCCCTCTCTCTCTGCCCCTCCTTGCTCACACTCTGTCTCTTTCTCTCTCTCTCAGAAACAAACATTTAAAAAATTAGAAAGAAAGAAAGAAAGAAAGAAAGAGAAAGAAAGAAGAAGAAAGAAAGAAAGAAAGAAAGCAAGCAAGAAAGAAAGAAAGAAAGAAAGAAAGTGAGTTAGTAAGTATTAATGAAGGATCAAACTATCTTACTGTATGGAGAAGAAGAATTTACCGGCAGCAGTTACTAGCCTATGTGTTACCCTAGTCCTTGTGTTAATAACACCTGGACAATTTTTTTCTTCAACAAATAAAATGCCTCGAACAAAAGGGCATGTACTGTAACGAGACCCAACTCACTGTTCACTGGGACACAAGTGGTAAGGATAACTACATTCAGAAAATAATGCAACACATTTTGGCCATCTCAAAGAATCTTAATCAAGCTGCTCTGGATAGAAAGGGGACTAAAAATAACAAGGCCACCTCTTTTATTGTTCATGGAGATGACAACAAACAGAAATAAATAAAGAAGCAAATTAAGGGAAAAAAAATACACAGGCACGCGCAACCAAAACAAGAAAAGCCTAAAATATTTGAAGAATAAACAGGAAAAGGATGTTACTCACCTATAAAAGGGGAAACTATTAACTAACAAAAAAAGCAGGGGGGCATTTTGCTACACATTTTCTTGCAACCAACTATAAGCAAACAAACAAGCCAGTAAGGCAAGTAGGACCAAGACTGAGATCTCGCCCATTGAAGGAGAAAAGCGGGGTTTAAAAGCTAACTCCTGACTAACGTAACTCATAATACAGTATGCAACCATCGACAGCATTCTTTTACTTTACTATTCCTCCCCTGGAGGACCTGTGTCCTCCCTACGGAAAACACAGCGCTTGCCCATCAAACTCCGGATCTCAGGACTAAAATCGCACTCTTCCTCTCTCCCTCTCCCCAAATCTGTCCTCACTGGAGTTTCCATCTCATAGATTTGACAGCGCCATCCTTCGCCATCTCCAAGGACAGCCTGCCATAAACCAGGTGAAATCTGCCCCCATGTAGCTCTGGTACCCGCTCCCTTCCTACCCCCCTCCCTTGGCTCCCCCAGCCCTCCTGCCCTATCTGCCATCCTCCATGGTTGCTCCTCCCATGACCAACCAGGTCTGCTCTGCCCCCTTCGACCCATTCTCTGCTTCAGCTGGTCCATCTTACTGGGTTACCCTTTCCACACTTTGACGGTTTCTCTCCCCTCTGAGGTTAAGGAGTGACGTTGGTCACAGCCACAGAGATGCTGTGTGGTCCACCCCGGGGCATCTCTCCAGCCTCAACGCACACAGCTCTCCTCCTTTCCCAGCACCCAGGGTTCCAGCCATTCTGTCTTCTTCCTGGGCTTTTACGAGCTACGTTCCCTCCTGCTCATCAGCCCTTTGTACCAACACGCCTCCCTTCACCTAGTCAACCTCAGGTCACAGCTCAATGGCTCATCCTGAAGGAAACCTAAGTCAAATCTCCCTTTTGTTATTTGCTCTCATAGAGTCATACTTGTACCCCTGCCCCATTTAGCACTTTGCCTCAACTTGTAATCACTGACAAGTTAAGGGCACTGGCTCTAGAGCCAGACTACCTGAGTTCCCCTACACACCACGTGTTATCTGTGTGCCTCTGTCTTCACAACTGTAAAATGGGGCTATGAGTACCTACCTCCAGAGTTGTTAGGAGGATTAAGTATTTAGACTGACATAAACCAGAGGTCAACAAATTATAACCTGAAGGTCAGATCTGACCCACAGCCTGTTTTGGTAAGTAAGTTTTACTGGAACACAGACACGATCATTTGTTTTCCTACTGCCTGTAGATATTTTCATGCTAAAATGGCAAGGCTGAATAGTTGCGACAGAGACCATATAGACCTCAAAGACTAAAATATTTGCTACCTGGCCCTTTATGGAAAATGTTTGCCAATCCCTGGCGTAGATTATGATTAGTCTAACACAAATAGATATTGGCTATCATATAAAAGAAACATGAAATCATTATGCTAAGTGAAAGAAGCCAATCACAAAAGACCACATATTCTATGAAATGTCCCAGGAAGGAAATCCATAGAAGCAGAGAGAAGACTCGTGGCTGCCTAGGTCTGGGGGGAAGGAGGGTGGAGGGTTTAGGGGATGACAGCTAAAGGGTATGGGGTTTCTTTATAGGGTAACGAAAATGTTGTAAAATGAAACACGATAATGGTTGCACAACTCTGTGACTACACTAAAAACTCCTGGATTATACATATTAAATGGGGGAGTTGCATGGTACATGACTCACGTCCCACATTACATCTCAATAAAGCTGTCCCCCCCCCCCCAGCCCCGCCAAAATATTAGCTACTACCTGTGAGATTATTTGATTACTATCTGTCTCCTCATTCGCCTACTGGCTCCACGAGAGCAGGGCTCTGACTCTGTTCCTCATTTTGCCGGCAACACCCACATGTTGAAAGAATCCAGAGAACGCTTGTTGAATGAATAGCTGAATGACTGGAGGAGAAAGGAGTAGGGTTCTCTTTCTATTTTTCGCCCAGCCAATGTGGAGATTTAAACACTGGGTTTATTGGGGAAACAGATGACATACAACAAATGATTTTTAGTTTGAGCCTTGGCATGTGGCACCCAGCGACTTCGTGTTGCCACATGAGTGAACCACACCCCTGTGCAACACCTGAGATTTTCCACACTGAGGCTTTTGTCTCCAGCCTCACTGGAACATAGCTCCCGGCTCCTGCGTAAGCAAATCTCGTATTTCTAGCAGAAGAGCCCAGGGTACAGATAAAATGCCTAGATCTTGGGGTGCTATTTGTCTCTCCTCTTTCTCACCCTCTTCTGACTCATCTGAGTTGCTCAATAAATATCCGTGGAATGAACAGATCAAAGAAATGACTACATTTCTTTTAACACATATTTCTTACTCCTTACTGCCTCTTATCTGCCACATAAAACTGTGAGTGCTTTTCTCCTGAAGATCACGACGTGTGAGCCTGAGCTCTGACCAGACCACACTCAAGCCATCCGTGCTGTGATTACAGAAGACCAGACCACACTCAAGCCATCCGTGCTGTGATTACACGGATTAAGAATCCGTGCTAGGATTCTTACTGAACCCAGGATTCAGGGCCACTGTTTAAGTTTAGAGTTCTGTGTCCCACCTCCCTGAGATTCTGATTCAAGGGGTCCACACAGCTCACTTTGAGAAACATCTCTGTAACTGGACTGATTCATGTGGGTGACTTATTCTTGAGCCAACACAAGGGAACGGGAAGGGCCTAGCAACAATAGTAATGAAATAATAAACTCTGAGATATTAATATAGTGTAACTCAATATAAATCCTAAGACACACTTGGAGGGGCTCAGAAGGTTTACTGAAACAACTCGTGTCAAAGAATAAGTAGGAATTCACGGTAAAGAACAACGGCACCATTTCATTCAAGCCTTCCAATGAAGTGGTCAGGTAGGCATTTGGTGGAGGAGAAAAATGTAGCTCCCAGAAGATGAAGGATTTTATTTATTTATTTATTTTGAAAGAGAGAGAGAGAGCGCGCACGCATGAGCAGGGAAGAGGGGCAGAGAGAGAGAATCTTTTTTTTTTTTCCAACGTTTTTTATTTATTTTTGGGACAGAGAGAGACAGAGCATGAACGGAGGAGGGGCAGAGAGAGACGGAGACACAGAATCGGAAACAGGCTCCAGGCTCCGAGCCATCAGCCCAGAGCCTGACGCGGGGCTCGAACTCACGGACCGCAAGATCGGGACCTGGCTGAAGTCGGACGCTTAACCGACTGCGCCACCCAGGCGCCCCTGAGAGAGAGAATCTTAAGCAGGCTCTACACTCAGCGTGGAGCCTGACACAGGGCTTGATCCCATGACCCTGGGATCGTGACCTGAACCATAATCAAGAGTCGTATGCTCTACCGACTAAGCCCCCCAGGCGCCCCGAAGATGAAGGATTTTTAATGACTCATTCATTAAACATTTATTGAAAGTGCACTGTGTCCTATACACTGTGCTCTAGATCTCACATCTGGTAGAGGAGATTCAAATCCAGATGTGTCTGATACCAAAATCCATGTTCTTTTTGTCATGATTAAAAATCAGCCAAAATGTCAGATCCATGGCCGCTCCAGCTTACCACCCGATGTCTCTCCCCCGCTTTAAACCCAAACTTTTTGAAAATATGATCTACACTGGCTGTCCTCATGTCCTTACCTACCACTCACTTCTCAAGTCACTAAAAGCTGGCTTCTACCCCAACCATTCCAGTTAATTCTGAGCAAGGCTACCTGTAATATTCCCATTGCTAAACCCTGTGGATACTTCTCAGAATTGGATACCTTGAACCTTCTGATGCTGTTTACTACCCTTTCCATCTTGGAACATTCTTCTTCGTTGGCTTCCATGTCACTTGCCTGGTTTTCTTCCTACTTCTAGGGGCACACCTTCCCAGACTCTGTTATAAGCTTCTTTTGCTTTTTTTTGTATCTCTGTAATATCCTGCCTTCTCTTTTTCTAGATATGTTCATCTACTCCATAAGAACAAATTACTACTTACATACTAATGAGCTTCCGAAACTTTATCTTCAGCCCAAGTGTCTGCTTCTCCTGAGTTTCGTGTTTATATATCCCATTTTCTTCTGGGTATCCCCACTTAGTTATTCCCAGACCCTTCAAACTCAACATTGCCGGAAGGGAGTCATCATCTCTAACCAACCCCCTCCCCAGCAAAGTTGCTCTGCATTTTTTTTCAGTGACTGGTTCCATCATCCACTCCTCTGCCTAAGAACAAGCCTGAGTCACCTTTGATACTTCCCTCTCCTCACTTTCCCATACCCAGTCATTCAAAAAGCCCTAATGCTTACCTCAATAAAGCTAAAAATAAGAAAATTTTAAAGATTTGAAGTCCTGAAAATTGTACCGATTAGATATCTCTTGATACCTATTTCTCTCCATCCTCACTGGCACCTCCTTGATCGGGATGCCATTATCTCTCGGCTGGACCACCCTAACTGACTTAAATTGGCCTTTCCGTCTCCACATTCACTCCCTCAAGACCACACCCCACACTGCAGTCTAGGTGATTTCTAAACCCAGTTCTGATTACGTCTCTACTCACAATCCTTCAATTGCTTCTTTCTGGTCTTAGGAAAAAATTCAAACCCCTGTATATTTACGTGACCCTCTATAGCTTCATCTCTTCATATTCTTCTTCAAACTGTAATACTCAGTCTCACTGAACATCCGTTTCCAAGAATGTGCCACGTTCGGCCCCACCTTCTGGCTTGAATATGCTGTTACCATTGCCTGAAGCGCTCTTCTCATTTCCACCCCTTTCATGTGCTAACATACTTTAGGTCTAAGCTTAGAAATCACTTCTTCTGGGAAGCCTCCCTTGCCCCACAAGACTGGTAGGTGCTCCTACTCTGTACTTCTAGAAAACCACACCTTCTCTCTCTTGCAGCACAGCCATATCATCCTGTAATAGTCTATGTACCTGTCCCCCTGTAATCAGAATGTGCATTTTAGGACAGCACCCTCTATGTGTCATCCCCCGTGTTCAGTAGTGTCTTGTACACCACACGTGTTCAGAAGCACTTGTCAAATAATGAATGAACACATAAATGAATGGGGAATCTAAGGAAATTAACCTATACTTAGAAAAAGCATAACCAGTAATGGAGTAGTATCTCTTACCTTAAAAAGTCCTACCTTTCTCTTCAGCAAGTACCTGATATCTCTGTTCCCCTTCACAGCAAAATTTCTTCCAAGTATTGATTAATTCACCATCTCTGCTTCCTCACTGCCCATTCTTTCCTCAACCCACTCCAGTCACTCCACCATTTGAGTGTGGCGAACCCTGTTAGAGCCACCAACTAATTCTATGAGCCGAATCCAGTGGCCATTTCCCTTCAATACAATTGACTTTACCCCTTTCTTGAAATACCTTCATCTGGTTATCAAACTTGCCTGGTTTTCCTTCTTTGGCTTTGGCTACTGCTTCTCAGTGTCCTTTACATTTCCTCCTCTTCCGCTTCACCTCTAAACACTGAAAGATCCAAAAGTTCTGCTCTAGCTACGCATTTTCCACAGGTGATCTCTTCCGGGCCATGGTTTTCATCGTAAATATGCCAGCCACATGTTATGGCTCCCAGATCTGTAACTCTCCCTAGAATTCTGGATCCTTACATCTAACTGTCTACTTGCCATGTCCATTTGGTATCAAATAAGCATCTCATATCTATCATGGCAAAAATAAACTCTCGATCTCCCCACAACTTTGTCTATGAGTCTTCTTCATCGCAATAAATTCCATAACCGACAATTCAATCGCTCTAAGCAAAAATTGAGAAGTTATCCTTGATCTCTCTTATTACTCACTCCAGAAGTCTCAACACTCACAAATACCTCTTTAAAAATCCATGATTCTTTATCTCGTTGCTATCACACTACTACTATCCAAACTTCTGTGATATTTTACCCAGACTACAACAAAAGCATCCTAACTGGCTTTGCTGCTTCCCCTCCCTCCTCCCAGATAATCCCCTCCCCACCCAGCAGCCGGAGTGATATTTCGGAACACGTAAATCAGATCGAGTTACTCTCCTGACTAAAACCTTCCAATGGTTTCCCATCCACACACCTTACCTGAGAGCTGACGAATCCCTGCCTGATCCAGCTCTGCCTCGCCTCGCTCTCCAGCATCATCTCATGCCCATATATTCCAGCCACACCAGGCTCCATGAATTCACCCAGCTTGTTTCTATCTTTGAGCTTTTCCTTGAGCTACTGCTTCAGACTGAAATGCTCTTCCTTTGTTCTTTTTCGGCAGCTCCTTTGTGTTGTAATTCCTCCTTAAATGTCTCCTCCTCAAAGACCTTCACTGACCACCTCAGACTCTACACGGTTTCATTCACTTGCCATCACAAAGCAAACAGAATTTCTCCTAGAAACACAATACTAAGACACTATTGAACCCACAAACACCATATACATACCTCACTGCCTCATGTCTGACAAGATCCATATTTCCATCCTCTCTGAGTTTCCTAAACATTTCACCAGGAAGTCATCGCATAAACCCATTTTTAATCCTCTCCATAGCACCTATCATGTGTTGGAATTTTTCATTATTTACTCTTTGTCTCTCTAACTGAAATACAAGCACTGTGCGCATATGAAGCTCGTTGGAGTTGTTCACCTCAGTCTTCTCTTAACCCAAAATAGTGCTTGAAACAGTAGCGTGTCAGGAAACATGCTGCATGAACATGTCAGTGAACAGATTTGCCTGTATTCATAAAAACCTAACTGTGTGATAAAGTGCTAAGTGTGAATTCACCTATACTTTTGAAACATTTTGTTTTGAAGACATCAAACCACACCAGAAGTTCTGCCGAGTAGACATTCAGACGGAGGCAGACAGGGACACACAGCAGAACTCGTTCCCACTACATAATAATCCTATGTAACTGAAGACAGGGCCAACAATACCAATGTTCGGGAATGATCTTAAATATGACTCAAACTTGATAAAGACTGTGTTCTGATTTGAGCCAAGTGCCCTTCATCTTATAATATTTAGCTGTTGATGCAATTGGTACACCCTGTGCAGTAAAGACAGAAAAGACCAAGGCATGACCAGTGAGTGCTGCCCCGCCCCGGAAGGCAGAGAGCAAGCGTGTGTGGCCATTCTGCTGCCATCTTCTCTCTATGCTCACTCAGCACGCATCACCGCACAGTCAATGACCAGGAGAGAGTATTTACCCAGAATCTCATGTCTCTCTTCCAAAAATATACACATTTAGAACGTTGAACATTTCATTTCTCTGATAAATCAGTCATATCCTTTTATCTACTATTTTTAACTGATTCTAAAAATACCTGGTGGTAGTAATCTTCAGTTCTCATACATATTGAGAACAACAAACACAGTTACCTTCTACCAAAACTTCCGTGAATGTTTTAGAAAAACACAGCCATCACAGAAATTGTAATCACCAACACTGAAATCAGACGAGGGAAGTAATCTCTTGAAGAGGCACATTTAGAATAACCTCTAATTTTTAGAGGGTAAAATCACACACTAAACCCACCAAATGGTTATAAATTAATCTTTTATACTGACTTCTTACTTCCCCATTTTCATGGGGACATTATTTTGAGTTTTATTTTTCCTGATATACTACTTCAAGCTCTGAATAATTACACTCCCTCCCGACACATACACATACACAAAAGCTCAGTAAAATCTTGTATCTCCCAAGGGGCTAATTAGAAAGGATTCTGATTTCTATAAGGAATGAATGAGATCTTTGTTAACCTACTTTAACAGGACTCTAAATGACCCTGGATTTATCTTGCCCTAGTTTTCAAAATGTAACTGACCCAGAATAAAGTAAGCTTATCCCCACACTCCTGGCAAAAACAAAACCAAAGTTCCCAGAAGCCAAAACTGTACGTACACAATCCAAGGGAAAAAATTATTTTTCTGTCTTAGACTATATAGTGCAAATGCCACTGCTTGCAGAGCTGTTTTATTTTCCACTTAATTGGAATATTTTAAGATTATAAAGCCTTACAATATCAAACTAATAATCTTCCAAGAAAATAGAGCAAAAGAGATCATCAGCTACTATGATATCAGGAACTTCCTAGAAACTTTTGTGTTGGGACAAGTATAATAGCATTAATATCGAGTGAAGAACCATAATTTAATTATTTTCTCTGGGTGTAACCATCACCTAATTGCTAAAAAAAAAAAAAAAAAAAAAAAAAAGACCCCAGAGATGATTTGCTTTTATTCCTAATAACTAAGCGGTCTGAATTTGTCAGAGAAACAGAGTTACTGCTGGATAATGCGTGTACTTTTCTTACTCTTCATTCACCATTTCCATCAAAATTCCACACTGGGGACTTGGCTATAAAAGGGTAGAAATCCCATTTAGAAGCTTTTTTAGTAATCTCATTCCTCTTTCTCAGACTTTACATGGTTTCATTCACTCACCATCATAAAGTAAGCAGAATTTCTCTTAGAAACACAATACTAAAACACTATGGAGCCCGCAAACACCATATACACGCCTCCCTCTAGAGAGAGCCATTATTTCCATCCTCTCTGGCTGATTTCCCTGAACACTGAGCAATTCTTCTAATTCAGGGTACTTCATGTGTTTTTTTTATATTGGAAATGACCACTCATTCATTCGTTCATGACCAACTCAAACAGTTGTTTACTGAGCGCCTAAAATATGTCAGAAACATCGTTTGGCCATAAAGATGCCAAGAGCACCCTACGCAGAGCACCTAACACACACTTGGAGGAACTCAGAAGGCTCATTAAAGCAGGCAATGCCCAAGGATGAGAGGGAACTCAAGGATTAAAAAAAAAAAAATCACAAGAAAGGCGGTTGGGTGGCTCAGTGGGTTGAGCATCCGACTCTTGGTTTCGGCTCAGGTCATGATCTCACAGCGCGTGGGATCGAGCCCCAAGTTGGGGCTGTGCTGTCAGCACAGAGCTTGCTTGGGATTCTCTCTCTGCCTCTCCCCGTCATGCTCATGCTCTCTCTCAAAAATAAACAAACAAACAAACATTTAAAAAAAAAATTACCAGAGGTTCAGCAAGGAGACACCTGACTCCAGGGAAGTTCCTACCAAAATGTTTGATTTTTACAGTCAAACAGAACAGATAACTCACTTTGCAAATAATATTCTAGAGAACATGCTCTCATTCTTCACCTCCCTACAACTGAAATGGGAAGAGATACTCGAGACAGCATATTCAGTCATATTGTGGTTGGATTTTCGGTTGGACACCCAAATCAGGAGCAGGCCCCTGTGTAGTTAAGGACTTCAACTCATTTCATGAGAAGGATGAAATCTGCATCCCACGTCGCCTTCTTTCACGTGATACCAGCAAGAAGAAGCACAGTGCACCACATGCTTCTTCAAGGCGCTCAATCTATTCAACCTTTGTCCCCGTAACAACAAGCCTGCTACACGTGGTCAGCACTCAGTGTTTACTGAACAGATGAATAAAAGTAAACATTACATCACATCACTACGCTTGTCATCTAACCCACTGAACATGAATAATGTCTAAAAAGATCCCATAAAATGAAAGCCTCCGTTGGATGGATACTCAGTAAATAATAAAGTTCGATGTTGTAACAGCCTAACTACAGGGACCCGTGTTTCCCTATCAAGCCCTCCACCAAGTAATGTCTATCCAGAAGGCATAGAGGGTTTTTTAATCTTTTAAAAGACATCATCTGGAAGATAACACTAAACAAAACGTGCGAGCATTGTTTGAAATGACACAGTAACTGGGCTGAACATGGTTTTACATGGCTTCGCACAGATGGTTAACCATTCACCAGCATTTTGGCAGGACTGCGTGAAAGTTAACTCCTCGTGTGGTGGCAAAGGTAATAGAACACACACTCCTTCCTAGTTCTTTGTCTAATTAATGATAACATTCTGTATTCAAATGCCATTTTCCTAAAGCATTGGTCTACGTTGTTTTCAAAAGCAAAGTAATTTGCTCTTGTTACAGAAATGTATCACGCCCTCTTATGGTCCACAAATTATATTCACGTGTTATAAAGAAATAACTGGAATCTGAAATATATAAAGAAAATATCCAAAATAGTTCAAGATTACCATAGCTGCTGCTTAAAATATCACGAGGTGAGTCATCGTAGGCTCGCAATTCACTCATGATTTATTTGACTTTTAAATGGGCCCTCTACCTGTGCTGTACTTCCCATGACATGAAGTTCTCAAGAGAAGAGTTTCTTTGTGAACAGCATATTATATCTACAATTTACCGTAAGTACATTGATATACGGCCTTATTATCTGTTGCTATTAAATACTTAATGAAAACACACTAAATAAAAAGAGAGTTAATAACGTGGACATTATAGCTGCTACCACTATTACCCCAATCAGCTCAGCTTCTAGACCTTGGAGCCACTCTATTATTATCCAGATTCAGTAGTTTCAGAACCGTGCTGAGCGTTTCACCTCGATGGTGTTCACACCTGTCCCATACTTTCATATTCACTGTTTAATTCTAATCCAGGCAAACATTACCCAACACCCAGCTAATTGCAAACCTTTCTAACTGGTTTCCCCAGCTTCACTTTCTGGCTCCTTTCAAGTCTTCCTACACCCCAAGCCAGATTGATCTCCTAAAGTACACTTTGACCTCCAGCCATGTACTCTCACCCTCAAGACTCAATAGCCACTCACAGCCTAAAGGCAAAATCCCCAAACTTCTTGGGTTTGAATTCATCCCCCTTAGGGATCTCAGTCTCAGAAATACTACTAAAGAAATTCCTACTTTGGTCTTAAATTAAATGAAGAACAAAGAAAGTCCCTTCCAACTTGAAAATTCTGTGATACTCATCCAACTTACCCCTTATTGCTTCCATAATCATATCTATCCAGTACTCCAAAGATTTATTCCCCAAACACACCTTTCCCACCTGAAGAGCTTGGCACAGGTGGTATTTCATACAAAACATATATTTAGTATTTTCTTAGGATTAAAGGAAAGGAAGCACCTGTTATTTTGCCAGATAAGAAAACCAGTGGAAAGATTTAAAGAAATTCTGTAACAGACATCTTGGTAAAGCAAATAATTTTTAAAGATAGCTGTTTATTTATTATTTTCGTAGCCTGAACTTTCACATATCATTTTATTTAAAATGTGGACCGTCCAACGTAGTACAAAATGCACTAGCCGAAAATAAATTCCATTTTACATTAATCTGCTCAAATTCACATTCACAAACGGCATTTCTTTCCCTTCCCAACAATCCATTTCAACACCATGCTCCTCATTAGACTAAGAGAACATAAATATCTCCCTACAAAAAGGGCCTTCATGAGGACATTTACTCAAACATCACACGAAACACTAACAAAAAGAAAGATGAAGTTGCTTGTTTGTTGTCCCTGCTCTATGAGTTTCAGCAAAGCACTGCCTCATTTCCTGGGCCTGATTCATTGCAGGCCCTGCACACGTGGGAAAAATGTTTTCATAGCCTATCTACAATGAGTTACTACATTTCAACACAGACATCTTACTTAATTTTTTCTCAAGCCGATTACTCTAAGTCAGGGTATAATTGTCTCATCTGAGATACATTTGGCTAAAGTAAAGCAGCCATTGTAAGTTAAGTAGGTCTCTGTCTCTAAAAAATGTTCTGAAATCAGAAGAAAAAAACTTCCTTATGAGCAGTGGCCCTGAGCTTCTCATATTACATAAAATCTCTTTTCTCATATTACTCCAAGGATCATTACGCATACATGAATTTTGTGAAATACAAGTCTGATAACATAATGTACAAAGCCAAATACTTTTAAGACTGTTGTCAACAGCTTGCCATTCAGTCATAGTTAACTAAGGTACATAAAATCATCTGTTGATTTTTGTCTAAATAGCTAATAATTCTGCTTTGAAACCAAAGTTATCTTTAGAAATATATAAAAGCCCCAATGTTTATAGCAGCACTATCAACAATAGCCAAAGTATGGAAAGAGCCCAAATGTCCACTGATGGATGAATGGATAAAGAAGATGTGGAATATATATACAATGGAGTATTACTTAGCAATCAAAAAGAATGAAATCTTGCCATTTGCAACTATGTGGATGGAACTAGAGGGTAGTATGCTAAGCGAAATTAGTCAGAGAAAGACAAATATCATATGACTTCACTCATATGAGGACTTTAAGACACAGAACAGATGAACACAAGGGAAGGGAAGCAAAAATAATGTAAAAACAGGGAGGGGGACAAAACAGAAGAGACTCTTAAATATGCAGAAGAAACAGAGGGTTACTGGAAGGGTTGTGGGAGGGGGGATGGGCTAAATGGGTAAGGGGCATTAAGGAATCTACTCCTGAAATCATTGTTGCAGTATATGCTAACTAATTTAGATGTAAATTAAAAAAATAGAATTACAAAAATTACCCCAAAAAAAGAATAAAAAAAAAAGAAATACATAAAAGTTCCTTCTTCCCTCCCTCCCTCCCTCCCTCCCTCTTTTCTCCCTTCACCCTTCCTTCCTTCCTTTCTCCCTCTTTCTTTCTTTGTTTCTTTCTTTCTTTCAACTCAAGGAACTTCAGCCAGATGAACTATAAACCTACTAATAATAATGTAGAACTTAACCGTGAGAAATGTATTCATGTCACAGTTAAGCTTTCATTCTACAGTCACCTCTCGGTTGATATCCCTGAGTGTACCTCGCTAATGTGAGCACCCCTTGCCCAGTATAAATCTGATTACATTACAGTATTGGCTTTCCTCCTCTCCCCCTACAGAGCAATGCATCTAGTACTACGTTCCCCTAAATGGATCATAAAGAAAAATCATTCACACTGGCAGTGCATGTATATTACATTCCCATTGCCAAACAGCCTGTATTTATCTCTTATTGTAAAGCAGACTTTATTAGCCTAGTATAATTCAAAACATGCTATGAGAAACCACTCAATTCTTAGTAACTTGCTAATTATTTTGAGCTATTTGTGAACCTGAGATCATTAATGTTACTTGAAGATGCCCATCCATATTCTGGATGTGTAAGTTTACTATGGATTAACTAGAATAAGGTTAAGATTTAAGTAGATTTTCCAAAGAGAACGTTAGGGAAATTCCTTCCTTCAAATATGTCTACACATGTTGACATGCGAGGGGGTATGTGGTGCAGTAGAAAGAAAACAATCCTCCAGGTCAAGGCCCAGCTCTGCCTCTCACTGTGTGACTCTGGGAAAGTAATTCGATCTTCCTGAGCCACAGCGATCCTCTCTGTACCTTGAAGATAAAAACATCTACCTCACAACGTGGTTGTGAGGACTGAATGTGCACAAGAGTGCTGTGCATGCTACAGCCTATGATATAGAAGTCTTAGAACGCACTGCAGTGGGGAAGAAAACATTATGAGATATAATCATTGTAATACTATCAGTGCTAAAATAAGTTCTGCAGGAGAACAGAGGAGGAAGTGTGAATCTCAGCCAAAGAGAGAGCACGGCTAAGGAGGAGGCTGAGTCCAGCTGATTTGGGGATGGATGAGGGATCCACGAGGGATAGGTGAGCTGGATTGCTTCCAGCAGGAAGAGGAGAGGGGGTTACAGCAGGACAGCCTGCACGAAAGCACACAGGCAGGGGGAGTACAGACCCTCAGGCAGCCATACAGCCGGAGCACAGGGTGCTTATGGGGGTGAAATGGGAGACGAGGGCAGAGAGAAAGGAGCACCAGACCGGAAGAGCCTGTGAGCCACACCAAGAGGTCTAGACTATCCCACATGTGATGGGAAGCCACTGAATAGAAAAATGTCAAAACAAAACCAAAAACCAGTAAAAACCAGACTCTGGTTTATAATTTTTTTCTATACACTAAGCAGTTTCTACTCTAGCTGTGTGCTCATAGACAAGAAGTCTTTGGGGACAAAGATTTTGACTGTAAATATATAAAAAGAAGTTACAGGGGCACCTGGGAGGCTCAGTCGGTCAAGCATCCAACTCTCGATCTCAGCTCAGGGCATGATCTCACAGTTCGTGAGTTCGAGTCCCATGTCAGGCACTGCACTGACAGTAGGAGCCTGCTTGGGATTCTCTCTCCCTTTCTCTGCCTCTCTCTCTATCTCTCTCTCAAAATAAATAAATAAACTTTTTTTTTAGTTTTTTTTTTTTTTTAACGTTTATTGATTTTTGAGACAGAGACAGAGCATGAACAGGGGTGGGTCAGAGAGAGAGAGGGAGACACAGAATATGAAACAGGCTCCAGGCTCTGAGCTGTCAGCACAGAGTCCGACGCGAGGCTCGAACCTACAGACCGCGAGATCATTACCTGAGCCGAAGTCGGACGATTAACCGACTGAGCCACCCAGGTGCCCCTCAAAATAAATAAATAAACTTTAAAAATAAAAAATAAATAAAAAATGAAAAGAAGTTACAATGCCTTTATTAAACTCATACTCTGTGTCAGGTACTGAGCTAAGCCCTTTGAATGCATTATGTATCATTGTTCACCTTCAAAACACAGAAGCAACACAGGCATCACCATCTGTATCTTAAGTGTGAGGAAACTGAGATTCAAAAAAGATAAAGCCTTTTGTCCAAGTTCAAAGAACTAGCAAGTGCCAGAGCTAGAAACAGAAATTAGATTTATGTTACTATTTAGTGATGCACTCTCTTCCTGATATGTTTCAGGCTACATGAGCTCCTACTCACCTGCCACCAAAACTTCAGAGAAAAACAAGAAAACATCAGGGCTTTTTTTTTTTTTTTCCAGTTGAATGAAATTTTTTTAATTTAACATAAAATTACAGCGTAGTTAACATACAGTGTCATATAGTGGTTCAATAGTTCTGTACATCACCCAGTGCTCATCACAAGTACGATCTTTAATCCCCATCATCTATTTTACCCAGCCCCCCCCCACACTTATTCCAGCTACTTATGGATATTGTATGACACTATAAAAAATATACTTACTGAAAACCTTTACAATTCTTACCTCAAGTACTACTTCAACATATTATGTTTCTTAGCCTACACAAATTACATTACAGTTATTTTTAAAAGGCTGATACAGGGGTGCCTGGGTGGCTCAGTCGGTTAAGCGTCCGACTTCGGCTCAGGTCACGATCTCGCAGTATGAGAGTTCGAGCCCCGCGTCGGGCTCTGTGCTGACAGGTCACAGCCTGGAGCCTGTTTCAGATTCTGTGTCTCCCTCTCTCTCTGCCCCTCCCCTGTTCATGCTCTGTCTCTCTCTGTCTCAAAAATAAATAAATGTTAAAAATAAATAAATAAATAAAAATAGAAGCCTGATACATATAGGCACAGTCTAGTGCAATAGGCATCTGACCCCCAAATCAAGAAGCTAATCATTCAAATCATGTTTTTCTAATTAAAAATATCAGAAAGTCATTTGGGGAGTCACGAATGACTCAAATAGAAGTAATGTACAGCACAGCAGCTATAGTTAATAATACCGTATAGTATATTTGAAAATCGCTAAGAGAGGGGTGCCTGGGTGGCTCAGTCAGTTGGGCATCTGACTTCGGCTCAGGTCATGATCTTGCGGTTCATGGATTCAAGCCGCACATCGGGCTCTGTGCTGACAGCTCAGAGCGTGGAGCCTGCTTCAGATTCTGTGTCTCCCTCTCTCTCTTTGCCCCTCCCCTACTTGTACTCTCTTTCTCTCTCTCTCTCTCTCTCTCTCTCTCTCTCTCTCAAAAATAAAAACATTAAAATAGAAAAGGAAAGAAAATTGCTAAGGGAGCAAATCTAAACAGTTCTCGTGATAAGAAAAAAAAATCTGTAATTATATATGATGATATTAACCAAACTTACTGTGGTGATGATTTCACAGTACACATAAATATCAAATCATTATGTTGTACACCTGAAACTAGTAAGATGTTGTAGGTCAATTATACCTCAATAAAAAATAAAGTACAGGGGGCCCGTGTGGCTCAGTCAGTTAAGCGTCCGACTTCAGCTCAGGTCATGATTTCGCAGTCTGTGAGTTCAAGCCACGCATGGGGGGCTCTGTGCTGACAGCTCAGAGCTTGGAGCCTGCTTCAGATTCTGTGTTCCCCTCTCTCTCTGCCCTTCGTCCACTCACTCTGTCTGTCTCTCTCTCAAAAATGAATAAACATTAAACATTTTTTTTAAAAAAATAAAAAATAAAGCACAAAATAAAATGACTCAAAATCTATGGCTTCTAAGTAACATTCGAAGAATTTTGTATAATGCCCTACATAATCTTAAAGATTACTTTAAAATAACATAGTCTCATAAATATTTTCAAAGGCTTACCATAGCTTTATTTCTTCTACACTAGCTAACTTTACTCAGCTCCAAGATTTGTTTTATCAACAAGGGTGAAAAGTCTAATGAATTTTCAAAGTGCAAAAACAAATATTGCCAGACTCCACAAGAAGCACTAAAAAAAACACAGTCAGTACTGGGTCTGCATAAATGCACACACGATTCATATGATTGAAAGGTCATTCACTTGTAATACTACTACTATTCTTTTCTATTTGGACAAAATAAGGATGTACATTTAAAAGAGGCTATGCAAAAAAGATGCAAAATGAGTGCAAACAATTCCAAGCAAACCATGGTTAACTATTTTCACTACAAATGAAATGCATATACTCAAGAATGAGAAACCAAGATACCCAATTCCTTCCAGGTATTTCTTACTCTCTTAGACTGCTGAGGTAGCAGTAAAGACATGTACACATACTGCAAGGTTCTACAATTGGAAAAATACTGAAGAGAGGCAGAAAGCGGTAGGATTTGAGACCAGATGAGGGTAAGGTTTCCACAGTTGCGATGGGTGTCACCCCACCCAACCGTAATTACCTTGCAGTGTAATATGGCGACCATCGATGCCCAAGGAAACCTGTTCATCCTCGGTGGGAAGCACAGGACTAGACGCCATCCTTTGACTCACTGGAGATTATATCATGTCCATCTCAGTTAAAGAAGTGAACTAAAAGTAAAAGGGATAAATGCTCATTAGTGACTCTGCAACTCTGCATCTCTAATAGACATGACCCCCCGAAAGCAACAGCAAACGAAAGCTGCCCTCCCACAAGAAGCAGTTTTCTAGTGAGTGTTTCCTTAGTTCATGAGGAAAAGAAGACTACGCCTTCTTTTTTGAATCATAATCAAGATTTTGCCCTGTGACCTATTCGAGTTGCTGGCAGGACTCCCAAAGAGCTAGCAGGGTGGATTCTATACCAGTGGGGAAAAGAAAAGCTACCCAATTAGATTCCGGAACTTGTTTAGGGGACGGAAAGTTGACACAAACGGACATCTTAGGTGCTTGTGTGTACTTTATTGTGAATTTGAACCTGCAAGAATTTTCTTTATAACTTTTTATAAAGTTTATAAAGTTTTTCATAAAGTTATTAAAGTCTATGAAGTTTTAGTTCCTCTTCTGCTCCGTAAATGTTGCCATTTACTGGAAACAATAACAACTGAGCTTGAGCTTGCAAAGTGAAACTAAAAAACAAACTATATGAAAAAGAACGTTTTGATGAAGCTACCTATTATATTGAATTATTTTCCCAAGTACTTACTTTTCCACACATTTCTTTCTCTATCCCCACTCTGATCCTTAAAGAATCCTGCCAGTAAGAGGAGTTCTAACTGTGCAATTCTTTATTGCTTCGGGTATGTATATGGCACTATTAGCATCTTAGGGGCTGAAAAACTTGACTTTTCCCATACAGATGACTTTCTTATCAAATAAACCTAACCAAATATATAAAAATATAAAATGTATTAGGGAATGGATAGAAAAATGGGTAAATACACAGATACCTGATCAAGCAAGTAGAGCAAAACATTAGTGGTAGAATCTATGTGTTCAGCATATCAAAGATGTTCACTGAAAAATCCTTTTCCATTCGTGTATATTAGAAATTCTTTATAATAAAATATTGGGAAGGAGACAACCAAAAATAAATATACCTGAGGCCAACAGCTAGATAAAATCAATCATATCCAACAGATCACTTTACACAAAGAATAAAAATCATTCGATTTTGAAAAATCAGTCAATGCAACAGACAGTCTTCAAAAATCTTTTGGCTCCAGGGCAAGGAGGCTGTGGCATCGGCGGGTGCCAGGAGTTTCCAGCTCCAGACAGGATGGTCGAGGTTGTTTGTAATGACCAGCTGGGGAAGAAGGTCCCCGCCACACTGATAACATCCATCAGGGACCTTAAGAAGCTGATCACAGCCCAAAATGGCACCCATTGTAACAAGATCATCCTGAAGAAGTGGTACACAATTTTTAAGGACCACGTGTCTCTGGGGAATAAGAAATCCACGGTAGGATGAACCTGGAGCTTTAGTATCAATAGAGCACAATTCCTTCCCCCTGTCTTGCTCTGCCCTACCCTGCCCTCTGCTCTTTTCCCATCCTCACTCCCACATTGGTGTGGATGCTTGTTTTTAAAAACTTATGTTAAGGGCGCCTGGGTGGCTCAGTCAGTTAGACATCCAACTTCAGCTCGGGTTATGATCTCATGGTTTACAAGTTCGACCCCCTACGTCGGGCTCTGTGCTGACAGCTCTCGAGCTGTCAGGAAGGAAGCTTCAGACTCTGTGACTTCCTCTCTCTCTGCCCCTCCCCTGCTCACATTCTGTCTCTCTCAAAAATAAATAAACGTTAAAAAATATTTAAAAACTCATGTCAATGGGGCACCTGTGTGGCTCAGTTGGTTAAGGGTCTGACTCTTGATTTCAGCTCAGGTCATGATCTCACGGTTCATGAGATGGGGCCAGGTGTGGGTTCTGCACTGACAGTGCAGAGGCTGCTTGGGATTCTCTCTCTTTGCACTTTCTCCCTTCTGCACTTACGCGCGGGCGCTCTCTCTCTCTCTTTTTCTCTCTCAAAATAAACTTAAAAAAACCCATTTTAATAAAATCTTAGAAATTGCCAAAAAAAAAACCCAACCCAAAAACCCAACAACTTTCAATTGCATCTTCCCCACTCCTGTTTATCATCCAAAATTCCCTTATTATCTCTCCCACGGATCACTGTTGTTAAAGATTTTACACACCGAATAAACCATCCTTGTCAATTAACAGCTAATTTGTTTTATCCTCGGCATTAAGATGAATCAGAGACCGCTTGAGTTAACGGTGCTACAATACTTTGCCGATATGCTCCTAGCCAAAATGAAAAGCTGTTTGCCAGCTCAAGTGAGCCCGTGCAGCCTGACAACTGACGAAGGTACCAGTGTTCTCCACTTTTGATGTAAGAAGACCGCCACTACCCCTTCCCATACCTGAGGGCTCCTGAACCCCAAGTGAAGACAAAGCACTTCTTCATGATGACAGGAGAAAAACTGAATTCTAGAATGAATTTCCTAAGGGCATCCACTATTCCCCGCCAGGACTCTTTTCTTAAGGGGGGGTTAATAACAATAGTAGCAAACACTTACATAGCACTTAACATATACAGGCACTGTTCTAAGCACTTTGCACATACAGCCTCATTTAATCTGCAACACCTGTAAGGGTTGGGTAGTCTAATTACCCCCATATTTGAAAAACCAAAACAAGGGGCGCCTGGCTCAGTCGGTTGGGCGGCCGACTTCGGCTCAGGTCATTATCTCACAGTCCGTGAGTTCGAGCCCCGCGTCGGGCTCTGTGCTGACCGCTCAGAGCCTGGAGCCTGTTTCAGATTCTGTGTCTCCCTCTCTCTGACCCTCCCCATTCATGCTCTGTCTCTGTCTCAAAAATAAATAAACGTTTAAAAAAAAAAATGTCACATACAGCTGTCTATGGACACATAGCTAATAAATGATGGAACGAAGATTTGAATCCAAGGGGTTCTGGCTTCAGAGTCTATGCTCTTTACCAAAACATTTTGATGTCTCATCGAGCTACCTGAAACTGCCATATTTTGTTTATTCTTTCTTTCATGCATTTACTCAGCAACTGTTTATATGTGCTAGTTCCTGCTCTCAAGGAATTCAATCTCCTGGGGATGACAAATGAACATAATATTGAGTGAGATCCTCGAAGGAATGTATGTAGAAGGCACCGTACAGGCAAAGGAAGAGACCCATCCCACACTCAAAGCTAGAGATAGATGGGGCCGTCAGGAGTGCACTTATCACAAAACAGCATTTCACTCCAAATGGTCCCATTAACATTATTTGAACAAGACCTTGAAGTTAATAAGAATGTACCTGAGAATCACTCATTGTCATTCACTATCAATCAACCATAAAGTATTAAATGAAGGGGAAAGAATTTAAACTAAAAACAGAACAGCGAACAAATTGATAACCAGAGAATCAAGTGTTCCTGTGCTAAACTGGTCTGTGAGATTCACTATATCGCATATTAAAGTTGAAGAAAAAAAACGGTATTCATTAAAAAAAAAAAAAAAAAGGCTAGACCTTAAAACAACTACAGTTGACACAGGTTTGAACTGCGCAGGCCCACTTACACAGAGATTGTTTACAGTGCAGCACTGGAAATACATTTTCTCTTCTTTATATTTTTCTTAACATTTCCTTTTTCTCTAGCTGACTTTATTGCAAGAATATAGTATATATTAACATAGCATATAGAATATGTGTTAATCAACTGGTTATGTTATCAGTAAGGCTTCCAGTCAACAGTAGGGGATTAGTAGTTACGTTTGGGGAAAGTCAAAAGATATACATGTATTTTCAACTGCGTGGGGGGGGGGGGATCAGCGCCCCTGACCCCCATATTGTTCAAGGGTCAACTGGATTTGCCTGAGAGGTTTCTGGTTTTAATAGGATAAACTTAACAGGATAATACTTTTTTTTTATTTACGGAAAAATGTCTTCGAGTTTCTAAAATATGTCCACCAAAAGTAAAACCAGGGGTGCTTGGGTGGCTCAGTCGGTTAAGCCTCCAAGTTTGGCTCAGGTCACGATCTCACAGTTCGTGGCTTCAAGCCTCGCATCGGGCTCTGTGCCGACAGCTCAGAGCCTGGAGCCTGCTTTGGATTGTGACTCCCTCTCTCTGCCTCTCCCCAACTTGTGCACGCAAACGCTTTCTCTCTCTCAAAAATAAATAAACATTAAAAAAAAAAAAAATGTAAAACCAAACTTTAAAGACTGACTCAGGGGCGCCTGGGTGCGTAGTCGGTTAAGTGTCCGACTTCAGCTCAGGTCACGGTCTCGCGGTCCGTGAGTTCGAGCCCCGCATCGAGCTCTGTGCTGACAGCTCGGAGCCTGGAGCCAGTTTCAGATTCTGTGTCTCCCTCTCTCTCTGCCCCTCCCCCGTTCATGCTCTGTCTCTCTCTGTCCCAAAAATAAATAAAAAACGTTGAAAAAAAAAATTTAAAGACTGACTCAGTTGAAAGCGGTAGATTATTAACCCAAATATTGTCTTAATACAACTATTAAGACAGAGTAAGAAGGGCGTGGCCGTGGGCTCACAGGACTCGCAGGGTCTCCGGCCCAACTCCCATCTCATTGTGTTCCGTCTTCTCTGTGCAGCTAGAATCAGCACAGAAGAGCCCTTCCCAAGGGCTCCTTGTGGCTTTCCAGGGGCTCCTTTCCTTTTCAAAGAAAAGATACACACAATTATGTGACAAAGCCAGGGATTAGAATGAAAATAACAGACCAGCTTCAGGCACACAACCAAAGACTGGGTAAAAAATTAATGCACTGGCAGTAAAGATTCTAAAATCAAGTGGAATGGTGTGGAATTATGTTTTTAAAATTCAGATAAACTAATAGGCACACTTCTATAAATGGCATAGCTATTTTGAAACGACTATGGCTTGCTTAGGCAAGATATATTTTTTGAAAACTTTTTTTAATGTTTTTATTTTATTTTTGCGAGAGAGAGAGCACGAGTGGGGGAGCGGCAGAGAGAGAGAGGGAGACACAGAATCTGAAGCAGGCCCCAGGCTCCAAGCTGTCAGCACAGAGCCTGATTTGGGGCTTGAACTCACAAACTGTGAGATCATGACCTGAGCTGAAGTCAGCCACTCAACCGACTGAGCCACACAGGCGCCCCTAGGCAATATATCTTAACATTCTTGTGGTGTCTCTAAAACTTCAAACACTAGAGAATTTCCCTTTTTTAAAGAAATCTTGGCATTTACTTTGGATTATTATACTTAGGATGTTTTTCAATTCAAAAATAAAATTTGAATGGAGATTATCTCTCATGACGGAATTATGGATGATTTTTATTTCCTTCCTTTTGCTTACTCTGCATTTTTAAAAAAATTTTTTTTAATGTTTATTTATTTTTGAGACAGAGAGAGACAGAGCATGAATAGGGGAGGGTCAGAGAGAGAGGGAGACACAGAATCTGAAGCAGGCTCCAGGCTCTGAGCTGTCAGCACAGAGCCCGACGTGGGGCTCGAACTCACAGACTGTGAGATCATGACCTGAGCTGAAGTCGGACACTTAACCGACTGAGCCACCCAGGCGCCCCTAATCTGCATTTTTAAAATTTCAAATGGTGAATGCATCTTTCTGCTGCAATAAGGGAAACATTTTTGCTTTTATTTTAATGATATGACAACAAAATGGAGAATAAGGTATTATTTAGTCCAAGGTCAAGTCTCCAATTGATTTGCTATGAAACATGTATATCTGTATCTTCAAAATGAGAAAAATACTCTCTTGACACAAATAAAATTTTAGAAAACTTTTCTGGCTTTGACTTCTAGAAAACAGTTATTCTAGAAATTTCTAGAAAAGATTCCCGAAAACCTTTTTGGTACCGCAGCAGGTCTCTTATTTCCTCATTATTAGATAGTGTGCTAATGAGTCCTGGCAGTCTGACAGCACTGGAAAAATCACTGTGTCGTACGAGGAAAGGGACATCCATCTCATCTTCAGAGGCTGATCAGAAAGTCTACCATGGAAGGACGTAGGAAGTATACTCAGGTAACTCTTCAACAGAGTGATTTAAATGTCACCACTTGTTGCCATCGTTTTTTCCTAGTCTTCGTCTACACCACATTATTTACGATCCACCTGGCAGTTCTGAAGGAGGTCGCTTTGTCAGGTGAGTTGCAGCGCTATTCCTAGCCACGGGCCGTTATTAGCGGTGATCTGCTTACAAGCTGCCAGCAGAAAGGTGGTGACACAAATGCAGTAAGTTTCTTCAACTTTTTCCTGCTAACTTTTCCTAACTCCGCTATCACCTCTCCTGTCATCACCGCTTAACCAGAGGCTATGGTACAAATTCAGACCAGGTGATTTCTTTTTTAACTGAAGTACAGCTGACACACAACGTTACACTTGTCTCAGCTGTACAACCCAGTGGTCCCACAAGTGCACACATTATGCTGTGCTCACCCCAAGCGTGGCTACTGTCACCACGCAACACCATCACAACACTGTTGACTACACTCCCTACGCTGTACCTTTTATCCCTGTTGACTTATTCTTTCCGTAACTGGAAGCCTGTATCTCTCACGGCCCTTTACCCATTTTGTGCAGCCTCCCACAGCCCTCCCCTCAAACAACCATCAGTTTGTTCTCTGCATCTGAAGGTCTGTTTCTGCTTTTTGTTTGTTTAGATTCTACAAGTAAGTGAAATCATAAGGTATTTGTCCTTCTCTGTCTGACTTATTTTACCTGGCATCATACCCTCAGGGTCCATCCATTTTGTCTCAAATGGCAAGATTTCATCTTTTTTATCACTGTATAACTTTCCATTGTGTGTACATGACACATCTTTATCCATTCACCTACTGACGGACACTTGGGTTGCTTCCGTATCTTGGCTATTGTAAATAACGCTGTAATACACATAGGGGTGCATGTATCTTTTGGAATCAGTATTTTTGTTTTCTTTAGGTAAATACCCAGTAGTGGAATTACTGAGTCATACGGTGCTTCTATTTCTAATGTTTTGAGGAAGCTCCATACAGTTTTCCACAGTGGCTGCACCAGTGTGCATTCCCACCAACCGTACACAAGTGTTCCTTTTTCTCCACATCTTCGCCAACACTTGTGATTTCCTGTCTTTTTGATTCGAGCCATTTTGACAGGCGTGAGGTGATGTCTCACTGTGGTTTTGATTTGCGTTTCCCTGATGATGAGCGATGTTGAGCATCTTTCTATGTGTCTGCTGGCCATCCGGATGTCTTCTCTGGAAAGATCAGACCAGGTAACTTTTAAGTTGCACTCTACTATCTCTTTCCAGGCACTTCATTTTCCTAATGACCACCTCAAAATGCCAGAAATCAATTTTAACCAGTCATTATACTTTTGGAAAACAAATATGTAGCAGTTCTCTGGATAGAATGCTGCTCACAGCAAAGCAGGGTCACTCACCAGCCAATACCAACTGGGCCGCTGAAACACCCACTCCAACCACGATAACAGCATTCTGAGTGAACACAGCCACTTCCCTAAAAGAGCCCGGGTTGACCTTGACCAAGTCTCAAATGCTCTGAACTGTAGCATCCACTGACTGCTACAGAACGGGAATGATAGTATGTATCTTACAGGGTGGTTGTTGGAATTCAATAAAAAAGCACATGCAACTTAAAAACTACAGTAACAACTAACATTTATTGAGTGCTTACTGTGGTAGATGCACTACAGTATACAAATGGTATTTCTTATAAGCTGTGAAATGAATTTATCAAGATTCTCCCTTTGGTTTGGTTTGGTTTTTGAGAGACAGACCACAAGCGAGGGACTCATCACAATACAAAAATGAAGAGTAAAAAAACTTAAGGACAAAAACTTCCAAAGTTATGAAAGCTGATATGTTCAATTATCACAGATCTAGAAAGCCTGCACTTAGGAAGTAGTTATTTTGAATTTCCACCAGTACATTTTAACCTTAAAATTCTGCTCTCCTACCCTACACTCAAATTTTCTAAAGATCATACTTCCCCCAACAAAAGTTTCCTGCCTTTGCTACCACCAGGTCACCAATCTCCCAAAAATCCTGGATATGTCTTTAACCCAATGTCTTCTCTTCCATATATATATATATATATATATATATATATATATATATATATATATATATATCTTTATTCCTTTTGTCATCATCTCTACCCATGACCTCATTATTTTTATTTTTATTTACTTACATACTTATTTATTTATTTATGTAGGTTTCATGCCCAGTGCAGAGCCCAATGCAGGGCTTGAACTCTTGACCCTGAGATCAAGACCTGAGCTGATATCAAGAGTCAGACACTCAACTGACTGAGCCACTCAGGCATCCCGTCCAGTCGCCATCTTGATCTATAGGCAAAATATGTACCTACGTATCTGAGTGGCTTCTTTCCTCTGGCACCGTGAGACACAAGGATAGCTTTCTTGGAAAGAAACCCGGTCATGGCTATCCTGGCTTCTTCCCTCCTTAGGACCCCTGGCCTCAATAATCATACTCCTAATTATTGGCCCCCTCTTTTTAATCTTTGTTAAATTTGTCTCTTTTAGAATCCAACAAATCCTTGTATGAATGATGGCTCAACAAGGATTCCAAGACACTCCCCTCGTTCAGCATGAAGCATCTACTGAAGATGAGACCTCCACACAAATACCAAAGATTTGTCATTGTCAATCTGACAGAGGGGAATGTAGAAGCTGCCATTAGGCAACAGGCTTAAGCAACAGAAACCTGAAAAAGGTAAAACGGTCCCACAGTGACCACCAGGCTGAATGCAAACAGACCCATTAGGTGACCCACCTCAAAATATCCATAAGCCCTAGCTGACCAGCGGGCTACTTACAAACAGGTACCAAAAAATGAAAATTTCATACATTCCCATACCCCCTCACTTGCTCCCCCTTAACTACAGATCCCCACCACTGCCTCCTGGCAGACAGTATCTCCTTTGCTGTTCTGCCCACTGTTCTCTCGCAGTGTATTCAATAAACGCCTATCTCCTTTAAAAAAAATACCCAAAGTCATATTCTATTAGAATTAACTTTAGAGAGCCCTTATGAGATCAGACTTACTCTTGTTTATAAACATCCACACCCACACACATGCTGAAATGAAGAGCAAAATACAAGAAAACTACCTTGGCAGGTACAAATGTTTAAATCTTTTAACCATAGCCCTTTGGAACAGCAGTGCAGTTTATTTTATCTCCTCCAAAGACAAAAGTCAATTTCACCCTTAGTGATGCCAGTGCACAGAAGCTCAGTATGAATTCACAATTTGGCTGGAATCTGTAAGTGACCAAAGCAATCTTCCCTCTTGGGATCATAAAAACTATAGACTTCGCAGTGAAATGAGCCACCCAGGCACCCCATCAACTTTGTTTTATACTTGAGGATTTTCATAATAAAATGTTTGGAGGAAAACGTTATTAAAGTAATCCAGATGATGCTAGCTGGGACCAGGGCTGCAGGAGTAGGAGTGGCAATCAGTGGTCAAATGCCGAATATATTTTGAAGATGGCACCAACAGGATCTTCTGACCGATTTGATACCACATGTGAGAAAGAGAAGAAGAAAAAATGACCAAAATTTTTGGCTTAGGCATCAGGAAGGATGAGGCAGAGACAGGTGCAGGTGGAAGAGGTTTGGAAAGTAGGAGTTCAGTTTTGAAATTTGAGATGTACATCAGACATCATGACTTCAGTTCCAAAGGGCAGATTCCTGCTCTATTTTGAGTTCAGGTAATGTAGGCATGCATATTCCTTTCCCCCACCCTCCCCAAAGTAAATGCTTCATGCCCTATGGGGAACTAAACAAAGAACATCAAGTCAGAACCAAGAAGAGGGAGCTGGCCAAGATAGTAAGACAGGAACAGGGTATTATGGGGAAAAAAATATGCTCTATGTTTATGTCCTATTTTAAAAGATCAATAAAGGGGCACCTGGGTGTCTCAGCCGGTTAAGCATCCGACTTCTGCTCAGGTCATGATCTCAGGGTTCATGAGTTCGAGCCCTGCATAGGGCTCTGTGCTGACGGCTCAGAATCTGGAGCCTGCTTCGGATTCTGTGTCTCCCTTTCCCTCTGCTCCTCCCCCCACTCTCTCTCTCTCTCTCTCTCTTTCTCAAAAATAAACAAACAAAAAAAATTTTAAAAGATCAATAAAAATGTTAGAACATAAAATAAGGACATCCCCCATAAACAAAAAAGAGAAAAATGGAAAAGAAATATAAAGCTTAAAAGACCAATCACCCCTGCCAAAAAAAAAAAAAAAACAAAAAAACAATCCAGTGGATCTAACATCCAAGGGAGAACACAGAGAAGGAAATAATCAAAGAAGTAACACAAGAAGATTTTCCAGAACTAAAGGACAAGTATTTCCATAATATAAGAGCATAATAAGTGCCCCTCCCAAAATAGTTTTTTTTTAAAAAGACTCTCAGCAAAACATGTTATTGGAAAATTTCAGAATAGCTGGAATAAACAATCTCCCAGAGAGACAAAAAAAAAAGATCGCACACCAAGAAAAAAGAATCAGAACGGCATCAGACTTTTGTATAGCCATACTGGACAACAGAAGACAGAGAGGAATGCATTAAAAGTTCTGAGAAAACCTAAACATAAAGCTAAAACTATAAAACTCTTAGAAGAAAACAAAAAGCAAAAGCTTCATGACATTGGATTTGGAAATAACCTCTGCGATATGATTCCAAAAGCACAGTCAACAAATGAAAAAATAAATTGGACTACATTAAGACAAAATTCCAATGCTAGGGCTGAGAAGCTTAAAAAAAATTATACCTTTATTCATTTCATAAAGAATTTGTGGTTTGCAAAGTCATGTTTACTGTCCTTCTGGGTGGAAATGCTGAGAAGTTTGGGAGAGAGGGATTTAGGAAGCTCTGATCAGATGACCTCATTTTCTAGGGAAAATAAGAAGTGAGGTCATCACTTGGGAGCAGGGAGAGCAAGGGTGGGGTAGGGTCCTTGAGAAATGAATGGTGCTTGGAACAGTCCACAGTCAAGAACCTGAACAAACTGACTAGAGACATACAAGAAGCTAGAGGGCAGTAAAGGAACATGGAGGCCAGAATAGCATTGGCCCAAACAGCATTTTGGGTCCAAGGTTCTCCCTCCTGGGAGAACCCAGAAGGACTCAGCATCTGACTGATACTCAAGTAGGAGCAGCAAATGTTGGTGACTTCAATTTCTGCCAACTAGAAAATGCTCTGAAATTGCACAGAGAGGCACTGAGCTGGCTCAGTCAGTTGAGCACGTGACTCTTGATCTTGGGGTTGTGAGTTCGAGCCCCACTTTGGATGTAGAGATTACTTAAAAATAAAATCTAGGTGTGCCTGGGTGGCTCAGTTGGTTGAGTGTCTGACTTTGGCTCAAATCATGATCTCACGGTTCGTGAGTTCCAGCCCTGTGTCAGACTGTCTGCTGACAGCATGGAGCCTGCTTTGGATTCTCTCTCCCTCCCTCTCTGCCCCTCCACCACCCTCACTACGTCTCTCTCTGTCTCTCAAAAATACATAAGTGTTAAAAATTTCTTTAATTAAATCTAAAACAAAAAATTGCACAAAGACACAGGAGACATATTCAAGAATGTTCATGGCAGAACCATTCGTAACAGAAAAAAGTGCAAATAATCGAACCCCATCAGTAGAATGGAGAAACTGTGGTTGATTCATGCAAGGAAGATTATGCCACAGCTAAAATGAATGACTGACCAGTATCAGCATGGCTATATATTAAAACTATAATGAGGGTTGGGCGGGAAGCAAGTGCAAAAGGACTGATACACTATGAAGTCATTTACGTACTTCATGTAAATTTTAAACACACACATACATATATGGTAAAAGAACAGAAACATGGTTGGGAATGAAACTCACCAACTGCAGAGTGAGTGCAAAGGAATGGAGGGTGGGACTTCAGCTCCACAGTTAGCATCTTCTTTTGCCCCAAAGTTTAACATCTAAGTAGGGATTACATTATGATGTTTAAAATATCGTCCTTGGGGCACTTGGGCGGCTCAGTTAGGTGTCCGACTTCGGCTCAGGTCATGATCTTATGGTTCGTGGGTTAGAGCCCCGCGTCAGGCTCTGTGCTGACAGCTCAGAGCCTGGAGCCTGTTTCGGATTCTGTGTCTCCCTGTCTCTCTGCCCCTCCCCCACTCGTACTCCGACTCAATCTCTCTCTCAAAAATAAATAAACACTAAAAAAATTTTTTCTTAATATTCATTCTTTAAATTTTTTTTAACGTTTATTTATTTTTGAGACAGAGAGAGACAGAGCATGAGCAGGGGAGGGGCAGAGAGAGAGGGAGACACAGAATCTGAAGCAGACTCCAGGCTCTGAGCGGTCAGCACAGAGCCCGACGCGGGGCTCAAACTCACGGACCGCAAGATCATGACCTGAGCCGAAGTCGGCCGCCTAACCAACTGAGCCACCCAGGCGCCCCAATATTCATTCTTAACATTTTAAAATTCTAATCGAATTATACTTAAGCTAGAGAACAGAGGGGCGCCTGGGTGGCTCAGTCGGTTGAGCGCCCGACTTCAGCTCAGGTCACGATCTCGCGGTGTGTGAGATCGAGCCCCGCGTCGGGCTCTGTGCTGACAGCTCAGAGCCTGGAGCCTGCTTCGGATTCTGTGTCTACCTCTCTCTCTGCCCCTCCCCTGCTCATGCTCTGTCTCTCTCTGTCTCAAAAATAAATAAAAACATTAAAAAAAAATTTTAAGCTAGAAAACAGAGACCAAATACTTGAAAGAGCCCTGGATTCAGAATCAGAAGAATCTGGCGTTAGCCCCGGCTCTGCCACTGACCACACAGCCTCGGATAATCATCTGCTTCTCCCAGGTCCCGTTTCTCCATCTGTGAAATGAGGGCAGTGAGTCTGTCTCAGCGACCTCATAGTCTTTCAGGTTCTTGCCAAAGAACCTAACCCGAGTTCTCCACTGCCTGTTGAAAAACACTGGATTACAAGAAACAACAGTCACGGTGGACCGCCTGCGAGGCCTCAGAGTCCACCCATTCCTGGATGTTGTCTTTGGATCCCATCCAGCCTCAAGGAACTGGGAACATGCACTGCATTGTTAGAGCCCCTCAGAGAACCACTTTTATTAAAACCCATTCTGGTATAATCCCGTAAACCTTACCCAGCCGGATATCATACGAAACGGTCCAGAGAAACCTACCATTGCACTTCTTACACAGAAGTTCAGGAGTACGGTGCATAAGACACGGTGTTCCTTTTCTGAGAACTCACTGTAGAACATTCTCTCAGGTCTCAGGACCAAGAAAAACTGTGACCCTGAGCGTTTTTTCTTTTAATCTAATGACCACGTTGTTTTTATAAACAAAGTTTCCCTCTCTTTTTTTTGGCTGGGATAGCCCAGCTCTAGCAACTACAAAATGACTTTATGGAAACAAGTTGCTTTACTCAACTACTCTTGTTTTTTCCTTCACTGCAAGGCCCTCTTCTAGTTTTATTATTATTATTGTTGTTATTATTATTATTATTATTATTATTATCCAATTGAGTTCTATGTTTTCCTACAAATTGCTTCCAACTTTGTCTGGAATGGGAGAAAGTAAAAATAAGTGAGTTAAATCGACTCAGACTTTCTGAAAGGACAAGATAAAACATGTTGAAAATTACAAAATGAGATACAAATGGAAACTGTTCTTCATTGGTGAAAAAGAAAAACTTACTGTGGAAAATAAAGCTGTATGTGTTTTCGGTAAGTGAGATTTTCTAAACATTTCTCAATGCCAAATCACTTGAAGACATCCATATTCCACTTCTAAACTCTGGGAAGTTCACATCAGCTGTAGCCTCAGTACCCCAAGACCCCAAATCAACGGAGAGTCTTGGCGAAAAGCAATGAATTAACAATGCTTCCTGTTGGGTGTGGAACAGTGAAAAAGAGAAAAACAAGGTACTGAGGGGCATAATAAATCGGCTTATCATTATTCACAAGAAAAATCTTTTCCTGTGAATTCTTGGCACTCAAGAATATTTTTATTCTTTGGTCTTTTTATTTTATTTTAGGGAGAGAGTGAGAGTAGGGCAGGGCAGATGGGGAAAGAGAGAGGTGGGGGGGAGAGAGAGAGAGAGAGAGAGAGAGAGAGAGACTCTGACATGGGACTCAATCAAGTCAACGCTCAACCAACTGAGCCACCTAGGCGACCCAAGAATATATATATTTTAATGATTATACTTTTCATGAATGTATTCTTACTCTGCCTCTTCCCCATGTCCCCATTCCCTGCCCCTCCATCCTCTCTCTCAGCCCAGGCCCTGCAGGGTGTTTTTATCTCTGCCCCAGCTCCCTCCCACTACAGCAAGGCAAACGCAAACTGAATATCCCATAAATTGCCAGCACGCTAACGTGAAAAGAGGCCACCTGAAACATCACACACTCAAAAAGCTGTTTTGGGTTGTTTTTGGTTTTTTTAATGTTTTTTATTTATTTTTGAGACAGAGAGAGACAGAGCATGAGCAGGGGAGGGGCAGAGAGAGAGGGAGACACAGAATCGGAAGCAGGCTCCAAGCTCTGAGCTTTCAGCACAGAGCCCAACGCGGGGCTCAAGCTCCCGGACTGTAAGATCATGACCTAAGCTGAAGTCGGACGCTTAACCAACTGAGCCACCCAGGCGCCCCTCAAAAAGCTGTTAAAATCATCATAGCTTATAAGAATTGCTTACACTTTCCAGACAGTGAAAAAAAACAAGTATTTAGGTTCCTTTGCCACTGAATAGACTGGCTCTAGGGGAATTGGCCTTCTTCCCCAAAGAAGTCGCTGTGTAACTAACAGATCACTTCTCTCTGTCCCCACTCCAGGAATATCCTCAGTCCTTCTGGACTCCCTTATTTAGTTCTTATCAGCCCCCTCCTGGCATCTCATGCTGGAGTATGCTGCAAGCATCCTGGCATCGATTGAGAGGCCGTAGGTTCCTAAACATCAACCTGACATGCCAACTAACTGGAGAAACCCTTCCCTCTGAAGATCCACTGGTGAGCCTACCCATCCCTTGTAGCCCTGTATCCTCTGCAGATTCTAGATGGTAAGCCCGGAGAAGAGACTCTGTCTTGTTTACTGTTTATCTCTCCTCTAGCCCTGTGAATGGCATATAGCGGGCACATGAGAAATGTTTGAGGAAAGGTTAACGGAACGAGCAAGGGGCACCTGGGTGGCTCAGTTGGTTAAGCGTCCAGCTCTTGATTTCGGCTCAGGTCATGATCTCTCGGGTTCATGAGATTGGGCCCCATGTTAGGCTCTGTGCTGACCGTGCAGAACTTGCTTGGGATTCTCTCTCAATCTCTCTCTCTCTCTCTCCCTCTCTCTCTCTCTCCTATCCCCCTCTGTCTCTCTCTCTCTCTCTCAAAGAAAAAAGAAAAATAACTTTTTTAAAAAATAAAAATAAAAGAGTCAACAAATGAATGAACAAACTGGGATGAGGCAGCTGGGGAAACTTAACTTTCAGACTGCTCCCCCCATTAAAATTTCCTTTTTCCTTCCTTTTTTTTTTTTTTTTTTTTTTAAAGAATTTAGCATTAGGAGCGGGGGGCCTGAGTGGCTCTGTTGATAAAGCCTCAGACTCTTGATTTGGGTTCAGGTCATGACCTCACAGTTCATGAAATCAAGCATCGCATCAGGTCCATGCTAACCATGCAGAGCCTGCTTGGGATTCTCTCACTCCCTCTCTATTTCTCTCTTTCTCAAAATAAATAAACTTAAAACGGTTTAAAACAAAAAAGGATTTAGTGACCATAATAATTGTCACGAAACTCGGTCCGTGGGTGGAGGGCTACTAGGGTAGGTGTCGGAAGGGTGCGGGCGGGGGCATGGGAGCGGGAGTCGATGGTGGGGGGGGGCGGGGGGAGCGCGATGGGTGAACAGGCGGGGGGGGTGTTCATGTGCACTTGGGGGCGGGAACAAGTAAAACTCAAGATCGATCAGTAGTGGTGCGGTCTTACCGGGCGTGGTTGGTGAGTACTCGCGGAAAGCGGGTGGGAGGGGCGGGGAAAGGGAAGGGGGCGGTGGGGCACCACACCCCTACCCCCCCCCCCCCCCCCCATCCTCATTTTTACTTTTCAAAAAAAATTTATGGTTTATTTATATCATTTGATGAAGGAAACGAGACAGTGTGGTGAAACAGGGGCGGCACCTCTGCAGTGAAGGAGCGCAGAGACAGAACTGAGACAACCAGCTATTAGCGTTACTTTTTCGTCTGGGGTCTGCTTTCAGATGCGAGCTGTGATTATACAACAACTTGGTTTGCTTAGAACACTAGAAGTGGTAAAGAGCACGCGTAGCATTTTAAAACAACCGCATCAAACAGAATTAACACAGATAAAAATTGAATCCTATAATCCAAGTAACAACCCTAGAAACATGGCGAACAAAAAGGACAAGAAATATAACGCGTATAATGAACTCAAGTAATTCCAACTCCACAAGCTTCCATAGTCCTCGACACTATAACACCGTTTCCACCCCAGACACACCCCAGAAGACCACAGCAGTGGGTGCAGCCCATCCCTACACCACGTTTCACCTAACTAAACGAGTACGATTATCAAGACTCAACACGCAGACAGACCCAATAAACACAACTCAAACTACAAACCACACTCATTTACATAGAGGTCTCGGCCCCCTAGGGCAAAAAATAAACAAGAACGTACAAGAAACCGCACCGAACCCGGGAAAGATCAGGCGCAAAACCAGACTCTACAACAATCTAAGGGATTCAACGGTATCGAAAATACTCCCCACATAACAGCCCAAATTTGGCTGGCTGGAACCCCAAAGAAACATCTACATCAAGAAAAAGAACATTCCCAAATATCCATCCCTAAGAAAAAAATAGATAAGCAAAGAATAAGCTTCATTTCAAATAGCATCCTCGCGCCCCAATAATACCGAACGAACGTCTTTAATGAATAATTAAAATTAATAAGAAGTACTCACGCCTACACCATCGAGGATAACCGTCGCCATACCAACCCCCTAAGCTCAATAACAAAGGCAGTAGCAGCCATACAGTATGAACCTTATGCTAAAATTCTAAGTTCTCTGTGGACCATACTTTGTGAAATTTTATCTACCCTATACATGTCTTTGCTTATTATACATATGCACAAAATGGCGTGCAACAATATTAGGTGTCACTTTCGTATTGTTTTGGTGTTTCGCTCATTATGTACACAGTATAGATCTAATCGTCTAATTGGTTTTTGACCATGTATTTTTTAATCTCTTCCTGCATTATGAGTTTTTTTGAGAAAAAAGTGGTGGATATACTCCCACAGGAAAATGGGACCATAAAAATGAAAAAATCAATACGGAAGAACACTCACTCAGGAACCCCTAAAAACGCAAACACAACAGCACCCCTAAGAACACAAAACAGAAACAAAAAAAACCCAAAACCACCCTCAATCCGTATACACACAATCCGCCCATGAGCCAAACAACAGAAGAACAAAAAAACCCGGATCCACTAAATAAACCCGCACTAAAAAGGGAGAATCACGCGCGAAAAAACCACAGCATAATAACCCAAGAAATGACTAGGGGCGCAACACCAATTCCCAAGCAGGCTCCACGGCTCCGAGCTGTTTTTTTTTTTTTTCTAGCCACAGGGCCCCAAACTGCTGGGGGCCACATAGCTCTCCCTTAGAACTTCATGAGGCACAAGATCATGACACCTGAGCTGAAGTCGGGAAAGCAATTTAACCATTAACTGAGCCACCCCAAGGTGACCCCTGTTTTTTACTTTTAATTGAACATGCGTTACCCTATTTTATATCTATATATATATCTATTACTTAATATATATGTATATATATATGTTATTTATATATTCGGTTTATATATTCGTTATGTTCCATCTTTAAATACCTCTTGATAAGGTATTGAACGAATTAAAAAAACTGAATGAACAAACATAAGCTAGTAAGCAAAACAAAAAAAAAAACTCAGAAACTATACTCTTTTTTTATAAGAATTTTTTTTTATACACACTCAAAAACAAAATATATATTTAACAAACATATTTTGAAATTCAGGTCTTCCCAAGTCCAACCACAGAAATTTTTTAAGTTCCAACTTACTCCATTCAGTAATATCACTTGTTTTGTTCGCCATTCCATTTCATTTTTTGACAAGATTTTTTTTTTTCCTCTCACCAAAATTATTATCGTTACTTTTTACAGTCGACTACGGCCAGACATTCTTCGCCAGAGGAAAAAACTAAAAAAAAAATAAAAACACTCTAAATCACCCTCAAATGTTCTTCTTGGATGTATTTTAAGGTAAAATGCCTATTTCTAATTGTTAATTGATATTGTTCACTTGGATTTTTTTTCAACGGTTTAAGGGAACTTTTGTACTCCCCAAACTATTCACTCGGGTGACTCCTGGGGGGAATGGTGGCGGCTGAGGGACCCCGCTTTGAGAGAAATTCTGTTAAGATTATAATAGTTGATACCATAGTCCTACCGAATGTGGTGCCCAAATGGCTGCATGGATGCTGGTAAATTCTCAGAACAGAAATGACCTGGAAACCCCCACCCCTTTTAGGGAGAAAAAAAAATCTTGTGCCAAGGCCCACAGGGAGTTCTGACTGTGATTATTTTAAATTTTATATAATATAAAGAGGAATTTTTGTCAAATGTTTCACCAGTTACCATAACTGTACCATGCATTTGTTACACAATGTTTCTGTTGGGTAGCATTTATCCCCCGTGTATGAAGGAGGATTTGTTTTTATTTGTACTTTATTAATATATTACCCAAACACTAGTTTTTTCAAAAGATACTTAAAAGAAATAAGAAATATTTCTCAATTTGGTGAGAATTGGTTTGCCACGCAAACACAACAACAGCCAAAATTTGTTGGCTGGTGGAAATGAGGAGAGAAGGTTGGTTTCATGAAAAAGTACTTTTTCTTAGAAAAAAAAATTTAATCAATTTTAGATGCGGACCGGCAGCTGCACCAAACAGAAGCTGATTTCACCAATCAAGATATTAAATTTACTATTACAAATGGGGCAAAAGAGCCCAGAGTAAGTGAATTACCCCCAAAACCAAGGGTGTGACTTTGATTGGATTTTGCCTTATTGGCACGTGTCTTTCGTCACAAGCTTACCTTACAATCCGACCCCCCCGAATCTACACACGGCTTTAATTCAAACAGATGCACACAGCATGCCGCTTCTTGTCCATAGGATGACATTGTTCTTTCTATTTAACTCGTGCTTCTTTCACTTACTGAGGAAAATCAACAAAATCAGACAATGGCCCCAATTTGTCTTTAAACAGAGACAAAGCCCACTAGACATTCACCCCATTTTCAACATGACCATGGTTGCTAAAGGTTTTGTTTTGTATTAGTTTGTTTTGTTTTAATCATTGAGAAAGCTTTTCTGATCACAAAT
Organism: Acinonyx jubatus; assembly: GCF_027475565.1. Lineage (NCBI taxonomy): Eukaryota > Metazoa > Chordata > Mammalia > Carnivora > Felidae > Acinonyx > Acinonyx jubatus. The sequence goes on along the minus strand of NC_069386.1, from coordinate 108,036,914 downwards.
TTTCTTTTACACTCAGGCTTTAAGTGGAATAAATATCATGAAAAACATGCACACAAGTCATGGTGGGAAGTTGAGATTTCCAGATGATGAGAACGTCTATCATTCATTCATTTAATCAAGTAGTGGTTTGCGTGGCTTTCGGTCTTTAGCCAGGCACTGTATCAGGCAGAAGCGCCCATGCGCTACCGCCTTCGGCCCTCCGGCGGCTGCAAGAGGACTCTTGTGCTGAGGGCACGAAAGACTTTCCAGAGACCAGGAATACGACAGATTCACCACCACACATCAAAGGGCATGTATTGGAAGGAGGGGGAACTAGTATCAAACACTGCACAGGAACTAAATAGCCCGGAGGGAATCTTTCACACCTCCCAAAAAAGCTAGGCCCTTGGTCACTTAAACCCATGGCATTTACAGGGGGGGGGGGGGCGAATGGGACCAATCTTTCTACGCATCCCACCACCCTTAGGATACTTCACTGCTGTAAGCTGGGTAGGAAACAAGCACAGTGTTTAAACCTTTAGACAGATGGGATGAGTAGGGGGCTGCGCACCACTGAGGACACAAGTTTGATAGCGTTGTAACACATGTATATATATCACGACAGGAGTCGATTTAACGTTGTGTGTACTTACCATTTGCCTCCTCCTATAACAGTTAGGTATGCGGGTCGTTTCAAGTCAACAGGTGTGTGTGAGTGGCGGCGGGTTTTTCTTTTCAAGGGGTTTGAGTTTCGGCTGGGGGTGACTGTTGATGTTTTTTTTGTTTGGATTTAAGGCGAGGGTTTTAGGGTGGGGAGTATGGTTTGGGTTTGTGTATGGGGTGGCATATGGGGGGGGGGTTGGGGGTGGGTCGGGGGGGTGGGGGAGCGGGGGTAGGGGAGGCGGGGGGGGAGGGGAGCGGCGTGTGTGGGGGGTAGGGGGGACGGAGGGGCGAGCGGCGGAGGGGGGGGGGGGTGGCTCTTTCCCCCCCACCACCCCCCCTTTTTTTTTTTTCTATTTTGACGAGGGAAAAAGAAAAGTGTGAGTAGGGACAGGGGCCAGACGAGAGAGGGAGAAAAATCGAAACTAAGTCACAGAAGTCCTATGCAGGATCCGTGCGGTTTTTTACTTTCAGTTGACTGCAGGAGCCGGACACAGGGGCCGCGGCACGAACCCACAAACTACCGAGATCAGGCACCTGAGCTGAAATTTTCCAAGAGTCTCGGCCACCCCACCTCTCCCATTTTACTAACCGACAGAGCCACCAAGTCAGGACCTCCCAATTTTTTTTCACTTTTAAGAGGGATTTTTTTTTGTATTTTGTAAGTCTATGTGTTAACGTGACTTTTTTTTAAAATAATTCTGTATAATAAAAAAAAAAACATAAAAAATATAGAAATTATATAAAAAAAATAAGATAAGAATTTATAAAAACAAAAGAATACAAAAAAAAATAAAAAATATAAAAAAAATCAAAAAAAAAAAAAAAAAAATAATAAAAAAAATCATAACTACAAAAAATAATAAATTAAAACAAATAAACTATTTTTGATCGGTTGCTGTTGGTAATGTCTTGTGAATAAAATCGATCCATATATTTTTCGAGTATTTTTATCTCCAGCATAGGTTTTTTTACTTTGTTTTTACAAAAGTTGCCAATTACACCACATTTTTTGTTTTAATTTCTGACTAAATATTAGGCATCAGGCAAATCTTCCCTGATTTATTTTTTAGTCTCCCTAAAATGTCATTATAAGTGTGAACGGGGGGCCTACATTGTAGTCTTGATGTAAGGTATATAAGAAACGTGAATCCGGAAAAAAACAGCGCAAGGAGTTAAGGTCTCATCCCACTCCCTAAACTTGCTCAAGAAGACCCCCCCACAACAAAAAAATAAAAAATATAAAAAAACTAAAACATATAACAACAACAAAATAACTGACCGTTTTTCATTTTAAGCTTCTGTTTTCATTTTTATTCTCATTTACTCAGGTAATTACACCAAAAAGTTATTTAATGTCCGAGCTTTGGCATGTTTCGCGGCCACTCTGCTAGCTCCAGGTGGTTAGGCAAGTATAATCAGTCCCCTTAAGAATTATGGACTCCCCAAGGGACAAGATGGAAACATTACTCCTTCGCCTTTTACCTGATTCTTTGGCTCATGGGTACCACTGTTGCATTTCATGAACTCTGTTCTCTTGCAGATTAAATCAAATAATTACGTGAGTTATTACTCTGAGGGCTAATTTCCCAGTAGGGCAGGACCACAACAACTGGACGAGCGGTGACATGGGCTCCACCCAGACACACAAGCCAATAGTCACTAGGACCCAGGCTCCATTTGAGCTACTGTCTACTATAACGATAAATCTGGCCTCAAATTATCCCTGCCACTGGTGTCACTGGGAGAAACAAGAGCAGGGCACATCAGCCTCTTGTTCTTATTGGTCTGTGCAGCTTTGATCTTTTTTGCTTGCATGTCTTCCAGCTCAGGTGAGGGACAGTGCTTCCCAGGGCAGGCCCTTGTCTGGGACACCGCAGCTACCCTTGGGTCTAGTCTGGGGAAGCTGACATGGCCTTTGTCTTGTGACGCGGCGTAAATTTGCCATGGAACTTTATGGGGGGAGGGTAGTGGGCGTGGTTAATTCTGTGGCTAAATATTATTCCTGGACTGTAGTAGGTTTTAGCAGACCCTGAAGCCTCTAGTCCTCTTTTTGGCCCCGCCCCCTAGCGTAGAGAATGCAATTTAACACACCGGGACACCCTAGTGTGTTCACAACCCAATTACCACAAGGGGGGAGCTAGACATTCTCTAAGAGCCCTCCAGCCGATGATAAATCGGTTGATTTTTATGATGTTTTATAAAAAAGCACGACTCACAGTCCCCGTAAAAAGTACCAAACCCCCGAAGCCATCTTACCACGCTTTTCAAGCATGATTTCAAACCACCAGGATTGAAGGAAAAAAAAACCAGTTTTCCTTGCTTGACTCTAGAAAGTTGTGTATCTTCCAGTTCTAGTTACGTGAGCTATTCTGAGCTGTGTCAATCTTCATTCTGGCTTTTGTGGCAATGACCAATTGATGGGCCGGGGTTTTGGGGGCGGGCAAGGGTGGGCCTGAGAACCCGGATACTTCACCTGAGGGAACAAACCCCAGTTAGTGTTCTCACCTATGCCACAAGGCTGACCACCCTTCCCCAAAAGACCAACAGAGGTTAGGAGGGGTCTTGATAGGTTCCAAAAATCTGCCCTTTCAAAACAGTAGGAGTTCTAAGTATCTTTTCTTTTTTTTTTTAGTTTATCTTATTTTTTGATGAGAGAGAGGCACACGAGGGCCAAGGGCCAGAGAGAGGAGAGACTAGATGAGGGAGAGTCGAGAGAGAGAGGTCGAATCCCAAGCAGACTCCCCCTCAAAACTGGAAGCAAAGTGCAGATGTTAGGAACCTCGAACCCACTAACCATAGAGCGAACATGACTGAGCCGAATTTTTCAAGAGTCGGGATGGCCCAGCCGGCGCCCACACGTCGGGTCGTAACGTTCGAATGATGCTACCCAGGATCACCTTAAATTGGTTCCAATCTGAAGGTGATTACCACAACTTCATTATTCTTTTTTTCCTATGACAAGTATGTATAAACAAGAAGATCAAGTCTTGTAGTATTTGTAAAATTTTCATTAGTTTCGCTAATATGAGTGGAGGTTGTTGTTCTAGTTGGGGGTGCGAATGATGGTGTGTCATTTGGATTGCCATAAGTGTTTGTAGTTAGTAAAATTGTTGGTTATTTTTCTTTATTTTCGTGGACAGTGGATTATTATTCGTTACCACCACCCCCTCCCCACCCTTTTTAGATAGACACTATTTATCTATTGAGGTGAGATATAAAATTGATATACATCCATAAACAAACTTTGCACTTAATTAATTGATTTCGCACCTAATAATCACAATATATTCTTTAAAATTACCTCTTTATTCTACTTACCTCTTGAAATATCAACAGTCTCATGATTTAAATTTTTTTTATTTTTTTTTATGTTTATTTTGAAAGGGAAGAGAGACAGACGTATGAGAGGGGGATGGGGGGCATAGAGGAAGAAGGGAGAAACAGAAATCCGAAGCAGGCTCCAGGCCTCTCTGAGCTGGTCCTTTCTTCTTATTTGTTTTTATTCTTGTTGTGTCAGCACACAAACTGCCTGAACATGCACGCCTGGAAATCCTATGACCGTGGGATTTCATGACCGAGCACACCAGGCACCCCCAATGGTCTATGATTTGTTAAAATGAAAAAAAAAGGGGGTACCTGAGTGGCTAGTCAGAAGTTGAGGTATTCCAACGCTCAGTTAGGGCTTTGGTTATGATCCCAGGATCATTCGGCGGATAGAGCCACTGCCATCAGGCATCCATGCTGATTAGCAAGGAGATGCTAAGACTCTCTCTCTCTCCTCCCACCATCCTCCCCCTCCTCTCTCTCTCCTCTCTCTCTCGTTCTCCCCCTCTGCTCTCTCCCCTACTCATACTGTCTCATCGTTCTCTAAAAAAATATTACTTAATAAATAATTTAAAAAAGAAAAAAAACGGAAGAGGGGGAAGCCTTTATGGCGCCCAGTTGGCCTTTCTCACTGTTGGATTGAGACTCGGACCCTTCCGGCTCTGGTTCCATGATTTCACAAGGTACATGAGTCCATACGAGCCGCCGCTTTAGGCTCTGTGCTGAACGCTCAGAGCCTGGAGCCTTGACTTCGGATTCTAAGTTCTAACCTCTCTCTCTGCCCTCCCCTGCTTGTGCTTCTGGCGTCTTCTCTCAGTCTCAAAAATAAGTAATAACATTAAAAAAAAAAATTTTTTTTTAAAAGAAGAAGAAAGAGGACAAGAGAATTAACAATAAAAAAAAAAAAAAAACAAAAAAAAAATAAAAAAAAAAAAAAAAAAAAAAAAAAACAAAAAATAAAAAAAAAAAACAAAAAAAAAAAAAAAAAAGAAAAAAAAAAAAAAAAACAAAATACAAAAATAAAACAAAAAAAAACAAAAAAATAAAATAAAAAAAACAAAGAAATATTCCATATAATGAACAAGTGGTCATACAGGGTATGCCCATTCAACCCTGCCTTTTTATAGGTATCTATTAGGCAATATTCTTAACTAATATAAATAATAATATTGACTTATCGGAGGTGATAAAGCCAAAAAAGGAAAAACAAAGGGACCATACTCACTCATCACTTTTATCACCAAAGCTCCACATTATTCCTTTTGATGCATGAGTCAGAGTACGATCAGTGGGCACAAGGACTTTAAAATACAGAAGTGTATATCGCTACAAGTGTGGGAGTGTCATGCCACTCCCCTGTGGGAGGTGGATGGCATGCCTTTTCCGTAGGCAGTGAGCACACCCACAAGTGCACTTGGAATTTTGTTCGAGATGGGGTGGCGGAAGGGTCCCAGAAGAAAGTAACACGTAGTCCAGGTAAGCACTCAAACACAGTGTTAAAACTTGGGCTTTTTCACAGGCCCGTGAAATGGCATCATCACCTATCCTGTTGCTTAGTTTGCAGAGGCAATAGTGTGGTTATAGGGCTCAGTCACTTGGACTTCTTTTTTATTTATAACACTATAAAACAAATTAATATTAAAGCAAACAGGATCCCATCTGTGTTGACACAGGGAACGGGGTGGGGGCAGGTACAATGAAGAAATTCAGCATCCAATCAACTTTGCTGTTTCTTAGTGTATGTCATCCCTCAGCTTCAATTGGTGTCGTTTCACCAGACGGTTTCTAAGCATATGATATACCAAGTAAATGCCACAGCTAGCTGCTAACTGAATCAGTCTACACTTCAATTTTGAACTGTTTTTGTTGATTATCTTTGTGATTTTTTTGTTTTTTTCTTTTTTTTATTTTTTTGTTTTTTTGTATGATTTTTTTTTTGTTATTTGTTTTTTTTTGTTTTTTGTTTTTCTTTTTATTTTTTCTTTTTTTTTTTTTTATTTTTTTTTTTTCTTTTATGTTTTTGGTTTTTTTTTTTTTTTTTTGTTTTTATTGGTTTTCTTTTTTTTCTTTTTTTATTTTTTTTTTTTTTTTGTTTTTTTGACACACTGTTCAACATATTCAGAAAAAAGGGACAGGTGGACAACACTGATGGCCCCTACGGGAGTTACAGGGATACAAACCAGACATGAACTTTCTGCTTGGGAAGGATTTTTTTTTATATGAGAAAACCCAATTTATTTTTTGAGACCGCAACAGCAAGGGCAAGAGTGTCTCCCCCTCTGACCGAAAGAGAAGAAGAGGGGAAGTGAGAGAGAAGGGGGGAAAAAGGGAGAGAAGGGAGAAAGAAAAGGAGAAAGGAGAGGACAGATAGGAGGAGGGAGAGATGGGAGGAAAGAAGGGAAAAGGAACAAGCAAGGGGAGCCTCGTGATGCTTTTGCCACACAGGGTTTTCTATAAGCTAGCTCTGGAGAGACACGTACAGACCTTTAGCAATCTCCCACGAGACACCCCCACCACATTAAACATTAGGGATACACACAAATAATAGAGCCCAGGAGGCCGAACAGCAAAATAGAGCCGGCAACCTCACTGAGGGCAGCATTTCTGCAAGCACAGGGTTGGCTGGCTAGAAGCAGAGTGGGAAAAGGCGGAGTTGCGGGATGCAAGGGAAAGGAAAGGGGGGAGAAAAAGGAAGGGTGAGAGAAAGAAGGCGGGCGAAAACAAAAGCACAAGAAGAAAAAAAGAATACAAAGAAGATGAGCCTCCCCCAACCCCACCGTGAGCTCTGGGGTTGTAATGGCCTATTCAGAGCTGTATTAAGCTGGGCCTGGATGTCTCAGGGTCCCACCTCATCAGTCACTGGATTGTGAAACCGCCGCCGCACCCCCATGGTAAGTGCTATATATACTTCCAGAACCACCTTACGCTGAAACTAACGCCTGACACATCAAAGCTAAAAAGGGTCCAATGGTGTGAAAACATGTCTTTCCATTCTCCTTCCCTAGAAGGTACAAGGAGAAGAATGAAATTAGACAAGGCAACAGATTTGAAAACAAACAAGAATACAAATATCACGTAATAAGTGCCAATTCTTGAATCAAAGGGTTATAATTCCCTATATCAACATGTTCAATAAATTTTGCCCTTTTCTGTGTTTATTGAAAATGAATTTAGCTATGATAATGATTCAGATCATTATATATAAAATGGAATAAAATTGCCACACAACGCAAAGCTCATTCCAAATATCAAAGGCAAAAACTTGCTCACAAAGATTCATGTATAATGGAATTCTTGGAATGCAGATTCTTCCTGAAGCTAGTCTCATAAGATAAACCTGGTTGAAAAGACATAGGTCTCTATATACAAGGAGGGGGGGGGGTCGACAACAACATAAACACAACTCTACTGTCAATGAGTGGGACGCCCCTGTTCTTCAAGGGATCTAATTAGGCATTGATAGTCGGGGTGTGTATTAATAAAAAATTGTAGGCTAAGTCATGGTATTTTAATTTGTCAGTCGTATTGGGGGGTGTTGATGTAGGTGGGGGATGTAATGTGGTGGGGAGGCTGGAGCCGCGAGCGGGGCGGCGGGAGGGGGAAGGCCCTGTGGTAGTGGCCCACTGGCGGGGGGTGGAGGCGAGGGGAGGGGGGGGGGGGGGGGGTGGGAGACGGCCACGGCGGGTTGGCAGAATGACCCGTGGTGGGGGCGGACTGTGGTTTGGTCCTTTTTATCGGGCGGGTTCCTTGATGCACAGGGTCTTTTTTATTGAGATGTTGAATGAAGTGCTGGCTGCGGCTCTTGTAGGTGGTAAAATTTTGGTATTTTCAGTTGGGGACACCTGGGGATAAGGGGCATGTGAGCTGCTGCTGCCCCTGAGCACCTACCTGGGAGGGGGACGATATGAGTCCACCACTCATTGCCAGATGCACCGAGAAGTTAGCGGGTGGTGCGAGGTTTTCGCCGTGGGGTTGTAGGGGGGGCAACAGGTTGGTGGGGCGGGCGGAAGTAGCGATGGAAAACAGGTTAGGATAGATCGAGGAGAGGGTGGACCAGCGGGGCGGGGGAGAGCGTAGCCAGGGGGGGAGACGTTTGCAGCGGAGGGGGGGCGCGGGAGCGATGAGGTGGGGGAAGGAGAAGGAGGAGTGACAGGGGATGGGGGGTAGCGGATTCAAGTGGGGGGGAGTGGGGTGTAGCGCGGAAGACGGGGAGGGGGAGGGGCGGGGTGGAGGGCGATGAGGGGGTGGGGGGGCTCTTTTTGTGGATTGTAACTTAATGCTTGAAGTTTTTTTTTTCTATTTTTTCTTTTTCTTTTTTTTTTTTTTTTATTCTTTTATTTTTTTCTTTTTTTTTTTTTTTTTCTTTTTCCTTATTTTCTTTTTTTTTTTTTTTTTATTAAGTGTCCGACATTTGGGGCTCAGGGTACATCGGATAATCTCACAGTCCTTGACGTTCGAGTGAGCCGCTACAGCGTACGGGCTCTTTTGTGCATGACCCCCAAGCTCAGAGAGCTGGAGCTGCTTCTTTGGATTTTCTGTGTTTTTCCTGCCTCTCTCTGCCCCTCCCTTACTCTTGCTCTTCTCTCATTTAAAAATGAATAATGTTTAAAATAAAAAAAAAACTTTTTTAAGGAATACAAGAAGGGGAACCTGGTGGGTTCCAACTTTCTTAGGCCTCACAGTCGAGGTTTGGTTGGGGTAGTTTTTTTTATGTTAAGGAGCGCGGGGTGAGGGTGGTTAAGCATCTGACTCGGGTTTTGACTACAGCGTCAGTCGGACCTCCAGTTTTCATCACCATGAAACCCCCTATGAATTCAAGGCCCACTCATCAATGCTCTATGACTGACGGTGCAGAGGCCTGCTTGAGGACATTTCCCTGGCCCCTCCCATCCCTTTCTCCCTGCACCCTCCCCCACTCACATACTGTCTGCTAGTCCTCACATACCCAATAAATAACACTAAACTTTAAACATATACTTTATGATTAGGGGTTGCCTAGGTGGCTCAAAATATCGGTTGTAGGGTACCTTGACTTCAGGGCACAGGTCACGATGTCACGGCATTCCTCATGTGTTTCTTGTTTTTTTTGTTTTGCAACGCCACACTACAGTGGCCGTTGCTGCTGTCAGACACAGAGCCCGCTGTGGATGCCTCAGAGTCCCTCTCCCTCTCTCTGTCCCCCATTTTCCCCACAGCTCACTGTTTTCTCTCCTCAAAATAAAAAAAAGATATAGACTTTAAGCGACTTATAAAAACATGAGACTTTCAATAAGTTAATAAAGATAATAACTCCTTTAACGGCATTGTTTACCATTTATATCAATATTACCTACATATACATGACTTATAAGTACAGGGCATGTACAAGATTTTGCACAGTTATGCAATTTTATGTACACGTCCATTTTTTAAACATTCATGAACACTCATCTCTGACACACGGATTCTAATATCGTCAGTTTTTTTTTTTTTCTTCACGATCCCAGGCTGACGTAGGGCTCCCTGGCCCAAAGTGGCATACAGACCTGTGTGCTGGGTCTCAGTGAGCCACAGCTTTCCTACACTACCTGGAAGTCCAACTCACTGCCAATTCGACTACCTATTTCTTATATTGCCCAAAAAAAATAAGATAGTCGAGTATACAGGGGTTAAAACACCTCAAAGTAATTATATGATTTTACGCTTTTAATAAACATTTGTTCTTTCATCAGTGATGGTCGATGGAAATATTCCATTGACCCGCTAAAAAATACAGTATCTGGAAATATGATTTAGGTTTTCTTTGGTAACTTATATCATCAATTTTTTATTTATTTTTTTTAATTGTGTATTATTCCTATGAGACCCAGAGACAGAGAAAGTGAGGTAGGGAGGAGGCAGAACAGGCACGAACTCCGTGAGACGGGGAAAGGAGGAGGGGAGACACTGGGAATCCGAAGCAGGCCTCCCCACCCCCACCCCCCCCACCCCCACCCCCCCCCCCCCCCCCCCCCCCACCCCCCCACACCCCCCCCCCCCACCACCACCCCCCCCCACCCCCCCACCCCCCCCCCCCACCCCCCCCCCACACCCCCCACCCCACCCCCCCCCCCCCCCACCCCCACCCCCCCCTCCCCCCCCAACACCCCCCCCCCCCCACACCCCCACCCCCCACCCCCCCCACCCCCCCCCCCCCCACCCCCCCCCCCCCACCCCCCCCCCCCACCCCCCCCCCCCCCCCCCCCCCCCCCCCCCCCCCACCCCCCCCCCCCCCCCCCCCCACCACCCCCCCCCCCCCACCCCCCCCCCACCCCCCCCCCCCCACACCCCCACCCCCCTCCACCCACCCCCCCCCCCCCCACCCCCCCCCCCCCCCCCCCCCCCCCCCTCCCCCCCCCCCCCCCCCCACCCCCCCCCCCCACCCCCCCCCCCCCCCCCCCCCCCCCCCCCACCCCCCCCCACCACCCACCCCCCCCCCCCCCCCCCACCCCCCACCCCCCCCCCCACCCCACCCCCCCCACCCCCCCCCACCCCCCCCCCCACCCCCCCCCACCCCCACCCCCCCACCCCCCACCCCCCCACCCCACACCCAACCCCCCCCCCCCACCCCCCCACCACCCCACCCCCCCCCCCCCCCAGGACTCTGAGGCTACTATCTGGTGGTTTTTTTTTTTTTTATACAGCACAGACCCCGACCCAGGGCTCGAACTCACAAACCGTGAGATCACGAGCGGAGCCAAAGTCGGACACTTCACTGACTGAGCCACCAGGCGCCCAATCATCATTGTTAATTACTGTCCTTATCTCTAATTAAAACCATGTATGGGATTTTTTGTCGCTCCTCACTGAATTCATCCCAAGGAGGACATTATTCAAGCTGACACTTTTCAGGATGCACAAAGAGCTAACAGCTTCTTGTCCCGGCTCTGCCACAAACCCAGGCCATGACCATGAGCAGCCCCCTGACACTCCCCAAGCTTCCTTCCTCTGCTCTAACACAGGGACCCACGGCTCCACCTGCCTCCCAGAGCTCGCTAAACGGCTCAAATGAAAGAAGACAAACACAATCGAGAAACTGAAAACCGCAACAGGATTGCAGGCTTTATTATTTCCCTTCAAAGAAAGGCTTGGATTTGAAACTCTTCCTCTCAGGTGTTATTTTAAAGAGGAATGAAATTCACATACAGCTAACGTCTCCACCATTCAACAGCAGTTTGTCAGACTGGCCAGTCAGAAGCACGTTACAGTCTCCAACGACAAACATCAGGAATCGTGCCTTTTGTTCTGATGGCTTCCGCAAGGCCACAGCACTGAAAGCTGTGACAAGTTTGTGTTTCCCGGAGTGGTGTGAATAGGCAGGATCTTCACCACTGGACAATTCTGCACAAAACACCACAACAGGCTCTGGGATGTGGTAGATTAAATTCATTAAGAGAGGAATTAACCTGGATGGACTTTTTCCATTTGTTTAGAAGAAGTAATTTGTGTTCTATCTCTGACGCAAAGGATCAACTTCTTCTACAGCAATATCCCACAAAGTAACCCAAGACAAGAAACAATCCCGTGAACAGCTTCAAAGGTAACTGGAAGATATACAGTTTCCTCTAAAAAACAAACCAAGTTCTGACACATATGAACAGACAGTTCACATAAGAGGAAATTCAAAGACTAAATAAACACATGCAAAAAGTCCACCTTCCCTAGCAGACAAAGAAATTGATCTACGTCTACGCTATACACACAATAACCATTTTGGAAGTCAATTTGGTAACATAGCTTGAGTCATAAAAATGCTCACGCAATTTGACTCCGTAATCTCACTTCTGGGAATTTATCTTAAGAAGTAATTAGTGGGGTGCCTGGGTGGCTAAATCGGTTAAGCGTCCTACTTCAGCTCAGGTCATGATCTCATGGTTCGTGAGTTCGAGTCCCTCATCAGGCTCTGTGCTGAACAGCTCAGAGCCTGGAG